>NC_090451.1:499134437-499759437 GCF_031143425.1 Pleurodeles waltl | reverse complement strand
CCCCTCAGACCGTCCATGTGCTCGGTCAGTTATTTGCTGACCCCACAGCTTGACTAATCTGCCCCCTTCATTTTACTGTAACTAGCCTTTCAGGGACAGGTGCTGTTTCGCCAAAGGGACCTAGAACTTTGTGAATGTGTGCCACGTGCACCCAGCTGGGGAGACCACCATACTTTACAGCTGTCATTGCGACTAGAATGATCTGGTACAGGTCATTCCATCAAGGCTTGAAACATGACTTCTACACATATTTTTTCACCATTACCCAGTCACCTGGACACAGGTCATGGCACAAGTCCTGTTACGGCTGCATTGGGGCCTTCTCCAACCTGATGAAACACAGAACAAACTATATCATCCAGTCCTTTGCAATAATCGAGTACTATGTAAGATTCACAAGCACATTTGCAGGAACAACTGTTAATGTCATGGCACAACCCATAATTTTTTAATGGGTGACAATCCTGTATTTTTTGTCTGGAGTACTGCGTACACTCATCTACACAAGAGGCAAAGAATCAGGCTATTTCAAATAGGTGGAAACACAAACTTTGGCCAGTCTGGACCTCAATGTGCTGTCAATTTGTTCCACAACTCCAGAAGCCTCTGTTCTGTAACTGCAATGTAGTCGTTGCTCAACTTGCAATGCTGCATACAGTAATTTCTTTCAGGCCCTCACTATTGAAGTGAGTCTCTTAGTCTGACTCTAGAGAAGTCGGAAATCCAAAATGAGGCATCAACTCCCTCAACAAAAATTTTGCTACTATCAGACTGTCACTTCTCCTAGTCAAGAAATCCTCAACTCAATGTGAAAAAACACGTACAACTAAGACATATCTCAGTCCATTGCATATGGGTAGTGCAATAAAATCAAGTTGTATTCGGTTGGAAGGTCCTCCTGATCTTGCTGTGTGACACAGTGTAACTGCAGTTTGCTTGCCTCGGTTCATCTGCTGACCAGTGACACACCTGTGACAAAAAATTTCTGCCATCAATCTAAATCTAGGGCTGAACCATGTCTGCTAAAAACACTGTAATCATTGCATCATGGCCAACATGAGCTATAATGTGGTAATGCCTCACCTTTGGTGGCAACAAACTATTAGGCATTACAACTCTTCCATCACTTGAAACCCAAACATCGTCCTTATCTCTTGTGACACAATCTGCTCTAATCCGACTCTGCTGTTTTTTCTCTGACACTTCTTCCTGCGATCTTTTGACTTCTTCACATGTATCTGAAGCAGTTAACAAGAGAGTGTAATTTGTCTCATGGGTACCCTCAATTGCATAGTCTCCATTAAATGTACTGCGATTTAATGCACAATACATGGTTACCTCATCAGCATAATTATTGCCAACTGTTTACCTTTGTGGTGCACAGAGCACTTCACAACCACAATGTGGGCAGGCAATTGTGATGCTTTCAACAGGTTGTAAACCTTTTCTCCATTCCAAATTGGGGAACCAGAAGAGGTCATAAAAACTCTCTGGACCATAACTACCAAAGTCATGAACAACACTGAAGCCATACAGATTATCAGTGAAAATGGTCTCCTTCAGCTGTTCAGAAACAGAATGCTCTTGTAAGAGCAATCAATTCAGCTACCAGAGCAGAAAAGACTCCTTGAAGCCAGGAGGCTTCTACCACAGCTGAGATAGTACAGACTGCATAGGCAGCTTTTAGGCTTCCTTTATGATCTCTCAAACAGGAGTCATCAACAAACATTAAATGATTGGATTCGGAAAGCAGGGTATCTTGAAAATCAGGTCTTGGCTTGATGCATAGTTCAGCGACATCCAGACAGTCATGCTCAATTTAATCAACATCATCGACAATTTATTCATCAACAGGTAAGGGCAGTAAAGTAACAAGATTGAATGTCAAGCATCACTTCAGTGTCACATGGGAAGCAGCCAAAGTGGTCTGCTTGTAATGCTTTAACCATCTACTTGTAAGGTGTTAGGGCTAGGTACGGGTTAACAAACCTGCTCGGAATGGTGAACAAAGACATTCAAATGTGACCCTTAACAATGCATTTGTACTGTTCATTGCAGACACCGGTTGCTGCGGCTGCTTTAAGACAGCAGGGCAAAGCAGAAGCCATTGGTTCAAGAGTGGCAGAACAATACGCAACAGGTCTGTGTGCCTTTCCATGTAGCTGAGTCAACACTGAGAGTGTGCATTCCCAGAGCATGGGCACAACAGAGATTTTCTCTCCGCACTGTAAAGGCTTGTAAGCTGTTGTCATTAGGTGGTACCGGATCAGACACTTCTTTGTGTGTCATCCTCTGCAGAGGCATGGCCAAAAGGGAAACGTTTGGAATTCAGTGATGACAGTAGCCAACCATTCCCAACAACATCCTGACTTCTTTCTGAGTTGTTGGGGAATTCATTTTCAGAATTGCAGAGATTCTCTCTTGTGACACCTTTGTTACACCTTTCTTAATGTGATGTCCAAGGCACAAGACCTTTTTCTTACAGTATTGCAAATTAGTCGGGGAACCTTTATGTCCATTTTCAGCTAAGTGGATCAACAGGGCAATTGTGTCTCTTCTACAAGCTTCTTGGGTATTTGATGCTACTAACAGATTGTCAATTGAATCAAGCCTGAATGATAAGGCTCTCAAGAGATTCCAGATTCTTTTTCAAGATCTGGTAAAGATGGTAGCAGTCTTGGTATACCTTTGTGGGACTCAGCACCATGCCAAAACATGACTGCCAAACTGAAGTGCAAAAAGAAAAATGCTTGGCTCAAGTCAATCATTTTGAAACACTCTGGTTCACATAGAATTTGAAACAAGATCACTGGTGGATTCAGTACGATGGGACAACAAGGAACTACTATTTCATTGCTCTTTCTAAGATCCTGGACTATGCACTATTTTCCGTTGGGCTTCCGCAATGGAAGAGTTACACTGGTTCCCCATTATCTCTTTCAAAATTCCCTGTTCCATCATGGACTCAATCACTGGGGTAATCCCTGGAAAGTTTTTGGGTGTCATGTATTGCACTATGCTCAGATACTCAGCATTTGGCTTCACAGTTATCTTGACAGGCTCCACTCCTCTGCGGGTAAATCATTATATGTTAACGTAGGGAACAATGTGACACTTGGGGCCATATTTATACTTTTTGACGCAAAACTGCGCTAACGCAGTTTTGCGTCCAAAAAATTTGTGCCGGCTAACGCCATTCTGAAGCGCTATGCGGGCGCCGTATTTAATCAATGACGTTAGCCGGCGTTAGCCGCCGGCGCTGCCTGGTGTGCGTGGAAAAAAACGACGTACACCAGGCAGCGCCGGCGTAGGGGGATATGGAGCTTGGGCGCCAAAAAATGGGGCAAGTCAGGCTGAGGCAAATTTTTCGCCTCAACCCGATTTGCGCCATTTTTTTCTACTCCCAACCCTCATAGAAATTACTCCTGTCTTAGCAAAGACAGGAGTCATGCCTCCTTGCCCAATGGCCATGCCCAGGGGACTTCTGTCCCCTGGGCATGGTCATTGGGCATAGTGGCATGTAGGGGGGCACAAATCAGGCCCCCTATGCCACAAAAAAAATACTTACCGGAACTTACCTTAATGTCCCTGGGATGGGTCCCTCCAGCCTTGGGTGTCCTCCTGGGGTGGGCAAGGGTGACAGGGGGTGTCCCTGGGGGCATGGGAGGGCACCTCTGGGCTCCTTCCGAGCCCACAGGTCCCTTAACGCCTGCCTTTTCCAGGCGCTAAAAAACGGCGCAAAAGCAGGCGTACGTCATTTTTTTTGACCCGCCCACTCCCAGGCGTGAATTTTGCCCGGGAGTGTAAATACGGCGCACATGCCTCGGAGTCAATTTTTTAGACGGGAACACCTACCTTGCATATCATTAACGCAAAGTAGGTGTCCACGCTAAAAAATGACGCAAACTCCATGGACTTTGGCGCTAGACGCGTCTAACGCCAAAGTATAAATATGAAGTTAGTTTTGCGTCGGAATTGCGTAAAAAAAAACTACGCAATTCCGGCGCAAACAGAGTATAAATATGCCCCTTGGGGTTTGATTTGCATTCTTAAATGCAACATCCACATCATGGGTCTGTATCTCAATGCCTTTTGGAGTACAGTAGATAGAACAATTTAGTTTCCCTAGCAAGTTGCATCCAAGCAAACTCACGGGCCTCGAATCACAAACAACAAGTTGGTGTTCATCTTTAAATGATCCTATTTTTACATGGCAGCTTCTGTTACAGGGCTTGTCAATTGTTGGTTTGTAAATCCTGCCACTTGGATCTGTTTTTCCAAGAGGGGCAAGATGGGAACCTCTGCTGTTCTCACAGTAGAGTGGATAGGACCAGTGTCAATCAAGAATGACACATGGGCCCTCATTCTGACCTTGGCGGGCGGCGGAGGCCGCCCGCCAAAGTCCCGCCGTCAGGTTACCGTTCCGCGGTCGAAAGACCGCGGCGGTAATTCTGACTTTCCCGCTGGGCTGGCGGGCGGTCGCCTTCAGACCGCCAGCCAGCCCAGCGGGAAAGAGGCTTCCACGATGAAGCCGGCTCGGAATCGAGCCGGCGGAGTGGAAGCTGTGCGACGGGTGCAGTTGCACCCGTCGCGTATTTCACTGTCTGCGCAGCAGACAGTGAAATACATGTAGGGGCCCTCTTACGGGGGCCCCTGCAATGCCCATGCCAGTGGCATGGGCACTGCAGGGGCCCCCAGGGGCCCCGCGACCCCCCCTACCGCCATACGGATCTCGGCGGTCCGACCGCCGGGATCTGGATGGCGGTAGGGGGGGTCGGAATCCCCGCGGCGGTGCAGCAAGCTGCGCCGCCGCGGAGGATTCAATGGGGCGGCGGTACACTGGCGGGACCCCGCCAGTGGTGCCGGTCCGACCGCGGCTTTACCGCCGCGGTCGGAATCCCCATTGGAGCACCGCCGGCCTGTCGGCGGTGCTCCCGCGGTCCTCCGCCCTGGCGGTCAAAGACCGCCAGGGTCAGAATGACCACCATGGTGTCCATTTTTTGTTGCCATCAACGTATGGACCTCTGTGGTCTACCTCTAAGGATGTGCCAACTATGCATCCCCACCCCCAAAAAAAACTGACTTTCCTTGATGACTGTGATTAACTGTATGGCCATGAGCACCCCTGAGGGGATGCAAGGGCTTTAAAAGCTCATTGTCAGGAGGATCCACTCGACCATCATAGAAATGAGGATAATTCTAATTGCTGGAATAAAGTTGGGCAAGTGGTAACCTCTAAAAACATAGCTGACCCCACCCCTGTGGATAGGACCGGATCCCCAAACCTGTACAGTAAGGATACTAAAATAAAAACCAGGTCCTGGAATATTGCAGGTATTAAAAACAACCTGGGGAATAAGGGTTGGGTTGACTTCATAAAGCCATCCCAACTGATCTGCCTACAGGAAACTTGCAGACAGGGGATTTTCACATAGATGGGTATAAGACCTTCGGCACCACAGCTATTCCCTCCAGCTATGGACGTGCTAGGGGGGTGTTTAGCTCTATTAATAACTTCTACTTCCCCATTAACGATAAAAAGGTATTTTCCAGATCACCCTATTTTCAGATATTCCATCTCCAGACAATAGAGAAATGATCCTTATCCTGAAAAACATTTATAGCCATGTCTTTGACAACCAAATGCAATTTACACATAACCCATATATACTGAGGCCCTTAATTAACTAATTTTTAGATATAACCTAGTGTTCATGTAATACACTCACAACAGTGAAAGAACAATAAATCCTGCCTTCCAAGGTAGTCGTTGGGGTTCTAACATTGATCATATTTTAATCTCTGAAATTGCATTGGGACTGGTGGAATCCTTCAAAGTTGACCCAAGTCATTTTAGGTACATCCCCCCTTGTTGATGATACTTAATATCAAAACTCAGTGGACTAGTGGACAGCACCTTGCTGAACATATTGACATCCAGGGCACAGATGGTATTAGTCTTAGGTTGACAAATACCAATGGAACTGCTCTGTTAGAGAAGGTTATTAATGATAACTACTCTGACTTCTCCATCTGTGCTGATCTAAATTCCTCTCCCTGCTAAACTATAGTGGCCTTTATCAAAATACTAACAGCAACTGTGGGTAACATAAAATTCACTGGGAGGAGGATTAATAACAAACCCACTAGGTGGTTTGACCAAGACTGCTTGCAAGCAAATCGGAACCTGAAGAAGGCCCTCCAGACCCTTCCTAGAAATAGAGAGGAGATCTCAACTTTGAGATTCCTCTATAAGCAGGCACTAGAAAAAAGAAGGGTGGAACTGCAGGAAAAGCGTGAGCTAATTTACAACAGGTAGGTTGTACAAGGGATTCCACTCTCTTTTGGAGAACTATCAATCAGCCATTTCTAAAACACTCATCAGCTCCATTATGGAGGAATCTTTAACACAGATAATCAAGACTAGACCTCCAGTGTATTATGCCGTGTAGGACCATCATATTTAAAACCCATCCATTTAGAAAAGGCTACTTCTGCCCTAGAAAAGTCTGCGAGTGTGAAGGCACCAGGCTCTGACGGGGTTCCAATAGATACATTTAAATCATGTACTAACCTGTGGGTTGCTATATTGACACAGGTGTGTAATGCAGCAGCTAGAGGACATATGCCCTTCTCTTGGACAGAGAGTATCATCGTCCTGATCTTTGAAAAAGGGGATGGGGATGAAAAGTGCAACTACAAAATATCCCTCCTAAACTCTTCAACTAAATATATGGGCAGAGTCCTACTAGAGAGGCTGGAATCCTGGGTGATAGAAAGCTAGATCCTAGCAGACTCCCAATATGGGTTTAGAAAGGACGTGGGCACTACACAACAACGTGTCAACCTCCATCTACTCATCAGTAAATACACCTTGACTAAAGAGGGTCCTATCTATTTATGTTTTGTCGATCCGACTACCTGAGCAGAGCATTTGATTTAGTAAATCATTCTAAGCTGTGGCAGTCATTGACCAAGATGGTTGCCCCTACTGAGATTGTGACTTTTCTGTCACAAGTATATGCACAGTTAACCACACAGTACTTTATGGGCTAAGGGGGAAAGTTACACCACATTTCAAAGTAACAGGAGTGATTCATCAAGTCTGCATCTTTGCCCCACTTTTATTTTCATCGAATATTAATGGGGTAGATGAATTCCTATGAAAGATTAAGGCAGATGCCCACAAAGTCGACCACCGACCAACCCCAGTCCTCCTGTATGCAGACAATGCTGTATTGATCTTTAAAACTGCTAATGGCCTCCAGTTGCTGATTGACTGATTTGCTTCATATGCGGAGGTCAGGGACATGAAAATTAACTTAAAAAAAACATTTACCATGATATGTGGGGCAGGATGCCTAAAAAGAAAACTCACCATATTAAGGGAGAAGTGCTTGCAGAAATAGAACGTGTTACTTACTTAGGTGTTCACTTCTCTAGTAATGGACAATGGGGGACACTTCTGAAAGCAGCAAAAATGAAATTCTTAAGATCCTCAGAAGCCCTTTTTAGATTTGCAGCTAAAGTTGGGAATACGCATATTAAAGAGTACCTGCCTTTATATAAAAGTAAATGTATACCCAGTGTTACCTATGGGTCCCCTCTGTGGGGCTTGACAAGGTGCACCCTCCTACAGACACAGGAGAACCTCTTCTTATCTGGATTATTGTCAGTGCCTGTTTCAACCTCTTCTTATATAATCTAGAAATAATTGGCTGTCCCATATTTAGAGGATGCACTGCAGATAAGTCCCATCACCCTCTGGCATAGCACTTGGAGCAATGTTGGCACTAAATTCACTACAGAAGTGATAGCAGGCTGTCTAACTTTGGAGCACAGACAAGAATTCCATGGCTACCCTATGTGGATAGTCTTTTTAAGAAAGTGGATGGGAACATGAATATTGAGGACCCTGTTGGTGTGCTACAATAGTAATGGTAAAAAAGACCTAAAAATGATCCTCATGGGGAAAAGGATGGCTGATAGGGAATCTAGAGAGTGTCTTAAATCTACAGTGTCAATATATCTCCCAGGCCCTGTGCAATAAAGTTTTCCCAGTTATCTTATTCTAATATCGAACATCCAACATAGATTCTATTTTACTAGATTGCAAATTGGCACTCTCGATTCTACCTTACTAGATTGCGAACTGGCCCTCTCCACTTTATGGTTGCCTTTCCAAAAATGGGTTCTTGTTCGCAAAAGCTACGCAAATGCCAATGTGATGGCAAGTCACATCAGTCCACAGTGCAGTTTATTCTTTTTTTGTAACGTTTACAGGGACCTGCAGAAACAAGTATTGTGAACAATGTTTTTACAGGAAAGATTTAGTTATTACAAAGATGCTTTTAACTTTATCCATAGTCTTGAAAACATGATTTTATGTCATAAACATTTTGCAAGCCATTTACAGGAGAAAACAGCTTTTAAATCTGGATGCTTTAACATATGAACTAGAATAATGAGGATATTAGATTCTTAAGCAATCTATTGCTACTAATTATTGTTATAGGTTTTTATTATTACCCATTTCTATTATTTTACTGTCAATTGAAGATTTAAAGCATATTGAGGATGAATAATGAGGATTTTAGTTCTGTATCACCATAGCAGGGTCCTTTAGACGGATGGGGACAAAACACGTTTAATTATCTCCATTCTATTTGATACTACATGATTATGATTTCTCTTCTGCTGGCAACTGACCATCACTTTTAGATTTGTGTTTGTTCATCTAAACTGCAAATGTTTTGTGACTAACATTCCCATGAATTTTATTTGTGTAGCTCTTTTACAGATATTTCTATTCCAAATAAAGATTTGTTTGATTTGATTTGACTGTTGTGGGGGCATCATGACTTGTGGAACCTGCATCAGTTGTCTATGGCACGCATTTGAATTTTGCATTCAGGTCGCTACATCTGAACCTGATTGTTTCCTTGCGTTTACACAAATCGACCATTCTGCATCTGATTGTTATTTGCATTAAGGGGACACTCCCTTTTCCAATGGCCTAATTTGCCACACACATGTCATCTTCAGAGTTACCACATCTACACCTAAACTCGGATAACTAAGAACACCTCATCCTCTACCTTGTGTCTGAAAACCATTACCACTTTGCATCATCAGAACTTCCTGCTGATACACTCCCTGCATTCCGCCAGTATTGCCTGCAATCTAAGGATTCTGATTTCTCTGAGCAGCCTTCAATTGTACTATCAATAGCTTCTCTTTCAACTTTATCTGCTTCAAATCCAGTTTGTCACTGCAGTACTTTGTGTATCACAGAATCTCATCAATCAGTTTGTTCTGCCAGCAAATCAAATGCTACTGAAACATGGTATTCACTTCTGGCTTCAATCCCCATACAAATCTAAACACAAAATAACCCTTTTATTTTGCTTCAATAGTCTCAGTGCCACTGAAATGTTTGAAAGCCTGCAACAATCTTTTATAATAAGAATGTATCGACTTCTGGAGTCCTTAGGCTCCTGAGTCGCTCTGTCAATCCTCAGCCAATCAATATATTTGGGAGACACCTTTTCTTTTAAAAATGCAATCACCTTCTGATACTTTTTCATCACCATGTCAGATGGCACATTAGTCACCAAATCTCTTGGGGGTTCCTTATCAGGCAAATCAACAGCCACTTTGGATTCACTCAGCAAATCACTCAGAACAACAATATCAAACAATGTGTTCAAATGCTCCCTCAAACATTTTGAAAGTTTCACAAATCATTGAGTCTGTCTATACCATTCTGCAGGTTTCTCTCCAAATTTTGGGAAATCCTCTGTGAATGATAATGTTTCACCTCTACTCCCAGGTACATGAACATATCCTCCACCAGGGACTTCTCTCATGGGAAGCATTTTAACGTCTCACTCACTCTGACTTGCTCCAAACGGAGGCAGACCTTTTCTCACTTTCTTCTGATCCTTCTTCTTTACCCCTCTTCCCTCCCATCTATCTATTGCACTCTATTTTCGAATGTAGCCAACTAATTCCCTAATCTATAATTTCATTCTCGGAGGCCTCATGTTCATAATATCTTTTTCACTAAATCCTAAACAATAACTTTTCTGCAAGACCTTTGATTTCTCCAAATCAACTTCATATTTCTAGGCTAAGTCAGCTAATCTCTCATAAGCTTGTTCTGCAGGTTTTGTAATATTATTGCATACAAACTGTAGTTCATCCTCTCTGTAAATGTCTAACTGAGCTGTGTCTAATGTTCCCAATATAATCCCATGTAATTCTAATTTCAATTTGAACACATCTGATGTTCTTTCTCTCGTTTTGGTGTAGAATGTTTTTCCACTATGGCTTGAGCTCCTTTTCTCATTTGTAGTGCCCAGACTCTTGAACCAGTCACCTAATTTCTGGACATTAAGACCTTGGATTGTTTACAGGAGTATTTAGCAGTATCCTCTAGAAGAATTTAAGTTTTGATCTTCTGGGTTATTCCAATGGACATTTCTGCTGCTGACCAAAAAAGGTTAATCTCCTATATGCGGTACTACAACAAAAATATTCAGAGTATGTTCCGAGAAGGGTACATAAAATGGGAGGATCTCTGTGGAAACCTCACTTCAGGTGTTAATCCTGTCTGACTTGTCATCACAGTTTGATCTGAAATGTGTGGAGTGGTCAACGGTTTCAGAAGTGAGAGGAATCTCTGTAATTCTGAGCCAATTGGACTGACATTACTTCAGGCATTTCTCTGTGAAGGGACAGTTGAAATGGTTGGGACATTTGGGACTTTCGGCACAACTGGGTGATTTGAAACAGCCAATGCATGTGTATTCTTTTTTGTCATACCTGGACCATTTGAAGGAACAACTGTATCTATTGTCACTGGAACTGTCAATCCATCTAGAGTAGTGTAATTTATTGGATTCTGTGGAATTGTCATCCCTAAACTCTGTCCTGTCTGATTCAAACTTACATTCTGTTCTATTAGATTCAAATTTGAACTCTGCCTGTCTGATTTTAAATTTGTTCTACCGGTGTGGTAGATATATCAATGGTTGTATTTCTCGGTCTCTCGCTTGACTCTCCAGTTTGGATAGTGTTATATGGAGGTGGACGATTTAACAATAATTGTATTATAAAATCATCATCTGGATCACTCTCATAGGTTTCACCTTTATTCTAGGTTCCTGTTGTCTATTCTATCTTCTTCTTTCCCTTTGACTTAGTACTTTTCACGTCCTCTCCCATTAAGGCAGGATATAATCTAGTTTCCTCTATTATGTCTGCTCTTCAAGTATTCTATTGAATATCCCATCTTGCTTCTGTTCAAGTTCTTATTGCTTTTCTTACTCTGCCCGCATACTTCTCTTTCTGTTTCTGATGAGCTATGTGTTCCCACATATTGAGCACTTCCAATTGTGCTGGTCTAGGAGGCGTTTTTTTCTCATATCGAATGCACCTCAAATTTGTAATAATTCTCAAATTGTGTGTTGCATAGTGTGTAAATACTAATGCACCTTCTTTCTCAGTAATCTTATGCCATTGTTTAAGCCAAAGACATGCATGAAGTCCTACATTTTGACAATACATAATGACCTGGAGTACCTTCAGGTGGAGTCTCTACTCCCTCTCTTGCTGGAATAAATGCATCACCTTTTATCCAACCTTTCAGTGCTCTAAAGATGTTCATTTTTTCAATTGATTTAGAATAAATTACAATTAACCTTTTGTTCACAATCAGGATGTAATTCTGTACCCACAATTCTCTATTCGGCACTCACAACCAATAGCAAGCAGCATGATACTCTGTGAAGTAGTCCACCAATACCAGCGTGACTTCACACCAACTCTCATATATAGAAGCGCAGCACAATGTGACATCAAGTCTCACTCCTAGCAGCAGCTCACCCTCCTTTATAATTTCTCTCACAATTACTCTCTCAAGCAAACCTAAATGCAAAATAATGCAAGCAAAAATTCAGCAACAACTTTGTCTGCTCCACTAAAGGATTGGGTAAATAAACACTTCCAAGCAGCACAGAGCTACACTTTGCAACTATACTTTCACAAGTACACTGCAAATGAGGCTCAACCAGCAGATTCCACTCGGATTGATACAGTTCCTCTCTGTGCAGTCAAGATTCACTAATACCAACTTCTCACACGCATGCAAAGAATACTAACAGTACGGTTGAAGACATCTTACGACTATTGCCTCATACACAGTAGACAAAACTAACATTGCCCATGTGTCTTCTACACCTGTATGGTATCCCGGGATCTTAGGCCACGATGGACCCAATGGCAAACTCAACTTCTCAGCAGTAAGCACCACATTCACACAACAACTTAAATCTCCACAAAAAACGACACAATCATCTCACTTCACCCGAATCTTATGCCAAAGCAATGCAAAGCGCAACTCTATTACTGCTACACATGCATTGCAAAGGAACAATGCTGGAACTCCTTTAATCCTCTGAACGAACCATGAGGTCAGAATTTCGGCTGAGTTTGGACAATTTCATAATAGGACACAGGTGTCCTTATCACTTTTCGGTATGCTATAAAATGAGGTTGACAAATCTTTTCACACTAGCAGGGGGTGAAATAATTTCTGCATTGCATCAATCAACATTTAGTTTACAGTATGACCAATCTGGCCACTCAATGAAAACCCAAGTCAGAAATAAAGTTAAAGGGTTCAAGAACAGGCTGTAAAGGTACAGTAAAACCACTGGGTGTCTGGACCTTTGAAAGAAACATAATACAATCAACATTAAGCAGACTAAGCACTCAATAAGACGTACGCAGAATAACAATAACAATACTTGGTATTCAGAGAAGAAAGGTTGACCAACTTCTCTAAACATTAGTGCAAATTAGAATCTTCTAAATAACTAGCTAAAGCAAAGGTAAACCTCCAAAGGCAGCATGTCATTAATTGGCATGAACTTAGTTACAAAACATGGGGGCAGAAAGTAAAAAGGAAATAAGGGATAAACAGAAGTTGGAAAAAGTACATCTTGGGTAAAATGAAGTTAACCAAAATTGGTAAAAAAGCAAGTAAAAAGGAAAGGTGTCAGCATATCAGAAGCTCGGTCAGGAGTCTTCTCATTGGTCAAAGGAAATCTAAGTTCTCTCAGCAAGCATCTTGGAAAGTGAGGGGCATGGGCAAAGAGGTCTGTACCTCTTAAAGTCCAAGGGAATGTCCCCTCTTCAACCAGCTGAAGTCAATTATTTAAATGCCAAAGTAAATGATAATTTGTCCATTGGTAACACATATGGATCAGAAGATTTCATTGTCCAATCCCTTCACATCACACAACAGAGATCCACAACTGCTTGAAAGTTCCCAAGATAGTCCTGGGAAGGTATCCGTTCTTGGTGTCCAGTACGACTTTGCAACAATATGAATACAGCTAGTCTTCACATTCTTGGTCTCTCTATGTACCGTCCTCAAGGTTAATTTCCCAGGCTCTCTATGAATAAAGCAATAGCACATCTATTTGCAAACTAACATTTCATGTGAAAGACACCTAAAAGAAATGACACATTAGCAAAAATGAAAAACAGTTTCCTGCAATTATGAGGCTTGGGCCTAACAGGCCTCACATGGCTAAGCTAAAGCAAAGTCAGAATTACACATTTATTCACGTAAATCTAACATATAAACTCCTGCAATCATAAATTGCTAGTAATAATTCTTATCAAAACCTCATGTTACAGTGAATGCAAAATGAAATAACTTGTAAATATATGTGAGTAAATATGATGGAGAACTACATTTCTCAATATTAGCTTATAATATTTTGTGCACACATAATGAAAATCATTATTGTTTCAAGGGTAAATACTTTCTATTAATATAAGGATTAATGTAATATCAAAATCAATTATTATATTTCAATTAACATGGGTATACCACACACATTTCTTTACTACTCTACAGTGAATGCACCTTGATGTGGACTGTAAGTGCACCACTTTACAATTACCTTGTTATAACTTCACGCAGTATAATCTCAATATAGTCTGTAACTTCAAAGTTGACAGCCAAATCTCTGCTGCACCAATAGCAAACTTATATAGATATGGTTGGACCTTGTTAAATGAAATTCCTGCTTTTATGCATGTATGACTGTGAGTTTGCATTAGGCAAGTATAGCTACAAAGCAACAGAGAGCTATACTACCCTCTATAGAATACAGTGCAGAAAATGATTAGAAAATCGAGGTTTGAAATAGGAAAATAGATGCAAATCAATAGATGACGGATAAGTGGAGATTGGAGAGAATACTGTGCAGAAACCAAAGGACAGGTAGTATGAGCATGGCTCGAGCAAGCATCAGGGGAAGTGGGTGAGGTGAGGAATAATTGATGCGAGGGTCGTGACAGATCCGTGGACATTTGAAAATGCAGTAGGAGAGTAGGACTGAGGTAGTAGAGTGAGGGTAAATTCTTGAGCTATTTCCTGTGGTGAGGAATGGATGGAGCTTGGACATGACTCAGATGGAATTTCTTAGATTTCCTGCAACTTCTGTTCTCTGGTATGCTGATATTGCTGTGGTATGTCTTGGTAAGGTCTCCATATGAATTAAACTTCGATGTCTGAAATGGTGAGATGGCTTCATTGACTGCTTTGCAATTATTGCAACCTCACAGAAGGATCCTCTTGGAATTCCTGAGCACTCCAGTTATCATGTAAACCTCCTTCAAAGAACTTTGGTGAGGTGCACTACTGCATTAAGAACTTTCTTAATGGATGTCAAATGATTTTTGTACTGCATACAGAAGAGTGTAGCCTCTTTTGAGATGACTTAAGGCAAGAGCTTTGATGGCCATTTAGAGGTCATCATCTGAAAGAAATAGCTTTGGTCTGAGGGACAGAAATAATAATAGATATCTGGTGGCCTTGTTTTGTGCATAGTGTCCTCTTTGAAGCTTACCTTGATATCAGTGAGGAAGCTCAGAGAGTTGGTGGGAGCCTGTCCAGTCTCATCTCATTAAACCTTTCCTGGAGCAGGTGTTTTTTGCTGTCATTTGCAACTATAACAAACTGTGTTGTGGACACAGTCAACTTGAGATAGGTCATAGGCATCCAGACTCATTTGACAGTAGGGGAATTCCTCAGTTTGGATGATCAGGTAACAGATGTGACCCTAAAGTAAAGGTGGGTGTCACCTATTCACTGATAGCTGCTGATGTCCATGTCATCCAGTATTATACTCAGTAGCTCCACGTTTACATTGTAAATCATTTGCAACAGGACAGAGCCTTGGGAAGCACATGCGTACCAGCTGCTCTCCATTTGTCACGCACCAGTGCCTAATTTGAACCAGTAGCTGCTGGTGGAGCCCACGAGCTTTCTTTTTTTGGGAACTAGTACTTATTCTAACTCAGCAGAATTTTACCCACAACAAGAGAGTTAAAACACACAAAGAGGAAAGAAGGAAGAAGAGAAAGATGGAAAAACAGAACAAAGGGAGAAAAAAGGAACCCACAAGAGTGAGTGTTCGAATTGGGGTCTTTAGTTGGTAGTGGTTAGCACACTGTCCAAGTAGGGACCCTCACTATAGTCAGGATGAGGGAGCCACACAGCTAAGATAACCCCTGCTCATCCCCTTGGTAGCTTGGCACGAACACTCAGGCTTATTTCAGAGGCAATTTGTGAAGTATTTGCACCCACACACACAGTAACACAGTGAAAACACTACAAAAGGACTCCACACCAGTTTAAAACAAATAGCCAATATTTATCTGAATAAAACAAGAGCAAAACAATAAAAATCCATGATACACAAGTAAAGGTTGAAATGAGCCTTAATCCATAGAAATCAATGATTTATCTTTTTAGCACAAAGTACCTGGGAAGTGTTAAAAACAAAGACGATGTGGGCTGCAGGGGCAGTGAGGTGTCGAAAAGCAAAGCAAAACGTTGGCTCCTTACTGTGAAGAGGAGGTGATGCGCTGATTCCTTCCTCACAGGAGAGGTGATGTGTCGGTTCCTCACTGGCAGGGGAGTAGATGCGTTGATTCTTTCCTCGCAGGAAAGGCGATGCACTGATTTCTGGACACGCAGCCTCAGTTCCTTACTGGGGTGCGGAGTTGATGAGAAACTGATGCCCTGGGGACAATGCATGGCAAATCCACACGCACTGTGTTGATGGAGCCACGGTGAAACAGACTCTCCATTGATTCCGCAGCCACAAGTCAGGCACTGCGCCAATTCTTCAGGCGCAAGATAGGCGCTGTGTTGATTTTTCTGCTGTGGCACGTTGGTGCATGGATTTCCTTCTTCAGGTCACCAGCTTACACTTCCAAGGGCCCAGAGACTGGAGTTAGCACCACTTGGCAAGTAAGGACTTTCAGCAGAAGAGATGAGGCACTAGCAGATGAAGGGGGTCATTCCAACCCTGGCGGTCGGTGTTAAACCTGCGGCTAAACCGCCAACAGGCTGGCGGGAAAAAAATTGAATTCCGACCCTGGCGGAAACCGCCAACAGAGACCGCCACATCAACACACCGCCCGCCACGGCGGGACAAACGAACAGCGCGGCGGTCACCGCCATCAGACAGGCTGGAGTCAATGTACCGCCCACCGTATCACAACACACCAATCCGCCACCTTTTCCGGGGCAGTAGCCCCGCCGATAAAAACACGGCAGAAACAGCCATTTCAAATGGAAAACGCTCACCTCCATACACCCCACGAGGAATCTGGACAGCATGGAACCCGAACTCCACATCCTCCCAGCGATTGTCTTCCTGCTCCTCTACCAGGAGCACGAACGCCGGCGCAGAAGACAGCGGTGAGTACTGCACCTACGACACAGGGGAGGAGAAAATATTACGGGCACACACATACGCGACACACCCACCCCCACCCTCACCTACTACAACACACACATCAATGCACAGTAATACATCACAGTTAACCCCCCCTAAACCCTCCGGAAGAATGCAAAGACAAAAGGAAATGATTCTAAACATTGGAATATTTTGTATTATTGGCTGAATTATATATATATATATATATATATATATATATATATATATATATATATCTACACTACAAAAACAACTATTTACATATATGTACAAGTCCGAGCATTGTAGCAGGCATTGTCCGTGGATCACTGGGCCCAAATCACAAGGGCAAAGCCCACACAGGATACCTGACTCCAACGGAGAGAATACTGCAGGGGCATCAGATAGGAAAACTACAGGCACCTCAGGGGGAAGGGGGGGCACCTCAGCCAGATGAGTGCACGACGCCAGATCCACGAGGGGCCTCCATGGCCACTGTTCAATCCTGGGGAGTGCAAAGCCACAGTCTCTCAAGTCTTTACAGTGGGTGGGGTGCCCACCGTGCCATCCTGGGGAGTGCAAAGCCACAGTCTCTCAAGTCTTTACAGTGGGTGGCTTGCCCACTGTTCAATCCTGGGGAGTGCAAAGCTACAGTCTCTCAAGTCTTTACAGTGGGTGGGGTGCCCACAGTGCCATCCTGGGGAGTGCAAAGCCACAGTCTCTCAAGTCTTTACAGTGGGTGGGTTGCCCACCGTGCCATCCTGGGGAGTGCAAAGCCAAAGTCTCTCAAGTGGATGACAGTCTCCACTGGTCCTGGAGGGGGACTGGTGCCCAGAGTGCTTCGTGCAGCCCTGCCCGACACAGATGCGGGCCTGCCCCTGCCGCTAATGGGCCAGCGGTGCTTGAGACGGCAGGTCCACTACTTAATCCGTGGGACATGGCCTACAAGCCTATGGACGGCAACTGCACACATAGATGACACAGGGCCATGGATAACTGTACTTGGCACCCTACAGAGGTGGGGGGCGGAGGCACAGGGCCATGCCTTACGGAGGGGCCTAGCCTACAGAAATCGCCCTGGCCTAGGGATACCCACAGCCCTCCTCCCCCACCCAGACCCCTCCACTGCGCGCAAAGTCAGCAGAATGAGAGTGTACTCACCCCCTTGTGTCTGCTGTGATGTCCTCACGCACCCATCCAAATCGGGGTAGGCCACCGCCAGGATCCGGGACATCAGGGGGGTCAAAGTCCGACTGGCATCCCTCCCACGTTGGGAGGCCATCCCCAGCTGAGCCTCCGCCGTCTTCCTGCTCCAGGGTCCGATGTCCTCCCATCTCTTCCGGCAGTGGGTGCCCCGTCTGTGGTGGACCCCCAGGGCCCGGACGTCCTTGGCGATGGCACGCCAAATGTCTATCTTCTGGTGGGCGCTGACCTATGTGAAATGTACAGGGGAGAAAAAGAGTCATTACCTTCTGCACCCTCTATGTGAGTGGCCCCCCATCCCACCCTTGCCATGTGGCACATCCTGTCATCCGTCGTTTGATGCATGCCTCAATCGCTCCCCTCCCAACCATCTATCATCCACCCGACTCAACACAGGCATTCGCCACAAAGCATGGTCCCAGTGTACTTACCTGTTGGTCTGGAGGACCGTAGAGTAGTGCATACTGTGGGAGGACGCCATCCACAAGTTTCTCCAATTCCTGAGCAGTGAAGGCAGGGGCCCTTTCCCCAGTCGCATGAGCCATTGTCGCTTCCAGACCGAGGTCACAGCAGCACTTGCAGTATAGGTCCTCTCCTGTCGAAGATCAGGTATCGAGTGATTAAGCAGATAGAAAATGGTGGTCACGCCCGCGGCAGTGCGTACCGGGGCGGTGCGTACCGCGACCGCCGGCGCACATCGTCATTGGCTCCTGAGACCCATAGGGTTCAATGTTAACCAATGCTGCTTTGCGCCGCGGTCTTCGACCGCCTACCGCCACGGTGTGCCACGCCAGCGCATTTACCTCACATCCCATTGTCACACTTCACAGTTCAGGCAGCCGCCATTTCAAGGGCCCACACGGCTTAGTTTTAACTGCGTCACACATACCTAGGCCTTGCCTCAACACTCATACAAACCAATTCAATGCATTGGGAATCGTGTTTTGTGCAAACTGAGGTTACATACCTGTGGGCTGATTGACTCTGTGCTCGCTGTTGTCCTTCATAGGCACCGTCCGCTGGGACATGCGAGGAGATGGAGGAATCTTCCTGTGTACAGACCGCTGCTGGACCTGTCGACAATGGAGGAAAGACATGTCATACTGACATACAGGCTTGACCGAGCCACTATTCATGAACTGTGTGCCCAGCTGGAGCCAGACCTGATGTCACCCATCCGCCAACCCACAGGGATCCCCCCTCTAGTGCAGGTGCTGTCAGTACTCCATTTCTTTGCAAGTGGGTCATTTCAAACAACAGTGGCCATATCATCAGGGATGTCACAGCCTATGTTTTCCAAGGTGTTGTCCAGAGTATTGTCTGCCCTTCTGAAACACATGCGGAGCTACATCGTTTTCCCTGAGGTGGGGATTTGCCTACAGTGAAGGGTGATTTCTATGCCCTTGGACATATCCCCAACATCATAGGTGCCATTGATGGGACCCAAGTGGCTTTAGTCCCCCCCAGCAGGAGTGAACAAGTGTACAGAAACAGAAAGAGTTATCATTCAATGAATGTACAGATGGTGTGTTTGGCAGACCAGTACATCTCCCATATGAATGCCAAGTTCCCTGGCTCTGTGCATGACGCGTACATCATGCGGAATAGCAGCATCCCTTACGTGATGGGTCAACTCCAGAGGCACCGTGTGTGGCTAATTGGTGACTCTGGTTACCCCAACCTGTCATGGCTACTGACCCCAGAGAGGAATCCCAGTACAAGGGCAGAGGAACGCTACAATGAGGCCCATGGGCGGACTAGGAGGGTGATCAAGCGGACTTTCGGCCTCCTGAAGGCCAGGTTCAGGTGCCTCCATATGACAAGTGGATCCCTATTGTACTCACCAAAGAAGGTGTGCCAGATCATCGTGGCCTGCTGTATGCTTCACAACCTGGCTTTGCAACGCCAGGTGCCTTTTCTGCAGGAGGATGGTCCAGATGGTGGTGTTGTAGCAGCTGTGGAGCCTGTGGAGAGTGAAGACGAGGAATCCGAAGAGAACGACATAGACAACAGGAACACAGTAATACAGCAGTATTTTCAATGACACACAGGTAAGATTCTAACCCGTCATATTACATATGCTTAACCCCTACTACCTCTCTACTGTCTGACCTTTTCCCCTGTGTTTGGTAACTGAGTTGTGACTTTCCCTTCCAATTTCAGAAATGTGGGCCATACTGCGTGACATCTGCTTTGTTTCCCCATGGACTACAGCTGTGTGACAGTGGTATGTTGGCATCACAATGTAAATATGCATTTTGGGACGGTAATGTCTAATACATTAGTACAAAATCATAGCCAGACTCCTGATTGTTTTGTGCAATAACTGTGTTTATTTCAGTGCTCTATATTGGTGGGTGGTTGCAAATCGCTGAGGGGTGATGGTGGAGGATTGTCCATGGCAGAGTCCAGACTATTAGTATCACAGGTGCAATGTCCAAATGCCTGTGGAAAGTGGAGCATGGGCAGTATAAGAATGGACAGGGTGTCAATGTGGGACAGTGGGATTACAATCAGGGAGGTATCCTTTCCTGGCGGGGTCTTGGCATCCTACTCTGTCTTCTTCCTGGATCTCAGGGCCCGCTTGCGGGGTGGTTCTCCTTCTGCAGGCGGTGGGGTGCTGGTGGCCTGTTGGTCCTGTGGCGGGGCCTCCTGTCCACTAGCGCCGGCAGAGGTGGTAGGCAGGTCTTGGTCCATGCTAGTGTCAGGGGCCCTTTGTCCTGCCACAGTGTCCCGCAATGTGGTGACTACCTGATTCAGAGCCCCTACAATGGTGGCCAGGGCGGAACTGATGTTTCGTAGTTCCTCCCTGAACCCCAAATACTGTTCCTCCTGCAGAAGCTGGATCTCCTGAAACCTGGCCAGGACCGTAGCCATCGTCTCCTGGGAGTGGTGGTATGCTCCCATGATGGAGGAAAGGGCCTCGTGGAGAGTGGGTTCCCTGGGCCTGTCCCCCACCTGTCACACAGCAGCCCTCCCAGTTCCCCTGTTTCCCTGAGCCTCTGTCCCCTGGACCGTGTGCCCACTACCACTGCCCCCAGGTCCCTGTTGTTGTTGGGGTGGGGGGTTAACCTGGGTTCCCTGTAGTGGTGGACACACCGCTGATTGACGTGTCCTGGGGACTGAGGTATGGGCCCGCTGGGTGGGTGCTGTGCTGGTGTTCGCAGAGGGGGGAAGGTCTGCTGTGGCCTGTGGCTGTCTGAGGGGAACCGACTGTCCCGAGGTCCCAGATGGGCCGGGCTGGTCATCTAGATCCAGGTCGACAGAGCTGCTGTGCTCACTGTGGGCCTCTTCTGGGGGTTGAGTGGACATTTGTGGACCCTCCTGCGCGGTGACATGGCGTTCGGGTCCTGCAGGGATATGAAAGTATGGTTATTGCATTTGTGTGTGCCATAGCGTGTAATGGGTGGGTGCCCATGTACCCCAGTGCTGGCATTCCCGTGTGGGGGCTTTTGTGACAGTGATTTGGTGGGGGATGGGTGTGTGCAGTGGGCATGCTTTGGTGATGGGTGTCCATGCTTTGTGGTCGCATGCAGGGCTTGGTGTTGGGATGGGTGGGCTGTGATGGTGAGACATTTGCAAGGAGCAGGATGTGATGGGGGGAGGGTGACGGTGGGGGTATGAGTTGGCATACTGGTGGGGTGGGGGGGATGAAGTGGTGAAGATGAGACTTACCAGAGTCCATTCCTCCAGATACTCCTGCGAGGCCCTCAGGATGCAGGATCGCCAAGACTTGCTCCTCCCATGTTGTAAATTCTGGGGGAGGAGGTGGGGGTCCGCCGCCAGTCCGCTGCACCGTGATGTTGTGCCTGGATACCATTGAACGCACCTTCCCCCGTAGGTCGTTCCACCGCTTCCTGATATTGTCCCTATTTCTTGGGTGCTGTCCCACAGCGTTGACCCTATCGACTATTCTGCTCCATAGCTCCATCTTCCTGGCAATGGTGGTGTGCTGCACCTGTGTCCCGAAGAGCTGTGGCTCTACCCGTACGATTTCCTCCACCATGACCCTGAGTTCATCCTCAGAGAACCTGGGGTGTCTTTGCGGTGCCATGGGGTGGTGTGGGTGATGTGTGGGGTGGATTGTGTGGTGATGTGTATCGGTGTGCTGTGTGAAGTGCGTGGAAATATTGCTGGGTGAAAGTAAAATGCGCGTCTGGGTGCTCAGTTCTCTTTTTCTCAGTGCGTGGTCCTGAATATGTAGGAGTGGGGGTTTGTGAGTGATGTGGGTGTTTGTTTTATATTGTATTGGGTGTGTGGGAGCGGTGTGTGTATGTGTATCAGGTGTGTGTTTTTTTAAATGTCCAATGTGGATGTGTTTTGTAAGTATGTGTGTATTTTGAGCGCAGCGGTGTGTACCGCCAATGGATTACCGCGGTTGAAAGACCGCCGCGTGGATTCGTGGGTTGTGATAGTGTGGGCGTATTTCTGTTGGCGTGACGGTGGAGGTTTGGTCATCGCCAGTTTCTCGCTGGCCTTTGGTGTGGCGGACTTTTGTGGATGTCTGTATTTTGGCGGTTTGCCTGTTGTGGGTCAGAATGACCGTGGCGGTTTACCGCGGCCGCGGCGGTATCTTGGCGGTCTTCTGACAGCGGTAAGCGGCTTTTACCGCCAAGGTTGGAATGACCACCGAAGTGTTTGATGTCCCTGAGACTTCTAACAGGAGGTGAGCTCAGTTCAAGCCCTTGGAGAACCTTGGAAAGTAGAAGGTGGAAAGCAAAGTCCAGTCCTTTCACTCCCAGGACAGAAGCAGCAAGCAGCAGGCCAGCACAACAAGGCAACAGGCAGAGAGGCAGTCCCTCCTAAGGCATCCAGCTCTTCTTCCTGGCAGAATGTCCTCAATCCACAAGTGTTCTGATTTTGTGGGGTCAGAGGTACAGTGTGTTTACCCATTTCTGCCTTTGAAATAAGCAAACTTCAAAGAAAAAGTATTTGTAGTTCACAAGACCCTGCCGTTCCTGCCCTGGCCCAAGGCACACTTCCAGGGGTTGGAGATTGCTTTGTGTAAGGATAGGCACAGTCCTATTCAGGTGCAAGTGTCAGTTCCTCCCACCACTCTAGCCCAGGAAGACCCATCAGGATATGAAGGCCACTCCTCAGCTCCCTTTGTGTGACTGTCTAGAGTGAATTCACAAACAGCCCAACTGCCATCCTGACCCGGACGTGTCTTCCACAGCAAGGCAGTGGCACAGAAAGGTTAAGCAAGAAAATGCCCGCTTTTTAGAAGTGGCATTTTCAAACTTACAATTCAAAAACCAACTTCACCAAAAGACCCCCAAAGTCCATGTCTCTATTTGCTCCCATTGGGAAATTACACTTAAAAGATATTTCAAGGCAATCCCCATGTTACAGTAGGGGAGAGAAAGTGCTTGCAATAATGAAAACTTAATTTAGCAGTATTTCACTATCTGTACATGTAAACCACACCAGTACATGTCCTAGCTCTTAAATGCACTGCACCCTGTCAATAGGGCTCCCTTGGGGTGACTAACATGTAGTCAAATGGAAGGTTTGGGCCTGGCAAGCTGGTGCACTTGCCAGGTTGCAATTGCAGTTTGAAACTGCCCACACAGACAGTGCAATGGCAGGTCTGAGACATGTTTACAGGGCTACTTATGTGGGTGGCACAATCAGTGCCGCAGGCCCACTAGTAGCATTTGATTTACAGACCCTGGGCACACATAGTGCACTTTACTAGCGACTTACTAGTAAATCAAATATGCCAGACTTCGATAAACCAACCACCAATACAATTTAGACAGAAAGCACTCGCGCTTTAGCACTGGTCAGCAGTGGTAAAGTGCCTAGAGTCCTTAAGCCATCAAAAACGAAAATCAGCACAGGATAAAAAAACAAGAGGTCAGAAGTCAAAAGACAGGGGAAACCACCCAAGAGCTGATAGGTCTAACAGATAAAGTGGATGGAAATGTCTGGAAGTGGAATAAAGAGGCATGAGGTGGAACAATGAGTGGCTTGCGGCAAGCAGAAGAGGCGGGGTGGGGCGGCACTCATAGGGAGGGGAATGAAAATAAAATAAAATAAAAAACTCTTATCTTAATGCCGCGCACTGCTCTGCTCCGCTCGTCCGTCTCCTCGCTGCAGGAACAGGTTCCCAGTCTGCCCTGGGCCAATCCTGAAGCTGCTCAGAGCAGCGTCAGGATAGGCTGGGAGCGCCCAACCAGGGCTCTCCCAGGCAGACTGTGTTGCTGGGCTGGAGAGAGCCTACTACGCATGTGTGTTTGGCCGGCCCGAGACGGCCAGCCAAATATACATGCGCAGTAAGGGCGAATGCTGTGCACTCCCCCTCACTGCTCGTCATCCCCGTGGCCCCGCCCTTTTAAAAGAAAACGATAATAAACAAAGTTTATTGTCACTTTCTTTTAAAGGTTTTCTCAGCTGCCGCTGCTGACGGGGGCAACGCTCCTCCACCCTAATGGAGGAGCCTCGCCTGATCAACACTACACAGCCTTGGTATTCTGAACATTGACATAAAATAGTGTCTGCCGCAGGCTTGTGAGCAAAACTCATTTAATCTACAAATTAAGCAATGCTTGAAGTACTTTAGGGCAATACTGTGAAAGCCCATTCACAGTGCAGGTACACAGTGGGGTTTTATGTGAACATTCTAAAAACTGGAGCATTAATGTGAATGTAAGTTATCTTCATAGATCTTCAAATTAAACATATTTCTGAATGCACAACATATATCAGAGATACTCCAATAGTTCCACTGCTGGGGTGATTAAGTTGTTGTGTGTGGCTATACAGCCTGCTAAGTCAGTGGAGGTTTTGGCCTCTGCTCCCCAGGCAGACGCCTTCCACCATATTTAGAGATCCATGCCTGCCTCTTTACAATGAAAGTGCATTCACTGGCATGTTAGATGCTCTTCTATTACTGTTGCATGCTGACCAAGTCATTATGTTGAATTAGTCCCCTTACCATTCTCTTTTGAAGCAAAGCAGAAGGCAATTGTCCCATCACATAAATACAGTTTTCTTTGTTAGGCACACACAAACATTTTTGTTCCTGTGACTGCCATGCCTGGCATGGTCGTCCCAGAAAGATAAACACAGTGACATAGCCTCATCCTAAATAAGGTGGGGCAGCTGTCACTGTAACCTGGCAGCACAAGGAGTATGAGCCACCAGATAAAGGGTTTCTACCTATGGGGACAGGTGAAAGCGCATCAATGGAAGTTGTTCTTCCACCTCTGAACAGAACGGAGGACCTGCAAGATTGAAGGGTACAAGATTCACTCTGCCTTGTGTTCTCAGACAAGATACCAGTCCTGTTAGTTTTCGAATTGTAGCTTTAATTAAAATAACCAGAACTGATATAATACATCCTTACAGAATTATGGCCCTCATTACAACATTGTCGGTAACTACCGCCATGGCGACGACCGCCAACATACCGCTGCCGTGGCTACCAGCTGTCTACGCGTATCATGACCGCTGATGGTATACTGCCAGAATGCTGGCGGAACACCGCTGATGATCATGGTGGCGGACGGCGGTAAGGCGATGCTGCTGACAGCAGCACCGCCACGCCAGCAAAACACCACCGACCGTATCATGAGCAATGATATGGCCTGGCTGTGTCACGGACCGTCTCTAGCCGGAGGACCCCGCGCAAACAGGTAAGTCGGGTTCTCTGACCGGAGATGGGGGTGGGGGTGTTGTGTGTATGTGGGCGGTGTGTGTGTATGTTTTGGTATGCATGCATGCGGGTGTGAGTCGCGTTGGATGCATGCATGAATGAGTGATTGTGAGTGTTGTGTATTGTGAATGCATGTGTGTGGCAAGGTATGTTGGTGTGTGTTGCGGTGTGTGGGTATGTATGTGTGCATGTGTGGGTGGTGGTGGGTATGCGTGTGTGCATGTGTGTATATGGGTGCGCAAGTGGGTGTGTATAAGTGTAGGGGGGCAAGAGAGGGAGGGGGAGGACCCTGGGGATAGGCAGGGGGGCAGGGGAGACCCCACTGATAGTGCCTTCTGCCATGGTTTTCGTGGCAGTAAGTTTGGCACAAAAACCATGGCGGTCGGCCGGGTCGTGATCCCGAGGGTGGGATTGTGGCGGCTGCCGGGCTGGAGACCAAAGTCTCCAGCTCAGCGGACGTTACCACCCTTGCGGCCGGTATGTTAAAGTGGCGGTCTAGGCTGGGGGTTACCACCAGAGTCATATTCCCATTTCTTTTACCACCGGCCTGTTGGCGGTATTAACGTCACTTTAACACTGACCGCCAGGGTTGTAATGAGGGCCTATATGTCTGTAAGCTAGGATTTTCTTTCACTATGCAAAACCCGTCTAAAGGGCACATTTAATAAGAAACCAACCTATTTAAACTTGGAGTTACAAATCAATTGACAGAACTCTGTCAGTGAAATATACTGCCACCTACTGGGTGGTTCACGTAGTGTGGACAACAGAGTCAATAGATGCCGATTTTCTTTTCTTTCTTTCTATCTTTCTAGATTATTGCTAACTCAGTTAATTATCAATGTATAGAAAGTAGTCATGACTATATGTATGTTACGTTACGATGTCCTGCAATATCGAGGTTCCTGAGGAATAACGTAGACACTAGCTTATAGTATCTTCATCTTACCTCAATTTGTAATATACGTTCCTCAATCGAATATGATTTTTTAAACTCAACATAATGCAACATCAAGAATGGATATGTATCTCTTTAATACTCACAAAAGTCTGTAAATGTACTCTATCCCAGGGGCATTTTAAGGATTTTGAGGGCTCTGGGCCAAACGTATTTTGTGGCCCCTGTTCCCAATAACTTTAAAATTATCATCCAATTTCAGCTCTTTCATGTCCTCTTTGGCCAGGTCACTGACAGTGTACAGACACACTCCTCCAAATTTTAAATGAGTTTACATCTAAGATTCACAGATAAAACATACGGTTTTAATATTGTAACACAGCAGGAGCTCACTAATATTCTACAAATAATCTCTACAACATCCTCTCATTTTCTGCAAAATATCTGTAATAGGCTCTCACACTTCACCCACATTTAAAATAAATGAAAGGAAAACGGTATGTAAAGCAATCTGATTAAGAAGTATTCAAGGTCATCAGGGTCAGACTGCAGAACAGAGTTAGCACTATCAGAGGTCCCCTGAAAGGCTGTGGCCCTGGGTTAGAGCCCACTTTGCCAATGCCTTAAAACGTCTCTGCTTTAAGTGAGTAGTACTTCCCTGTGGTTTCAAAGCAACCATGCGCAATGCCAAAGTCATTAGAAAGGGCTACTTTTCCGGCAATCTCGCGCGCCTGAGAAATGATTATTTACACAAAAATGAACGATTGTACGTTGCATATGAAATTATCATCCATAACGATGTATGTATAATAAAAGTACAATTTTCCTCTTTGTCCTTAGCTGACAAAATGTTCCTCTGAATCCAAAAATTAATAAATAAAACAAAGACAAAAACGAATGATTGGCACCTCAGTTGTGAACCCTCCATCACTCATTGGGTTCCTAGGTTTCTATAGGATGGTGGGCTACTATTGTTGACGGAGTATAGAACAGGTTTTACACAAGTTAAATGCACAAACACAATTTTAAACAGTGAATGTTTTCAAATGTGGAAATACAGTAGTGTTTTATGCAATAGTTTTGCGTCGTGTAGTCAGACGTCTGTAAATATAGCAACAATGCCTGAGCAGATAGTTGATGTATTGGTGTATCCAGGCCAAACTAGGTTCGCCTCAAATAGACAAAAACGTTAATTAAGGCCATTAACTGTTTTCTCGGTTTTCTCTTGGTTTCTTACGTGTGATGTCAGCAAGGCAGGCATTAGTACGTTGCCTGTTGTTATGGTTCCGTCTCTGTATTATTCTACAGCATGTCACTCGCCACCCTGAGTGAAGCAAATATTTCCTGTTACTGTACATTCCCTTCTTTTACATACTCAAAAAACGTCACAATTGGCGTTGCTAGGGCAAGTCTAGGCAAAGAAGTGAAGCGTATATTTTGACCTAATTTCTTCAATTTTACGTTGTGCCTAAGTTCTGGAACGGTAGAACAGTATGCAGCTGTTTATGTTTGTGTTATTTTGTAAGGTGTCCTTCAGACAACCTTAGAGTTTTGCAAAATAAAATGGACCGACCCCTTCTTCTCCCCCTCTCCCCGTTCCTTCCCGTTACCTTACAGACACACGACACGACAGGCTGCCATCGTCTCCTGTGACAAAAATGCTGATAAACCAGCTTGGTTTGTAAAACTAGAAACAGAGAAACGTGTTGTTTGAGACTCTGCTTTGTCTGACCGTGTTCCGTCAGCCTGGGGCAAGGGTTGGCCTTAGCTGTATCTTTGCTGAGTGAAAGGGCTGCAACATTAATATCACTTCAGAGTCTCTTTACCTCCTTTCTTTTTGTGCGGGTCCGCACCACCTAGCACCAGGACACGACTGGGAAATTAAAGGAGCCCTGGCACGTTTTGTCAAACCATCAAACCAGCACCCATAGGGTACATACCGACCAAGCCTGATCACTACAATGGGGCTTAGGTGGGTGTGGGCGGCTCTCCCCCGACCTCCCAATAAAATTTAGTTGTTAAAGCAAAGTAAATGATGACCTTACAGAGCACCAGAATACAGGAATCTTTATTGGGGCTCTTCCATGATTTTCTCACCATCACTCTCTAACAGTGCCTCTCAAAGCCCCTCGCTCACATGTTTTTCATTTGCTTCATAGCGCCTCTATTACCAGCTTAGGGTATTGGAATACTTCACATCACACACACACATATTTTCTCTCTCTCTATCGCTTGATTTCATTAGTAAAAAGCCATGCGTACGTCATGCCGTTTCTGGTGTTTAGCCCTCCTCGAGCGCACCGTCCAACTACTGAAAACATACGATGCTCCATGTTTTCCATTTGGTTTCTGCACTATTTTTTCTCCTTAATTCGTAGGAGGCGCATGCTCGCTGGGCAGTAATCTAGTACTTTGCATGATATCGACCATGTTACATGGATATTTGCACTTTTGCAGCTACATGGATTATTGCACTTTTGCCGATACATTTCACTACAAGCAAACTTCTGTTTGCTTTGCGATCATGACGGCCGTCGGCTCCTTTATGTGAAACTGTTTTACTTTTCAGTTTATGTGGTAAGAAAAGTCCGGTTAGGAGTTTACAACGCTAATAGCTTTAACTGGAGTAAACACGAGACCCATTTAATTGCAAATGCTTGTTTTTAAATGTGCTTGGTCTGGGGAAGCATAAACTCAGGATTCAGAGCGTAATACAGTGGTTAGAGTTGACTTTACTAATAACAATTTCTTTCTACCCAAACAAACCCTTTTTTAGCAAAATTAGGATAATTAAAGACTGGGGGAAAAACATAACTTTCTTACCTGTACGGTACAGTTTGCATGCAGCTCTTTGATGGTTGTTCATAGCTCACTGTACAAGATTATGGTTGTAACTTATAAACTGCACAGCAACAAAATGATTTCTCTGACAAAAGCATTATCTCACTGAACTATGCACATAAAATACTGTTCTGTAATCTGCACAGTACTAGTTTTTTGCAGCAGGCATATTAACCTTCTGCGCTTCCTTAGATGAGTCAAAATTGCCACTAGACAAAACTCTGTGTCTCTCCAGCAGGTACAATAATCACCAGAGTTGTCCTAGCACTTTTTTAATGTTGCCTGAAAATTGTTGGATATACAACGAATTCTTCAGTGCTTTTAAAAATACTGCACTGCTACAAAACCGGCCCCCAGTAACAACAGCAGCCCTTCATGCTTCCAGCATCCCAGAGAAATGCCCGATGCACGGCACAGCCAGTCCGGCCTTGGGCAGCACAGTATAAAACAGAGCGTCAATTTACTAACCGTTTTAAAGGCCCGCATGGGCAGCAAGTCACGTGAGTGTACATGCACTTTTAGGGGCATATTCATGAGAGGATTGCGCTGCTGTTGTGCAATCGTCGGTGCAAGCACTACTTCAAATCTATGAGACAACGCATTTGGCTAAATGCTTTGTTTTTAGATTCCTTTCTTCTAAAAGCTGCACCTAAACCAGCAGCACCAACTAGAACTAAAAATAAGCAAGGCAGGTCACAGAAAACGAACTCAGTGATATTTACTGCTTTGGCAGTGTGTGACAAAGCATTATTTGGATGTGGTATTCAAAGCCTCAAACTTCCCAAAATTTCCATGAATCGATAACCCTGGTGTAGCAAATGACGCTGTGACAGTGCTTTATGAACATCTAAAAACACTGTACTTTGGAAAGCCCAACTATGCCATGGAGGTGGTTATTCTGCAACTAGGTGGAGTGAGGAGACCACCACTACCACCACATAGGCAGTGTAGGAAGAGGGAGTGTGTGTTTCACCAGCAAATCTCCCTCTTCAACCTCAGGTAGGATGAGGTGATAAAATTCTATAGGCTCAGGAGGAAGACCATTATCGAACTGCAGCAGAAGATTGGGCCAAGTCTACTGCCACAAACTGACATGCCCGCCAACATTCCTCCCCAGATGAAACTGATCTCTGTACTACACATGCTGTCCTTTGGGTCATTCCAGGTCACTACACCAAGAGTGGCAGGAATATCACAAGCATCTGTTTCTGCCTTCTTGCCCACTGTCCTGGATGCCATTATTTGCCCAACACCACAGTTCCTCTTCTTCCCCAAGACACAACAACAACAGATGGAGACCAATCAAGGCTTCTATGCCATTGCAGGATTTAGACATGTTTGGGGTGCTATGGGCTCCACACTTGTTCAATTGGTTCCCCCAGCAGAAACAGCACACCTGTCCCACAATCAAAAACACATGCACTCCATGAAGGATTATCAGGGGAGTTTCACCTCTGTGCTTGCAAAATACTCAGGGAGAGCATATGATGTATACATCTTCAGGCACAGCATCAAAAACAAGCCCTTCCAGAATAGGCTATATAGAAATGGCCTACTTGTTGGCACGTAAATCAGAAGTATACAATACACCAACTAAAATATAGAACTGTATGATAGAATAGCCATATCAGTGTCTTTTGATGAAGCTAGTGGCATCTGTATGAGGGGTGTGCTTCAAACTTGCATCATGTATCCTGGTACATGTGTAATGCAAAACCCTAACTCTGAAATGTCAAGACTAAGTAGCCCTGTGCAAAATGCTGTGCTGCATGTGTTGCCTCACTGTGTGCAAGGGGTATGTACCATGTCTGTTGTGTAGGTGTTTCCAATAAATGTTAATGGTTGATGACATATGTCATGTATACCAAACATGGGAAACCTGAGAATGCTTCCAAAACATAATGCCAAGCAGGTAATGTGTGAGAAAGATAAATAACTGTAGTCCCTGAAGTCACTTCCGCTGCCTATGTGTGTTCCATTGTGTGGCACATTTACATAGTTGACTATGGCCCTCATTACAACCCAGGCGGTAAGTGATAAAGTGGCGGTAACACCGCCAACAGGCCGGCAGTAAAAAGTATTGGAATCATGACCACGGCAGAAACCGCCACCACAGACAGCCACTTTAACACTCCGACCACCATGTCGGTAGCAACAAACAAAATGGCGGTAACCGCCAACAACCAGGCGGAAGACAGTGTACTGCTCACTGCATTACAACCTGCCCATCTGCCAGCTTTTCCGGGGTGGTACCAACACCATCAAAAGCACGGCGGAAACAGAACTCAGAAGGGAAACCACTCACCTCTTGACACTCAAGGAAGAACCAGGACACCATGGAGACCGAGCTGCAGGTGTTCCCCATGCTGGTGTATCTTCTCATATACCAGGAACATGAACGCCGGCGACAACGACCACGGTGAGTACTGCACCTAGCACACAAGGGAGGGGAGGAGGAAAAAGAGAGTGACACACACATGCAACATGCAACACCCCCAACACCATACACACAAACACATGCAACAACATTACATATACACCCCGTAACCCTCTGGAATAAACTCAAGGACAAAAGAAATGGAGTAAAATGAGTGTAATTTTAGTAATACTTAGAAATGCGTTCATAAAGATAAAACAGTATGTACAATATATACAAAATATCCAAAAAGCGGGACAATGCCCACTCCAAAATTGTACACATAGACCAAGGCCACACACGACTCCTGCCTCAATATGGAGAGAACACTGCAGGGGCTTCAGGTCGAAAACACACAGGCACCTCATGGGGACGGGAAATGGGGGGGCACCTCAGCCGGAAGATGGTACAATACCACTGCTCCTGGAGGGGGCTCCATGCCCACTGCTTGGTCCTGAGGAGTGCAAAGCCACAGTCTCTCTAGTGGGTGGTTTGCCTGATCACGCTGTGTTTGAGGGGTTGCCCGGGGTCCTGTAGTGGTGGACACACTGCTGATTGACATGTCCTGAGGACAGAGGTATGGGTCCGCTGGGTGGGTGCTGTGGTGGTGTTTCCTGAGGGTGGAGGCTCTGTGGTGGGTTGGGACTGTGGCTGGGTAACCGACTGTCCATAGGTCCCTGATGGGCTAGATTGGTCATCGTGATCCATGCATGCAGAGCTGCTGTCATCACTGTGGGCCTCTTCTGAGGGGACTGGATGTTGCTGGCACATCTTCACCGGTGACGTTGAGTGGGGGTCCTGTGGGGATGTAAATGCAGTGTTATTGTATCTGCGTGTGCCGTCTTGTCCATGGATATGTTTCTCTCTATGGTTGATATTAGCAAAACAGCTTTGTCTTGTGTGAGTTGTGCTTGGTTTGGCTAAGTGATTGTCACTAGTGTGCATGCTGTGGTGATGGGTGTGCATGCAGGTCTGTGATGGGGGTCCATGCATTGGTGTTGCATGCAGGGCTTGGTATTGGGATAGGTGGGTTGTGATGGTGGGGTATATGTGAGGTGGTGGAGTGATGGGGGTGAGGGTAGGGGTAGGAGTTTGTGATTGCATGCAGGTAGGGTGGGGGATAAAGTAGTAAAGATTTGACTTACCAGAGTCCAATCCTCCTGCTACTCCTGGGAGGCCCTCAGGATGCATGATCGCCAAAACTTGCTCTTCCCATGTTGTTAGTTGTGGGGGAGGAGGTGGAGGTCCACCGCCAGTCCTCTGTACAGCTACCTGGTGTCTCGCAACCACGGAACACACCTTCCCCCGTAGGTCTTTCCATCTCTTCCTGATGTCATCCCTTGTTCTTGGGTGCTGTCCCACGGTGTTGACCCTGTCCACGACTCTCCGCCATAGCTCCATCTTCCTAGCAATGGACGTCTGCTGCACAGGTGATCCGAATAGCTGTGGCTCTACCCAGATGATTTCCTCCACCATTACCCTTAGGTCCTCCTCTGAGAATGTGGGGTGTCTTTGTGGTGCCATGGGTGTAGTGTGAGTGGTATATGTGAGGGTGTGTGGGGTGATGTGTTGTTGTGTGTGCTGTGAGGTACGTGGATGGTGTATGGGTGATGGTGGTATGTGGATCAGATTCAGTGGGTGCTCCCGGCCTGTCTCTCTCTCAGTTGGCAATATTGTTTTTCGTTGTAAGGGTTTCTGATTATTGTTGGTTTGTCTTTTATATTGGATTGGGTGTGTGGGTGTGGTGTGTGTATGGGTATTTTGAATTGTCCAATGTGGTGTAGTTTTGTTAGTGTTTGTGTATTTTGACCGCGGCTGCATTTACCGCCAATGCTGTAATGAGGGCCTATGTCTCTAGGTGTTGTTTTTGTGCAGGAATGTGTCTTTTCTGCACAAAAACAATTCTGCCTGCAACATAGGCACCCTTGCCAATATTTGTGCTAGGCAGCCCATTGTGTACAGTGCATAGTGAAAGGACAAGAATGTGCTCTTTGGCCAAAATACTGTGCAACACTGCCCTTTCTCAGCGATGCAGTGCAGAGTAGATACGTGACTTGATGTGCTGCTCTGTGCCACCTTCCTAAGTTTCTGGCCCCCAGTGTCATATGCATATAGTAGGGACAACATACAGAAGCATGTAGCTAATGATTTCACATCCTCACATTGCTACACTAATCTGTCAATATCAGTAGCTACAGAACATCTGTGAGCAGTAATGTTTTACTTCACTCTTTGTGAATGTACTGAACCACATCATTTGTTCTGGTGAACGAATCACGTCAAAAGCCATGTGTATGCCAGACAAGTCCATTTGAGTACAAATGCTAAACAATAGATAAGTGTGAGATGAGGGTCTCGTCAATGAAGTACCTACTGTTGGTATCGGTCAAAGGTCCACAATTTTAATGGTATGATAACAAATACTGTGGTAATGAATAAGTGTGTCACACATGCACGAATACTTGTATGTTGTCAGAATTTATAGGACCAACACTGAAAAAAGCACATGCAGAGCTCATGTGTGGCATGCAAGGTTCCTATAAGCCTCAGAAAGCTTTACATTTCAATATTGTGTCACTTTGTGACATTGACAGTACAGAACAGACATATGTTTCACCCATAGTGACATGCTAGGTACACACATATACATATGGATTAAGCCACATTTACATATGTAAGCAATGTGATAGTTCACCATCTATGTAGTGTAAGTTGCCCAAATTAAATGCATATCAATCCAGCAATGTGAAACTCACTAAGTCTAACACAATGCCATCACAAATGTCATACATCAGTCATGAACACAGATAAAAATGCAACCTTTAAAAGGTATTACAGTGTACTGAGGGTACTAATGTCAACATTCAGTGGTCACAGGTAGGATGACAGAATTTAGGCATAGAAGCATAGATTACACTGCAAGTTAGAGTCATACCCATACATGTTAAAAAAAGTATTGTGTCTAGGTTTGAACTAGACAGCTACATGTTAAAACATCAGTGTGTCCCATATAAAGATGGCCCACATTGCAAGACATATGTGTCAATCAAAGTGCACCATGATAACCTCTTAGTAAAAAACAATAGCTGAAGGCTGACAATAAATTGGATAACACTCCATTTTTCATGTTTGAACCGCACTACATGGTTGCACCAAAATTACATTTTCAAAGTAAGTGAACTATTAAACCGCTGTTCAATGTCATGTAGGCTACCAACATCAGTGGTTTTACCTGGACATATGCATGTGTGAGTGTATAACATGTTGGCAATGTCACTACCTATCGAGGGAGGACCAAGTGGCACAAAATAATCTGTCACTTTACACATGTAGTGAGTGCACATAACATATAGTGAATAAGAGCATCTCTACATACCCTTCAAAGTAAGCTACTGGATAAACATAAAAGTCAGGATGTAGAAGTTTCCTAAATATCTGGACATGCTAATCATTTGCTGTTACACAGAAAACCAGAAGAGACGTGTGTAAACCTGATGTCCAACTGTATATGTAACACATATTGTGAAATATTGTAAGAAATGTGTATGAGTTTTTCAGTACACATACCACACATGGATAGGAATGTTGCTGTAACAAAGAGCAAAATCATTGACAGTTGTAATTTCTTTTTAACTTTCAGCTGACCAAGGATATGGTCTCCAGCCATGGGTCATGAACCCAATTGTTCATCCCCAGACTGAGCCAGAACAACAGTACAATCAGGCACTGGTCAAGACACGCAAAAGAATGGGGCAGACTTTTGGTGTGCAAAAGTCCCGGTTCAGGTGCCTGGACATTGCAGGGGGCAGATTGCTGTGCACACCCACTATGGTCTGCAAGATGATCCTAGTATGTGTCATCCTCCACAACATCTGTGTATGGACAAATGTCCTGTGGGACGTGGACCCTGGAGAGCAGGACCCAATAGAAGAGGAGGATGATGGAGAGGAGATCCAACACACAGTGGCTGGTAGTCGGCGATGCAACCGTATAGTGAAAAATGTTTTTTTATAACATACTTGAACTTTGATAGACAAGAAAATCTGAAAATAAGATAAATGTTGAACATGAAAATACAAGTTTGAATCCAATCTTTGTGTAGGCACCCACATCTCGTCAACTAGAACTAGGGCTCAGCATGTTACAATCATGCCACTAGACCCATTAAGCAACATGGGGCCATGCCTCTCATTAATCAACCTCATCGAAACAGAAATGCTATGTGTTGCACTGTGGTGCATTAAATGAACATCCCAGACATGCCACATTTCCAAATCCAAAATTGATTGTTACTTTACTCATGCACTTCAGCAGTGCAGAGCTGCTCATCTATCAGTCTTGCTTTGTTCTGCATCAGCAAAGTGTGTTACAGACAGCACACAGTGAAGTTTGGAACACAAACCAACAAGTGCCATACCTAAGACAAAATACACATTGTAGTGTATATTACAAATGTGGTAGCATGCAGAATGGCAGCATTTTGCATGAACTAATGTTGTTGCAAATACCATCAGATATGAGTGACAGTTTTCATGGACAAAGGCCTAGTGTCATGTGAGCATGTAAAAGCTGTCACTTGTAGAGAACACATACATGCATGTGTGATGTTTTCCTCAAAACACTGCACGTGACCCAATTCCTGGCTACATTGTCACATATACTGCATCATGTTATAGCAGATAATCAACACAATTGCAATGCATTGCAAGGCAATGCAATTAGGAACAAAGGCTAGTAAAAAACAATTTTAGAAGTTGACATTGTAGGGTGAACAACAAGCTGGAGAAGTATGAATCTGGAGACGTTTTATGCCAACATCTGAACAGGTGAAGAATACTGAGATGTCAAGAGTGTGATTTCACTATATCAAAAGTCAGACAAAACTGTTTGTGCATACACACTAACTCATTGCACATGATCAGATGGAGGGATTTGGATATGAAGTTACCTTTGCACGGCAAGAGTTGTCTACCTCTGACCTGAGTATACAAGTTCATAGTTGAGGGGATCACAAATCTTGTATCATCCCAAAGGGTAATTGTAAGTTCAGTGTGTGCCATTACATATACCCGTGTAAGGGAATGCAGTGTGCTTGGACCAAGAAGTACAGACAATGGCCTGCCCTCAAAGTAGATGTACTGCTATTAATGTAAGACAGGAGTAAGACAGAGATCATGTGTGTTTGGCAGCATAAGGTTAATTGAAAATCACTAGTTAAATTTTTATTCTGTTTCACTGCAGTGATGCCCAATGGCTCACTCACCTATTCCAAACATCTGTTGCTGTGTGACACACTCACCCCTGACCAATATCATGTTTTATGAAATATGCATGCATGATAACACCATGTGCAGAAGGCGTGTGCCTGTGCAAGACATGCACAACATAAAGTTTGCAATATGGAACAGTGTGCACATGCTGAGAGTGTGTCCTGCTACAGTGTGTTCACTTTCGGACCAACTAGCACAGTCCAAAGGGAGTATAGTTCCAAACAGCGAGCAATGGCTGAGTGTGTGTGCTGCACGTCATCATGTTTTTTCCATCTTACATTCATGGAACACAGTATAGTCTCCATATTGTCCTGTGATTGTAAACAGAGGGGCATATAATGGACATGCCCACGCAATGCAGCACAGATAGTCTCCCTATGCCACAGCTATGTTTAAAAGCAAATTGCAAGGAATGTACTACAGCTAACATAACAGTTTAAAATCTTGCCTTTTCCCTTGTCCCAGAGCTATATTGGCTGCAGAGGCCCAACACAGGCACACTTGCACCATGGGACAAGGATGCAACTATTACATACAGGAACATATGTGACTGTGAAGGTGCGTCTTACTGCTAATCAATATATGCTGTGAGCCAAAGTACTCCATCTAGGTGTGCTGCTGTACACAGGAAACAAAGAAAATTGAAGTAACGAGGAGATGTAAAGGTATAACGCCATGTAAAGTCACTCCTGGGAAGGTACTACTTACTGAAGCATTTGCAGGTTTGCCTGGTGTCATCTGTTTGTAAATGCATATATTACCATTGGATGTGAATGGTTACCCACATGCGAAGGTCAAACAACATCTCTCTGGTGCAGAGTAAGGCAATGCAGTGAATTCCAATATATTGTGGCAATCGTGATTAATGATACTTGTCTGGGCTACTCAAGCTGGACTTGTTATGCTCAAACAATTGGCAAACAGATTTGCTAAACACATTTACCATAGTGCATTGTACATGCGCCACACATATTGTTTCTGACATACAGCCCTGACTGCAGATGTGTCTGTACCACCACATTACATGGCAGAAGTTGCCTAGTTTAGTGTGCAAATAAATGGCTGCTGGGCAATCACAATGTCTATCATATTCATCCAGTACATCTGTAAGCTGGCTGCCACATACACTCTAGGCTGGCTGAACCAGTGTGTGTCCCTGAGTGTGTGTTGCATCCATAACAGATCTTATGGCAGGAATCCTGAAAGATGGTCTGAATGTAGATATTGTGCATAATATGAAATACAATAGCGTTGCTAATAGGCATAGTAATGCTATATATTTGACAGAAATCTGCCCACACTGCAGCCACCTACCTTCACCCAGGCATACCACAAACCTCCAAAGGTTGAAAAACATTTAAATGTCTCTACGCATTACAATTCAGTGTCTGTGCCAATGCATCATAAAAATGGAATAATTTGTTAAAAATGGGTGGTATACACACAGGAAGTGACGCAATGAGTGTGTCAGGCTGCAAAGTAGGAAGTGTAAAGTTACTTTCTCTTTTACTTTGTTAGTCTGTGCTTGTGTTGGAGGTGTTTGGAGAGTGTCTGTGAGAGTTTCTAGCGTTTTGATCTTGTCAGTCTGTGTTCTGTCCATATTTTGTCTCTCTGTGATACATATTTAGTCCTGTGTCATTGTTTTGTATAAATATTTGACATTGTGTTGTTGGGGCTAAGTCATTTTGGGATTTGTTTGTTAGGGTAGTAAGAGTTTGTAGATGGTTTGGTATTGGCTTTAGAGTTTTTGAGAGGCTTAGTTAAATGTCTGGGAGGGGTAGGAACTTTTTGGAGTCGGAGCGGGGAGAGCTGATATGGCTCATAGTACATTATCTGCCAAGGATTCTGGCAGATTGTGGCAGGGTGAGCCAGGGCTACCCTGCAAAGGAGAAAAAAGATCAATGGGTGCATGTGCACTGGCACCATCAGCAGACCTTCAAAATCTCGGGGACCACCGTACAGATGAAGCGCAGATGGACTGATGTAATTGTACGGGAGTCCGATGTCATCAACCTCCTTGGACTTGAGATTTGTGAACCTGTAGGTATGTATGTTGCGCCTGCATTTTATGATGTATCTTTATCAGTAATGCCAAACATGAACATGGACTATGCTTCATTTGTGTCCTTTTCCATATTCCTACGTGCAAGATGTATATCAGGATAATTTTATATTCGGAGATGATGTAAAGTAAGAAAACTTTGTGAGCATCAGAGTGCCTACGTCAATCAAATATAAAGCAAGTACAGGGTAAATTGCAAAACTCCCATATCCTTCCACAAGGGGCTATTCAATGGTTCGTGCGTTGTAGTTATAACTAACATACCAAGATTTATGGGCATTTCTTTAGGTAACCTACAAAAAATGACCCGGGAATGCTTATAAATTCCCAGAACACCCAATGTTGAAGGCTGATGTGGAGATTTATTTCCCTAAAGCTTTTATGTGTAATTCTCAGTGTATGCTACATTGTGCTGCACGTGTGCACAGATTCCTATGCCTCACGAATATCTACACGTGGAGAACTGTGTGCATCTGAGTGCAGACAAACAACATTATACATGTTAATAAGGCACGCAGTCTTATACAAAGTTGAAAGGTGCAACTACTTAATATTAGACACCACTCTGTGCATCAATGCCAGTACAACCATATATGGCTTCTATGATGTTACATACAGTGTATGCCTGTCCTCTTCCATCATAACAACACTTAGGGGGTCATTACGACCCTGGCGGTCATGGACCGCCAGGGCCGGGGACCGCGGATGCACCGCCAACAGGCTGGTGGTGCATCCAGGCCTATTCTGACCGCGGTGGTAAAGCCGCGGTCAGAAAAGGGAAACCGGCGGTTTCCCGCCGGTTTTCCCCTGGCCTGAGGAATCCTCCATGGCGGCGCTGCAGGCAGCGCCGCCATGGGGATTCCGACCCCCTTACCGCCAGCCTGGTTCTGGCGGTTGTGACCGCCAGAACCTGGTTGGCGGTAACAGGTGTCGTGGGGCCCCTGGGGGCCCCTGCAGTGCCCATGCCAATGGCATGGGCACTGCAGGGGCCCCCTAACAGGGCCCCACCAAGATTTTCAGTGTCTGCATAGCAGACACTGAAAATCGCGACGGGTGCAACTGCACCCGTTGCACCCTTTCCACTCCGCCGGCTCCATTCGGAGCCGGCATCCTCGTGGAAGGGGGTTTCCCGCTGGGCTGGCGGGCAGCCTTCTGGCGGTCGCCCGCCAGCCCAGCGGGAAACTCAGAATTACCGCAGCGGTCTTTTGACCGCGCAGTGGTATTCTGACGGCGGTACTTTGGCGGGCGGCCTCCGCCGCCCGGCAAGGTCAGAATGAGGCCCTTAGTTACTTGTAGGGTCAATTATGTCACCCATGTGTCATGATACACTGGAGTCTGAAATTATGCTGCCCAGCATTACCAAATATCTCACATCCTTAAGGCACGTTTCAGGCATGTCATGATGGATACCTCTGAGCTACAGCATCCAGCCAGCTCAGGTCTTCAAGCGGACTAGCTGCGTGCAATAATCTGGTCATATTGACATATATTTGTTTCAGCTGTTGTGTAAACGGAAATACTGAGATAGCATAGTTTGTTACCCAAAAATGTACACAAATGTAAAAGCAATATTTACAATGCAATGTCCTCATTCATGTCTCCTAGGTGGACATCTACTATTTACAAGGGGAGAGGTGGAGTCATTCCATGACCCCAATGCTACCAGTAAGTGTTTATAAGTACATGTATGTACTATTTTGATGTCTATGTGTAATCTTTGTGAAATGTTACATTGTGATATGTGTTGGGAGGTTACACTCAGCCACCATCAATTAGCTGTCAGTGTGTGAATCTGAACAGATCCTCCCCACAGATTCTGTAAGAATGATCAAGGAGTAAAATCATTGAAAATGTAAGGTGTATGTAAGTAGGCCCACAGGAAATAAACATCTTTACATTTTTTAATAGTGGCACATCTATAGTCATGTTGCTTTGAGCACAGTGATCCTCATCTGGCACAAACTCTGCAGGTGTTCCACACCTTGTACAACAAATGGCACAAAACCAAACAATCTGGAGTCAATTGATATCGTTGCATAGTGAATTCTGGTTTGCTAAGGATTGCTTGGCAGGGTTCAGTTCTTCTTCTTACACAACTTTATTCGGTTATTTGACCATCAAAGCATAAATAGAATCCAAACATAATAAAAGCATAAAAGAAGTAAAAGCGATATTATAATCATATACATAGGGAGATACACATCAAAATACTATATACATAATACTAATTCATGAAAAACTACAGTTTGATAAGAGTTAAGAAACTAAGCAAAAAAAGGAAATCATAAAGCTACTGTTTTAGAGAACTCTTCCTTATATGCCATGCGGCAACAAGGAACTTCCTAACCGCAACAAACAGGGATTTTGAAGTATTACTCCTTACAATTCTCATCGCTACCTTATATTGGGTCACCCCTAGAGCACGACAAATGTTGCAAATCCACTTGGATCAAGGAGCAGAATAAGCTGGACAAAAAAACAAGAAGTGCTCCTCGGTTTCTGGACTACCAGAACAAGCGGGGCACAAATCTGACGAGGGGTCAGACCCCCATTTGCTAGTCAGAGATAACAAAGGGAGATTCCCAAATCGGAAACGAGCATACAACCCTTTCCCCCACAAGTCTGAGATGAGGTCCAAATAAGGTTCAAATTGAGGGATCGATTTAAAGTCCAGAAATGAGGCAGTAAAACGACCATCTAGATTACTACAAATCATCTCATTCCTTACATAGGACCAATAGGATGGTTTCACAATGAGACTGTGTGACTTCTCCAAACCCTGTGGGTTTTCCCACAAGCTTTTTAATCCCAAGATGTGGAGCCATTTGGATACATGTTTGACCCATGGGATGGAAGTCACATTTGGTCTCTTCAAAAGGTCGCAGAAGGAATCCCTATATATAGCAAGTTCTGGAACCGTCCAAATTCTCACCCAATATAAAAGCGGTTTGAGAATGATCAGATCCATTATACGTTTAAAACCCAAATGTAAAAACAGGGGTTTTAGTGGGGTACTGTTAGGACAAGCAACTAGGGGTCTAGCAAAATTATTTTCACCTACCGATATTTTGCTGCATTCTGAGAATCCCCATGTTCCCGCACCATAAAGAGCTGCCCCCTGTGCTTTGGCCAAGTAGATTTTAATGGCAGGAGAAACAGCTTTGGACTCAGTGCTTTTATAGAAGCACAGGATAGCAGCTGCTCTATTTTGAAGGAGCCCTATACTGATCCCAATCCGGTTCCTCCCAAAGCATATTGTTTGAGATCCTTACTCCTAAATAATCAATATAATTAACCTTAGTCAATGCAGACCCATCTAAGCTAATTTTACATCTGCCCTGGTGTCCCAAGCCAAAAACCATTAGCCTTGTTTTGTCAACATTCAGTTCTAGTCCATAATCCATACAAAAGGTTTTAAAGCAATCGACTAGCGTTTGGAGTCCCATTGGGGTCTTGGAGATAAGGAGAGAGTCATCAGCAAAAAGTAAGATGGGTATCTTTTGGGAATTCAATGAAGGAGCGTCATTCTGGCAAGCAAGCAATTTGGGGACTACCTCATTAATAAAAATAGAAAATAACAATGGAGCCAAGACACATCCTTGGCGTACTCCCCTGAGAATGGGAATTTTGTCTGTCAGTTCACCTTGGTCTCCCCATCTAACCTGTGCATAGGTGTTTGCGTGCAGTCGTCTCAAAAGTTCAACTATTCCGTAAGGAATTCTGGGCCAGATGTAGCAATTTCCGATTTTGCGAATCCGAAATTGCGAGTCGGTGCGACTCGCAATTTCCGATTCGCAAAATCAGATGCAGTACGGTGTCTCAAACACCGACTACGAGTCGCTATGGGGTCGTAAAGACCCACCTCATTAATGTTAATGAGGTGGGTCGCATTTTGCAACCCCATAACGAGTCCCTGCACTCACAGGGATGGTGGCCTGCTGAAGTCAGCAGACCTCCATGTCTGTGACTGCTTTTTAAATAAAGCAGTTTTTTATTTTATTTTGCAGCCCGTTTTCCTTAAAGGAAAACGAGTTGCAAAATAAAAAAAATAACGAAACCTTTTGGTTTCGGTTTTTCAGAGCAGGCAGGGGTCCATTGGACCACTGCCTGCTCTGAAAAACCCTTATTGGAAACATTCACAAAGGGGAAGGGGTCCCATTGGGACCCCTTCCTTTTGCAAATGGGTTACCACCAGTGTGACACTGGTGGTAACTGCAAATTGCTTTGCGACCGCATTCGCGGTCACAAAGCAATTTAGCATAGTGATACGAGTCGCAAATAGGAAGGGAATACCCCTTCCTATTTGCGAGTCGCAGTCACAATTTGCGAGTCAGTACTGACTCGCAAATTGTGAATGTGCATCGCAAAAGGCATTTTGCATTGCGCAAACTGCGATTTTTGCAGTTTGCACCATGCAATATGCTTTCTACATCGGGCCCTCTCTGCCTCAATAATACTTCACATAACGTCTTCCTTGGGACCAGATCAAAGGCTGTTCACAAATCCACGAACACAACATATAAAGGTTGTTTATCAAGGACTACATACTTCCAGTGCAAGAGTACCAATCTAAATGTCTGATGTATTGTACTAATTTTTGGGCAAAAACCCGCCTGCAAAGGTGAGAGAACCTGATTGTCGTATACCCATTCTATCAGTCTATTCAATAGTTGCTTGGCAAATACTTTTTGTATATTATCGATCAAACTAATTGGTCTATAATTTACAGGAAGATTTGCGTTCCCCTTTTTATATACTGGGATAATCTCCGCCCCTTTCCAGGTGCCCGGAATTGCACCCCTGCAACAATTTCGTTAGAAAGCAAGTTTATATACCAGGGCCATATCATCAACTCTGATTTAGATAAGTCCCCTGGGATCTTGTCAGGTCCTGGAGCCTTACCAGATTTTAAAGCTTGTATTGCTTTTGTGGTCTCCTCCACGAAAAGTTGATAATATCCGCAGATGCTAGAGGGTCCTGCCTAAATCGCTCTGGGCTAACACTAGAAATAGCTCGAGGTAAAAGAACAGAATCGCACTCGTTGCTGGTTAACGTATCCAGAGGGGTGGCATAAAGTTGGGAGAAATGAGCCACCCAAACTTCTGGTTGAATATGATTCCTGAGGTTACTCCTATTCTCCCTAGATCTTTTCGATACCAGTTCCCAAAAGAGCCTATTGTTTTTTTCCTTTGGCTGCAATGAGCATATCCCGCCAAACATCATCTTCCCATTCCTTTTGTGCCTGCGCTATTGCTTTTTTATACATATATCTGGAGTAACGAACTTCGCACGGGGAACCTTCTCTGATTGCAATCTTGAGTGCCAGCTTGGTCTTGACACAGTCTGTTTGGCAGGGTTCAGTTATATATGTCCAAATTTGTGCATGAGGCAGGTGCAGATGATGTACAATATTTAAACACAGGCACTCTTAGCACGCATAAAAAGGATAGGTATCAATGAATCAGATTCACAAGCAGTGTGATTATACAACATATGTTTCATTAACATGGAGCATAATGGGTTCAGACAAGCTGAATACTTTTGCGCTCTACAGATAACACATTTCAGTTTGACTGACCAAAAAGGTTAGCAAATATACTTGCTGTGTTGCACATAATGTGTTTGTAGAAAACATAACTGTCCCTAAGCCAGAATGACAAAAGTAAAGCAGACATATGAAAACATCTATGACAGTGTCATGTGCGTTGCCATCAAAATCTAACTGGTAGAAATGGGGCACTAGTTGGCAGTCAGCTTACACCCTGTCCAAGTGAGGACCCTCACTCTAGTCAGGGTAAGGGAGATACGGAACTCAGATATCCCTTGCTCACTCCCTTGGTAGCTTGGCACAAGCAGACAGGCTAATCTCAGAGGCAATGTGTGAAGTATTTGTGCCAACACACACAGTAACACAGTGAAAACACTACAAAAGCACTCAATAACAGTTAGAAAAATAGCAATATTTATCTGATTAAAACAAGACCAAAATGACAAAAATCCAACATACACAAGCAAAGATATGCATTTTCCAAGAATAAAGTTCAATATATCGCTGAGAAGCACAAAAGCTTCTATTTGGTGCTATCACAGCGTTGCAGAGTCATAGCCAAAAATCTGACGCCAATGGCACCAGTCATGGAGTCGCACAGACCCCCGGGTACAGTATATTTGGTAAATAGGAAACAAGCCGGTGCACATAGTCGGGGATCCGGCGCCACTGGATCCAGTGCGGGGTTGGTTCCTTATTGCTGAGCAGGGGAGATGATGCAGCTTTGGTGCAAAGCGTCAGTTCTTTACACTGCGGCAAAGTCTATGAATCCGGTGGGTCAAGATGCAGAAGGGCAACCTCTCAGGGACGCTGTCACACCACAGCACTTGGGGCTCACAAAGTCACGGGACATCAGCAGGGCTGTGGTGGCGTTGGTCTTGCGGAATCAGTCACGGTCGTCACCCTCCAGTGGGGATCAGGACTCCCGGTGCAGGCAGTGTCATGGAGTCAGGCAGCGGCGTTGGCCCTGGAGTCATTTGGGGTTGGTGCACCTGGTTATTCTTGTTTTTAGGCCAGCTTTCACTCCCAAGGGCCCAGAAACTTGAATAGGCACCACCTGGCGAGTTAAGATCCACAGCAAATGAACCCAGAGGCTGTTAGGTGAAGTCTTTGCTGTCCCTGAGACTTCTTAACAGGAGGCAAACTCAGTCCAAGCCCTTGGAAAAACTTCACAAATAGCATACATAGCAAAGTCCAGTCTTTGTCCTCTTTAAGGTAGAAGCAGCAACAGCATGTCAACCCAGCAATGCAAGAAAACTTCGCTCAAAGGTCCAGCACTCTCTTCTAATTACACAATGCCCTTTGCATACAACTGTGGGCTACCAAATGAGGTGTGGACCACTTTTCCTCAAATAAGATCCTTAAGACTACAGACAAAGATTGGTAGGCCCACCATAAATCCAATTTGAAAGTCCAGATCTTCACACCGCAGGGATGTTTTAAATAACACATTGAGCCAGATCAATAAATCCAGTGGACATTTATTATGGAACACTTCAAAAATGACAGCCAACAGCCGACACGTGTTTCGTCCCCTAAGGGTATATGTACCTGGGGCTTTCTCAAGGCTGCAAGAACGTGGAAGTAAATTAGCAACTTAAAAACTATCCAACTTCACCATCACCCAAGGTGCAGAGAGAAAATTTAAATATTCTGAAAATCTGTTATCTCTATAGAATGTGCTGATTTCTCAAAAAAGAAAACAAGTTATAAAGTGAAACAGCAAACAAAAAAACAGAAAAACAAGAAAATCCAAGTCCTAATGGTAATCATGAAATATTGATGAAAATACACAAAGTGCTTGGGTTATTTACAAGTAGATGCTGGTAAATGATTACTAGATGAGAGGTAAGTAAGGAATGATTTAGTATAAGAAGAAAAATGATGTTAAAGATAAAGATAAATCTGACCAAAGTCGCCCAGACGTGTAAGTAGAAGGCAAACCATAACCAAGAGAGATATCAAATGACCCTGCGCCCTGTGTCAATGATCGCACAATCATGCAATACCACAAATAGAAAAGTTGAAAAAGTAAAAATTGAGAAAATGGATAGGCCCTCAGCCCATTCAGATTTCAACAAGATAATACAATACCTATTCAAATGTTCACAAAATTGCATCCATTTTTGATTTCCATAACATATGCGGATGATCAGAAAAATCTATTTGTACTGACAGAAATAAACAGTAATGACTTGTATTTGGTTTCACCCAAGCGAGCTAACAATCGGTTCTTATAAGGGAAACAGACAATAAACTAAATTGTTTAAATGCCCATTGCTAAGTCTGCAAACAATATTTACATCCAGAAGCACATGCTGGTACCGCATTTTAGCTATGGATAAGTAATAATTTCTATTTTGGTGTTAGCAACTAAGGCCCTCATTACAACCCTGGCGGTCAGTGTAAAAGGGGTGGTAATACTGTGAACAGGCTGGTGGTAATTACCGCCAAATTATGACAATGGCGGTGAGGACTCAGATAGACAGGCACTTTACCACACCAACCGAAAGGGCGGAAACAACAGCCACCACAGCGGTAGCCGGCTCCAGCCAGGCGGAAGTCAATGTTCCGCCCATCGTATTAAGACACGGGAAACTGCCACCTTTTCCGGGGCAGTACCAACGGCATCAAAAGCCTGGCAGAAACACTGCACAGAAGTGAAAGGACTCACCATTAGAGACACAGGGAACAACCACGCCGCCATGGAGCCTGAGCTGCATGTCCCCATGATTTTCTACGTGCTGCTCCACCACGACCACTAACAATGGCGAAGACAACGACGGTGTGTACAGCCGCCTAGCACACAAGGGAGGGGGAGGAAAAAGAGAGTGACACACATACGCACCACCCCCCCCCCCAACACCATACACACAAACAGCTGCAGTAATAAAACACAATTACCCTGTACCTCGATTGAATAATTCAAGGACAACAGGAATTTACTAAAGTGAGTGCAATAAGATCAACACAGTATAAATAAGAAATATGCAATGTAACTGGTATATACAACTGTACACTTCAAGGGACACTGCCCAGTCCTCAGTGTGCGTGGGCTACAGGGCCACAGGCCAAAGTCAAAGGCCCCACTTGTCTCCTGCATCAACACGGAGAGAACACTGCAGGGGTATCAGTTGGAAAATAGGCAGGCATCTCAGGGGGACTGGGGACGGGGGGCACCTCAGCCGGCAGATGGAACAAGACCACTGGTTCTGCAGGGGCCAACATGCCCTGTGCTTGGTCCTGGGGAGTGCAAGGCCACAGTCTCTTGATTGGGTGTCTTGCCCACATGCTCTGGAGGGGCCAACATGCCCTGTGCTTGGTCCTGAGAGTGCAAGGTCACAGTCTCTCGAGTGGGTGACTTGCCCACATGCTCTGGAGTGGCCAACATGCCCTGTGCTTGGTCCTGGGGAGTGCAAGGCGACAGTCTCTCAAGTGGGTGACTTGCCCACATGCTCTGGATGGGCCAACATGCCCTGTGTTTTGTCCTGGGGAGTGCAAGGCCACAGTCTCTCAAGTGGGTGACTTACCCACATGCTCTGGAGGGGGCAACATGCCCCATGCTTGATCTTGGGGAGTGCAAGGCCAAAGTCTCTCAAGTGGGTGACTTGACCACTTCCTCTGGAGGGGACAACATGCCCTGTGCCTGGTCCTAGGGAGTGATAGGCCACAGTCTCTCGAGTGGTTGTCTGACCCACTGGTTCTGGAGGGGGCATCTTGCCCTGTGCTCTTGTTCCGGGGGAGGCTGGGATTGGTGGGTGTCTGACCCATTGTTTCTGGAGGGGGCATCGTGCCCTGTGCTCTTGATCCTGGGGAGGCTGGGGTTGGTGGGTGTCTGACCCACTGGTTCTGGAGGGGGCAACATGCCCTGTGCTCTTGATCCTGGGGAGTGCAAGATTACAGTCTCTCAGGTGGGTGTCATTCCCACTGGATTTGCAGGGGCCAGGCCACACACAAGCCGATGGAGGCAGGACTACATGCCGTCCGCCGTCGGTGACGGCTGCTCAGTGGTGGTGGTGGTGCTGCTGCTGCTGGTGGGGGGAGGCTCCAGCCCATCCCCTGCAGCCTCGGACCGCTGCCCACTGGTGGTGGTGGTGATGCTGCTGCTGTTGGTGGGGGGAGGCTCCAGCCCATCCCCTATAGCCTCAGACAGCTGCACAACCATGGTTGGTGGTGGGGGCTCCGTCAGAGTCCCTGCTCAAGGCCCCTTGTCCTTTCTGCCTGCTAGCTCATTTGCCCTTCCCAGCAGCAGCTGGGGCTGGCTCCTTGCCCTTCCTGGCAGCAGCTGGGTCTGGCTCCTTGCCCTTCCTGGCAGCAGCTGGGGCTGGCTCCTTGCTCTTCCGGGCAGCAGCTGGGGCAGGCATCCTTTCCTTGAGGCTGCCTGGTGCAGGCTCCTTCACCCACTGGAGATGTGCCCTGGATCCTTTCCCACCACGAGTGGGTGTGGAGACCACTGGGCCCGTGGACTGGTTGGCTTAGGTGCTTTCCTGGGTTTTTTCCACCCTGGCCAGACATGAAGGACGGGGGAGGGGTAGGGAAGAGATTAATAGTGGATAGGAAAAGCTTCTTAGGGACACTGGGGCGGGAAGAGGGACAAGGTTTGGGAGTGGAGGAAGAGGGAGTTGTTGTAGGAGGTGTCTGTCTGCTGAGTTTGGGTGGAGGTGCATGGCCTGGATGCTATTGTGAGGTGGATGGCTGTTGGGTGTCTGAGTGCTTGCGTTTGTGTACCTTAGGAGGGGCGGACAGACATAGTGGGAGAGGACACAGGGGACGTGTGCATGGCTGTTGTGGAGGTGTCTGCCAGTGAGGTGTGTGTTCTGCTAGGTGTGGTGGTGATGCTGGTAGTGGATGAGGATGTAGTGCATGCAGGTGTGAGTGTAGACAGAACTGGGAGGGAGGTGGATAATGAGGAGGAGGGGGAGACAGTGGAAATTGTGGATGTTGGTATGTCTTCATCTGGATGGTGTTTGTGTGAGTGCCTGTGGGATGATGTGTGGTGCTTGTGTTTGCCTTTGCCACTCTTGTGTGTTGTCTTGTGTGCATGCTCGTCTGCCTATGTGCCTGGGATAGGTTGGGGTTGAGGGGAATGGGAGTGGGGAAGAGGAAGTTGGAGGTGGTAGGGTGGAAACAGGGACAATGGCTGCCATCAGAGAGGAGGCCAGAGCCTGGATTGATCTCTGTTTGGCTGCCAAGCTAGTGTGAATGCCCTCCAGAAATGCATTAGTCTGGTGCAGCTGGGCTGCCAGCCCCTGGATGGCATTCACAATGGTTGACTGCCCTACAGAGATGGATCTCAGGAGGTCAATAGCCTCCTCACTCAGGGCAGCAGGGCTCACTGGGGCAGGGCCTGAGGTGCCTGGGGTGAAGGAGATGCCCACCCTCATAGGTGAGAGGGCATGGGCAACATGATGAGGGGCTGCTGGGAGGGCAGTGCTGGTACGGGTGTGGCGGCTGTACCTGTAGCTGGGGTGGTCACAGAGTAGTCCGCCACCACCAGGGAGCTTCCATGGGAGGAGGTATCTGTGTCGGAACTGTCCCCTCCAGTCTCCGCCATGGTGCTTCCCTCGCCCTCCGTCCACTGGTGCCCTCACCATCGGTAGACTCTGCCTCCTGGGTCCTGTGGGATGCAGCTCCCTCCATCGTCGGTGCCTCTGCTCCTCCACCAGATGATGCTAATGCACATAAGGACAGGGTGACAAAACAAAAATGGGGGTGAAGAGACAAAGGATACAGTTGGTCAATGGCTGCAAAAACACCACCGTTGGCGTACACACCACTCTCACACACAGGGAACAGCCCTCTGGACTATGCATTGCACTACCAGTTATATTGCTAGCCACCAATGCATGGGGAGGGGCACACACCGCCAAATGCAGCACACCTGGGACCCACGCAGCCCGGACCAGTTGTGGATGCCTGCGAGCCAGGTAGCAAGATTTTCCCTTGTGAACCCTAGCCATCAGGTGACCTACGCTGCAATGTCAAGCCTTGCCTAGGGGCACCCACTGACACACATCCCCCACCCGGATACCACCCTATTATGCGTAAGATGTAATTATGGGAACTGTCCTTCACCCTTGTGGCTGCTGTGATGCCCTCATGCGCCCACCAAGCTCCGGATAGGCCACCGCCAGTATGTGGGCCAACAGGGGGTCAGGGTTCGACCGGCACCCCTTCCTCGTTGGGAGGCCATCCCCAGCTGGGCCTCCGCCGTCTTCCATGCCCAGCATCTCAGGTCTTCCCACTGTTTCCGACAGTGGGTGCTCCGCCTGCCATAGACCCCCAGGGTCTGCACGTCTTTGGCGATGGCACGCCACATACCCTTCTTTTGATGGGAGCAGACCTGCAGAGGAAATACACACAGGAAAATATTATCAGTCAAAAAGTCCAGCCTGTTACACTTTTGGCCCACCATACCCCTTCACATCACCATTTCCACACAACCAATATGCCGCCCAGAGGACATTCACACACACCACCCTATGCATTCATGCCGCATGTATCGTGCCCACAGGGTACTCACCTGTTAGGTCTAGAGGCCCATACAGCAATCCGTACTGGGGTAGGACCCCATCCACCAGTCGCTCCAACTCCGCTGAGGTGAAGGCAGGGGCCCTTTCCCTAGTCACACGGGCCATGATAGGTTCCAGACACAGGCCACAGCAGCACATGCAGTGTAGGTCCTCTCCTGTTGAAGGTCAGGTAGCAAGTGAGCGATAAGATAGAAAATGGCGGTCACGTCCGTGGCGGTGCATACCGTCACCGCCGGCGTGCAGCACCATTGGCCACTGTACCCCGTAGGGCTCAATGTTAACCAATGAAGAGTTGCACGGCGGTTCCCGACCGCCTCCCGCAACGGCCCACAACATCAGCAGAATTACCTCACTTCCACCTGTCCCTCCACACATTGTTTTCCCCAAAGTAGAGGATTTGTCCACAGTGAAAGCTGACTTCCATGCAATGGGACATATCCCCAACATAATTGGTGCGATTGATGAAACACATATTGCATTTGTCCCCCCAGTCAAAATGAACAGGTGTTCAGAAATCGTAAGAGTTTCCACTCAATGAATGTACAGAAAATCGTAAGAGTTTCCACTCAATGAATGTACAGATGGTGTGCTTGGGGGAGCAGTACATCTCCCATGTCAATGCAAAGTATCCTGGGCCAGTGCATGATGCCTTTATCCTGAATAATAGCAGCATCCTAAATGTGATGGCCCAACTACAGAGGCACAGGGTGTGGCTAATAGGTGAGCCCTGATTTACACTCAGTAGATGTTGGTGTATGGGTATGGTGTGGGGCATATGGGATAGTGTGTGACTAAATGTTGTCCCTCGATATTTGCAGGTGACTCTGGTTACCTCAACCTATCATGGCTACTGACCCCTGTGAGGAATGCCAGGACAAGGGTAGAAGAACGTTACAATGAGGCACATGGGTGAACAAGAAGGATAATTGAAAGAACCTTTGGCATCCTGAAGGCCAGGTTCAGGTGTATTTATCTAACAGGTGGCTCCCTGTGCTACTCACCCAAGAAGGTCTGCCAAATAATAGTGGAATGCTGCATGTTTACCAACCTTGCCCTGAGATGCCATGTGCCTATTCTGCAGGAGGAGGAGGCTGGAGATGCCTGTGTGGCAGCAGTGGACCCGGTGGACAGTGAGGATGAGGAAGCAGAGGATGAGGATGAGGACAACAGAACAGAAGTGATACAACAATACTTCGAATGACACACAGGTAAGAGAGTGTTACTTCACATTTCATTGTCATGATTTTGAAATTATTTGGCACTGGCATGCTGTTATTTCCCACTTCTATTCACACTTACTGTACCCTTTGCCAATTCATTTTACAGATGTTGGTGCCCCACTATAGGTCCTGGTGTGATTACTGCAGCCAACTACAGGTCTTTCCTATTTGCACATTTACTGCACAGTTGAATTGCAATGTTTGAACCTGGTTAAACGAATACATACTTTAAAAATGGGAAATACTCCATACTTGTATTTTTTTCAAGGGTGTTTATTGAAGTGCTAAGAAGAAGAGGGGCAACTGCATTGGGATGGGGTGATGATGGAGGAAAGTCCAGGGCATTATTCCAGTCTATTTGTAGCACAGGTGCATTGTCCAAGGGGACATAGGAGGGGAGCGATGGCAGTTCAAGGTGGACAGGGTGATAGGGTGGGACATAAGGGTGACAATCAGGAGAGTCTCATTTCCTGGCGGGGTTTTGGCAATAGTCTCTGGCATCTGACTGGATAGCAGGGAACATTTGTGGGGTGGTTCTCCTTCTGCAGGGGAAGATGTGCTGGTGGCCTGTGAGTCCTGTAGCGGGGCCTCCTGTCCACTAGCGGCAGTGGAGGTGGAAGGCAGTTCAGATGTCTGGGCAGTGGCAGGGGCCCGCTGGTGTGAGAATGCCTCCCTCATAATGTTGGCCATGTCTGCCAGCACCCCTGCAATGGAGACCAGGGTGGTGTTGATGGCCTGCAAGTCCTCCCTGATCCCCTGGTACTGTCCATCCTGCTAATGTTCTCCTGCACATTGTCCAGGATCTGGCCCATTGTGTCCTGCTAATATGGGTAGGCTCCCAGGATCTGAGTGAGTGCCTCCTGGAGAGTCGGTTCCCTGGGCCTGTTCTCTCCCTGGTACACAGCAGTCCTCCCAGTGTCCTTGTTGTCCTGTGCCTGTGTCCCCTGAACCGTGTGCCCACTGCCACTAACCACAGATCCCTGATTGTCTTGGGTAAAAGGTATGGCCCAGGGTCCCTGTAGAGATGGACACACTGCTGATTGAGGTGTCCTGGGGACAGAGGTATGGGTACGCTGGGTGGATGCTGTGGTGGTGTTTCCAGATGGGGGAGGCTCTGTGGTGGTGTGTGACTGGGCCTGGGTAGCCGACTGTCCAGAGGTCCCTGACTGGCCAGATTGGTCATCCAGATCCAGGTGACCAGAGTTGCTGTCATCACTGTGGGCCTCTTCAGTTGGGGGACTGGATGTTGGTGGCACCTCCTCTCCGGTGACATTGAGTGGGGGTCCTGTGGGTGTATCTGCGTGTGCCATCTTGTGCATGGGTGTGTTTCCCTGTATGGTTGTAATTGCCCTGTCAGCTTTGCCTTGTGTGCGTGGTGATTTTGTGGGATAGGTGATTCTCTCTAATGGGCATGCTGTGGTGATGGGTGTCCATGCAGGTCTGTGATGGGGGTCCATGCATTGGTGTGGCATTCAGGGCTTGGTATTGGGATGGGTGGGTTGTGATAGTGGGGTGTATTTGAGGTGGTGGAGTGATGGGTGTGAGGGTAGGGGTAGGAGTTTGTGATGGCATTCAGATACGGTGGGGGATATAGTAGTAAAGATTTGACTTACCAGAGTCCACTCCTCCTGCTACTCCTGCGAGGCCCTCAGGATGCATGATCGCCAAGACTTGCTCCTCCCATGTTGTTAGTTGTGGGGGAGAAGGTGGGGGTCCACTGCCAGTCCTCTGTACAGCACCTGGTGTCTTGCTACCACGGAACGCACCTTTCCCCGTAGGTCGTTCTACCTCTTCCTGATGTCATCCCTTGTTCTGGGGTACTGTCCAACGGCGTTGACCCTGTCCACTACTTTGCGCCATAGCTCCATCTTCCTTGCAATGGACGTCTGCTGCACCTGTGATCCAAACAGCTGTGGCTCTACCAGGATGATTTCCTCCACCATGACCCTTAGTTCCTCCTCTGAAAACCTGGGGTGTCATTGGGGTGTCATTGATGTGGTGTGAGTGGTATGTGTGAGGATGTGTGGGGTGATTTGCTGTGGTGTGTGCTGTGAGATGCGTGGATGGTCTATGGGTGATGGTGTTCTGTGGCTCAGATTGAGTGGGTGCTCCTGGCTTGTCTCTCTCTCTCTGTTGGCAATCTTTTTTTTTGTTGAAAGCGTTGTGGGTAATGTGGGTGGGTGTTTTATAGTGGTGTGAGTGTGTGGGTGTGGTGTGTGTATGTGTGTCAGTTGTGTGTAGTTTGAATTGTCCACTGTGGTGTAGTTTTGTTAGTGTGTATTTTGAGAGCGGCGGTGTGTCCTGCCAATGGTTTACCGCTGTTGAAAGACCGCCACAGTGATTTGTGGGTCCTGATACTGTGGGCGTATTCCTGTTGGTGTAACGGTGTGGGTTTTGGTACCGCCAGTTTATCACTGACCTTTGATCTGGCAGACTTGTGTGGGTGTCTGTATAGTGGCGGATTTCTCTGTGTGGGTCATAATACCCATAGCGGTATACTGCCGTGTTCACGGTATGTTGGCGGCCGTCAGCAGGGCGGTAGGCGGCATTTACCACCAAGGTTGTAATGAGGGCCTGAGTCTCTTTAATATGTATTGATGTTTCTACTCAGATCTAGATTTTTGAGCATAGATACTATCACATTATTCTATAATACATAGATGTTTACACACAACATTTTTAGCTTGCATCAATAAAACAATATATATTGGGTCTCTTAAATATAATTAGAGTTCCATTTTTTTTGCATTTATATTGTTACATTATTATGTTAACTATAAATGTTTATACACAAAATATTACCTTGCATCAACAAAGCGATTGACATTTGGTCACTTTAACCCCTTCCCCGCCATGGACGTAATGGTTACTTCCATGGCAGCGCCCGTGTGGCGCCATGGACGTAACCAGTACGTCCTGGGACTGGCCGTAAGGGGAAGCGCTAGCGCTCCCCCCGAGGGCCACCCCCACAGGCCAGGGCTGAAAGGGGAATCCCTTCCCCTTTCACCCACACCCCCCCCCCAGACGTCGCGCTGATATCATGAAAGGGGGAAAGATGCGCTGGAAGCCATTTGCTTCCAGCGCGTCTAAGCAGAAGTTGAGTTTTTCACCTTTGTGCGGGGGGATGCCTCTGAAAGAGGCATCGAGGGAAAGGAAAGGGTTTTCCTTTCCCTCGATGTCTCTTTGAGCATTGGGCAGCAGGAATGCCCACTAGACAGCAGGGATTTCAGTATGTGTGTGTGTGTGTTTGTGTTTATAGTGTGGGGGAGCGACCCCTTGGGCAAGGGTCGCTCCCCTTTGAGGGCAAATTTATTTTTCGTCATTTCTGCCCCCCTTGGGGGCAGATTGGCCTTATTTTTAGGCCGATCTGCCCCCAAGGGGGGCAGAAAGCCACTAGACACCAGGGATTTTATTGTAGTTGTTTTTTTGTGTTGGGGGGCTGCCCCTTGGGCAAGGGTCGCCCCCAGGGGCCCACATGTATTTTTGGGCAGTTCTGCCCCCCTTGGAGGCAGATAGGCCTATTTTTCTTTAGGCCTTTTTGCCCCCAAGGGGGGCAGAATCCCAACAGCGCCAAGGATATTATGTGTGTATGTGTGCTTTGTGTTGGGGGGTGGCCCCTTGGGCAAGGGTCGCTCCCCCTGGGGGGGCCAATGTACGTATCACCGTTTCTGCCCCCCTGGGGGCAGATTGGCCTTATTTTTAGGCCGATCTGCCCCCAAGGGGGGCAGAAAGCCACTAGACACCAGGGATTTTACTCTTGTTTTTTTTTTTGTGTTGAGGGGCGGCCCATTGGGAAAGGGTCGCCCCCAGGGGCCCGTATGTATTATTGGGTAGTTCTGCCCCCGGCAGATAGGCCTATTTTTTTTAGGCCTTTCTGCCCCCAAGGGGGGCAGAATCCCCATAGCGCCAGGGATACTATATGTGTGTGTGTGTGTGCTTTGTGTGGGGGTGTGGCCCCTTGGGCAAGGGTCGCCCCCCCAATAGGGGGCAATGTAATCTGGGTGATTTCTGCTCCCCCCCCCTTGGGGGTAGATTGGCCTATTTTATTTTAGGCCCATCTTCACCCAAGCAGAGAACACTAGACACAAGGGAAAATTAAAAAATGGTGGTGGCGGAGTGTTTGTCAACTGGCAAAGTATTTGCTTTTATGATAATAACAGTTTTTCTCCTTTTTGTTCTAGTTCAAAGCTTTTGCTGACTTTGCTGTGGCTTGTTGCAGTTTTGGCAGTAGTTGTCCTGCGGTTTGCGTAGTTGCATGTTTTAGGTAAGTAAATAAATTTACTCCAAGTGAGTATTGTTGCCATGCATGAATTATATGTTTGTAGGTGGTGTACTGAATGCAGGATTGTGTGTGAAATTGTCCTTAGATTTATTCACAATGATTATTGTGTTGTCTTATGCCTAATTTGCTTTTTTTTTCTCTTTTTAGTGGGATATCATTGGTGATTGCTGTGGCTGTGCAGAGTAGTTGCTGGTGAGTCAAGCTTTTTCAGGCAAGTGAGCAGTATAGTTTTTGAGTTTATAACTCTTAGTGATAAAGCTACACTTTGTTACTTATCTTACACAGTGCTGGTTGTTGGTGGTGTATTTGTCCAGTTCATTTTTGTAGGAAGGATCATGGCTAGCTGTAGGATGACCGCTCAGCAGGTTGTTAGTGTGCTTTTTGAGTCATCTTCTGACCATGAATATGAGATTGACTGCCTCTGAGGCAGAGGAGGAACTGGAGGATTCTGGAAGTTAATTTTCTGTCAGAGATGAATCATCTGATGATGAAGCCACTCTCAGTGCTGATGAAGGGCCTGTTTTAGAGGAGGACAGTGATGTGCTGATGGTGCAGGAGCCAGCGGCTGAAAGGCTTCCCATTGGAAGACCTGACACGTGGGTTGCACCAAACATGGAGCAGCCACAGTTGCCTGCGTTTACTGGTTTTCCAGGGTGTCGAGTTAATATGGAAAACTTTTTGCCCGTCAACTTTTTTGAGTTGTTTATGGACGATATATTTTTGGAAGAGATTGTTGAGCAGACTAATTTGTATGAAAAGCAGTTTGTGAGGGACAACGCTGCCAGATTTAGGCCACACTCTAGAGCTAGCCAGTGGATTCCCACAAATCTGGAAGAGTTGAAAAAGTTCTTGGGTCTAACTTTTTTGATGGGGCTGATAAGAAAGCCATTGCTGTCTTGATATTGGTCTACTAGTCCCTTGATGGCAACTGCTATATTTCCTGCCATCATGAGTCGTAACCGGTATGAGCTTCTTCTTCGGATGTTGCATTTTGTAGATAATGCTTTAGCCTTGCCACAAGATCATCCTGATTCTGACCGTCTTTTTAAGATTAGACCTGTCCTTGATCATTTGGTGGATCGGTTTTCAGAGATCTATGTTCCAGGGAAAGAAATATCTGTAGATGAGTCTTTGGTCCTGTTCAAGGGTCGTTTGGTTTTTAGGCAGTAAGTTGCTAGCAAGAGGGCACGGTATGGAAGTAAATTGTATATGCTGTCTGAAAGTAGTACAGGATATGTTTATAATTTCAGGGTCTACACTGGTAGGGATTCCAATATTGACCCCCCTGGTTGTCCACCCACTTTTGGAGTTAGTGAGAAAATTGTGTGGGAACTTGGTAGACGACTGTTTAACAAAGGTCACCATTTATATGTAGATAACGTCTACACTGGAGTTCAGTTGTTCAAGGAGTTGTTCAGAGTGGACACTGTTGCTTGTGGCACAATACGCTCTAATCGGAAAGGCTACCCAAGAGAGCTTGTCTGTAAAAAACTTGAGAAGGGACAGTGCAGTGCCTTGGGAAATGAAGAGCGGCTAGCTCCGAAATTTGTAGACAAGAGGGCTGTATACATGCTAAGCACCATCCATGATGAGAGTACTTCACCTGTGGCTGTTTGGGATCAGGTTGCCGAAGTGCGCAAACCTGTGTGCATCTTAGACTATAATAAGCACATGGGTGGTGTTGATAGAGTAGATCAGAGGTTAGAACCTTACACTGCTGCTCGTAAGTCTTATGTTTGGTATAAGAAATTAGCGGTTCACTTGTTCCACTTGGCAACTTTTAATGCTTTTGTTGTGTTCAAGAATAGTTCTCCAGAGTCAAGGATGACATTTGTGAAATTTCAGGAGTCTATCATAGCTAGCCTTGTTGTGCTGGAACAGGCAAGGGTTCCTAGAGAAGCAGTGGTGGAGGATGTGGCTAGATTGAAAGATCGTCACTTTGCTGAGCACATTCTTCCCACGGCCAAAAAAAAACATTCCTGCTAAGAGATGTAGAGTCTGTGCTCGAAGAGGTATCAGGAAGGAGACTAGGATGTACTGCCCTGATTGTCCTTCAAAGCCTGGGCTGTGTGTGGGTGGCTGTTTCAGGAGCTACCACACACAGAAGAATTATTGGGAAATTCCGTGAGCGTAAACTGCTGTTTTATATTTTTATATGTTCAATTTCACGGTTGGCATTAGTCATGTATTCAGTTAGAGCTTTTGTATTTGTAGTTTTGTACTTATTTATGTTTAGTGGTTTCTTTGTTGTTTAAAAAACAAAAAAAAGGGATGGTATGTGTGGGGTGGCGCTTGGCTGGCGGTGTGCGTGGGGTGGCGCTTGGCAGGCGGTGTGCGTGGGGTGGGGCTTAGCTGGTGGTGTGCTTGGGGTGGCGCTTGGCTGGCGGTGTGCGTGGGGTTGTGCTTGGCTGGCGGTGTGGGTGGGGTGGCGCTTGGCTGGCGGTGTGTGTGGGGTGGGGCTTGGCTGGCGGTGTGCGTGGGGTGGCACTTGGCTGGCGCTTGGCTGGCAGTGTGCGTGGGGTGGCGCTTGGCTGGCGGTGTGGGTGGGGTGGCGCTTGGCTGGCGGTGCCAGCCAAACGCCAGTCCACACACTCATTAGCTGGTGTGATTGCTGTATCAGGCATGTGGGCGTATGAAAGTGATGGGCCCTTGACTGGCACTTTCTGTCGATGCAAGTCTTGTAATGTGCTGGGCCCATGGCTGGCGGCGTGAATGGTCTTGTGCATGTCATGTATGAAAGGTGTGTGAATGGACTTTAAAGCGGTTGGTGCCTTGTCGTGGCTTTACAGCTCACGAGCTGTGAGTCATTGGTTCAGTTTTTTGGCCTTTCAGTTATTACCAGTGCATTTCACTTTTGTGAAATCTCTTGTTAATAAAATTTGATCTACTGAACCATCACTCACCCTTGTGCCAAATCCAACCAGTATGTGTGGTACAAATGGCAAAACCTGCTCTGCTGTAATCAGGCATCGCAGCACACTTGAGACACGCTAGGTGTCTCAGGTGGGACCCCGATGATGTAGCATGCCACCAACTTGGTTGGTGGGTGAGGGGTCTTTTTCACATAACCTAAGTGCGTTTCTTTTCACAATTTTAGTGTTTGGCACATCACAGACGTATGTGGACACATCAAAATGATATATTAGAAAACTACCTGTGTTTGGGGGGGAGGGGCCACCTATGTTTTTGGTCCTGGATGCAGCCTTCATCTAGGGAAACCTACCAAACCCAGACATTTTTTTAAACTTGACACCCCAAGGAGTGCAGGGAGATGTGGCTTGCGTGGATCCCCCAACATATTCTTACCCAGACGCCTCTGCAAACTGCAAAATTTGCTTAAAAAAGCATATTTTCCTGACTTTTGTTTGTACGATCACCGCTCCAGCACAAAATTCCTACTCCCCAGCGTTCCCCTCAGTCTCCCAAGTAAAATGACACCTCACTTGTGTGGGTCCCCAAAGCAGAGTCAGCCTAAAGATGTATAAAAGAAGAATATGTCCTTATCAACTCGCTGTGCTATCCCCTCTATCTCTACAAGTTTCTGGCCTTATTCTGTTGCAGGCACCTGGCCCACCAACACAAGTGAGGTATCATTTTTATCGGGAGACTTGGGGGAACGCTGGGTGGAAGGAAATTTGTGGCTCCTCTCTGCTAGTATGGGCATCCCGGAATTCAGAGATGTGCAAATAACCACTGCTCCTCTACACCTTATCTTGTGCCCATTTTGGAAATACAAAGGTTTTCTTGATAGCTATTTTTTACTCTTTATATTTCAGCAAATGAATTGCTGTATACCCGGTATAGCATGAAAACCCAAGGCAGGGTGCAGGTCATTTATTGGCTCTGGGTACCTAGAGTTCTTGATGAACCTACAAGCCCTATATATTCCCGCAACCAGAAGAGTCCAGCAGACGTAACGGTATATTGCTTTCAAAAGGCTGACATTGCAGGAAAAAGTTACAGAGTAAAAAGTAGAGAAAAATTGCAGATTTTTTCACCTCAATTTCAATAATTTGTTTTTACAGTTGTTATTTTCTGTAGGAAACCCGTGTAGGATCTACACAAATTACCCTTTGCTGAATTCAGAATTTTGTCTACTTTTCAGAAATGTTTTGGTTTCTGGGATCCAGCATTGGTTTCATCCCCATTTCTGTCACTGACTGGAAGGAGGCTGGAAGCACAAAAAATCGTAAAAATGGGGTATGTCCCAGTAAAATGGCAACATTGTGCTGAAAAATTGGGTTTTCTGATTCAAGTCTGCATGTTACTGAAAGCTGGGAAGCTGGTGATTTTAGCACCACAAACCCTTTGTTGATGCCATTTTCAGGGAAAAAACCACAAGCCTTCTTCTGCAGCCCCTTTTTCCCTTTTTTTTTTTTTTTTTAAACAAACTTTTCACTGTATTTTGGCTAATTTCTTGGCCTCCTTCTGGGGAACCCACAAAGCCTGGGTACCTCTAGAATCCCTAGGATGTTGGAAAAAAAGGACGCAAATTTGGCGTGGGTAGCTTATGTGAACAAAAAGTTATGAGGGCCTAAGCGCGAACTGCCCCAAATAGCCAAAAAAAAGGCTCAGCACAGGAGGGGGAAAAGGGTGGCAGCGAAGGGGTTAAAAAATAAAAAAATAAAAATTGCTGTATTTTGGCTAATTTCTTGGTCTCCTTCATGGGAACCCACAAAGTCTGGGTACCACTAGAATCCCTGGGAGCGAGCACGGCATTCATTGTTTGGAAGCTATCACCAGTAAAAAACAAACACAAAGCGACGTACCTCACGCTGACAAGACAAGCCCAAATTCCTGAAGAATGTGACGTTAAACGACACATCGGCAGCCATCTTTAACTATTGGGTAGATTTCAGTTTACATCTATGGAAGATGGGGCATATGGATAACACTGCTATAGGTCAGTGAAATTAGCTAATTTCTATTGACAAAGCTTGCAAAGTCAAACGCAGTGGCAGCATTTTCAGCGGCAGCAGAGTACCGTGATGGGCACACCTTTGAATTAGTGCTTGCATGTCACAGTATTTACAGCAGCAGGTCACCGGTGATGGGCACACCTGTACGTTTTGAGCACCATACACATGGTGATAGGCAAACCAGGTGACTGCATGCCCATCATTGTGCGTCATTGTTATACGGTGATAGGCACACCTTAATACTGAGTGTCCTTTAACATGCAGCTTCAGTGACAGCATTTACAGCAGTAGCAGATCATTGGTGACGGGCACACCTGAAAGACTGGAGTACTATAAACAAGCTGGTAGGTACACCAAGTTATTATGACCTAACATTGTGTGTCATTTTTACATGGTGGTAGGTACATCTTAATATTAGCTGTCTGTCATCACGCATTTTCGCATGGTGATAGGCACACTCTTACTGTGTATGATATTATTGCATCTTCGTAGCCATTATAGCATCTTTGTAACTACAGTGAGATCCTTATATGACTCAGAACTAACTGGTATAGGAGTTGATTGAATCCCTGGTTAAGATGGAGCAGCAATTATACCACAAACTTTATTTTTATCCCAACCAGGTAGTCCACCAACAGAATGGGAGGAGTGGGAAGAAACATTTGAAAATTATATTGAGGCCTTTGATGGGAGAGAGTTTAGAACGTCGAGAAGAAAAAGCACTTTGCTTACTGCATTGGGCAAGGAAGGGCAGCATGGAAATGATGGACAACCAATTGCAAATGTGTATTTAGAAGTCATATGTAGGAATCGATTTCACACTCAACCACAGAATGTAGATAAGATAGTAGATCAGTTTGTAGCAAGGTTGTGGGAGTTAACAGTAAAATGTCAATTTGGACCCATGAGCGATTAAATGATTTATAATCAGTTGATAGTACACAGAGTGTTGCAACGTGGTAGACATGATTTTGAAAGAAGGCAAGAGAGAGACTGCCGTGTCAGTAGCTGTAAGAAAAGATGAACAACCAATTGCAAATGTGTTTTAAGAATCCGAGGCAAGATCAGAGAAACGGTTTGCTAAGAAAACAAATATAGCCATGTGTAGGCATTGATTTTACACTCAGCTACAGAAAGTAGATGAGACAATAAATCAGTTTGTAGGGAGATTATGTGAGTTATCAATAAAATGCCAATTTGGGCCCATGGGAGACTAAGGGCCTGATTCTAACTTTGGAGGACGGTGTTAAACCGTCCCAAAAGTGGCGGATATACCACCTACCGTATTACGAGTTCCATAGGATATAATGGACTCGTAATACGGTCGGTGGTATATCCGCCACTTTTGGGACGGTTTAACACCGTCCTCCAAAGTTAGAATCAGGCCCTAAATGATTTGCGATCAGTTGATAGTACAAGGCAGGAATACAAATACTTGCAGAAGAGGCTGTGGGCAGGAAAAAATTGATCGTTACATGATGTCATTGAGATAGCAAAAGATGTTGAGCAGTCTGATCAATGCATGAAAGAAATGGAAAAAAAAGATGGTAACTCAAATGTGTTGTGTTGAGCAGGAATAAAATGTTGGAGTACTCAACACTGGAAAAGGATATATGAAAAATGCCAAGAAAGGGATGTTTTATAAGGGAGTAAATATTTCCATTTCTAAACAACCAGAGAAGTCAAAAGAGATAGAGAAAATGTATACAAGGCGGGAATTTGTTTTATAATGCTGATTTTAGGAACTGCTTTGCCTTTGGTAAGGAATGCAGGGAATGTGGCAGGAAGGGATATTTTGCCCATATGTGTAGAGTGAACTGTAGTTCAAAGTGGCCGCAGTGCAAGAATTTAGGAAGGATGACGCTAACGATGACATAGAGACAGACAGTATTCTTTGCATATCTGATGTTCAAGATAGTTTAGGAAGAAGGAGCAGGACTAAAGCTACATTTACAATCAAGGGAGAAAACGTTTAACTTATCGTGGATTCAGGTTCCCTATATAAAATTATACTGAGAGAAATGTTTATGCTTCATTGGCCTAAATAGCATCTACTTCCTAAAGATATCAACAATGGGGGTTACCAAGGGAGAAAATATACATAATTGGGTATATGATGCCAAATATTGAATTTCAAGAGAGATGTGTGAAGGGAAAGGTCTATGTTACAAAAGACGGATCCCCAATATTGGGATGGAGGCATCAGTATGACCTTCAGCTAATCATTACTCTCAGAGCACCTAACCAAATTATGGTAGTTGATGAGGTCACAACAGAATAGATTGTGTGAGAAGCAAGCAAGGTATTTTCTGTTGTGATTGGTGAATTTAAAAAAACATATGTCCACAAAATAATACTCAAACTGTATCCAGTACCAGTTCAACATAGAGTGCGTAACATTCTGGTCATTGCACAGAGTGAAGACAAACAAATGCTAGAGGGGATGGTGGAACAAGGAATGATTGAACCAATAGAAACATCTAGTTGAAATTCACCCATGGTGATCACAAGCAAATCTGATGGTGGTATTAGATTTTGTGTGGGCTTGCTCACTCTGAATCATACATTGTGGTGGACATTTAACCTCTTCCAAAAATTAATTAAATAATATTGTTACTTAAGCGGGGCTCACGTTTATAGACCTTGCCCTTTTCCTTAGTGGGCTTACAGAAAATTCATAAAACTTGCAAGATTAAGGAAGTTGTATTTTGCCACCTTGGTGTCTAGAAGTCACAAATTCTGATGTGTGGCTAGAGTGAACAGTAAGCTAAATCGTAAGATGATTGCAGCACACTTTTTCTGCATTGAGCTACCATGCAGGATACCAGGTTGGAACCTTTAGAAGTTGTGATGGTAGCCCTTATTGCAGTAGAAACGTTAAGTTGACCCTGTGGTTCACCCAATGTGAGATTGAAAAATATAAACATGCTTCTTGCTGCTTTCATCTAATCTAAAAACAAGCAGGAATGATGGCATTATGAGGTGTAGATGGTGGCCATTCTCTCCTTAAGTGGGCCTGCATATTGCTGGAAACAGTTCTGTTTGTAAACATCGGAGCACCATCTTTATGACCTCCTCCAGTCAATCTTGACAAGGAGTTTAAATGAGGTGGGACCAGTTAGAGACCATATCGATCTCCATGAAAGCCTGCACACCACACCTGGAAGTGGTTAAGATTTTAGTGTCAAAGGTCACTTTATTGAAGAACAGAAATAGTTATGATGCAATCAACACATGGCACTTTATTGAAGCCCACTGTTCAAAATGGATTAAGAAACAGATGATCGGGGTTTAAGGGGGCAACACTGACAAGCCACAAAGATGATTTACTTCTAGCTCCTTCTTAAGAGGGAAGAAAGGAAATCAGTGGTATCTTACAAATCCAAAGGAAGGTGATTCAGGAAATGCTGAGTTTTTGTCAAAGGACAGGGGTAGCGTGATTCACAAATTTAATTTCTACCAGGATTGACAGGATTTAGTATGTTACCCACTCCTCAGGATGGAAATATGACCAGTTGATGTGCAAATGTAAGTAATAGGCTCTTTGGAATCCTGGCATGGTAGTGGGGCCAAGAAAACAACATTCCACATAGTTGTGTGTGGCAGTCTTTGACTATTGGAAGAAATGAGGGCGACAAACTGATTCAAGTTTTGGGTGAGTAAGTTACATATGTAGTCATAACACAATCCAGTTACTAATATTGTGTTAATGGATCAGTTTCCACATGTCTGTCATACCCTTGTCATTTTTTCACTTATTGGGGACTTCCTTATCTCAGATACATAGACTTGAAAAAGTGCAGGGCATATAGGCACAGAGTGAAACACGTTAGCTGTTGTTAATTGCTACAAAATGCCAATTTGATAAACTCACCAGATTTGCACAGAAGAATAAAAGTTAATATTCTTTTAGATAGTATAAACATCTGTATCACAACCACCTAAGAAAACAACAAAAACACACTAAGAAAACTAAATTGCATGCTTTTTGCTATTGTATACTATTTTGCTTATACCAACCCCGTACAGAACTTAGAAGAACCAGCTTTAATCTACACAAAAGATGCAAAAAATAATATTGGAGTAGTTTGACCCACAGCCAGCTTACCAATTTCAAATTGTGAATTGTATCCAAGAGGGGCTTAATGCTTTTAGGACCAAAATATTTGGCTAATTTGGAGGCAATTTGAATTTTTTTTAAACAATACCCTATGCAGACAAATACGTGGACAAAATGTCTGACTATTAAGTTTGAAGTAAAAAACAGAATATTTACTTCAGAAAAGAGAGGGTTGGTTCTGTCTAAATGTAGGCCAATTGGGTCAGTAATTGTAAGGAAAATAGATCCAGGGGGCAATGATTTGTTCAATGAGTCAGGACAAGTAGAACCGAGAAGATGGTGGCTAGGTATGGGTTGAGGTTTGGGTTATGCTTGCATTAGATAGCTTCTGAAGCACTTTCATCACGACGTAAACTAAGATTATGACCAAAGAACTGAAAATAAGAAACATTTACTATAACCTTCAAGTTAAGAACTATAAATAATAACAAAAAATCCAACAAATAGCATTACAAAATGAGTATGTTTTAAAATATAAAATGAAATAACATTGAAAGTAAATGAAGCCTTTTTTATAACTCATAGATGATGGTCATGTGGTGTCATGCTGTGTGGCCTAAAGCAGACTTGAAGCGGGTTCCACAGCTGGAGTAAAGACTAGACCAACAAGCAGAAGATATCTGGAGTGAATGCAATGTAACATAACATAATCAGAGAGGGATTTTGACAAGTGGTCCTTCAATGAAAGCAAACTGGATACTATAAATGCATATTGAAATACATGATTAAAGTTCTGGGAACCAAGCAAACATAACATGTTTGTTTAACCAGCAAAAGGCTTGAATTAAGTGGGATGGTTGTTGGCAACCAAACTAGGAAGTGGCAAGCACCAACAACCTGATAGGCAGATCAATTATCACATCAGTTCAGCAATAATAGCTAGATGGCAAACTGAAACCAACCCATGAAGTACAGTAAGCAGCAGTGAGAAGGCTGAGTTGTAAGTATAGTGGTCAATAAGTCCAAGCTTGTGGGTAGTTTCATTGAATCCCTGTTAATTTTCCTGAGCCATGAAATGATCTGCTTTGATCTGTGGGCATGTGACCTCCTAATTTAGGCTAAGGTGACATGTAATAGGGCAGTGACATCTTCTACCCTCAGAAGTTGACTCAAATCTTTGACTCATACAGGAGTAATAAGATCATCAAATTAAACAAAGAGATCCTATAACCATAAACAAAATTATGCAACAAGGAGTCAATCATTTATATGCACCATGTGGCCATAAATCATCATCACCAATGTAATAAAGTTTAAACATTTATTGCCCTTATATTAACAATGCTAATGTCACATAAATGATACATAAAACCAAATGACAAGAATACAAAAACAACACAGGCTGTCCAAAGCGTCTGAAAAAAATATTAGTCTGACAAGTGCAATCACCAATAAACACTCCAAAAGAATTCTACAGAATAACATCAACATTATTTGAGAAATAGCAACAGATTTCATTAGTTGCGCAGTTGAATCAATCATAATCATTTAATAAACATTCAATTCAGTTATTGGGTTGGACATCCTAGCTCTCTAATTCAATTAAAAAAAATGTGTGGTGCTGGGCTTTGCACATGCAAAAATTAAAATAAGACAAAAAGGAATTTGAAAAAATGTCTAACTATGGCGCTAACAAAAATAAGCGGTTGGATTTCTAATGGAAATCCTGCAAAGGAACAACAAATGCATATTTGTTATACCTCTCCTAAAGGAAACAGCAGTTAGCAGATTCTTCGTCAGCAGAGCACAAGAACAGCAGGTCTTCAGCAATCAGGAACATGGAAAGTGCAACAGTTCAGTAATGTTGGGCCTAAAGTACCTGAACTATTATAATCATAAGTCTTCTATGTCACTACAACAGCATCAGAACATAACTGGGAAATTCTGAAACTAGACTGAAAAGGACTGAACAGAACTTAAACTGGAAAAGACTGAACAGAACTGAGCTTACATCACCCAAAACTTTGCCTAAGTAAAGTCCTAAAAATCGCTAGGTAGGCTCCTATTTGACATAACTATGCAGTGTGACAGTGAACCACCACATTGATTAAGTTTCTTCTTCAGTTGTGTCTTTTTTCATTCCTTCTTCAACATAATGCCATGTTGACGGTTCTCTCTGGTCAGCAGTTTTCGCAGAATATCAACATTGTGGAAAACAGCACAGAACATGACATTTTATCTAACATTGCTTTCTACCAGAAACTAAGGCCTATTGTTTAAACTATCAATCATTATCACAAAGATGTACAGAAAGAGCAGAGTGGAAAAGCAATAGACTTCCACTGTAAGCTTTCAATGGGATGTCTAATAAACAATGTTTCCCAAAAAGGTTTCAGTAAAGTAAGCATAACATTTCACCATTGTACTTATGAAAAAATACTGAAACTTAGGCTTTTTGACTAATGCTAATACATGAAAAATAAAACAATTCTAATATTCAAATCATATTGAGTACATTATATCATTTCATAATGATTTCACATTTTTGGTTTTACTCATCAATATTAATCATCTTTTGTCAGTACAAATGGTTCTGATTCATCAAAATACATTTCACAGTCATGTATTATTTCACATAGAATTCGACGGGTTGGACACGATGTCAACCATATTTCAAATATGTATGTTTTTTCACCTTTAGTACGAGTTTCTCTAATTAGGCCTTTTATTACACCTTATTTATTATGTTTTGGTTACTCATATTTTATTAATAATGTTTGCTTTCTAACAATCTCTCCTCTGATGGCAATATGTGCTATCACAAAAGAACACTTCATTAATGAGACAATTCAAAGTTTAGTTTGTTTAGTATTTTTACAGTTAGGTTTTCGCCATTCTTTAAAATTTCTCAAATTACGAAAGTATCTACTTCTTAATTTTTCCATTTCTCTTTATTCCCTCCTCTGTTTATTTTTCATCCTTTGTAATTGTATGAATCTATACAGTTTGTAAAATACGATTATAAAAATTGAGACACAACCGCCATTATTAATGGTGAGAGAGCATAGTTTATATAATCTATATTAACATGAAATGTTTATAAATTAATGTAGAATAATGCCGCATAGAAACTGTATTAATGTGTTTTGCTAAAACGTGCGCCTGAAATGTGCCCACGGGGAGAGGCCGCCAACATATACGGGGACTAATGAAACTGACTAATAATGTTGAAATAGATGTATTATGATATGATTTTACACTATTAATAATAGAAATATGTAAGAGTTTTGCTAATAAACCATTAGGCCTTAGTTAGCATGAGTCGAGGCCTAGCTGCCTGACTCTCATATTCAATGTATTTTTCTAACGTGCAGTGTGCTGACTTGCTGAAGGACATGAACTCTTGTTTTTTCCAAACTAGAAGCTGAATGTAACTGTAGTAGATCCGTTCTCATGAAATTCGACTTGCCTCTAGAAACATTTTAGCTGAATGCAACACTGTAGACCAGCCGTAGGTACAAGGTCGCCTGAACCGGTACAGACAATGGAGCCACTGACCGAAGATGTGCAAAGGACCACAAGACTATGAAATCATACCGAACATTCCACCCGCTATAGACGTCAATCATAAGGACCAATAAAATACGTGAGAACTGTTATGGGGTGACAAATTCGATGACCTAATGTGAAGTTAATTGGTTACAGATAGTGGGGTGCAACCCCTTGTCCAACCAGATTTTAGGGGAATGTACACAAAAAGTGGATAAAAACCCTTGACACCAGGAAGTAAATTAGAACAGGAGGGATAGGAGAGAGTTAGGGGAGATGCTGATGCGATTTGCTATGATCCAGAGACTTTGTCACTTTGCTTAGTGACTTGCTAATTTTACTTAGAACCATCCTTGCCCTTATATTGCCCGTTTACACTTTACCTCCTTATGAGGGAAGTGCCCCTTTTTTCCGGAGCTGAACCCTTGATGGCGAATCAACTGATATCCTGAAATTGTGATTGTCTGTTTGCTTTTCCTTTCTAGGTACCAACTGCTTATTTTGACAGAGACCATAGTTAGATGTTTTCCAAACTGCTGTTGCTAAATTGTTTTGCATGAAGCCCAACATTCCAATGCTAATTCGAGTTTAGGAGAGGGGTTCACTAAATTGACGCAAATAGACAAATGACTGAATCTATGCTTTGTTGAATAACGTGATGTTACTTTGCTGAGGATAACCTATGCTGACGCCGTGTTATATTCTAATGTTTGTGATTCTTGCTTTGATGAAATCTTATCAGAGTTGCCACATTGTGACTATGCTATTGTGTTTCTTGGCCTTGAGACTAATAAATTTTCTAGAAGAACTGTAATTAATAGGGAATAAATATCACAAACTTCATACTAAACTGGTGTGGTTATTCATGTCTGCAAGGTCATGGTAGTTTCTGAGTCTTATTAATGTCATTGACTAAGGTGAAGTGTATTGTTATAGTAAATATTGATGACATTATTGACATATTGATTGACATGTTGATTAGCTATCTCGTCCTAAGGTGTCTTCAATCAGGGTCAAAAGATTCATTGGCCTAAAACGAGTCCCAAAGTGAGTAAATTAGTCATAAAGGGACGCGTTAACAGTTCTTTCAGTATCATTCCCACAGCACCCTGACCCAGATTTCCTAACCAATTTCCCATTTTAGTAAAACTTTTGCCTATATTTTCCCACACATTTGGTTGTTTCAAGTCCTTTAAGTCAGAATTTAAATTTGACAAATTTCTAATATGACTCCTAATTTCTTTACTGTTGTCTTGGATAAAAGTGCAACAATGTTGCACCTTAACATCCGACAGTCTTCACCCTCTTTTGCTAAATGGATGTCAAAAGCAAGACGATTTCGAAGAACCATAGAGCGGAGCGCAACCATTTATGTAGCCATAAGAAGTATTGGTCCAGAAAAATCTGTTAACGTTTTGACCACAGTGGTTGACAGTTTCTGAATCTTCATGTCATTCAGAACAACTCCTACAGAAGGAATAATTGCTCCGAATATATCTCCAATTATTTTTGAATAGCTTGCTCTATTTAATCTTGGTCTTAAGTTCTCATGACTATCATTTATGTTGTCAATATGGAACATTTTAGGGGAACCACTCCCAGGTAACACAACCCACATCATCCCCTAGGGAGACGATAAAAGGCATTTCTACCACAAATATAGTATACACCAGGAATTGCAGGATCTTGTCCATTTAGCATAAAGCCCCGTATATTACTAATTAGAAGTACATGTCTGCATTCACTCATACCCACAAACTTAGTATCACAAAGCTTCCCTACATGTTGATAATATAAAGCAAGCTTTCCTTGTATGTTAATTACACTTTATGTAGGGTCATTATTTTAATTGCATTTTCAGTAAACCATTCTCTTTTTTCTTATTCATTGCCTTTCTTCTATCATCAGCCTGATTCAGGAAACGTTTCTCAATTGGTTAAAGTATACATGTCAAATTACTCCTGTGAGCATAGGCCATACCAACTGTCAGTGTAGGTTCAAAGGAACCTCCTTGCACAATGTCTATGTTTCTAGCTTTAGCAATACTACTCAAGTATTGATTAACTGGAACAAAAGAAAAGACTAGGTCAAGGTTCAAGTAAAAATACTATATGTATTCCCGATTATAAAGCCTTGTTAATAAAAGACTACAACTAATCCCATGAATTAGTGGCAAGCTATGATATGTAATCCCATCTTGCACCAAGGAAGCAATTTGTGTACACACATCACCTGTGTGTACACGTTTTGTAAACACAGTACATGTACATTAACACAGTATAGTGGTCAAGAAGTCCAAGCATGTGGGTAGTTTCATTGAATCCCTGTTTCTTTTCCTGAGCCATGAAATTATCTGCTTTCATCCATTCCCACTCTACAAGGATTTCTCACTTTCAGTAATTCAAACAGCCTGAAGGGAAACATTGGCTTTTTCAAAATATGGATTAGAATTTGAGCAAAAATGTAATTAATTTCTAGGCAAACTAGTATTGGGAAAAACACTTTGTAATGTATAATACCACAACTTCACATCCTCCAGTGAGTATATATTTGAATTTACACATCTCCAACAGTATGATGATGAACGGAGAAGTAATGTAGCACCAATGTATAAACTGCATCACCACCAGGCACATCCTGATGAAGGGAAAAACCCATCTTGGAATCAGAACAGGTATATTTTATATTTTGCCTGAAAGTCTGGTAGTTGATCTTGGTGTGGATGATTGTAAGTAGAGTGCAGTCATAGCTGGGGTCTTTGCCCTGAGATATTTTGGGCAGCAGCGTATTTGGAGGCTCTTGGACAGGTTTTGGATGCAGGAATTGAGGGAGCATCTATGGGAGGAGGGTTGTATAGAAATGTGTTGCTGATTTAATCTGTGAGCGTTTCCTTGAATGGGTTTGTGTGTGAGGCTGATAGTCTAGAAGTATTTAAAATTAACCCTTTGCTGCGAGGCCCTTTTCACTTCTGTGCTGAGTCTTTTTTTGGCTATTTGGGGCAGTTCATGCTTAGGCCCTCATAACTCTGTGTCCACATAAGCTATTCATGCCAAATTTGTGTCCTTTTTTTTCAAACATCCTAGGTATTCTAAACGTACCCAGAGTTTGTGGGTTTCCCTGGAGGAGACCAAGAAATTGGCCTAAATGCAGCTAAAACTTTGTTGTTTTCAAAAAATGGGGAAAAGGGCTGCAGAAGAAAGCATGTGTTTTTTCCCCTGAAAATGACATCAATAAAGGGTTTGGGTGCTAGAATCACCATCTTCTCAGCTTTCAGGAACAGGCAGACCTGAATCCGAAAACCATAGTTTGCAACACAATTTTGGCATTTTATTAGGACATAATCCATTTTTACTATTTTATGTGCTTTCAACCTCCTTCCAGTTAGTGACAGGAACGGGTATGAAACCAATGTTGGATCCTGGACAGCTAAACATTTCTGAAAAGTATACAACATTCTGAATTCAGCATTTGTGTAGATCCTTCAATGTTTTCCTACAGAAAATAACAGCTAAAATAAACAAGTATTGAAATTGAGGTGCAAACAGAGCCATTTCTGTCCATGTTTTCTTCTATAACTTTTTCCAGCTAGGGCAGATTTTTTGAAGCAATATACCGTTACGTCTGCTAGACTCATCTGGTTGCGGAGATATATAGGTTTTGTAGGTTTTCCAAGAACTCTAGGTACCCAGAGCCAATAAATGAGATGCAACTTGCAATGGGATTTCATTATATACCGGGTATACAGCAATTTAGTTGGTGAAATATAAAGAGTAAAAAAATAGGTATCAAGGAAACATTTGCATTTCCAAAATGGGCATAAGATAAGGTGTTGAGAAGCAGTGGTTATTTGTACATCTCTGAATCCTGGGGTCCCTATACTAGAATTTGAATTACAGGGCATTTCTCAAATAGACTTATTTTGTACACACTGTCTTACATTTGGTAGGAAAAAATGTAGAGAAAGACAAGGCAATAACACTTGTTCTTCTATTAGGTGTTCCCCCACATCTCCCAATAAAAATGGTCCCTCACTTGGGTGGGTAGGCCTAGTAACAGGAAATGCAACATGGACACATCACATTTTTACATTGAAATGTGATGTGTTTTTTGTAAAGTGCCTAGCTGTGGATTTGGCCTCTAGCTTAGCCGGCACCTATGGACACGTACCAAACCCATGCATTTTTTTTAACTAGATACATAGGGGAATCCAGGATGGGGCGACTTGCCAGTCTCTCCTCAGGTTCTCACCGGCATCAGTTACCCTGAATCCTTTGCAAACCTCAAAATGTGATTAAAAAAACACTTTTTCCTCACATTTCGCTGATGGAAAGTTCTGAAATCGGAGGGGAGCCAAAAACGTCCTTCCACCCAGCATTCCCCCAAGTCTCACTTGTGTGGGTAGGCCTAGTGCCCACGACAGGACATGCCCCAAAACACAACATGGATACATCAAATTTTTCTTATGAAAACTGACCTGTTTTTTTTGTGAAGTGCCTAGCCGTGGATTTTGGCCTTTAGATCATCTAGCACCTAAGCAAACCACCTGAAGATTTCTGAAAACTAGACACCTAGGGGAACCCAGGATCGGGTAACTTGTGGCGCTCTCACCAGGTTCTATTACCCAGAATCCTTTGCAAACCTCAAAAGTTGGCAAAAAACACTTTTCAGTGATAGAACGTTCTGGAATCTGAGAAGAGCCACAAATTTCCTTCCACCCAGCATTCCCCCATGTCTCTCGATAAAAATGGTACCTCACTTGTGTAGGTGGGCCAAGTGCCTGTGACAGGGAAGAGCCAAAAGCATGTTGCAATTGAAGGGGAACCAAAGTGAGTCCAAAGGGGCAGTTTAAAAAATAAATGTTTTTAGGCTGACAAGTGGGGCAACATTTTTATAGGTATAGATGTGACAATGCTGAATGGTAGGAATTTTCAGATGTGTCTAGGTGTCGTAGATTGTTCTAGATGACAGCGTCCCAAAGTTAAAAAAATGCAGCCCTCAACATTCCAATTGGGATGATTTTGAGAGTTAGCCAAGCTGTCATGACCAAAATGTAAAACCAAAACACAAAATAATCAAATGTCCTCTTGCTTGCCGTTGAAATAAGATCTTTTAGTGTGCGGGAGGGAGAGCTGAAAGACTGTTACCTCCTTCAGTTGGGGTGGGGGCATAACCATGCCCATACTGGTTGGTAGCCACCACCCACAATTTTTTTTTATTCCCTGGCATCTAGTAGGCTTTCTGTCCTCCTGGAGACTGGATCGGGGGTAATTGCCCCATCTGCTCCCGGGTTGGCGGAACAACTTTGTCCCCATTTATCTGGAGGGGTGGGAATGTCCATACCCCCACCCTTTAAAAAAAAAAATCTTACCTGGTGTCTAGTGGGCTTTCTGCCCCCCCTCCTGTCCGGGCAACTTAATCCCACCATAATCGCTGTACATATGTTATACTTCTCCAGGTTTGTAAGGGGCTACTGGTTCACTGAGTTATAAAACTACAACATATATGGTGCAATAATTAGCAGTTGTATTTTAGAGGAACTGAAGGTGGGGAAGCGGTCCCTCCAGCCCCATAGCACATCTTTCCCCATGCCCACCCATATTTTCACGAAGTCTCAGCTCCTGGGAAGCGTGACCCCCACAGTTCACAACCCCTGTATACTGCACATACCGTTACTAGAACAAGCTAAAATGAGTAGGGGTGGAAGTGGTACTCTGCAGTGTGGTTCCCACTGCCAGTCGGTTAAGCACCTCATTCCTGCACAGGGAGTTTCTCCTGGGATGCCTGTAATTCCCCTAACAGGCTTTTCAAGTCCACTGTTATGAGTGTCTTGAGCAGTCCTTGCACATCCTCTCGCCGCAGTGCCAGTGTCTTGGCCCTGCCCCACTTACGTTTTGTTGTGTGCCAGTGTCCCCACCCAGGCAGTGTGTTAGCCTTCCAATGCATGGCAATCAGCCTACAGACCATCAGCATTGCCAGGTCTATGAAACGGTTTACACTGCTCGCTGCTTTCCAGCCTCTAAAAAGCACCAATATGCCACTCGCCATGTTGCTGAGGTCCTTCCTGCCTGTTATGTCAGCTAGTGTGTTCATGAACTTGTGCCACAGGTCCTTGGCCGTTGGACCTTCCCAGAACATATTTGCCATGTCAGCATCAGGCTCTGTACACCACAGACAAGTCAAAGCAGATCTGAATATTCTGTGAAGTTTCGCCAAGCTGAGCTAAGCCTTGTGTAGAATGCTGTGTTGTATATATTGAAATTTAGCACTACAGGAAATTTTACATGGGTATAGGATCACCCTATCCCATTCCATCTGTGTCAATTCCGGCCTATGTCCCTTTTCCAACTCCTGCAGACTGCCAATAAGAGGTCTCGTAAAGTGTGCAAGACGGCTCATGTTAGCCACATTATTAGGCGACTGACCTAGCCTATGGTGTGCATGGTGTGTACGAGCAGGAGCTGATCAGGCTCTGTATCAACGCTTTGCCACAGCCAACCCAGTTCTGCCTCTAACTGGCCATGAGGTAGGATATGTTCCACTGGGAGATCATTGTTGTCTCTCAATTGCTCAAAGGGGATGAGTACCCACATCAGGGAATACATCAACTTAATTCCCCATGCAAAGGTGCAGACTCCTAGAGAAGCTGTCATGGGCAATGCACAGTAAGCTGTTGGCCTCCTGAAGGATTACCCCTTGTGGTAAGAAGGCCTCCCACACTGCCTGCTGTGCATGGGCTTCATAAGACAAACTAAGTTCTTCCACATACCCCCGTCAACCCATGAGCAGGCCACTACAACTGTGCCACTAGATAATAATATTTGAGGTTCTGGGCCCCAAGGCCACCTCTCTCCACTGATTGTTGCATCTTAGACAGTGCTCTTTATGGTCTACCCTTATTCCAACGGAAGCCCCCCAACATGGCATGCAGAGTGTGAAAAGAAGTCCAAGGTATACTCACTAGGAGATTATGGGAACAGTAAAACAGGCAGGGGAATATCACCATTTTAGACAGTGACACTCTACCTTGTACTGAGATTGAGAGCAAGCTCTAAAACGCCAATTTGGGATGGAGGGAAGCAATGGTCTAAGCCATTATCTGCCTTGTGTGGTTCCCCAGGCGTCATCGTTAAACCCAACGCTGTCAACCTCTATGTCACACCTCTGGTCGCTCTGATTAAATCATTCAGACTGTCATTAGCGTCTTATGCTGATGATACTCAGATTGTGGTGTCGCTAGCCAAAAATAGTGTTAACAGGGGCAACTCTTTTTGGAATTGCATGTGCGCAGTTAGCAAATGGATTGACAGAAACTGTCTTAAACCAAATTAATCTAAGGCAGAGGTTATCCTCTTTGGAACCAACACTTCCTTTTGATCTCCTGGTTGGTGGCCCGATCAACTAGACATTCCTCCTACACCAGTTCATAAGGTTAGAAACCTTGAAGTTATAATTGATAATAAATTCAATTTGCTATTCGTACCATCAAGAAGATATCTAAATTCATTTCAGCAGATGGTTTGAAAACGGTAGTGATTGTTCGAGTCTTACCTAGATGTGTACCTAAATCTTCCAAAGGGCTCCCTTATTAGGTTGCAAACTATGCAAAACGAGCGGCTCGCATTCTACTGAATATCCCAAGATGTCACTCTGCATCATCTGCTACCCACCAACTGCACTGGCTGCAGGTAGAGCAGTGTATTATATTTAAGACCCTGTTTATTGCCTTTAGGGCTCTTCATGTACATGGTTCTGTATACTAGAAGGAAAATCTGATCTGGTACACCAAGCAGAACTCTTCCTTCTAGTTCTGCCAAGAAGCTAGTGGTGCATTCCTTCGAAAGGACTTCCCGGTCCTTTGTTACCTGCACATCCTTGAATTGGAGCAAACTCCCTGGGGATCTTAAATCTGCTACTTCTCTCTCATCATTAAGGAAGCTACTAAAAACCTGGCTCTTCCGTCAATAAAAGTTTCAGTGCCTCTTGATTTTGCCATGGTAGCACCAAGACAGCACTGGGTAATTGCTGTACTTAATAAATGTTATCATTCATTTATTCTTTCAAACTTGCCATCTTTAAGGTCCTGATTGATATGGTAGATATTGATGTCCAAGTATTGGAGGTGTGCGGCTCCCAGCTAAGAGGGTGCAAACCCACTACAAATTGGTGCGACAGCATTCTGAGTAAATCAGGAATAGGTAAGTCTTTGACCAGTTCACTCCCAGCCCCGAGGCAACCTGGAACTCCAACAATATGTCACTTATCTCAGTAATACCCTCTTGTATGCCATGGACATATATTAGAATGTTATCTGCATATATGGGGACAACGTAAAACACCTCTTCTACGGGTATGCCCCAAGCCTGGCCCTGCAGTCTGAGCCTCTGTGCCAGCGGCTTCATCACTAGAGCAAATAGGAGCGTAGAGAGAAGTCACACTTGGCACACACCCCTGCTCACTTGAAAAGGGGCCAAAACACACTGCCCTATCTTCAGCCGTGCTGTGGGCTCCAAATAGAAGAGCCTTATGAGTCTCTGAAACCTGCCATTCATACCCATAGTCGTTACTGTTGGGAACATGTATCCCCAATCAAGAGTGTTGGGTGCTTTTTCTAGGTCCAACACTATACATGCTGCATAAGGACATTGGGTGGATGCCATCACTAGCATTTGATGGAGCTTACATATATTAAGTGTGGTGGACTTGCCCGGTATAAAACTGTTTTGGTCCAGATGGACCATGTGGGAAATATGCTCAAGCACTCACTGCAATGATCTTGCTTAATATTTTGTATTCTTTTCTGAGCGTGGTCAGCGGTTGGTATGACACCATTTCCATAGGGCCCCTGCCTGGTTTTGGGAGTGAGACCAGTAATGCCTCACGGAGCGTCGGCGGGAGTCGCCCCTCTGTCAGACCAACTGTATATAACTCCAAAAGCTTTGTGGTTAGTAGGCTGTAGAGGCTGGAGAATAGCGTTACTGAAAGGGAGATGTGAATAACTTGGCAGAGTTCGAATACTTTTTATAATAACGTTCTTTTATTGGTATGACAACGTATCCTATTCTTTTAAGTGTCCTTAACAGTCTGTGTTCTCTTTGCTTTTGGGTTTTCTTCCTTAGGTCTTCCTGTTTTCCTCTTCTTTCCTTTCCCTTCAATCCTTGCTTTCTTTGCTTTTGTTTTTCTAGGGTATCTTCTTCTTTGGCTGGAGACTTGCCGACATCAGGAGAGAACAGCATGGACGAGCCGTCAAGGGGAAAATAACAAAGGGGAAGACAGGTAAGTGGTTTGCTTCAACTGTTGTGTATAAGGGGTAGGAGGGAAAGTGCAGGGTGGTGGGTGACGGAACTGAACAGGGAATAATGGGTGCCCAGATTCTCACCATTGTGTTGGTGCTTTCTTACAGATTTAATACTTCCTTTGGTGGGTTTTATGTCCGAGCCTGTTACCATCACAGGGCCCGCGTTGTGAGGGTTAGTAGCAACGGGAAAGAAAACAACAAGAAATAATAAAACAAATAAACTTTTTAAAAAACTAATTGTGTTGTTGCCTCTCTACCTTGAGGATGTATAGGTAGAATGACAGCAATCACTGGGGTGTTGACGCCGGGTTTATTTCAGTACTCCCTCCCAGCATTTGCCTCCAAACCACCTGCCTTCCTCTCCTGCCCATAAAATATACTATTGGGCTTAGGAAGCAGGTACATAACTGCGATAGCCACGTCGCGGGAAGTTGCCTCCAAATACTGCTCAACCACCGGTGTACCTATGCCTCGGTTACAGGTCAGCTCTCCGGCTTCTCAGTTTGTCCTTTCGTTCTTTGGGTCCAGTCGTTCTCCCTGGCTCAGGTCTCCGTGTGTCTCTTCCGCGTTCTTTTCTCTCCCTCGACGCGCCGGCAGTCCGTCGTCTAGTCCTGCTTTCATCCGGAAATTCGGGTTTGTGGTGGTCTGTTCTGTTCCTTGGCTCTTTTCTGTGCCCCCGGGGTACCGGTTGTCAGTGCAGGACCAACATCCATAAACAGGGCCCCCGCGACCCTGTTACCTAGGCCTCCCTACACATTATAAAAGTTGATGGGTAATCTGCCCAAAACCGTGGTCTTACTTGTGGCCACATCCCAGATAGCTCCCTGGGTCTTCTGCTCTGTAATGCAGGTGTTCTTCCCTAGCTGCTGGCTCAGTGACGGGTAATATGACCTTGCTGAGGAACTTCCGGATTGGGACTTGGTGGTCCAAAACTGCACATTAGTGGGCAGTGAATGCACCATTTGGCTGGTGGCTAGTCATGTTGGGGATACTCGTATCATAGTGATGGGGTGGTCGGTGCAGCACTTCTCAGCAGCCATGCCAGTTTCCTGACAGATTTGTCACCTTCAGCGTGCATCTTTGCTAGATAAGCTCTATAATCCAGGCATTTTACTGTTTCAATACGGTAAACATGGTGTTCTCTTGCTGCTGCTATGCACTGACCCTCCATAGGGGGTGACCGACGTCTCTGCTTCCAGAACCACCAGGGAAGCCTCCATCTGGACCAAGGACTGGTGCAGGTCAGCCGGTGCACACACCACTGCGTGTATGCAGTGGCCCCTCAGTTCCACCATCAAAGCCTCCCATTCCTTTAGTCTAGAGGTAGCAGTACCCCAGTTCTTCGTCAGGTAGTTGGATAGAGCAATACTTGTTGTGTCCCAAAATACTAGATCCTCCAATGCGGCAGGTTGCAATCGCCAGGAGGGGACTGGAGGACGCGGCACTCCCTATCTCAGGTGAAGTTGGAGAGAATTATGGTCAAATAGGGTCTTCCCCAGATATTCAGTGCTCATGGCCTGCAACTGGGTGGCATGATGACAAAGAATGCAGTCCAGGCATGCGTGCAGATTGTGCGGCGGCGATTAACAAGAATACTCCCTGCCATCTAGGTTTAAGACGCTCCAACTATTCATCATGGAGCAATGCATGAGCCATTGGGACAGGCAAGTGGCAGGGGCCACCACAGGGTAGGTTGGCAGAGGAGTTTGGCAGAGGTGGATGTGAGTGGTTTGGTTGTGGATGCAAGACACAATCAGAGTCCCCAGCAGTGATCCAAGGTATATGTGCCCATCTTGCCAGAATAATAAAGAGTCACACTAGGAAGGATGATAACGCGTCCAGCCCTTATAAATTACCTGTACCTGGACACGTTGGAGGTCGGTGGATCTTTTAACCGAGACGGGCTCTCCTCATCCTAGAATAGTCGGGTCACTCAGATCAATAATCAATAACTATTGTAATCGGTAATCAATACTCAATTAATAGATCAATATAACACATCAGAAATCAATAACAGTTGGAATTTCGGCGCACCATGACCTTTCAGTCATGAATAACCACACCAGTTTATTAAAAGTTAGTGAATTTATTTCCCTATATTAACAAAGCTAACACGATGTATATAAGTCTCAAAACCAAATGATATATGTATATGAACATTACTGGCTGTCCATAACGGCGGAAGAAACGCAATCTATGCAAAATCAGCATTCAAGAAAAGTCTTCATCCTTCAGGTACCGGTTGATCAGCATGGGGCAAGTTTCAAAGAGGCAAAGTTAAGGGCAAGCTTCCTTGCAGCGGCAAGGAGAATGGGGCAAAGTTACTGCATAGGCAAGACGGGGCAAATCAAAGTTAAAGTCTCTAGGGTGAGAATTCTTAAAGTCTCTTTCTCTCAGATAGAGAAAAGGGCATCAGGGTGTCGTCCAAAATGGAGTCTGGCATCTGGCTTCAAACTGGCATAGAGGAAAAATGGCTGACCTCTCTTTGTCCAGTGGGTTTAAGTTAGAAACATTCCAAATTCTGCAGGGTCTTCCATTGGAGGGTTCATAGGTTGGCTTCAAATTGTCCAATGAAAATTGTCTTTTACTAGCATTCATTTATGCATACACTGTCCTTGGAGCCTTGGAACACAAGTTGTAACATGGGTTGCCAATTATTTTACTATCTGTACCTTCATTGTCCGCACCTGCAGACTGACCTTGTATCAAAGGGGATGAAACCGGCCTAGTACGAAACCTTGGAGATAAGTGTATCAGTCAGCTCTACTGGAAAAATACAACTTCAAGCAAGAATATATGTTTCATTAGTTCAAGGAAAAAGCCACGCAGTTAGAATTTGAGACCAGGCAACTAGGCCAAAGCCTGTACTAAATTTAAGCTAAGCAAAACAGTTTTCAAACAAGAAATCATGGCATACATTTGCAAATATGACGGATTACTACATTTTCAATACTTCATGATTAATAAAGCTCGTTTACAATGATGGCGAACTACCCCGAGGGCACAATTTCCCTCGTACATTATTTTCTTTACTAAAATCACACTTCATTATATGTTTTGATTACACGATATGTATGAATATATGTCGGACCTTCTTTTTCTGCGTCATCAATCCCTCCTCTGATGACTAATTATGTCATCACATCAAATCTACCCACAAATTTTATTCCATTAAAATTCTGTATAGTAATTTGGCACTTCAGTCAATTCCCTTTTTCTTTTAGTCCCTTTTGATTTTTCTCTATATATTTCCACCATTTTGTTCTCTATTTTCTCTTCTCTTTTCCTTTTGTTCCTTGCTTTTAACATTTTGAAAGCTTTCCATGTTCCCCAAGAACCTAATAGACAAATCAATATTATTAATATTCCCTTTACTATTTTTAGTAACAATCCGTTCCAAACGTTGCTGAGCCAATTTCCCACAGAAGCAAATCCTTTTCCAACTTTCTCCCAGACTCCAGGTTCTTTCAATTCCTTTAAATCTACACTTTCTTTAGTTAAATTTGTAAGCATCGTTTTAATTTTTCCACCGCTGTCTGGTATATATGTACAACAGTGACGTGTACCAAGCATTTTGCAAACGCCGCCATCCTTTGCTAAAAGAATGTCTAAGGCAAGCCGATTTTGAAGAGTCATAGCTCTTTCTGCAGCAAGTTCAGCATCCATCAGGATTATAGCTCCTGAAAACTTTGTCAGCATGTTATCCACAATAGTAGACAACTTTCGTATTTTGATTGAATTCAATATGACTCCTACTGAAGGAATCAATGCTCCAAATATATCTCCTACCACACCAGAAGCTGTCTCCCTTTTCTGAACATGATGTGATTCAGACAGCTTTGGAAATTTCTTTAAGTCGTCTAGTTGGTAAATCTTTGGGAACACTATTCCCAAATAACACCTCCCATACCATCCTTTAGGAAGACGATAATAGGCGTTGAGTCCACAAATATAATATATTCCAGGAATAACTGGGTCTTGTCCATTCAGCATGAACGTCCACTTAGGTTTAAATGCATATGTATGTTTGCATTCACTCGTTCCCACAAAAACTGTGTCATAATATGATTCAGCTCTATATATACAAAATATCCCTACGTGCAATGTATCTAAAGCTATTTTTCCTTGTGTCTTTATTGCGGCAAAAGCATAATTATCTACAGATGTTCTTTTGTGTAATTCCCTTTCTAATTCCTCCTTCATTTCTTTCCTCCTATCATCAGTGCGGTCTAAGAAATGTATTTCTACTGGTGAAAGCAAGCATGTAAGGTTCTCTCTATGTGCGTGAGCTGTGTGAAAAGGTGACATTGGTTCGAAGAATTCCCTCATTAATTTGGCATAATAATCTCTAGCTATTTTACTTAGGTGCCCTATTATGGGGACATATGCAAAAGTAACATCATAATTAGTGTAAAAATAATGAATGTACGTCTGACCATAAAATCTGGAAGCTATTATACTACATGTAATTCCATACGTAAGAGGCATGCTATGATATGTCACCCCTTCCACCACTGAGGTAGGTATTTGTGTACACACATAACAATCTTTCGCATCCATGGTCTCAACATACTCACTCAGCAAGCAATAGAAAACGTTAGATGAAAGTTCCTTCTTATCATGCAAGTGTCTCTCGTCTTGCTCGAGTCTCTTCAGAGCTGTTAGTTCAGTAACGATAATAGGTTTAGAAGTAGGAACATCATTCGTCTCATTCTCATTCTTACCATGCATTCCAAGAACTATTGCTACAATGATTAGTACGCATGCGGTTATTAGACCGATACACATGTATTTACAACACTTCATCTTACGCCCCTGTGTAGTGAAGCTAGTCATGATCTGTATAGAATCAGAAAGTTGAAGACACTTTATCAAAGCGTATTTGCAGGTATTTACAAAGCTGAACGAGTTCAATGTTCACACAGTCTTCCTTAGCAGCTTTGGTCTCTTATCGGTTAGCAGCGTAGTCTCAAAATCTGTTTCAAAGTCAATCAAGTTAGCAATGTCTTAGCCGGTTGAAAAGTCAATCAGGTGATCAATGTCTTTAATCAGTAAAGTTCATGAAGTTTTATTTCTCATGTGCCAAAATGAAGTTCTGCCTCTTCGTTCTCGAGACTGAGGGATACAAATTTGTCTGACCAATCGTTATTGGCTAAGTATGCCCACTCCGGACCGGAATACCTCCTACTCAGTATCCTTTTTCTTTTCAATTTTGCATCTCTCTTTGATTCTTTCTCACTGGTACTTTCCTCTTTGGCCAAGTCCTTTTCTTCACTTGGTGTTGGAACTACGACAGACACTTCCTTTCTTTTCTCTTTCACTCTTGGCCCTTCACTGTCGTTCAACGTTTCTCTAATTCTTAATTTTACTGGCGATATGCTTGGTCTTCTTTTTGCACTGTGTCCACTTGATGGACCTGCAATCTCTTCTGAAGGAGTTTGAGCAGTTTCGTTCTGTTCTGCCTTGTCCCCTCCTTCTGGGGAGTCAATCAGGTTTTCCTTTTCTTTTCCTGTATCGTCTGCTTCTGGGAAAGCCCTCCTCTGATCAGGCTCTCCTGCTTCTTCACCTGTTTCAAGCCCTTTGCTTCCGTTACTTTCTTCAGGCTCTTTGTCACTTTCAGCTGCTTCAGGCTCTTTGTTACCTTCAGCTGCTTCGTCGCTTTCTGAGGCTCCTCCTTGGTCTTCCCCAAGTGAATCAGTTGCTTCGTCCTCAGAGAATATTTCTCCCTCCTCTATTTCTGCCTGTTCGCCTCTAGTTCTTTTTCGCTCTGTCTCAGCGCTTGGCACTTTGTTATCAGGTACTGGGAACTTCAGCGCTTCAACTTCCTCGTCTGTGGGACACAATACCCTCTTTGTGTGACTGGCGTGAATCCAGTTGGGAACTCCCGCACACTTCACAGCGGTGGTAGTCGTCAAAATCACTTGAAAAGGTCCTTTCCACCGGGTTCCAAACACGACTTCCTCACGTGCTTCTTTATCACGACCCAGTCACCTGCTTTCAGGGCGTGTCCTGGACCTTGGATTGGTGGCAAGGTGGTTGCCTCCACCTGGTGAGAGAAAGAGCGAACCACATCAGCTAGACCTTTGCAGTAGTCTAACACCATATCATCTGTAATATTCAAAAGCGCATTTGCAGGAACTGCTGGAAGTCTCATAGCTCTGCCAATGAGAATCTCGTGTGGGGACAGTCCAGTCTTTCTGTCAGGGGTGTTTCTCATTGACATTAGTACCAAAGGCAATGCGTCAGGCCATTTCAAGTTTGTTGATGCGCATATTTTCGCCATTCTTGATTTCAATGTGCCATTCATTTGCTCCACTAGACCTGATGCTTCAGGGCGGTAGCTACAATGCAGCTTTTGCTCAATGTTCAGTGCTGCACAAAGCAATTTTTTTACTTCATTATTGAAGTGACTTCCCCTATCTGATTCTAAAGAGATCGGGAATCCAAAACGTGGTATTAGCTCTCTCAAGAGTAGTCTTGCAACTGTGAGACTGTCATTCCTGCGTGTAGGGTATGCTTCGATCCAGTGACTAAAAATGCACACAACCACCAACACATACTTCAAGCCTCCATGCACAGGCATCTCAATGAAGTCCATTTGCATCCTGCTGAAGGGACCCCCTGCTCTTCCAATGTGGCTCAAATTTACTACGGTTCCCTTCCCTGCGTTCATCTGTTGGCAAATGACGCAACGGTGGCAAACTGCTTCAGCAACTTGACGGAATTTGGGGTTAAACCAATCAGTTTTAAACAATCTAATCATGGCATCCCTCCCAAGATGAGCTTGTCCATGGTAAAATCTGTCTATCTGTGTCAAAAGGCTGTTTGGAAGAACAAATTTCCCTTCACTTGAAACCCATAATTCATCTAGTCTCTTTACACATTGTGATTTGGTCCACGAGAGTTTCTCATCCTCACTGACATCATTCTGTGAGGATTTCAATTCGTCCATCGTATCTACCACCTTTAGAGCAAAGATTTCGCTTGGTTCGAGTTCTGGTTCACTTATCAAATTCCATTCATCCCTAAGCAATATACAGTTCAATGCGCAAAACCTTGCGACTTGATCCGCATATCCATTTCCCAGAGAAACATAGTTGTTAGAAATGGGGCTTTTGGTTGGCAGTCAGGTTACCCCCTGTCCAAGCAAAAGCCCTCACTCTAGTCAGGGTAAGTCACACACAATCCAAGATTATCCTGTGCCCACCCTCTGGTAGCTTGGCACGAGCAGTCAGGTTTAACTTAGAAGGCAATGTGTAAAGTATTTGTGCAATAAATCATACAATACCACCATATAGCACCACAAAAATACACCACACAGTGTTTAGAAAAATATATATAATATTTATCAGGATAATTGTAGGTCAAAAAGAATAAAGTTGCAATGGGAAATTGTAGAGATATCACTGAAAAGTGATATAAAGTGTCTTAAGTCTTTAGAAGATAAACAAAGTCTCTTTCAAGCACAAGTACCTGGTTTGGAGTGTAAAAATCTCCTCAGAGGGCCACAAAGGAAGAGGTGCGTGGAAAAAGGGTGTGTGTGTCGATTTCTCCCCTGCACACACGGACTTGCGTCGTTATTTTCCACGCGGGGAAGTCGTGCGTCGTTTTCCGGTGCGCGGACAGTCTCTTTCTGTGGATCGCGGGGATTACCAGATGTCCCGGGTCTGTGCGTGGATTTTCCTGCTTGTTCTCCGGCTGCGCGTCGGTCTGCGGGGTTGCGCATCGAAATTACGATCTCACGGCAGGCGTCGTGTCGATTTCTCCTCTAGACGTCGGTCTGCGGGGCTGCGCGTTGAAATTACGATCTCACGGCAGGCGTCGCGTCGATTTCTCCTCTAGAGGTCGGGCGGCGTTATCCTTGCAAAGCCTTTCGATCGTCCCCAGAGCGTCGCGTCGGTCAGCTTCGGTGTGCGGCGTTTTTCTCGCCGCGGAACAAGCTGTGCGTCTAAATTTTCGGCGCACGGAGCGTCCAAGTGAAAAAGAGAAGTCTTTTTGGTCCTGAGACTTCAGGGAACAGGAGGCAAGCTCTATCCAAGCCCTTGGAGAGCACTTTCACAGCCAGACAAGAGTTCAGCAAGGCAGCAGGGCAACAGCAAGACAGCAGTCCTTTGTAGAAAGCAGGCAGGTGAGTCCTTTGAGCAGCCAGGCAGTTCTTCTTGGCAGGATGTAGTTTCTGGTTCAGGTTTCTTCTCCAGCAAGTGTCTGATGAGGTAGGGCAGAAGCCCTGTTTTATACCCAAATGTGCCTTTGAAGTGGGGGAGACTTCAAAGAGTGGCTAAGAAGTGCACCAGGTCCCCTTTCAGTTCAACCCTGTCTGCCAGGGTCCCAGTAGGGGGTGTGGCAGTCCTTTGGGTGAGAGCAGGCCCTCCACCCTCCCAGCCCAGGAAGACCCATTCAAAATGCAGATGTATGCAAGTGAGGCTGAGTACCCTGTGTTTGGGGTGTGTCTGAGTGAATGCACAAGGAGCTGTCAACCAAGCCCAGCCAGATGTGGATTGTAAGGCACAGAAAGATTTAAGTGCAAAGAAATGCTCACTTTCTAAAAGTGGCATTTCTAGAATAGTAATATTAAATCCGACTTCACCAGTCAGCAGGATTTTGTACTACCATTCTGGCCATACTAAATATGACCTTCCTGCTCCTTTCAGATCAGCAGCTGCCACTTCAACAGTGTATGAGGGCAGCCCCAATGTTAGCCTATGAAGGGAGCAGGCCTCACAGTAGTGTAAAAACGATTTTAGGAGTTTTACACTACCAGGACATATAACTACCCAGGTACATGTCCTGCCTTTTACCTACACAGCACCCTGCTCTAGGGGTTACCTAGGGCACACATTAAGGGTGACTTATATGTAGAAAAAGGGGAGTTCTAGGCTTGGCAAGTACTTTTAAATGCCAAGTCGAGGTGGCAGTGAAACTGCGCACAGGCCTTGCAATGGCAGGCCTGAGACACGGAAAAGGGGCTACTTAAGTGGGTGGCACAACCAGTGCTGCAGGCCCACTAGTAGCCTTTAATTTACCAGCCCTATGCACATGAAGTGCACCTTACTAGGGACTTATAAGTAAATTAAGAGTCCAATCAGGTATGATTCAAGGTTACCATGTTTTAAGGGAGAGAGCATATGCACTTTAGCACTGGTTAGCAGTGGTAAAGTGCGCAGAGTCTAAAAACCAGCAAAAACAGTGTCCAAAAAGTGGAGGGAGGCAGGCAAAAAGTTAGGGGTGACTACCGTAAGGCTGTCAGGTCTAACAATAGTCTTGTCCCTTCGAGTATGCACTGCATTTTACCACTGCTACTTCTCCTGGTAGTTGGATGGCATGTAACAATTCTCTTATTCTTTCACCATTTTTCACTGGTGATCCTGAAGAGGTCATGAAGCCTCTCTGTGACCACAATTGTCCGAAATCATGCACTATTCCAAACCCGTACTGACTGTCAGTGTAAATGGTAACTTTCATTAATGCAGAGAGTTGGCAAGCTCTAGTAAGGGCTACCAATTCTGCTACCTGTGCAGAGTAAACTCCTTGAGGCCAAGATGCTTCCAAAACACCTGTTACCGTACATACAGCGTACCTTGCTTTCAATATACCCAGTGCATCTCTTAAACATGAACCATCAACAAAAATAATTTGATCATTTTCTTCCAATCGGGTATCTTTGATATCAGGTCTTGGTTTGGTGCAAAATTCAGTCACCTGAAGACAGTCGTGCTCGATGTCTTCAGCGTTCTCAATTTCGGCATTTTCACTGGGAAACAAGGTTGCTGGGTTCAACGTAGTGCACCTTTTCAGCTGCACATTAGGTGATCCCAGAATTATTGTTTCATACCTTGTGAGTCTAGCACCAGTCATGTGTTGTGTTCGAGAACGTGTCAAAAGTATCTCGATTGAGTGAGGGACCATGACTGTTAAAGGGTGTCCCATCACTATTCCTTCACTCTGAGTGAGGCTGATACCAACTGCGGCTACAGCACGCAAGCACCCTGGCAGTGCTGCTGCGACCGGATCCAAAGTAGCTGAAAAATATGCTACTGGTCTGTTTACGCCGCCATGGGCTTGGGTCAAGACAGACAAGGAACATGCATCACGTTCATGACAAAACAATGTGAAAGGCTTTGTGTAGTCAGGCATACCTAAAGCTGGAGCCCTGCACATGCATTCTTTCAATTCAATAAAAGCATACATCTCATCTCCTTTCAGCTCAATTTCATCCAATGCATCCTTCTGGGTCAGTTTCAGTAAAGGTTTTGCTAGAGTTGAGAAGTTGGGAATCCATTGGCGACAGTAGCTCACCATTCCCAAAAACTTCCTCACCTCCCTCCTCGTCTTTGGGGGACTCATTTGAAGTACGCTTGTTATTCTTTCCTTCATAATTCTTCGTGACCCTTTCTCTATTTGGTGACCCAAATATTTCACTTTCTTCTGGCAGAATTGTAATTTCGAAGGAGACACCTTGTGTCCATTCCTTCCCAAATGGTTCAATAGGGCAATGGTGTCGGCTGTGCAGTCACTTTCTGTCTTAGATGCAATCAGTAAATCGTCAATGTACTGTACTAGGGTTGACTCGAATGGCAACTCCAACGCTTCCAAATCTTTCTTTAGAATCTGATTGAAAATTGACGGTGACTCCGAAAACCCTTGAGGAATTCGACACCAACTGTAAACTCTGTCTAAGAATTTGAAACAAAAGAGAAATTGTCTGTCCTCATGAAGAGGCACCGAAAAGAATGCTTGTGACAAGTCGATGACTGAGAACCACTCAGCATCACAAGGGACTTGAAACATTATCACAGCTGGATTTGGTACTACAGGGCAACATTTTATTATTATGTCATTTATTTTCCTCAAGTCCTGCACAATTCGGACCTTTCCACTTGGCTTTATTAGTCCCATGATTGGCGAATTACTTGGACTGCTTAACACTTCTTTCAGTACCCCCTGCTTTACAAACTCATCAATGAGTTGGGCGACTTTCATGAGGGTGTCTTGTGCCATATGGTACTGTGGGGTCTGGGGAAAGGTTACATTGGGTTTTACGGTCACTTTCACTGGTTCCACTCCTTTCACCGATCCCACCTCTTTTCCTGTCATATCCCACACTTCTTTTCCGACTGTTTCCTGTAACTCAGCAGGAATATCTGCTTCAGTGATCATTGGGTAAAGGGTAATCAGGGGATAGTCTTCATCGACAGTTTCCACTTCGTCCCCTCCTACACTGTCCTCTTCTTCCCCATCACTGCTCGTCTGAATTTTAATTCCATCGTTCGAACACATAATTGAACATCCCAATTTGCACAATAGGTCTCTCCCTAACAGTGATATCGGGCTTGAGTCACATACCACAAATTTATGTGACCCTTGATAGTTTCCAATTCTGACTTGTACTGGATCTGTGATTGGGTTCGTCAGGTACCTATTTGCTACTCCCACTACTTGAACTGTTCTCCCTGAAAGTGGCAAATTTGGTACTTCAACGCTCCTGACAGTGGAACGTGTAGCTCCTGTGTCAACCAAGAATGAAACGCGATGACCCATAACTCTTCCCTCCACATACGGACCCTTTTGATCAACTTCCAAAGATGCTGCAAGCACACAATTTCCCTCCTCATCTGAACTTTCACTTTCCCATACATCGTTTATTCCATTCTCACTGTGTAACGGGAACTGGTGTACTGTGCCATTTTGATTCATTCCTTGACCCGTGACCTGTTGAGGAAGCATTGCTTGCTGCTGATTCATTGGGTGCTAAGGGTATTTGCATTTGCTGATTAGGTACCATAGGAAACTGCTGTTGCATTGGCTGCAATTGTGCCATTTGCACACAGGGCATTTGCACCTGTTGCGGTTGCATGGGTTGTAAACCCTGCAGCTGGTTCATATTGTTTTGGAAATTTGGGTTTGGACCTCTCAGTTTCGGTCCTCTCATAGTCTGGAATGCATTGACATCATTGTTTTGCTGACCTACACCTTCCTGCACCATCATTGGGCACTCCCGTTTCCAATGCCCGACAATTCCGCACGTGTGACATGGCATCACCTTCTTCATTGCCTGTATACCATTTGGAATCATAACGGTATTCAAATCAGGACCATTATTCACAAAACCTCCTCGGCCTCTGCCTCTCATCTGCGGCTGAAACATAGCATTTCCCTGCTGCTGCTGCTGCGGCATCTGTTGTTGAAAACCTTGCAAACCTTGTAAACCTGTCTGAGCTGCTCTGAGCTGCATCACCATCACCTTTTCTTTCAATCTTTTCTGTTTGGTCTCAATCTCATCACTGCAGTATTTCACATAATTCAACACTTCATCGATCGACTTCGACTGCCAACAAATCAAATGCGTTTTAATCATCTGGCTGATTTCGGGTCTCAACCCTTCCACAAACCTGAACACAAAATGGAGCATGTCCTTTGCCTCAATCGTTTCTGTGCCACTGTAATTTTTAAACGCTTTCAACAACCTCTCATAATACGCATGTATAGACTCTTTAACCTCTTGGGCTGTTCTGTCAATCCTCTGCCAATCCACATTTTTCGACGCAACCTTGGTTTTCAAGTGCTCGATCACCTTATGGTATAAGCTCATTACCGTGGGTGATGGCGCACCTGTGTCCCTGTCTCTCTCTGGTTCACTCGTCGGCCAACCTACAGCCCTTTTACAATCTTCCCACAAATCCGCCGGAACCACAATTTCAAACAAAGTATTCAGGTCTTCCCAGAGACACTTTGCGAGTTTCACAAATCTATCTGTTTGTTGATACCACTCAATTGGCTTCTCTCTCAATTTGGGAAAGTCATCCGTAAAGGATTGAATATCGCACCTGTGCCATGGTACATGTACAAGATTTCCCCCTGCTGTCTCTCTCATTGGTAACATAGTTATCAGGTCGTCATTCTGTTGTTTTTTCTCATTCCGCTCTAGAGTATTTTCTTTCTTTTTGTCCTTTTTCTTAACCCACCTGCTTTCCCACTTGTCTAAACATCTCCAGACCTGTGCACTCTGCAGTATCTCTTTAAGGTGTGTTTTCATCCCTGCGGATCTCATGTGTTCAAACTCTTTTGCCTCAAAGTCTAACCTGTAACTTCTGCTCAGGTGTTTAGTCTTACTTATATCGATCTCGTTTCTGTCTGCAATTTCTTGTAACTTCTTATGTATGCTGCTTACTTCTCTTGTAATCCTAGGGCACATGTATCTTAGTTCTTCCTCTGTGTATGATTCTAATCTGTTCAAACCCATTGTTCCCTCTACCAGTCATCTGCCTCCATACCCAACCTTATTTTATTCAGGTATTCTTCTCCCTTCCCGCTAGATGCACTCTGTGGGGAGTTCAGGCTGTTGAACCATTGTGTTAACTGTTGCGCGTTCAGTCCCATTAGTGTAGCAGTTACATCAACTGCCACTGATGGTTTCTGTAATGTTTCAGTCTGTGAGGTTAACGGTACTAATAGTGGTGGATGTGACCTTAGCACGGTTGACGGAGCACAAATTGGAATTGGACTAAATTCCGACAAGGACCCAGATCCATTTGGCAGTGCCGCTATCGGAGTTGTCTCTGGAGTGGTTTCTATGCATCTTCTCCGTGTCCCATTCTGTATCATTAACCCTTGGTCGCTTGTGCTTGAATTTGCCTGTATGTACAGTGGTACTGGTGGACCTACAGTGATAGGTAGAGATATTGCGTCTGGATTCTGTCTGTTCCCCGAATTCTGTGGCATGTTAATCCCCACATTGTGGTTCATCATTGCTGGCATACCTAACTGGCTTTCTATTACTCGCACTTCTTGTGTCTGCTTTTGGGGCATCGAGAACTGTGTTGATTCAGCTTGAATCAATGTCGGTCTCTGATAGTTTTGTCCTCCCTGCGCCATTGAATCAGAAGTCATTCCCATGTTATGCTCATCACAACAGTGCCTTTGAACCTGTGGCTGATAGTTATCAGCAGGTTTCAATGTCGGCACGTCTGGGTATATTCTCTGAATCTGTGGTATTTGTGGTGAGAAAGGCATGTCGGAGCTGCTCGGCCTCTGAGATATTCTCAAATTTGGTGTTACATTACCCTGTATTGGTTCTGGAGGGGCAGTACTAATGCTTGAGCCTTTTTCGCTTTCCACGTATGGTGGCGGGCGATCATTCAGCAATTGTATAATGAACTCCTCATCATCTGACTAGTCTCCCCTTTTCGAGTTTCTTTTTTTTTTTTTTTTTTTTTTTTTTTTTTTTATTGGAAGGAAACACATAACACATATATTCTTATGTCATTATACACTGAAGGCTTAAAAAAAAAAAATATATATATATTACCAAGTTATATCATACGTACTACAAAACACAAAACCTAGCCACCCCTCAAGCTCTATCTAGAAGTGGTACCCATTGATTTATTCAAAAGGGAGTGGCCCGATCATTGTGGGCCTGTATCCAAGCCTGAAACAGACCCCATATTATCTTCCCTTTCCTCCTGGCTTGTCTCCCCTTCCGTTCATACAATGACATCTCCAAGTGATATACAGACAGCAGCCTAGCCAGCCATTGTTGCCAGGACGGGGGTCGTAGATCCAGCCATGCTGTTGATAAACAGATTCGAAACACCGCCATAGCTACAAAGATAAACGCTCTGTGAGGTCCAGCGATTTCGCCATCAGTCCCAAAGACCATTATCTCAGGCGTGAGGACAAGATCATAGCCCACTACCTCCTTCAACACAGATTGAATACCTTCCCTTGAGGCTTTTAACTCCCCACATGTGGCCATCATATGTATAATATCTGCACCATGCATCCCACATCTTGGACAGTTTGTTCCTGACACACATCCCCATTTGGCAAGATGGGCTGGTGTATGATACAGATCAAACAAAGTCTTGTAATGCTGTGCTTGTAGGGAAGATGATAATAGAATAGTATATCCCAATTCCAGTGATCTCAAAAAATTATTACTACCATCCGCCAGCTTCTTACTCCACCTCTCTTTGTTCTTTTCTAAATCATCTGCTTCTTCTACCATTAAAATAGGGTAAATTGACCTAATAGTTATGCTGGGCTTAGCCAGAATATCGTTCAACAGTTGATTACTTTTAAATCCCTGGACCCCCCCTGTTTTTTTCGCTAAAAAGTTCCTTATCTGTAGATATTTGAAGAAGTCCCTTTTCTGTAGACCATATTGCTCCTGTAGATCTCGAAACGTCTTGACCCCCGAGTTGTCGAAAAAGTTTCCTAGCCTGGTAATACCTGATGTACCCCACTTAGCCATATATCTATCATGAAATATTTCAGGAAGTAATGGATTCTTCTCGATCATGGTATAATAGTTGTATCTACCGAATCCTTTCTTTTTATACCATAATCGCCAGCACTTGTGAGCCGCTCCTAGGACTTTATACCTAGTTTTCTTATAATATCCAGGCTCATGGAATGTTACCAAACACCCATTGGCTGCAGCTCCTATCTGCAGCTCATATATATTGGGGCTATCTGCCTTTATAGCGCCTTCTGTGTCAGATCCCAGTAGCGGACGCATATGCTGAAAGGCTGCTGCCATTTGATATAGTTTTCATCATCTGACTCGTCTCCCCTTTTCGAGTTTCTATTGTTCTCTCTATCTCTCGACTGACTCCTGTTTGTCTTATAGGTGGCTTTCCTTCCTTCCGTCTCCACTTCATCAGTAATCGCTGGAAACAATTTAATCCCCTGCAATACGTCTGATCTCCAAACCTTTTGTGTGCTGTCCCATCTAGCATCCGCTAGTATCTTTTCTACTTTTCTTATTCTTGTCTCAAATTTCTTTTATTGTTGGTTTCTAGCTATTAGCTCCCAAATTGCTAGTGCCTCAAACTGTGCTGGTCTTGGAGGTACTTTCATGTCGTATAGCGCAAATCTCAGATTTTCTAAAACTCTTAGATTAAACGACCCGTGGATAGGGAACGCTACACTTCCATGTTTCTCTGTTAATTTGCACCATTGTTTTAACCAAAGACATGGTGCTACACCCTTTTCTTCAATGACAATGTAAGCTGGTGTACCCTCAGGCGGTGTTTATTCTCCTACATTTGCTTTAATATAAACATCTCCTCTCATGGCACTCTTAAATGCTTTGAAAAATGTCATCTTTCCGTCTTGTTTTTCTAAAATATGTAATCAATAAGCGACTTTAATTCCTGGAATACTCTTCGCTTGCCTTTCCCCTTCCAATTGCGCTTCACGGACTGCGTCCAATCCGTGCGTGACCCTTCTCACCAACCGACCTATTCCAGCGCGGCTCCTAGTGACATCACACTCACACACTGCGGCTGACAAAGTCCCGCGGCTTGTCTTTTTTTCATTCGGCTTCACTCATAAACTAATTTCTGCAATATAACGCGAGCACTTAACCAAAAGAATAAACAGATCTGTCGGTTTACTACAGGAAAGGTAATACAATCGCTTCAGAAACCTTAGGGATTTTTCACTAGCCTCGGCAGTTATTCCATCTTTCTCGGTTTCCCACTTTCGCAAGCAAAATTTGACCCGCAAAGTTTACTCTCAACTGATCAATGAACTATTCTAGTGCACTTTAGAATTTGTCAAATCTCAAAGTCGAAGTTTTCTTTCACTCTGCAACATTCATACCGACTTGTTGACCACGCCCGATCAACCTATTAAACCTGGCCAGATCACAACATCAAACAATTGTCACATACACTTTTCAACATACTCCGGAGTCTCTTGACCTCGCAGGGCCCGTCTCAACATCAACAACCACGTGGACAATTTTTTTTTGCACAAAGCGCTGCACACATGTGAAGTTCGGCGACTTCCCTACTCTCACACTTTTAGAGTAACACTCCTCTAATATCTTTTAACCCCCTAAATCCTCACAAACTTCTCAATTAGTCTGCGGCAATAAGCTGTGCAAGCGCAAAACCCTAACTTCACTCATACCGTCACTAGAAACGCCAAAACCATTCTCATACCTCCATGTTCCTCATTCGCAAGCTCCGAGATTCCAGGAAAGTCATTGGGGACTTAGCGCATCATCATCCCTCCAACTTGTTTTATCAAAGAAAATTCTAACTTGACTCTGTCTATTGTTCGGATGGGGTCCCAAAGGGCTAAACCATCAATCTCTGCTACCATCTATTGATAACGCGTCCAGCCCTTATAAATTACCTGTACCTGGACACGTTGGAGGTCGGTGGATCTTTTAAACGAGTCGGGCTATCCTCATCCTAGAATAGTCGGGTCACTCAGATCAATAATCAATAACTATTGTAATCGGTAATCAATACTCAATTAATAGATCAATATAACACATCAGAAATCAATAACAGTTGGAATTTCGGCGCACCATGACCTTTCAGTCATGAATAACCACACCAGTTTATTAAAAGTTAGTGAATTTATTTCCCTATATTAACAAAGCTAACACGATGTATATAAGTCTCAAAACCAAATGATATATGTATATGAACATTACTGGCTGTCCATAACGGCGGAAGAAACTCAATCTACGCAAAATCTGGATAATGATACACTCAGTTATGGCAATACAAATCACTAATATGACTAACTGTATTTGACTAATTTCATACATTGGTCAGCATAACAAGATTTCAATTTAGCATGATACATTGAATGAATACCTCGACTAACCTCTAATTAGCATTGGCATGTGGGGCTTCATGCAAAACAAATTTAGTCAACACAAATTTGGAAAACTTCTAACTAGGACCCTATCAAAATAGCAGTTGGTACCTAAAAGGAAAAACACAATGCATAATACATTTATCCTTTCATATTTACCAAATACAATCAGCATTCAAGAAAAGTTTTCGTCCTTCAGGTACCGGTTGATCAGCATGGGGCAAGATTCAAAGGGGCAAAGTTAAGGGCAAGCTTCCTTGCAGCGGCAAGGAGAATGGGGCAAAGTTACTGCATAGGCAAGACGGGGCAAATCAAAGTTAAAGTCTCTAGGGTGAGAATTCTTAAAGTCTCTTTCTCTCAGATAGAGAAAAGGGCATCAGGGTGTCGTCCAAAATGGAGTCTGGCATCTGGCTTCAAACTGGCATCGAGGAAAAATGGCTGACCTCTCTTTGTCCAGTGGGTTTAAGTAAGAAACATTCCAAATTCTGCAGGGTCTTCCATTGGAGGGTTCATAGGTTGGCTTCAAATTGTCCAATGAAAATTGTCTTTTACTAGCGCTCATTTATGCATACACTGTCCTTGGAGCCTTGGAACACAAGTTGTAACATGGGTTGCCAATTATTTTACTATCTGTACCTTCATTGTCCGCACCTGCAGACTGACCTTGTATCAAAGGGGATGAAACCGGCCTAGTACGAAACCTTGGAGATAAGTGTATCAGTCAGCTCTACTGGAAAAATACAACTTCAAGCAAGAATATATGTTTCATTAGTTCAAGGAAAAAGCCACGCAGTTAGAATTTGAGACCAGGCAACTAGGCCAAAGCCTGTACTAAATTTAAGCTAAGCAAAACAGTTTTCAAACAAGAAATCATGGCATACATTTGCAATTATGATGGATTACTACATTTTCAATACTTCATGATTAATAAAGCTCGTTTACAATGATTGCGAACTACCCCGAGGGCACAATTTCCCTCGTACATTATTTTCTTTACTAAAATCACACTTCATTATATGTTTTGATTACACAATATGTATGAATATATGTCGGACCTTCTTTTTCTGCGTCATCAAGGACTGCTGTGCCACTTTTTCTGCATACATGCACTTTAACAAGAGGAGTCTGCCATCTAGTTGCCCTTCCAACAGGACATAGTGGCTTTCTGGATCTATCTCCATGGCCACACATCTGAAGGGCACTGAGGGTCTTACCCATATGAGGGACACTCTAGCAAAGCAAGAGTATGTGGTGCTATAGATTTGACTGAGCCAACTCTATTGAAGGTGTGCATCCTCCCTTTTAGATATGTGGGTTTCCTGAATAAATGCTATTTCAGCATCTTGTCTCTTAATGTATTGCTTTTACTGCATGTGTTTTGCACACTGTCCCCATGCCCAGAATGTTCCATGTTATAAGGTGCAATCTAGCCATAAAGTCCACTCTGTGGGGGGGTTGTGTTGAAGGATTGAAAGGCACACTCCCCAGGTTTGCAGGTGCAAAGGGGCAGGCAGCAGCCTGACCTGGCTAAGATCTTGCTGCATGGCTGTGTAAACAAGAAAAGCAGAACTACTAACTCCTAAACCAAGAGTGGCCAAGCAACCTTCATCTGCCCAAACAAGCAACAAACATATGTACTTTTTGGAGCTCTCCAGCTTGTGTATCGGTGCACAACAACAGCCCTCAATTAGAGTAACGGGGCTTAGCTGACCTACGGCGGCCAACTTGGTCATAGCGAGGAGACATCAAGCTACTAACTAGAGGGAAAGGAGGGGAGCTCAATCCATCCCTCCCCAGGCATGGAATCAAGACTATGAGTCACCTTGGAGAGTTTCACTGTGCCCTTTATTCAGTCAGGCATGGGGGACAGGCATTCAGGTGTGACCTCCATTATCAGGGGGGCAGACAAGCATACACACCCACAGTCGAGCAGGGCTGGCTGATGACCTCCCCAAAGGGCCTCCCCTCCACCTTACTTTCAGTGAGCTTAAACCATATTATCTGCAGTCTGTTAAGTAGCCTCCTGCAGAGCCACTGAATCAGCACTCTCTATTAAGCTGCTGGAGCCTTTCATTGAGAGTCTGGTCTGACAGGGAGTGCCTCTCTGCCCATAAGTTGGTAGCAATCAACAGTGCCTGCATCTGTTCCTCTCGGGCCTGGGCTGGGCGCATCAGTGACTGCTGTATCCCCACCTGCATGATTCCTGTGACTCTGACACCTTCGTGTCATGTTCTGCTGCGTTGTCAGTGTATTTAGCACTGAAGATTTGTACCGCCATTGTTCTACCCAATCTCAGGTGTCCGCAAGCTCAGTGAAAAAGTAGCTGACCTCTATCTCCTATGGACCCGCCTCTCCCCTAGCCCTATCTCTGAGATTGTAATTCAGTGGGGCACATGCAGTCCAGGCTGCTGACCGTGGTCCTCCAATAGGGCCTGTGTCACAGAGATAGGGTCGTGGTTATGACAGGGTTGTACACTTCACACCCCTAGCCTTGTGAAGGTGGTGACACATGAACCACGAGGGGGGCACCTGCAGTCCCTTTTTATCCATAATCATGGGACAGGTCTGGAGCAGCCTGCTACATCCAACAGTTAGAAGTCCACAGCACACTGACCCCTTTTATGGTTCTCAGTCTGCGCCTAGTCCACTAGAGCACTCCGCCATGCCCATTCCTCGGGGACCCGCCTCTTCCCTCTGGCCTTTGCATGATTAAATCAGCCACGAGGGGGCACGAACAGTCCGCTAGCATCCCCTCCTCAAGTAATCAAGCACCAGGAAAAGGTGGCAGGCTCCCACTCATGAAGGGCCGTCATTAACTGAATAAGGCTATAGGCCAAGGCAAGAGCTTCCCACCCACCCACTCCCTCGCATATCCAGCAGTCCCACCATTGGGTTCAGAGGTCCTTTTCTCATGGCTTCTCTCCATAGGCCCACTTACCAGGTAGTGGGGCATCCACCCTCCTCATCAGGCCCTGCTTCTAGAAAGGGGCACACAGTGCTTGTGGACATGTACATGCCGGAAGCACCTCAATGGCAGTCATCTATGTGGTGAAGAGCACCGCTAGTCATGGCATTCTCCCCTGCAATCACACCATCTCCTCAGCTGTCCATGTCAGATAGTCACCAGTAGTTCCAGCAGCCTCGCCAGTGCAGTCGGAGCAGGTGGTTGATCAGATCACCACAGGGGAAGGGAGGGAGGCCCCCCATGAACCAACGACCCCAGGAAGGGGGGCCAAGACTAAAAGTCAGTGTAGGCTACCAATCTGAACACTGCATCTCACCAGGGCCCACCCTTTTCAACCAGCAGCATGCCAGTGGGGCTTGTGGTTTCAGGTGAACGTGGGGTGTTTTGCCACCATCCACCCAGCTGTCAACCTCCAAAAAAGGCTCATTGCATGCCGCATGTTTCCTTTTTCATGATACTCTGAGGCTGATACAGATTCAGCAAAGATGGCGGTGGATGATGCCGGATCGTGGGTCACCCAGTTGGAGTGTTTTAAATCATGTCCCCCATTTTCTGCGGCTAGCCACATCCACCTAGATTTTTAAACATTATAACATATTAAAAATCAATTAAAAAATTGTTATTTATTTTTATGGCTATGTTCAATATATATTTAGACATAAAACGTTTTTGTACATTTTAAGCTGAATTATTTTTATATTTTTAACATGTTGCTTATTATCATTTAAATATTAATAAATAAAATATTTTTACATTGATTTTATGAGATATTGCACTTGAAAAAAGCATGGATGCAAATACTTCCATCAAGGTTTACAGATAACCTTTCAAGGTGGAAATGCAGAGAAACAACACTTGCTTTGCTAAAACCATGCGCTAGAAATTAAGATGATTATTACTTTTATGAACTTCAATTTGGGCACCTCTTTGTTTTGTTATATCTTTGAGTGCTTCCTGTTGAGGTTTACTTTCTGTGAAATGAGCATTGTGCCAGAATGAATTCTACTCTGTGTATTTAGACAAGAAGAGGACACCGTCTTCACAACATGTCGGTGACCGCGAGGGAAGCCTCAAGGACCCCGTGGCCCCAGCTGGCTCTCCGCCTTCCTGCGGAGCTGGTATTGCTCCCGCCCACAGGGCGCTACTGGAAATGCAGCTCCCTGCATGCAGGAGCAATGATTTAATCTCCTTCCCTGCCCAAAAGTCTGGAAACACTGCTTCCAGCAAGCAAGAGCATTTTGGCAGCTCCCGCTTGCTAGAAGCGGACTTAGGGGGTCATTCCAACCCTGGCGGTCAATGACCGCCGGGTTGGAGGACCGCGGGAGCACCGCCGACAGGCCGGCGGTGCTCCCAAGGGCATTCCGACCGCGGCGGTAAAGCCGCGGTCGGACCGGCAACACTGGCGGTCTCCCGCCAGTGTACCGCCGCCCTTTGGAATCCTCCAAGGCGGCGCAGCTAGCTGCGCCGCCGAGGGGATTCCGACCCCCCCTTCCGCCATCCAGTTCCCGGCGGTCTGCCCGCCGGGAACCGGATGGCGGTAGGGGGGGTCGCGGGGCCCCTGGGGGCCCCTGCAGTGCCCATGCCACTGGCATGGGCACTGCAGGGGCCCCCGTAAGAGGGCCCCTACAAGTATTTCACTGTCTGCTTGGCAGACAGTGAAATACGCGACGGGTGCAACAGCACCCGTCGCACCTTCCCACTCCGCCGGCTCGATTACGAGCCGGCATCCTCGTGGGAAGGGAGTTTTTCCCTGGGCTGGCGGGCGGTCTTTTGGCGACCGCCCGCCAGCCCAGGGAAAAACTTAGAATACCCTCCGCGGTCTTTCGACCGCGGAGCGGTATTTCGGAGGGGGGAAGTCTGGCGGGCGGCCTCCGCCGCCCGCCAGACTTGGAATGACCCCCTTAGTGCCCTAAGGTACCTATAACTTGCGCTCTCACCATGCACATTGTTTTACTTCAATAATTTGAGTAATAATATTTAATTGATATTTTTAATGATGTTATAGAAGTTGTAATGAGTGTTCCAATATCTGGGGTAATTAGCAGTGCATGGTGAGAGCGCAAGTAATAGTTACTTTAGGGCACGAGTTATAGTTACTTGAAACTATAACTGCAGAATTTCTACAGTTTTGGGCAAGTAAATTCAGATCCTGACTATAATGTCCCTGTAACCTATGTTTTTTTCAGTGTATTTCTATGTTTTTTTAATGTGAAGTAATTTTCATTACTATACGTTAATCCAACCACTACGGCACATGGCCACGGTGGTTGGTCGCATAGCCTGGCCTGTGGCCAGGCCCTGTAGCCAACCACTATAACCACTCAACCCTGTGCTGCGCACAGCATTTGGCCGGGCACAGCGGGGGTTGGCCGCAGGGCCTGGCTTGCGGCCAGCGCCTGCAACCAAAACCTATAACAACTCAACCCCACATGGCCCCCCTCCCGGGGTGATCCTGGCCCTGGGGACCCCTTACCCTGGGGCCCAGACCAAATACTTAGAGGCATATTTATACTCTGTTCGCACTGAATTTGGGTCATTTTTTTACGCAAATTCGGAGCAAACCTAACTCCACATTTATATTTTGATGTTAGACATGTCTGAAGTCAAAATATAAGAGTTTGCACCATTTTTTTGATGCGTGCACCTCCCTTGCATCAGATGAAAGGTAGGCGCTCCCATCTAAAAAAAAATTGCTAGCCCCATATTTATCCCCCCGTACTAAAATCACACATGGGTGGAAGGAGGGGCTAAATAATGGTGCAAAGCCTGCTTTGCACCATTATTTAACGCCTGGGTCAGACCAGGCGCTAGGGGACCTGTGGATCCATTTCCATGGTTAAACACCTTGGAATGGGTCCACAGGTGCCCTCACCAAACCCCAGGAACACCCACACCTGAGGGACACCAGAGGATGGGGGACCCCATCCCAGGTAAGTAGGGTAAGTATGGGTAAGTATGCTGTTTTTTTTTCCTAAGACAGGAGTCATGTGTTGGTGGTTGTGCACCAGGAAATGGCGCTAGTCTGGTTAGAGGCATTTGTTTTGCCGCTAGCCAGGCTAGCGTCATTTTCTGATGCAAAAACCCCCTCCTTCCCTATTGCCAACCCCACGCGGCTAGGGTCTTCTTCTAAGACGCTAGCCAACGTTTAGCGACGGCTTGCGCCATTCAATAAATACAGTGCCCGGCTGGCGTTGTTAAATGACGCAAGTCTGCGCTAAACTTTTTGCTGCAAAACTGAGTTAGCGCAGTTTTGTGGCAAAAAGCATAAATATGGGCCTTCATTTTTTTAGGGGATGAAGGCAGCCCGGCCCTCCTCCCCACGCGGCTAGGGTCTTTTTCTAAGACGCTAGCCAACGTTTAGCGACGGCTTGAGCCATTCAATAAATACAGTGCCCGGCTGGCGTTGTTAAATGACGCAAGTTGGCGCTAAACTTTTTGCTGCAAAACTGAGTTAGCGCAGTTTTGTGGCAAAAAGCATAAATATGGGCCTTCATTTTTTTAGGGGATGAAGGCATCCCGGCCCTCCTCCCCAGGCTGATCTCGGTCCCGGGGACCCCATCCTACCGGTCACAGACTAAATTTTTATTTTTGGGGGGGAGAGGCCCCCTTCCACAGGACTGATCTCGGGCCTGGTGACCTCATCCCCCAGGGCACGGCCATGACGTTGGGGATCATGTGGGGAGCCTGAAAGCCCCCACAGTCCCAGCTGGCTTCCCACCTCCTGTGGGAGCCAGCATTGCAGTCACAGAGAGGGAGCTGATATAGCAGCTCCCTCTCTGTGACAGCAATTTCCTCTGTCCACCTGGCTGCATCTCCACGGGAAGGCAGACAGAGGAAACATGAGTTTTGAAGACGGGTGAGCTGATTTACGGCTCTCCCTTCAACAGAGCACTCTGTTTGCTGTGACTTGGCGGCAGCTTCAAAGCAGCTTCAAAGCTGCCGCCAGGTCACAGCAAACAGCTATGTCCTGGGGTGGGCACCCAGAACATAGAAGGAGTTGGCCCTGTGGGATGGCAGTCCCCAGGTCCATCATTTGCTCCGTGAGGGGGGCCACGAGGCTCCCCTCCACCCTATATAGCCATGGGGAGGTGGTGGTCCCCAGGGCTTCAGGGGATCTGAAATGCACTTCTGATCCCTTTTTTCCCATTCTGCCCGGGGAGGTGATGGTCCCTAGGGCTGCGGGGGGCTATGCGCCCCCCACACATCTTTCCATAAATGCCCCAGGGAGGAAGTGGTCCCTGGGGCTGTGGGGGGCTAGGCAGCCCTGCACATCATTTTATAAAGTGCCCCGGGGAGGTGGCAGTACCCGGAACACAGGGGGGAGGCCTCATGCCCCCCCACACATATGTAACTCAGTGCCCCAAGGAGGTGGCAACTCCCGGAGCTAAAGAAGCCCTAGGAAAATGGGGCCCCGTATGCCCTCCTCCTCATTAAAGTCCCCAATGTCCTAGGGAGCTGGCCCAACCAGGGGCTAATAAAAAGAAAAGGGCAGGAGACCGCCCTGTTTAAATAAATAAAAATGTGATGCTTCCCAGGTTTACAGATTCTTGTAAATCTGGGAATGCATCAAAACCCATGGGTATTGCGTGGGAACACCCACCACAGCTCCCATGGAACTCCTCCTTGACGCAGTGTAAGGCAACACAGAGATATGCACCATGTTACCCTGCACCATATCTTCAAGGCCATGATAAGCCACGCAAAGTGGCTCTGTGTGGCCTTGTAGACATGGGTCTGCACTATGCGCTGCCGGTGTGTCACAAAAAGCACAAGCCTTGCAAATAAGTCCTCTAATACTTACCTGTAAAACTTTTACCACACATATGCCTTTACCATCCATGGCTTTTCAAAGGTGGTAAAGCTGTGTGGGGTAAAGTCATATGTGTTGTAACATATTTGTCGTAGTGGTAATGCATGGCTATGACTGCATTGTAATGGCTGTTTCCCACTGGAAATCATATGAAGGCTCTAAAAGGGGCTTCTCTGAAGCAAAAGAAAATGGAGGTTAATTGATCCTCTACCCTTCTTTTCGTATGCTTTTATTCTATCCAGTATGTCGTCAACTCTCATTATTTGTTTTTGTTCTATACAGATCATTCACTGATAACTGATACGTAGCTGATCTTTAGTTATTAATTGATTAGTCTACTTTGTTATTAGTCATATTATTTAGTTATTAAGTGAGTACTCTGCTGTATTACTATTTTTATTTTTACTTTCCTTTTCTAGTCTCATAATGTAATAGTTGTTATCAAGCATGGCTTATTTAGCTGCACTTATGCATGATAGCATCCCCCATACTGTGACAGCCACAATATCCACCTGCGGGTTGCCTAATTAAAAAAACTGTTCAATGTGTTAATTATATTTTTGGAGACAAAATGTAAAGTACCAATGTACGTAGATTTATTCTTTATAAGTTGTCCTGTTCACTACTGTAAAATTGAAGATTAATTAATTAATTAAATCTTGTGTTTTAAAGATTTGATTTATCAGTGTTGACTATTTGGATGGTGGGCCAAAATGTTTTGTATATTTGTACTGAAGATTACATATGTAATGGTCTATGGCACCCGCTTTTTATCTCTTGTCTCTTGTTTACAGTCAGTCAGACAGAGGAAACATGAGCTCTGAAGAAGTCTTTCTTACTTCATTATTCTTGATTCCATGGCTTTTCTCCCTATCCTATATTTGTCTTGCCAAAAAGCATTTTGGTCTGAATGGTTTTTGATTGGGCAGCATGTGTCTTTCCAATCCTGATGCCAGACTTCATATTGCAGTACATATTAAGGATTTTCCCTGCTCCCAATCCTACTGACAAGCCTCTCTCTTTTATTAAAAACAATCCTATTGTACCACACACTTGCCCCCGACAAGCCCAAGGTGGACTCTGAGCATTGACCACCACTGTATCGATGGGTTGTCAACTTAAAATGATTTTTAACAATTCCAAAATGACTGCCTATGTATGTACGGCAGGCATCTTCCAATGCATCTTATGCTTGAAAAAAGTAAATTTAAAAATGGCTGCCACTGACATACTTGCATCTGTGGCCCTCATCTTTGAAAGGATTTTTGGAAGTCATAAGGCAATCTACTTAGAGATGGCCACAATGAGTGTGTGTATATCCTAGGTGGCCAATAGATTTTCATATGCTTTAAGAAAAACCGTTCAAAGATGTCAGATGCAGATGCATGTGCATATATGACAGCCATCTAAGGGATTAAGCAAGCACTGGCAAAGTCAATAGGTTTTATGGGCAAACTGCATTGGCTTTGACAATGCTTGTCATTTTGTACTATTAGGTAGCCTATTATCTTTCCACTTTCTTTTAAGAACAGCAACAACTGTCTATATTAGTTTTATTTTTGAATTATATTATTTCCTTTAGTTTCTATGTAAGAATGATTTTAATAGAATGCTTTAACCATACAGTGTATTTATACATAAGTCGATTCCAGAAGAGTATTGTGTACAAGGTAGGTGATTAATAGTTAACGTTAGGTACACAATGATTCTGCAATTTAATTTTCTTTCCTGTTATGGTTATATTTAAACAGACTGTCTCTATGTTTATTCATTCGTAATGGAGAAAATAAGAGGAGTAATATTTGGAATGTTTGAACAAAATAAAAGCGGGGTGGTGTTTTTTACCAGGGACTCCTCTGTACAAAACTGAATCTATAAAATTCAAGATTAGTTGGTCGAGCAAACAATTTCATCTGTCATGATTCAACCTCACGAGGTTTGTCAATATTAGTACCTACGGGCCAGATGTAGAAAGCATTTTGCATGGTGCAAACTGCTAAAATAACAGTTTGCGTCATGCAAAAGGCCTTTTGTGATGCACATTCACAATTTGCGAGTCGGTACCGACTCGCAAATTGTGAATGCGACTCGCAAATAGTAAGGGGTGTTCCCTTCCTATTTGCGACTCGCATCATTATGCTAAATTGCTTTGTGACCGCGAATGCGGTCGCAAAGCAATTTGCAGTTACCACCAGTGTCACACTGGTGGTAACCCATTCGCAAAAGGGAAGGGGTCCCCATGGGACCCCTTCCCCTTTGTGAATGTTGCCCAGAATGTTTTTTCAGAGTTTTTTTTCACTGAAAAAATGAAACCAAAAGGTTTCGGTATTTTTTTTATTTTGCAACTCGTTTTCCTTTAAGGAAAACGGGCTGCAAAATAAAAATAAAAAACTGCTTTATTTAAAAAGCAGTTACAGACATGAAGGTCTGCTGTCTTCAGCAGGCCTCCATCCCTGTGAATGCAGGGAATTGTTATGGGTGCGCAAAATGTGACTCACCTCATTAATATTAATGAGGTGGGTCTTTGCGACCCCATAGTGATTAGCAGAAGGTGTCTGAGACACCATTCTGCATATGCTTTTGCGACTCGGAAATTGCGAGTAGCACCAACACGCAATTTCTTAATTGCAAAAGTATATCTTGCTACATCTGGCCCTACATGTCTAAAATTTTAAATGCTATCAACACTTGCTGAAAAAGATGGACGCAATCTATTTGTTCATGTAAAGCTGGAAAATATATTGTAGACATTTGCCATTGGATATATGCCCAAGGCAATACCCTCTGTAAAAATGTACGAACCCCTTGTTATCTTGAATCTCACCATGGACAATGGAAAAGATTCTCGTAGGTTTCTACTTTAATTAAGTGCTTGGTTCTTTGCTGGGCAGAAATCAGCCATAAAAGAGTTCAAACTTTACTGTGCAAAGCAAAAATAGAAATTTATTATGGCAAATGGTTGGTGACTAATCCATCCTACAGAGGGAGCGGAAACATTTCACCCCAGATTTACTAAGATTTTGCGTCGAGGTTGTGACACTTTTGTGGTGCAGCCCTGACGCAAAGTATTTTTTAATATTTATTTAGCTTCACAAAGTTGATTTGTGTCTTTTAGTTAATACAAAGTAACGAATTTCAGAGCATAGCACTGCCTTGTGTTACATAGTGTCGGGTAGGATTTTACCTGGGTGGAGCATGGGCGTTCCCATGCATTCACTCATCAATTTTGAAGCAAACCCAGTTTTACACATACTTGTAAACCTGGGTTTGTGCCAAAATAGTGATCCTACCTGACAAAGGCATAACAAGGAGAAATACCTTATTTTCGTCTTGGCACTTCTTCCCGTGTCTGTTGCATTCTGCAGTACACATACAAAGAGGTATATACCAATAAGCATGTTTTTGTGCTGGAAGGCATTCCTTCCTTCACAAAACAATCCTACTCATAACGCAGACACACTATTGTGCAAGGATGCCTCCATCAGCGATAGGCAGCCATAAGGGTGCCAGTGCTTGGAAGGAGCAGAAACAGGTAATCTTGTCAGTAGAAAAATCTTTTAAACAAAGGCAAGCTAAGTTCATTAACAATATAATGTATTTACAGCAGGATAATCTCCAATTATTCAAAAAATATAGAATAAGTTGGAAAGACAAGCAGTATATAAGGATGCCATCTCTGTAGTGAAAGAACATACCTGAAGATATTCCTATGATTGATTTGAAAATGGCTCTTCATTTTATGCAACAAAGGATCTGCTTAAGAACATCTTGGTCACCAGTGAGCGTGCAATGGCTCACTTTGTTAGCTGATTATAGATGGTGAAAATGCAAGACTGGCGAAAGTACTCATTTGCAAATGCATGTATTAATGGTACCATAGTTGTCATTTTGTTAATAGTTTTCCAAAGTGAAAGATCTGCAATGTTTAAGCAGGTTTAGATTTATTTGTAAGTGGTCACTGACCCACAGGTAGTTGTGTAAACTTTCCACAGAAGGTACTGCCATACAAAATAGTGTAACATTCACTCATGAGTAATAGTTAACAGTTGTCACTCTTATTCTGTTAATGAGAGACATAAACTGTCACCTGTATTAAAGTGTAAGAATGGTTTTATTGAGAACTGAAGAGTCACTGTGCATAATCAGTGTAAAGATTCCATGAAGTGCATTTTAACCCGAACTTAAAAGTGTTAAGATAATGTTGGAGAAAATCATCAATGGGAAATGTCCGAAGGTTGGAGTCTGTTCGCTTTGGGGTCACTTGCAAGATGGCAGTTGCGTTGTGTAATAGTCATGTGCGCTACATACTTTCAAATCTAAACTTGGCCTGAACTATAGGGGACCCAGCAACAAAACTTGAGTGAACATTACTCTTTATGAGGCAAAAGGTAATAATAACAAACATTTGCAGGTTGAACATCTTTAGTTTTTGAAAATGTTATGGCCTTCTCAGACTATCACAATGAAATGAAAAACCACGTGCATCATTCTTAAAACATGCATTAGAGGTACTTGGGTAGATTGTTGAGGAGAGAGTGTATCGAGTATACTGTTTCCTACTTCTTTTCATTCTTGCTTTCATATGAGCAGATACATTCACAATCAAAGTTAAATAATTGGAAGAGGAAAACCACATTGATGTAAATTCATTAAACAGTCAAAATGAAGGAAATGGACGTCACATTCCCTTTGAAGACCAACAACAACACAAGATTGACATCTTGTCACATCCTTCGTCAATTACCAACATTCTATTTGCTGCAGAAGGGCTAGGAAGTGCAGGTGGAAAATACAAAAAGTAAACAAAGCTTTTATAGCTGGATTTACTTTTCATTCCTGCTGCTGTCTTAATGTACCTGAAATCAGGGAACAATATACAGTGCCACGGGTACCAAAGGCCAATGCAGATGCAATGGCTGTTAAATTTAGGAATCCTAGGTGAAATCAATGATGGGAAATCTCTATTTACCTAAAGTATTCCGGTAAGTACATGTGGTTCAGCTCACTGGAAAAGGAACAGACAGAGGGCCTGATTCCATCTTTGGCGGAGGGGGTTAATCCGTCCCAAATGTGACGGATATCCTGCCCACCGTATTACGCGTTCCATAGGATATAATGGACTCGTAATACGGCAGGGGGGGATATCCGTCACATTTGGGACGGATTTACCCCCTCCACCAAAGTTGTAATCAGGCCCAGAGTGTTTTTGAGGAAATTATATTAACAGGCTGATCACTTTAAAAGGGCATTAATGTTGGATCACAACACCTTGGCCAACATTGTAATAGAGAATCAGTTCACTAAAAAGTTATAATCACTGGTCTGTGCTCTGTCAATTTATGCTGTTAATTAAATTTAACTCAATGAGTGCATTTCATGCTCTGTCTCCATGATTTGTAGATGTGGCTTGACATCCATTGTTTGCAAGACCTATTCCATTTTCTATAAAGTATACAGAGAGTGATGTTTGGCTCTGTCTACGGTAGTATTTCACTCTCACCTAATGCAAAGAGCTATGTCTTATTATAATGAAAATATCATACTTCGAATGCACTCGCTTTTGCTCTAGTCAAAGAAAGGAGCAGCAGCGGCCGCCTCAAATCTCAAGGGGCGGGGGGTTTGGGGAAAAAAAGCTTACTTATTTCTTATGTTGCCACTAGCCACCTCGATCCTCTTCCCTTGTCTGTGTTGGTGTCCCAACAGTCCCTGGGACACGAGCACAGGTTTCCCCACGCAATCCTGGTGCTGCTCTCATGTTATACTTCCCCCCTCCCATGGACCAGCCCCGCCCCTCCCCGCAAATGCTGGCTGAGCCGGCAACTGAAAAATAAAACAACATTAAAATATAATTTTATTTTTCACCTGCTGGGTCAGCCAGCAGGACATCACTACTTCACCTTTGCAAAGGAGCCATCAATTGAGGAGTAGTTGGAGCTGGACGAGGAATGTAAGTGGCAGGATTCTCATCTTTGACAGGCACACTTCATGAAGGCACCGAGCACAAACTACATTGCCCAAGATTCTTGAACCCTCATGTAATTTGGTAACAGTGGCTGCCGTCATTGATGTGAAGTATTAGTTTCCGCATGATCCATGACATTTTTTTTAGGCAATCAAAATGTATAGCTGCTGAAACCAGAATGTTTCTGTCTTCAACCCACCACAACTTGATGAGTGTTGTTTCCATGGGTGCCTTGCATTCTGGACTTCATCGCTGTGTTTAAATAAGTATTCTAAGGGGGCCATTGTATTAAGGAAGTGACTTTAAACATTTATATTTGGAAACTATTCCTTTGATAAGTCACAAACTAGCAACAAAACATTGACCTCAGCTTAAAAGGATTCCAGAACTATTATTTCTCAGTGTACCTAAGTCTATATTGTGTGAAGTCAATGGGGATGAGCCTTAAAGCTCAAGAAGGTTACAATGTTTCTAATGTACATATGGGGTTTAAGGCATCTATAGCTCAGGGAGCGTATTTACTATAATCAACATGGTTGAGCAATACTGATTCATGTTGTATATTTCACTTCACTTAAGTCCTAGCCAGAACATCCATGATACAGGCATCAAGAGTTGAAAGTGCAACAGCAGTTAAAGGTATCCATTGTCATATGCGAAGTGATACAAGACAGGCTACAATATACTTAGGACATTAAACACTTAGGGGGTCATTACAAATTTGGCGGGTGGAAAAGGCCATCCGCCAAACTCCTGCGCTCAGGTTGCCGGCAGTGCGGCCGCCTTCCTGCAGGCCCCATTACAAGTTCAGCAACACAAAAGGATGATGGACGGAGTGCTGAACAATGCAAACACTCACCCCCAGTCACAGATCTGGGTTTAATCCATTGTTCTTTTGCTCACCATACCACCCCAGTTTGGACCCAGCCATATGCAAATCAGTCTTGACTCTGTTCCTCATGGAGGACCTGGCTTGGCATTTCGGGCTGGACTGCTCCCATTGGGAGCAGGGTCAAGACTGATTTGCATATAGCTGGATCTGAACTTGGGTGAAGTTGCAAGCAAAATAATGATGGATTAAACCCAAATCTGGGACTGGGCGTGAGTGTTTGAAAAGTTTCAACACTCCGTCCATCATTTTATTTTGTGATATTGCCTTGTGCGCCCTAAGTGGCAAGGGTATGCCCAGACGCGGGTCCCTTGCTTGCTGCACCTCTGGATTCAAGCTAGCCTGGCTGATGAAGGGTGATACCCTGAAACCGGTCCCAGGATGCTTGAATCCTGTCCAGGGAGGACCTGGCTTGGTATTTTGGACTTGCTCCCATTGGGATCAGGGTCAAGACTGATTTGTATATAGCTGGGTCTGAACTGGGGTGACGTGGCAAGCAAAATAACAATGGATTAAACCCAGATCTGTGACTGGGGGTGAGTGTTTGAAAAGTTTCAACACTCTGTCCATTATTTTATTTTGTGATATTGCCCATTACAAGTTCCCCAGTGGCCCAGCAGGGAACAGTCCACAACATTGATTTCATGTCATAATTGAGCTGGTGACAATGTAGACACTGAAAAGCACTACAGCGCTGTCCATGGGAGCCCCTGCACTGCCCATGCCATGCCATGGGGCCCTCTGCACCCCATCTCCGCCAGCTTTTACATGGTGGCGCATCTGTCATGTAAAAGATGGTGTGTAAACCCAGGGCAGTGCTGCCAGTGGAGGGAAACTAGCGGTGCTGGTGGTCCGACCGTGGCCCAATCACCACCATCATAATGTGGCGGTCTGGCCGCTGCCAAAGCTGTCGGACAACCGATTTGATGGCGGTCAGACTGCTACAGCCCTGGCTGTCTGAAGACCACCAGGGTCCTAATACGGGGCTTAGTGATGTTTTCCTTCACAAGTGAGTCTCAGATACACAGACAATCTGTAGCTATATCTTTGCCTACAGGTATGTCTATTATTAGAGGCAATATCATTCTTAGGCACTAATAGTCTTATTTGTTTCATATAACTGCTATCACAAGTTGAAGTGCATGCCCAACAGAAAAGACAAGGTAGAGTGTTTTTCTGTTATCCAGGTACCATTTCCCCAAGACTACTTTAAACTAACATTCCACAATCATGTGAGTTAATATTGGAGTGTGGAAGCATACTTCACTCCTGTTGGATCCAGACTGCAAGGGTAATTATTTTTGACAGTCATTTCACTTCCTATGGAGTACTTGTACTTCAATGTGAGATGGTATTATTTTGCAATGAACAATTACACTCAGTCATCACAAACACAATTACAAATGTCACCCTTGCAGTAAATGCATAAAGTGTTCCCTTTTTTGCTTTTTTATTTCCAGCCTAGCAACATTTTAAATGCTTTTGTGAAGACTTAAGTGTGAAAACATATAACTAATGGCATTTTTTGCTACACTTCTCATTCAGTAGCATAGAGTCCCTGGCAGCAGCAAGAGGTCTACCCAGCTTCCACATCTTCGCCCATTACCGCTCTGATCCTTGCCAGACAAGCAAGTGGCATGATCTTGGGCAAGAAGAGGGAACTCCTATGCGGCACCCCCATCATCCATTCCTCCTCTCCCCTTGACCTCTGCACCCTCCTCACTTGCCTCTTCACCGTACCCTCCTCCTCGTCCTTCATGCGGCACCTGAACTCAGCTTTCTTCTCCTGCCCCTCAGCAATCCCCTCATCTCAATGAAAATTGATTGCTGCCTACGAGCATTGGTCCTGATGCTGCACCAGCTAATGCTGCTTCCGATGTGATGCAATGCATGTTTGCCAAACAAATTTGAACATTTCACTTTAAGGTACATACAGTCTTGTGCAAGCTCACCCTGACATTCATGGGGTGTAGGTAGAAGCAACTGCACTGTCTATGATGCACACATCAATTGAAAATAAGAGTGAACTGGATAAGCCAACAGGCCATCCTTCAATATGATATTGCTTGCAAGCATCATTTTCCATGCCTATTTTGCATCTGTTACCACATTGAGGCTTGGCCTCTTGTTTTGACTGTGCATGTCTATTATTTCGACCACAGCCTAGCAAGTTGCCACGAAAGTTAACAAACATTTGCAATGCAATGGGTATCGCGTTTACTCGAGTTAAAGCTATTAGCGCTGTAAACTCCTAACCGGACTTTTCTTGCCACATAAACTGAAAATGAAAAGTAAAACAGTTTCACATAACTAACCAGACTTTTCTTACCACATAAGGTGAAAATGAAAAGTAAAACAGTTTCACATAAGCGAGCCAACGGCCGCCATGAGCACAAAGCAGACACACAAAAGGAAACAGAAGTTTGCTCTCAGTGAAACGTACGGCAAAAGTGCAATTATCAATGTAACCGGGAAAAGATAAAATATCCATGTAACTGGGTTGATGTCATGCAAAGCACTCAACTACTGCCCAGCGAGACCGCTCTGCCTACGAAATAAAGAGAAAATGTAGTCCAGAAACCATACCGAAAACGTGCAGCTTCGTATGTTTTCAGTAGTTGGCCGGTGTGCCCGAGGTGGGCTAAACAGCGGAAAAGGCATGACGTATGCATGCCTCTCACTAATTAAATCAAGCAAACATTAAAAGGCAAGCCCACAAACCAACCGAACTGATGGACGTGGCATGGGCGTCTTTAAAAGCCCACAGAGGGATTACACCACGGACAGAGCACTTTGCTCTCGACCCTAAGAATGCATCTGTATAAGGGTACAAACTTACCTTCCACTCAAAGTATGAGGAAGAAAATCAGGTGTGTTTTTTGATATGTTTATCTTTTTTTTTTTTAGAAAGCTAACATGTTGCCTTTCAGTCACTTGAGGCATAATATATTGCAGCCATGTTAATGCATAGTCCTGAAATTAAAATTAAGTTTCCGTTTTCGGTAATTAGGATTATCTTTTTTTGCTGTTTACCTTTTTCTGTGTTGACCATTCTTGGCTGTGAACACAATCCAACAGGTTTTGACTCGTGAAATTGAAGCATGAAAAGAAAAGGCTATATGTGTGTATGGGCGGTCCCCAGAGCCGCCTCTCTTCGCTTAGGGCGTTAAAGGCGGGAAACACTAAAATCCACACTCAGCAGCGAAGCTCACACGCCACTGGTTAGGAACGCTCTTCGATGGTGTTTGATCGCTTTGGCACTTTCTTCCCCCACACTCCACAAAAACATGAAAAAACGTATTTCAAACTCGCTGTTATTTACAGAGAATACGTAAATCAGTTTAGAATAGCCTTAGGAAACGCATGTTTCCACAAGATATGTTTTTTGCGTTTCAGTGGTTTGACAACAATATATCCCCTTTCCACACATGCCCGAAGGAGAGTCAATGACTGGATGGTGTACAAGTCTCATGTCATATTTATATATCTACAGAATTGTCGGTGAATCAACACAAATTCGTTGATTATCCAAGTACGTGCTTGCAAAAATATCCTAGCCACAAAGAAGGAGGGGGAATTCACAAAAGTTCCAAGAAAAACCTTACGAAATTTGCTCTTGCTTTTGGATCACATCACAGTCTTATAATAACTGGAGTACTCCTGGGAATCTGTCACAAATGCAGATTCCACGGGTACTAATTTACAAAAATATTTGCGCATTACAAAACGAAACAGATTTACATTTCTGCAGATAGACTTGCAATGCTCAATTTTATTTGAAATGTAAACTTATTTTTATTTAATGGGTAAAATGTTTGTCTCCATGTTGAATCTTTTCCCCATATATCACCATCAGTTTTAAGGTATTTCCCAGCATCACCATTCCTTCCTTCAAAAAACATTCTTTCATACTCTTGACACGAGTAAACACGCAAGCTTTTTCATATTGGAACAGACATGTATGTTTTGATGCACACACACAAACCTGAGGGTATGTGAGACTGTGGGTATTTACCAGCTTTTGCTAGTGAACTGACCCAGAAATGCACTCAAACCTGCTTTCAATACTAGAGGTGTTCACATGGAAATTCCATCTTTCAGGCAGAACTTCTAAGCTAGCAGGGCCGGAATTAGGAACCAGCAACAATGCGCAAACCAGCCATGTTACCTTTGCCTCCTCGCACAATCTCTCTCTTTCCATTTAATACATTTCATACGTACATCCTCCTTCTCATCTCTCTCTCTCTGTCTCGCTCTCTCTCTGTGCCTTCCCTGCCTTCTGTAATTTAACCTCATGAAACTGATAGCGCCACCAGGAGCAATCTGTGCGTTAAAAACCGACCTTCGATGACTCCAGCCCACTCGATAAATGCCCTGTGGCATCTGGAATTACAGGCCTGCCTGAGACTACGTGGGACCAATCACATGTGCAACGGTAAACTCCCATAGGAATGTGCTCTCACAAACACAAGTACATGTGTTGCATTTCGGGCTGCAAATTGCTTTGTAAACTCGGTGCAAAATTATTATAAGAAACAATCTTTCTCACTCTCTGCTTTTCTCTCTCTCTCTCCGCTCTTTTTCCTCATTATCATCAAGTGTTATGAACCCTCAAAATAAAGCCCTACTAAGCATGTACTGTTACCATACACGTCATACCCCCGTATACCAATTAGCATCAATTTATCACACTTGTTTTGAGTTGCTTTCTTTCAGGTTTTCCCACATCCTATGACTCTCATACATTTTACTCTTGACGCGCCCCTCTCTTTGCCATCCCTGAATAGGAGTAATAGATAAGTGCCAGTCCTTCTGAAGTGGTGAGCGTAAGAGTGTTAGTACAATTATACAGGTGAAATGGTGTCTTCAGTGATTTTGACTTGTGATGCCCACGCGCCTTGTTATCCGTGATACAATCAATGGTGCAATTTCTGAATCCGTACGTGAAAGCATTGTATTGTACTACAGGGTCTATATTGTGGTTTCCTAATTCCTTCTTATGTTCCAATAGCCTTTGAAGACCTGGGGTTCTGATTCAGAGGTGCAATGATTAGAGACAGCGTTGTTTTACGTGCCACAATTTGCATGTCTGTGCTGAAAAGGAGCTACCTCATTATGGGAGAACGGGAATTATCAGCAGTGGGGCCTTTCCCGATCTGAAGATTCCCCTTTGGTTGTATAGAAAGCAATTCATTTGGGAGGAGCAAGTTGTGCACTCCAGCGAAAACAAAAAAAGCAGTTCTCGTTACTCAATCACGCATTATCATCAAACACAGCACAAATACTCCCACAGTGTCTCATATTGGTGGTCTATTGCTGGTCTAGGCTTATTGGGACAGCATTGATAAGATGACTGCCTAAGGCTAACTAAAATTACAAACCTTTATGTTACCAAAAGCAAGCTCAATGTTTTTCTCCTTTCAACCCTCCTAGGAAAACTGTACATAGGCCATGATTACAGGTCAGGCATGGAATTCTGTTCCACCTGCTTCTGAGTGGGCCTGTGTTCCCGTATCCAGTTTTTTGGGTGGGGGAACACCAGACCCAATTTTAATAGAAGGTAATTTGGCCGAAAAAAACTGAAGGCTCAGCCATCTCTTTCCCCACTTTTTCAGTGGGCGGGGAGCATGTTATGCATAGTTTTCTCTTATCCTCCTCTACTACCTATACACCCTCCCTCTACCCCCACTACAAACAGAAGCCACAATAAATATTTACCTGTCACAGCAGGTGATACATGTATTTGCTAAACGCCATGGAACTGGGAATTATGTTTAGATTTACAACTGGTAAATCTGATTCCATATGGTAAATCTCCAATCCATGGGCTTTAACTCATAATTGCACTGTACTGGTTTCGCATTACCGCATGACATGTTATTTTCACATTTGGATTTACCATCCCACCAGTAATGTTCAGCTCATAATCAGTCCCATAGTGGGGGATTACTGAGAGTACAACAAACGTATGTCATGGCATCCCGCCATATCGCCTAATGACATCCCAATTTCCCTGTTACTCATGCAACACCCTCCCTGGGCTGAAAGTTCAGTAATCCAAAACATACACAGAAAGGACATGGACAGCATTTCCCTTGAGGATTGTAACCTCGTAGAATTCACTGTGTCACACACTGGCAAGTGGTTGTGTAATTAATTTCAAACATCTGCAGCTAAGCCCCTTAGGTTTGTCACTGTATCGTGCAGTGTCAATGACTTCTGATGCTTATGCCTAAATGTGTTAAAATCATGTGCCTCACACAACATACTCCAGAACATCATTGAGCCAACTGTGGAACAACAGAGTCATCAATTGTGAAGCAGGGTTCAGAATGTTAATAAATGCAGCAGGAACCACAGAGTACCCTAGGCCTCACCTCCAAAAAGTACTTGTTTTCCTTAACTGGTACCCAACCCGCTATCCCAGTTGATTGATTATCAGGGCGGTGCAATTGATATCTGTTTGAAGAAGAAGATTTTGAAGCCCATCTAAATATTCTATTCTCAGTAACCTCACTCAGTACAACCTCACTTATCTGTCTGCTAGTCAATGTTATCTAATGTAGTTACTTTTGTTAGCTCAAAGAATCCTAGAAGACATATAATTAAGAAGGTTTCTGTCACTGTGTTCAGATCAGTTATCATTCAGTGACAGCACAATCTTTTCCAAGACTGCAATTGATATACCCTGTCTATTCAAAGACACCAACTCCACTTTTCTGTTAAATCTTATCATCATCCTTTTCATTATATATCAGTAAAGATGTCCCTCTGTCCAACAGGCCTTTAACACAGAGTAAATTCACCTACCTGGAGTGTTGCCCAGAATCCTGCCTTGCTTTCCTAAGAAACTGTCAAGCCGTGGGCTCCCGCGGCGTCCCCTGCTAGGAACGCGGTGAGGACTGCGGTCCGTTTTCTGGATCGTGGGTCTTGGCGCAGCCTTTTTTCCCGGCCGCGGTATATATTATTACCCGCGGAGAGGTTGGAGGCCCAGGGTTGGGCATGGGCCTCGCCGAATTCAAGGCATGGGTGTTTGCCGCCGAATATCTGCACCCCCCGGCCCTTCACTTACCTGGTGCCCTTACCTAGGGCTCTTTCTTTCTTCCTTTTTTCCTTGTGGGGCCATGTTCTCTCCTTCCCAGCATGCAATTCTCTTTTTGTTTCCCTGCATGCATCTGTTTCCCTTTCTAATATGGTGCCTTCTTCTGCTTTGTTCTATAGCTCCTTTCCCAATCTAAGATGGCATTCTTGCCTCTTCCTGCATGTCACGTCCTGCTAAGTGGTACATAAGGGGTCAGATTCGTGTTCTCTTTGCGTTGCAACACTTCCCCTGGTGGTGATCATGCTCTGGCTGGGTTTCTCTGATTCCAGTTTTTGTTCCTGTTTTTTCCAGCTTATCCTGTTATTCTTTTCCTGGCGTTGGAGTTCTGATTTTTGACATGTCCTTCTTCTTTTCCAGGGAGTTCCTGTCAAAGAGGTTTTTTCCCCTAGGGGTTTTTCTTCTGGGACTCATTCTGGAGGGCACGGACTGTTGTGGCATACCATTGTCAGCAGCACCGTGGCTACAGGAAGGGGTCGTCCTTACCTCGGCCAGAGCAGGACCTACAAGAACCAAGGTCGCACTTCAGCCCAATCTGACCAGGACGGTAAGCAAAAAGTAGATCGTGACATAAACACTTTACACCAGTTCCACGGCAGTAACCTCAGATAGTTAATCAGATGATCAATATACCATCAAATCTCTACCTGTGTCTTTTAATAATTACATTTTGTTGCTACTGTTTCCCTTGTGAGTGAAAATGTGGAAGATACCCGATGTTAGATTTCTTCACTGCATGTCGCCATGCAGTTATACATAGTTTCAGTAGTACTACTGAAGTCTACAAGAGAAATAGGACGGCATCAACATACTCCAGATAATTCAGGATTAAATAATTCAACACAGAACTTGTTGTTTATGCCTAAACAGGTTACTGAAACTGGTTTCAAATTATTATTTTAGCCCAAAGTGTAGGAGGCTGGCCCTCAGTGTTCCCCAACCCCTGGTCCGCGGACAGGTGCCGGTCCGTGGATCAATCGGCACCGGGCCGCCGCACTGTGGCGGGCGGTAAATGTTTGATAATTTTTCCGTGGCCCACTTGTCACACAATGGGACAAGCGGGCCACGGAAAAACTATCAAACATTTACCGGTCCGCGGCGATAAAAAGGTTGGACAACACTGCTCTATGTAGTGGAAAAACTAGGCACACTGTGTAGGGAGTCCAGGTAACCACACGTTGGTTTTTACAGGCAAAAACTAGATCACCTATTGCTCTAATTTTTGAGGTAGCTGGGTCGAGCAGTTAGCCTAATCTTGGAGAAGTGCAAAGCATTTGTGATACCCACAGTCTCAATCATGCACCAAATACACAGTCAAACGAATAACTCAAGACCAATTTACAAAAATACTTCAGGTTTTTATGATAATTTTTAAGACCAAAATCATTGAAATTGGCTAAGTACTTTTTAAGATATGAATTTTTGAAGTTTTAATAAATTAAGTCTTTCTGTACATAATTACACACCATAGGAATCAATAGGAAATCACTTTTAAAAATGCATATAAAATCGCGCAGTTATGTTACCAGCTTGCGCTTTTGCAGGTAGGTCAAGGACATCGGTGGGCACACTGTGCCAGCTGGAGAGGCTGGGGCGGCTCCCGGTTCCGGAGGGAGCAGTGTCGGAAAGTCTCTTTGAGCAGGCACAGGGCCACTTAGGGGGTCCACTTTGGAAAGGGTGGTTCTTGCAGATTTAAAGTTGGTGCCTTGGGATGTCAAGGTCGCAAGGAGTGTGGGACCCTGGGGGCACAGCTGATTCCTCGTTGCATGGCGCTGGGTGGCCGGGTGCAGGGTGAGTTGTTGATCCAGGAGCTGTGTGCAGCTGAGTCACTTTGAGGGTGGCTTACAGGACAACGGGGGGCACTTTGGTGGGAGGTCTTGGATGTTCCTAAAGTCCCTCAACTGGGGCTTCCTTCTGGTCCTTTTGCAGCTGTGGGTGACCTGGTTTTTTTGGTGTCTGATGTCCACTGACCAGTACCTGGGGTATTGTTATGACTCGGCCACTGGAGGGTGCAGTGCCACCAAACTTGACACACTTGTGGAATTTGTCCTGGTAGTCTTCGGTGTGTTGTTGGGTCCGGCTGCAACTTCCTGGTTGGGAGATATTAGCCAGTCAGTGAAGTGACCCTCACTTGTTGGTTCTTGTTGGTTTACAGAGTGGTACCTCCACTCAGAAGGGAGATCTTGGGTGATTGTTGAAGCCTGGAGGTCCTCTGGGCTTCTTGAGGTCAGTCCAATGTCCAGCTCCTCAGCAACAGCGATTGTCGGGTCCTGGGTGCAGCAGGCAGGGTTTGGCGCCTTTTCTTGATGCAGCAGGTCGACAGTTCTCGTGCTCTGGATCTTCTTTGGTGCTAGTCTTCTTTGTCCTTTTGAATCTAAAATCTTGGTCTGGGGTGCCCACTAAATATTGAATGTAGTGGGCATTTTAGGGGGAACCCGGTAGCCTCCAATGGGACACTTATACTTGGGTGGCTATACCCACTATAGTGACCACTTCCTGAGGGAAGGGTCACTTTCCTAAACCTCATTGACTTTTTCTCCATGCAAGATGGAGGAAAATAAGAAAGAGGGTCCACCTCGCAGGCAACACCTTAGGGGTGGTGCATGCCAGGTGAGGCCACTCCTCCTACCCTTTGTTAGGTTCCCGCCCTTGCTCCCCCCAAAAGTGGGGGTTTGCAAAGGGGGATGCCAGCTGCTGCTAGCAGCAGGCTTAGCGGTCGAGTTACAAGGGTGGTAAGCCCTTTGAAACTCACTGCCAGGACAGTGCACATTCCTGAGGGAGGGGGTGTTAGCTCCTCCACCCAGGAAGGGCTTTGTCTTACAAACCGGAGAGGCAGGGATCACCCTCAAGGTTTGTATATTGGCTATTTGGAGGTGGCAGCTGGATAAGACCAGTCAGTGACCATGCCAGGATAGTTCGCTTTTGCAGGGGGAGCTTCTAAGGTGGCTCCTGGTTACTTTTAAGGATACATTCAATTCTGGCACCAGCTTGGATTTATCGGTCTGTGTTGTTTGATACAAAACAACCCAGGGTTCAGAGTGGCCATTATGTAGCTGGTGGAGACCAGTGTCCAGCACTGGTATACAAATGGCTGCTCTGTTCACTCACCATGTCCCAGGTTTGGCAAGGACAAATGCAGCTATGCCCTCACATATAATGTGGAGCACCCTGCCTTAGGGCTGTAAGGCCTGTCAGAGGGGTGTCTTACACATAGTAAATGCAGTGTATGGTGGACAAGCAGACAGGCAGTGTGCCATGTCAAGTTTGTGTTTTAGGTTTTCACCAGAACACTCAGCCTTCAATGGTAGTACTGGGTGAATCTGGATGCATGGCCCTAGAGGGTGGCACAATCAGTGCTACTGCCCTCAGGGGCCTGCCCATAGTACCCCCATGCCCTACTTACTAGGGACTTACAGTGGTAGTTAAGGGTGTATCAAATTGTGCCAAAGCATCACAACAGATTTAGGGAAAGAGCTCTGGCCCAGGGAACCTGGTTAGCAAGGGCCCCTGGCACTACCATTTCTAGGACACATCAACTTCAGGCAAAATGTGGGGGATAACCATCTCAAAAAGAGGCCCACTGTCACACAAAGTTCCAGCTAAATTAAAACAGGTTTGCTAATATGTGTTCCACTGCTACAAGCAAAGATATTATTATACACAAAGACATGTCATTCATTGAAAAACAAATCCATATAAGGATGTCGGTACATTGCCTAGCTACAATATATGGTTAAAACACGGAACTAAGAGGTTTGCCACCATTATATGTTGATTCTGAAAAAACACATATGCCACTCCATATGTCCCACTGAGCTAAGACTCATTCTTACTATTTACAATTTTGACCACTTCAGTTTTCATGATTGTATCCTATTTTGGTAGTATCAGAGAGTGGTAGTTACACCCTTCATTTTGCAATTCTTCTACTATGAAAATTTTCCACCTGCTATCTAGCACACTGTCCCTAGTTTCTGCATCCGTTGTTTTCTAGTGTTCCTGAGTGTGCTATTCTTTAATGAGGACTTGGGTTACACTGACCCCGGTGATATCTCATAGGATTAAGCTTTACAAGAAACATATCTCAGTGAAATACTGCTCAGTGGTTTGTTGGGTGGTTGCAGTCCAACAGCTTATTTGTTTTAGATTGGCACACTGACCAAGTCCTTAGTGCCAAGGAGTCTAGAAAAACAAAATCTGGCCCGTGTTCTAGAGGATGATCTAGAAAGCATAAGATTTTGGTGCCCATGTAGGACACACAATTTTCTTGATCATTGAGTAACTTTGGACTGCACATTCAACAAACCAAGTAGTGCAATTAGCAGAGATATTCGTTATATGATTGGGTACCTCCCTCAACTTGTACAGATCTTTCCTATTGTTGTTGGTTTGCCAGGCACATGACTTATGCAAGGGTATTCATCATTTTGATTTGTGCTGTTTGAATATCATGTTTATTGAATCTGATTGTTGAAAATGGTGCAAGCTTCGGTTCCTTAGGGGTAAATTTTAGGGCACCAGTAACCCCTTGCCAGGCATGTCCCTTACATGTGGAGGGGTAACTTTCATTGTACATCACATTCTGCATATCCTGTTTAAATATTTTACTTATGGATGAAGTTGGATCCTGAAAATCCCAATAGGGAGAACTTTCGTACACACAGAGCTACAGTACTGTAAGATAATAAGGAATCCTGTTTTGATTTAGAAATCTTATTTCGATATCAAGGCATGGTTTGGTGGTCAGTTACCCCATGTAGAGCAAAAAATTAGAGGGGTCTCTTAGGTAATAGCAGGGTGACCTGGGATGTATTGGTTAGGTAAACACCATACCCTGACAAAACGAATCTAACAACTGCAGAAGTAAGACAGTTACTAACCCAGGTAGTGAATATTTATAGGCCAATTCGGCAGTATGTCTTACCAGCAACTGCTATGGTAGCTTTAGCTCCTGGACCTACACAACACATGCATGCAGCAGTCCTGGCACTTGGGGCCTGATTACGACCATGGCAGATGGGATACTCCGTCACAAACTTAACAAATATCCCACCCACTGTTTTACAAGTTCCAAAGGAAGTAATGGAACTTGTACTACAGCGGGTGGGATATCCATCACATTTGTGACGTAGTATCCCATCCACCAAGGTCACAATCGGGCCCTTAATTCAGAGTCTATCAATGCTATCGTGAGTAAAGCTCCAACAAAGTCAGATGAAATTCCGTGTTAGGTTTCTGGCAAGACCATCAGTTGCAAGCAGTCTGCCTTCACATAACACTAAAGGATATGCATAGAATTTTAACTATGTGTTTTCCCCTTTGGGATTGTACTACCTATGGAAACGTTTAACCGCTGGGGAATTGTATTTGCCAGTATTTTTACTACTACCCTTTGCATACCCTCAATAGTGGTGCTACTGCAAGTGGAAAATGACCATGATTTAGGGACAAAAGAAAAATTCTCTTGGTAGTGATAACTTGGGTTCATAGGCTGATAAACAATATCTCAAAGCAAAAAATGAGAATGCCTGCAAGGAAAACACATACTGGAGACTAAGAAAAAGCAGAAAGCAAAGCTGAAAACAAGGACTGGATTACCATCAAGACAGGAATCTAGCAGGGGTGGATATCATTTGAGAAATGGTGGCAAAATCAAAAGGCCAGATCGATAAAAGTATCTTGATAACCATTTGTTCCAATCTTTTCAGGACCCCAGAGACAGTAAAAAGGCAGAAAGAATTGGAGAACCTGAGTATCACAGAAAAGATGAGTATACCATGCAGAAAAGTAAATCATGACGTGAAGTTAAAGATATTATAAAGATGGAAGTAAAATAATTGGACTCAAAGACTCACTTTCAAGAAAAAAGAACGTGGCTGTAGCACATGCAGTAGCAATGTATCTAGCATGTATCTAGTGTTAACGCGTCCGTCTATGTTAATTTATACACATCAGGACTCGTTTTAGGCCAATGAATCTTTGGGCCCAGTGGTGAGACACCGTAGGACGAGATAACTGATCAAAACACCAATCAATATGTCAATAACATTGCCAATATTTAACATCAAAATATCTCTCACTCCAGAAATTTAATAAACATTCGACGCAATCATGACCTTTCAGTCATGAATAACCACACCTTATTGAAGTTTTATGAGTTTTATTCCCTATTGATTACAATCTAGTAGCAAATGCATCAATCTCAAAGTCAAGAAGCATATAAGCACAGTTACAAGATGACAACCACAATAAGCTTTCAATAATGCAAAAATCAGGAGCATAGATAATCAGATGGGTATAACCAGATCACAATACATCGAATGTTCTAAGATACAAGTTCAGCATAGCATCACGTCAGTCACGTCGGTTTGTCAGTCAAAATGAATACCTCGTCTAACCTCTAATTAGCATTAGCATGTTGGGCTTCATGCAAAACAATTTGAACACCAATTTGTAAAACATCTAACTAAGGTCTCTAATCAAAAACATACAGCAGTTGGTACCTAGAAAGAAAAGGCAAATAAATGAATTTTCATTAGCAATATTATAATTACCCTCCTCTGATTAGGTCAGCATTCAGGATTAGTCTTCGTCTTCAGGACATCAGTTAGATCGCCGTCAGTCTATCTAAGTTAAAAGGCAAAGACACTCTCCTCATAAGGAGAAAAGTGTAAGGGGCAGTCTAATGGGCAAGGATGGTTTTCTCTAAGTCTCAGGTCACCAAATAGATTGACAGAGTTTCGAGACACAATCGATATCATTCCCTACCTAATGAGCTGTCTGTTTCCTGTGTCATGGGTTTTTATCCCTTTTTCGTGAATCATTCCCCCCAAATTCTATTGGTCAGTCAATACACCCCACCATTGTTAACCTATCAAATTTTACATTAAGTAATGCATTTTGTCATTTTTTGATTATTCATCATGTTCTAATTGGTCATCATAATTGACGTATTTTCGTAGGTGGCTCATCCGGGGTTACTTCATTGTCTTTGCACGTATCAGGTCAAAAGTTCTCTTCTTCTCGCTCCATCGTCCTTGGAAGTGTCCAATAATGTTTCAAAGCACATAACTCTATACTAAAAGCTGCTAGCATGCGGATGAGAAAATGTGGCTCTGTTGCAAACTATTGAAAGGAAAAGAACAATCGCTGGGTCATGGTCTTTTGCAAGTCAGCATACTGAAGAGACAGAAAAATACATTTTAATATGAGAGCTACACAGCTTTGCTTGACTCTCGCTAACTTAAAATATACGAGTTCTAATGAATGCAGTTTTATGCGTTTTAAATGTGCACAATTTTAGCAATTTATGAATGATTATTTCTTATAGTTGACATTAGTTTACACACACATAAAATCCTTTATGTTAATGAATATATTTCGATGAATATTTTATTTAATGCAGCATTGTTAATCATAAGCATTTCACGTCTATAATATGTAATATAAAGCTACGCTCTCTCACTAGCAATAGCACATGCTCTACAAACTACGGACACCTCTAAGGAATCAGGCTTGGGTGATAACGGTTGTGGACAGAACAGTGAGCTCAGATTAAATACTGTCAATGTATTGGAGCTGACTTGATTTTCACATTGGAAGGAAAGTAACATAAAAACAAATGTGCATTCCATATTAGTCACACAGGTTCACTTTTAAGTTATTACATGTGTAAGCTAAAAAGAGGATACCTAGAAGAGGAAAGACAACAATATGACCCATAGGTCTACAACAAAGGTGCACAGGAAGACATTGGTGGCAAAGCACTAGGTCTAGCTAACTCCAACTAGTACCACAAAAGGTAGTGGACTGACCCCGAACCAACAATACAGTAACTTTTGTTTGAGGGTTTGAGATTTTAGAGTGATGATATATATATATGGGTGGTGCGTCCACCAACCCAGTAATCCTATTTGATTCATTTTTTTTTTTATAAAGATTTAAGAAAATAAATAGCTGAATACTTATAATTGAAAATCTATGGGAGGCAGCTACAGAAATTCTCTGGTAAGTATTTGAACCGATGACTTTATGCTACTCAACATTAACCCCCAGAATATCATGACACACTAATATAGAGAACACAAGTTTGAGGGACAAACCATTGAAAGATAAGTGCATATAGTGAGGTATAGATTTACTATTCCTAATTCCACATCTACATAGCTTGAAGATATATATATGTCGCTTAGTTACATAAATGTGGAGTTAGAGATAGAAAATCTTGGTTTAATTATGTGTCAATATTTTATTTTCAATATTTTTTCCTCGATAACGTGCCCATCTGTATTCTGATGTCAATATTCAAGGTGCATACTACCATTAATAATGAGTAAATGTATAGCAGCTAAGGCAGATAGAAGGCCCACTGAAAGAGAGATTTGAAAAAGAGCTTAAGAATGTAGAATTTCACAAAGATACACTACCTCTTACACAATTGATGCCAACAGCTGCAATAAGGGGACAAATGAATTTACTACAGTCATGATCTATGGCTTGGGATCACCTTCCCCAACTGTGTGCGCTCCTGAGTGTAATGCTGTAAACTTACTGACATGGTGCTGGGTTCATTCCAGAAAAGGAAAGTTTGGCGATGCTCCTGGAATGTAGGCATTGCTTGGCGGTGGGGATCTTCTCTTAGGAGGACCCACTACACCTCAAAGGCTGAAAGCAAATTCAAGTTCTAATACAACCACTAAACTGTCAGGTTTTGAAAGTACTTAAGGATCGCATGAGATGTGGCAAAAGAGAGATGCAATCTTCCCTACATTTCTAAAGGGATTACACACCTTCATTAAATTCAGGAGAGGTTCAGAATAGACGGTATAAAAAACAGGGAGCTGGAAGGTATTCCATAAGGTTAAGTTTGACTGCAAGACTATCATTTACTGTTTCAAAAGGGGATACTTCAGAAGAAAGACTAAAAGCAGCAGCAAACAGCCCCGTCCTACACTAAATCAAATGCCTGCCAACATCACACTTTGTTTCAAATTCTTCCCCATCTTTAAGTTCATCAACAGATTTTCCATAGCTGTAATTTTGCTGTCATTTTCCTTCAGGATTCTCCTCCCCATCATTCCTGATTAATTTTCTATTTAAATGGATTTGCTCGCTCACTTTTAAAGTTACCTTTCTGTGGATTTGATTAAGCTGGCTACCATCTCTCAGTCATAGTTACAGGTATGACATGGAGCTCATCATTGTTTCTTCATGCTGAGAAAGAGGTACGTTTATTACTGAATACAAAATATTGCACTTATGGCATCTGTGTTATGAGTATACTGATTACACCTAATCCCAATGCCTGAAATGAACTTTCATATTGTTTGAAACTGGCAGCAGTCATTTTTAAGTTTCAAATATACGTTTCATTAAGGTTCATAGTGTTTTCTAGGCAGTCGAGATACTTTGTTGCCACAGCAAGACCTCACTACCCCAATATATATTACACATACGCACTGTGATAGCTTTCTGCAAGTACATCAGTACATTTACACCAGCATATTTGCACCATTTCGTCACAATATTGGCTTGATATTTATCAGGATAAGGCGTTCCATTGTTTTGAGCTATAAAGGTGGGTAGCCTTATGTGGCACCTATACGTGCACTATGACATAAGAATGGACAAATTATATATCCTATTATTTTTTTATTGTGCACATAGTCACAGGGTCAGGTTGCTAAAATCCAATTGTTTAGTCATTCCAATCTTCTGTTGTAATACATATAGAATTCTTCATAGAAGCAGCTGATATGTTTCATCCACAGGACTTTTGCTAGGCTGCAAAAACTTATAAAACAAATTCAGCAAATGGTTTGGGTAATCTGAATCCCAGAAACCCTGACCCCAAGTGATTTACCCTAATATCAAGTTTGCAGAGAAGGGTGAGCACATGTGGAGTACACCATGAGTAACCATACAGAGGGAAAAACAGAATCCAAGCAGAAGATTAATCTTGCCAGATTATAAGAGTTAGAGGTGTTCAGAAACTATCACCCACAGTGTGAGAGAAACTAACAGAAATGTGACACAAGAACGATGTATGACTTGAAAGAAAGTATCTCATAATAAGGGGGTATCTAATTATGAGATACAACTTTCTTTCAAGTCATACATAGTTCTTGTGTTACATTTCTGTCAGTTTCCCTCACACTGTCAGTGATAGCTTTGGAACACCTCTAACTCCTATAATTTGGCAGATTCCTTCTTCTGCGTGGATCTTTCTATGATGATCTTCTTTTTTCCTCCGTACGGTTTCTCATGGTGTCCTCCACATGTGCTTTCTCTATGTCCATGTTTGTCTTTACTGTTTTGTTTTTATATTTTCATTGTATGTTTTTCTTATGATTTACTTTTATTTTTATTGAATATTTTTGTAATGTATTATTCATTGAATACAATGAATGTCCTGGATATTTATTTTCTATGTTATTTGTAATCATATTTCTATTCAAATCTTTGTCTTGTGGGTTCTACTGAAATGTATAAGAAGCCTTGAAAAAGCACCAGGCAAAAATGCAGCATGGGTCATAAAACATGTTGGGTGGCAACTATTTATAACAACTTATCAATCATTAAAATTAGAGCTTTGAGACCATCAAGAACCGCAAGAGTAATAAATCAAAGTACAACAAAAATGATAACCTAGGGACCCTAATGCTCATTTTTTTAATTCAAATTGAAAAATGGATATGTAGAATACAAGGGATGAACCTATACACCTAATTCATAATCAGGACCTTGTTAGCAGAACTTTTGAAACCATTGGAGGTTGTCTGGAACCTGTGTGGGAACACATAGACACATTCTAAGGATTTAAGGTGTAATTTAGAAACAAATAGCTTGAACGACTAATGCTGATTTTATCTCAAAGGAGTATAGAACTATATTTGTGTTGCACATTTTTGGATCGTATATTGACATAAGGAAATATAAAGGATCTTCTTGGTCTTCACAGACTATTGAAATACTCATGATGCAGATATTGTGTTTAAGGTGATAGTGTGATCACAGAAATTATTAATTGGAATGAGTGAGAAAAATATAATTGTGATCAATGTTTGTTCAAAGAAAATACAACCTTAAACATATATCAGAACCAGAGAAAATGCACTCACAAAACAGAAGGTAGTTACCTTTGTCACCAAAGAGAGTGAAAAGAGAGTGAAATTATGCCGAAGAGTGAAATAACATTCACTGCAGATGTATTATCTGTGTTCCAATTTCAGGATTCTCCAAGTTTAAAAAGACCAAATGGTATGAGACTTAGAGATACCCTGAAGATATATCATTTCTGTAGAAAATGACAGATGATTTAATTTACCAACACGTTCCTAAAGATATTCATCTTGTCTTCACATATCCACTGCAACCGCCACATGTTAGTGTCCTGTAGTGTGATGAATCAGAATGGCGATATCTAGAACATCTGTTTTCTTTCTTATGCCATTTCTCTTACTCCGTGTCTAATGCCAACCAGGATATTGTGATTGTGTATGGTTGGCTGTGGACACAGAGAAATACATAAAAATCCATTGCTTCAGTTGGATTCAAGCTTCATGGTTAGTGTTTAACAATAGCTATCAAATCAATCAAAATACTCTGCAAGAGCATTGCTTACAGTTAAGCAATGTTTCTGTAAAAAATCTAACAAAGTATTAGATATATTTACAGCAATGTTATGCACTAAGATGGCAAAATCTAGAATCCCCAAATGTTGTAGATGCAAATGGACTCAGACCAAACTTGGAAGAAGGCAAACAAGAAGCCTTTGGCAATTTGTTCCACCAACTGCACTAGGTAAAGTTGGCAGACCTCAAAAGCATGCATTTGTTCCTTGGAGACTTGGACCTTCCATTGCTATGGACCCAGGAACCTGATGATCTGAATGAGCAATCCTGTTAGCAGGAGAAGGAAGGGTGATCACCTGCCTACTGGCCAGCAAGGCAAATGGCCATATTAGCCTAACTAAGGGCCTCATTATGACTTCAACGGATGGAAAAGCCCGTCCATCGAAGTCTGATGGGGAGGTTACTGCTGTTATGGCTGCCTCCCCACCGGCTCCATTATGAGTTTGCCGCTGGGTCAGCGAGCGTAAACTAAGTTCCCACCTGCTAGCCCAGCGGGAAACGGCCTACAGCATTGTCTCCGGCATGTAATAGAGCCAGTGGCAATGCTGTAGTGCGTAGGGTGCATCAGCACTCGTCGCAATGTTCACTGTCTGCCAAGCAGACAGTGAACATTGCAAGAGGGCTGGCCAGGGGGGTCCGTGCACTGCCTATGCCAAGTGCATGGGCAGTGCAGGGGCCCCGTGAGACACCCAGCACCCCATCTCCGCCAGCCGTTTAGTGGCAGGGTTACAACCATGAAACCTCTGGCGGAAAAGGGAGTTGTAATCCCCAGGTTGGTGCTGCTTGCAGCACTACCCTGGCAGATTAGGACCACCAGTACCACCAGACCATTGTGGAGACAAAACTGGGGATGCTGGCGGTCTGACCGTGGCGCTACCACCGTGGTTGTAATATGGCAGTCGGACCGCCGCATTGGCGGTGGTCAAACCGTCACCGCGACCATGAGGCCCCAAGTCATTTTTTACAAATTCTTTTGTCATGTGGGTCCTTGAGTGAATCCTATATTACCCGAACACACAGACGTTTAAACCCAGAGAGGTTTGTGTTAATTGTTTGACAATTGGCGTGTTAAATGTTGATTTAAAAACATGTACCAAGAACTTAGCAAGTCTCTCCAAATGATATGTGCTCTTTTGGACTGAGCTGTATCCAGATTCATGAAGAACAGACCAACATTTGTTAACATAAGAACATCCTCATGGTCATTTTAGCAGTCAACAGAAAGAAAAGGGCTGCCTGGCCTGCTTAGAATGCCCATTTTTAACTATATGTTAAATAAGGCAGGTGAGGGCTTAATGTACAGAAATACACGTGGGGAAGGTATGCCTCACCAGAGACAAGAGTTTTTGGCAAATGAAGGGAAATTGTCAGCTAATGCAATATCACATCTCCAGCCTAAGTTAGCATAACTCTTAGTGCACATTCAAATCATGATTGTACATGCTTTTCACTTAAACAATATAACTAAGAAATAACCATGAAAAGATTGATTAACTAGAAATCATAATATTCATATATGGTATATTATTGCAGACATGTAATTTGCACATGATCATTCTATGTCTCTACTTATAAATGCATTTCAGATCATGAGTTTCAGTCTCTTAGTTTGCAAGAATACAGTTAAGCACACATTATATATGTTGTTGAATGCATTTTTTTCCCCTTATGGAAGCCATAATGGCACAGCCAAGTTATGCCCACTCACAGGCGCTGGGCCAGACCCAAGATAACAATCCAAAGCTCCAAAAAAGTGAATATATATTGGGAGAAAGCCATGAAACGTCAACTTCTTCAGTCAAATGCTTATTACCAATTAAAGTGAGAGTGTGCCAATCTGTTCATGGGAAAAGAGGTTAATCTGAATGCACACTAAGGCACAGAGAACTTTGATGGAACCCTGAGACAAGTGAGTGCCCTTTACACACCTCATTGACAGTCTATAGATGTCCTGAAGGAGTAATTAGGGTAAAGAATAAATGCAAAGTCTGTCACGTACTGCGCTGGACTTCTCACCTCTGGATTTCGTATTGGCGAATACACCAAGTCTTCTACAGGTCCTGGATACTCCCAGATAAGGGCGACCCCTTCTAGTAGCCACGGTGCTGCTTGACAGGCTATGCCAAAGCAGACCGTACCCTCCAGAAGGAGTTCCAGAGGGAAAAAACGCCAACACTGGGGAAAAAACCTCTAACAGGAACTCCTGAAGGAAAACAAGAAAAAACAGGACTTGACAACAGGAAACAAAAATAGGCAATATGCAGGGTAAAAGGCAGGAAAAAAGGAACAGGTAAAAATATCCCAAGGCTAAAGCAGGAACAAAGAACAAGCAAAAATCTCCTAAAGCAAAAGCAGGAACAAAGAACAGGCAAAAATCTTCCAAGGCAAAAAAGCAGGAACAAAGAACAGGAGCGAACAGCACAACCAGAAGGAAGTGTTTGCAACGCAAGGAGGAACAAGACTGACTGACTTATATACTGAGAAAAGGGAAGTGACATCACAGGAAAGGGAAGTAACACCATCTTGGATTGGGAAAAGCCCATAGACCAGTATAGGAAAAAGGAAGTAGTATAAAAGAAAAACAGAGCATGCTGGGACAAAAACACGAAGAAGACAAGATGGACACAACATGGATAGAGACAGGCAAAAGGACCAACAAAAAACCCACCACCAACAACAAAAGAAGAAAAAAGGCTACAAGTAAGTGTAGCGTGACCGGAAACGAAATATATGCTTCCCAGAAAGCATAGGCAAAAAAAGCGGGGAACGGCGCTCCGAATATCGGTAGCACGTTCCACCCGCGAGGACAGAAAGAGACGCTGCGTCAGAGCGCGGCGTTACTAAGCCACTTTTTGACATGGTAAGACCTATGGTTCATATGCAAAGGTATAAGTGATTTGTATGTAAAGCAAGCTGCCTAGTTAGAAAATATAAAAAACGAAAATATTGTGCTATTGGTTTAGAAGTGTGACCTTGGTGAGAAAATTATAGACTACTAAATGTGAAACTATATTAATCAATTATCGTCATATTCTTACAGTAGTCATCATTACAAGGTTGACTAATGTACACATTTTACAACTGTCAAACATTAAGCCCTCCTGCAGCCCCTATTAAGAGTTTCCCACTGGGTCAGTGGGCGGAAACAGAGTTTCTGCCCGCTGGCCCAGTGGGATACAGTCCACAACATTGACGCTGGCTCCTAATCAAGCCGGGGGCAATGTTGCGGTGCGTCAGATAAAACAGCACCAGTCGTGCTTTTCCTTGTCTGCTAAGCAGACAGTAAAAAGCGTGATAGATCTGTCCATGGGGGCCCCTGCAAATCCCATGCCAAGTGCTCCCAGCACCCAGTCTCTGCCAGCTTTTACATGGCGGTACAACCGTTATGGCATTGCCGGCAGAGAAGGGACTCATAATCCCCAGGGCAGCACTGCTTGCAGCGCTGTGCTGGCAGATTAAGACTGCCAGCACCGCCAGGCCATCAGCCAGCAAAAAAGTGGTGGTGCCGGCGGGCCGACTGTGGCGCATTCACCATGGTCATAATAAGGAGACCGGACCACTGCATTGACGGCGGTCCAACCACCATTGTGAGACTGACGGTTCTACGACTGCCAGACTTGTAATGAGAGCCTAAATGTTATCAGTTGTTCACAACACACAACCGTGCAGCTATAGCCTCTGTGCATTCCAGGAAGGTCGCTGGTCTGGTCTGGAGAAGATGATTTGACTAGCTTGAAATCAATGGAGTTCAAACAAATATGATGGTCTCGTTTTCTGACATATATAGAACTTTATAATGCTTTTTAACCTATATTAACGATTGCAGGTTGAGAGGCAGGGGAGCTCTGAAGAAGAAAACTGTGGCCACTCTTGCTCCCAAGCAATCCCTGATTCATCACAAGGCTTCGTTGGAACCTATGTTTCATTGTGGGGCCGATGAACCTCGGTCACCTCCAAAACCTTTTGCTCATATTTGAGAACAGTTTTTGAAAATGCAGACTGATTCTAGAAATGCCACTCACTGCCAAATTCACTCATACACAGAGGCGAATAGTATAAAAAAACATAAACTTTGGCTTCAAGCTGAAGATAAAATGATAATGGTTCATCTTTTATAAAGGTTGTGTCCACAGAATTTCACTAAGAACAGTTTGTTTTTGACTAATACTTAGGGCAGATATTATTTATTTGCAAAGGTTATATAGAGAACAGTCATAAAATTTGATTATTTCGCACATAGTTTGGAACTCATGTGCTAAATGTAACGGCATACTCTAAATACCTGAACTCCACAGTTAGACCGTCAAATGAAACCCTGGCCTTTCTCACTGTTGTAACTGTGAGATTCCTTTAATTGTATAGATTTTCAAAGTTCAGGAATTTATTGTAGGCTGTAAAGCAAGATGGAATTTTACTTGTAACAAAAGCTTAGACAGATGAACAGGTAGCTTATGTAAGAAGTCGTTTACACAACTCATACAATTCTCAGATGAAGAACTTGCACTAGGAAACAGGCAGACATTGCCACAATCTTGCTAAAATTATACACTGGGTACAATAAGTCAACAGTCTTTATGTCACTGACCCTGTGGACCGACCCCAAATTGTAAAGGGCCCTACTTTAGATAATGCTGTCTTCCAGTACAAAATTGCCCCTCCTTTTAATCAGCCTGACATTCAGTAGCCCCTGGGTCCAACTGGATGGCCCTAGATATAATGAAAAAGATCAGTTTGGGCTACACAATTAATAGTCCTATTTAAAATCGGTTTAGAGACCAGAACCGTTCCAGATTCCAGACACTGTTTAATCCTCCCCCACCTCTTTGAAAAAGGTGATCCCACTAAGCCAACTGATTTAAGGTTCAACATACACTCGCATTGTGAAGCCTAGTTCTATGCCAAAATGCCTATAGTAGAGTTGGAAACCAGAGTATAAATGTGTAATCTCCTTCCATATTTTGAAAGAGATTCCCACCAATGGTGTGAAAGTTTGGCTGTATCATTGTTTTTATTTATTTTATTCAGAGAATATATGAGGTTCCTTAGAAGTCACTTTACGCCTGCTTCCTGAAACACCTCATCCATGTATCCATCTTCTCGGAGAAAGTAATATCTTGGGGATTTAAAATCAATTTTAGAAGAATTCAAAATGTATATTCTGAAATGGGTGTGAATGCAAATAGGAATTGGTACAAGATTATCTGAATGGCTTATGAGGAAGCTGTTTCTGAAACTGGGTTGTGTACTAGCTCCATGAAACCTGTAAGGGAGATTCAATGATTTGTTTTAGGATTTTTCTCTGAAACGTAGTGAACACCACATTTCTCTGCTTCAGTATGCTGAGGATACTACTATTTTTGTACTGAACTGCCGTAGCACCAAAAAGAGCAAAGAAAGCACTTGCCATTTATAATAGCAAGAACAACTCATTGGTCAGCATTTTAAAAAAACGCAAAGATTCTAATTTATGAGGTGAGACTCCTTTCTCTAGAAAATGGGAAGGCAGATGATTAAAAAAGACACTTCTACATGTATCCTGCATGTTAGTATAGCGATTCATAAAGCACATTTTAATTTTAATAACCTACATTTGAAAGCCTCTGCTTTGACATTCGTTCCTTATACGTTTTATTTGAATGCAGAGTGCCATACTCTCCTTTCCTTCCTCACTTCCATTATGTGGTGCATTCATATTTTGTAATCATGGAATCTGATGAGATAGCTAAAAGGGAGATGGCCTTGTGTGTTCCATCCTACAAGAAGAAGGACGGAAAGTAGCAGTGAACCTCTGCATGCACTATTATGCCATAAATTCATTGTTCTGTTGTCCTGTATAATGAAACAATAGTCAAGAATGTGCCGACCCTTCTTGGCTCCATTGAACACCATATCTAGAAAATGCATATAAGGTAGACACATCGACTGATTGTAGAAGGGGTGCTGAACCATAAAATTCTGTCTTTGAACTAAAAGGCACCATATGGTGTGAGGAGGCACTGCATGGCTTGAAATATCTGCAAATTAAAACATAACTAAACCTTTCTGAACCATGCAATCAGAAAGCTGGTTGTAACCAAGTTAGGTAAATGTAGTAGTAAAGGAATGAAGGTGGAATATGATTGGGTCACATATGACCTGGCCCCCAGATTTATATGGTTGCTGTAAACATGCTTATAATATTTACAATCATTCAAATACACATGCCTTGTAGACAAATCATGTATAATAGATAACTGTATAGTAAAATAACTGTTGCAAGTGTGCACTGATTTCAAGAGTACTGAATGAGGCTCTGGGTAGAGCACCTATCATTGAGAGATTATCTGACAGGTTTGTCTAACTCTAAGCACTTATTTACAATTGGAGTTAGGGACAACTCCCAGTTCTCCTTTTCCCCTTGAGTGTATTTTCCTTTTGGGGCTTAGGGAACCTACCAGGAATGGTCCCACAACTTTGGGGGATAACACAATAAAGTCATGTGCGTTGCGTCTAGTCTTTGAGCTGGCCCACGTGATGGTTTTCATTATTTCTTGATTCTCTCATATACTAATTGCTAAAAGCTCTATGAGCAAGCACACTAAAGAAGGAACAAAAGCACCCCAACTATGTCCCTTTGCTAATATTTACCATTTTAAATAAGCCATTGTTTATAACGTATTGTGAACTAGCGCACAAATACATCAGTATCTTCCACTCAGGATACTCACCATAGATTTAGCATGAAACATGAAACCTTTAAATTCGCCATTTTAAGTGTGTTTCCTCAAAAAGAATCGCATCTGTCAACCATTGTTGCTGAGTACGGGCTGAAGTTCGAATAAAATAACTGGCATTAAAGTATTGCTGATGCCAGGGGAATACAATCTGTTGAATCTGATGCCACCACTCAGCATATTATCTTGGCCACACTAGTACATGAAACCTTTGCATATAATTTTAGATTCAAATGTAAAACAATAACTTTCTGAAGGCAATTATAGTAGGGGACCATTATAGGGGTTTGAAAGGAGTGTCAGAATTCCTCTGTGATAAGAGGCTGGTCTGAACCTTTTGCAGAATTATGCACATTTTTTATAAAGGTGCAGGATCACTTTCCTGTGCATTGAAGTTTTTTTCTCCGTTCAATTTCTGTCATATAGGAGTTATCCAACTATCAGCTATGTGTTAATGAAGAACAGAGGAGACACTCAAAAAAAGGTATCAGTTTAAGTTAAGCGTGAGTAGACATGTAGCCACTGCATAGTATATTAGATTGCGTAAGTGACCAGCCCAATGTGAGTTCTGGAATAGACATGATATGCAGTACATGGGGGTGAATGATAGTTAACAAATGCTACCCTAAGGAAAAGATTAAAAGATGTGTCTTGAGTCTTCTACCAGGTATTGCTGCTGTCACTAACACAATAGATTTGCTGCAATCCTAACTGTTTTCGTTTCGTAATGGGAGAGGTGAAATTCATTGATATTCAGCTAATACCAGTTATCACCCCTAGCTCAGGGTCTTATTCATTATGATCAGTGTGGCTTTCTCCCGTGAAGATTTATCTCTACTAACACAGATTTACTGATTAAGGCAATCGATTATTATTCTACAAATAAAAATAAATCAGCTATAATAATGCTTGATGCAGAGAAAGCTTTTGCCTTTGTACAATGGGAGCTTCTTTTTGCAATCCTCTGAAAATTGAAATTCCCTGAAGAAATATTTACATTTTTCTCTAATCTTTACCAAGGGGCGGAAGCCAATATCCTAGTCAATTCTCAAATAGTTGGCAAAACTTTGATACGCCGCGGGACTCGACAGAGATGCCCATTGTCTCCAGTACTTTTTGCTCTTTTTATCGAACCACTGGCTTCTGCTCTAAGGCAGGATAGCTCTATAAAACCTCCAGTGCCGGGTGCACCCAAGCTCTACCTCTTTGCAGATGATGCAGTTTTGTATCTCGAGGCTGACACAATGAATATCGAGAAGGCCATCAGTAAAATACAAGCGTTCTCCAACTTGGGGGCCTAACAGATCAATAAATCCAAATCAGAGGTGTTGCTTTTCAATGCTCATGGCTCTATCCTACCAGTCGAGATGCGAAGTAACTATCGGACTCCCCATCCTGTCAGATATCTAGGCATCTACGTAACTCAAAATATGTCTGACCTCTACTCAATAAACTATCTCCTTACTCTTAAGAAAGCACAGTCTCTTATACTTAAATGGCAGAATTCCCCTTTAACGATAATTGGCCGTGTTGTCTTGATAAAAATGATGATACTACCTTAATTTTTGTTTATATTTTCTAATGTTATGATCAGGGTTCCACAAAAAGTTTTCAAGGATCTTAATGTAATGGTACGGGAATTTATCTGGGCAAATAAAAATTCTCGTACTCGGTTGGAGACAGTACAGATGACTTTAGATGACCGGGTCCTAGCTTTACCCCATCTTAAAAAATACTACGAGGCAACTTACACAGATTGGATTGTAAGAGCGGCCTCTACATATCACGTCGACTCAAATTTTTATCTGAAACAGATGTTCCTTGAAAACAACATTCGTTTATCCCACTTTCTTAAAATGCGATGGCTCCCGAAATGCACAAGATATAGGATCTCCAATTTTCTCTGGTCCAGAGGTTTAAAACTTCAACAAAAGTATCACTTTACTCGGTTCCATCCAACTATCTCTTTAAGAGAAGAGGCTGCATTTGGACTCCCCCTCTCTGCTAAAGCTCTAAGCGACTGGGAAAAATCTGGGGTTAGGCAAAATTCAGGATTTCCAATCTGGGGATAGTGTCATAACATGGGCATAATTTAGAATTAGCAATCCAACTATCTCAGGATATCTATTCTTTTCTTATTTACAAATACTTTGCTTAATTCAATCACTAGGTTCTACAGGTCAGTATCCAGTCGAATCACTGTCCTTTAGAATTACACAGGCTATGTGGGTGCAGAAACGGGCAGGGATTGGTAATTGGTACAGTATCCTCTTAGAAGAATTGTCAGCTCAAGTTCTTCCTCCTGCAGTAAGCAGAATAGCAGCAGTTACGTCTTGTGCAATCAATCTCCAGACTTGGAAACACTAGAATAGATATTCCTCTAAAGCTTTAAGAGGCGCACATTTCAAAATAATGTATTTGTTTATGAAGTGGATGCTTTATTATACCACTGTGCAACTTAATAAGATGGTACCATCTATTCCAAGCAACTGCTTCCGATGCCATTGCGAGGTTGGATATTGGCTTCACGTCTTCTATTTCTGTCCTCTAGTCACCAACTTTTGGGACCAAATTTTTCAATCGATTAGTTTGACACTTCAGGTAACATTAACATCAGAACCAATGGGGGCACTTTTTGCCATATCTAATCATCCCGGGCTGTCTAATTACGCAAAACAGTATTTGTGTCATAGTAACATTGATAGCGAAATCCCTGATTTTGCAACAGTGGAAGAACCCACAACCTCCATTGGATGATCTCTTGGGTAAAAAAATGGCATCAGTTCAAGTTAAAGAACTTTTGTATGCACAGAGAAACTTGGCCACTAGGAAGTATCATTCTCTGTGGGGAAAGACCTCTTCATCCTCAGCTCTGACTCAGATTTGAATCGAAATCTAAAGTTTAATGAATTAATACGTCTCCATGAACTATTAGAGTAGTATGACTTTATATCAGAAGTGTACTAAAACTCAGTACAAGTGTTGTATTACTGTTTTGATTTTAATGATTATGTCATGATCTTGAATTGTAATTACATGTTTTACCTGCTCGAATATGCTTGATAAAAACACTTAAAAAAAAAAAAGAGTTATCACATATATTTACATTACATTTTTCACTAGGGAAGACATACTTAAAGAGTTGACATCAGACAATAGTGTAACTTTTGTCTTTTTTTAGACATATGTGTAGGAAGTTGGCTCTGTATGCACTATTTCAAAGTAAGAAATAGCATGCACAGAGTCCAAGGGTTCCCCTTAGAGGTAAGATAGTGGAAAAAGAGATAATTCTAATGCTCTATTTTGTGGTAGTGTGGTCGAGCAGTAGGCTTATCAGAGGGTAGTGTTAAGCATTTGCTGTACATGCACACAGGCAATAAATGAGGAACACACACTCAAAGACAATTCCAGGCCAATAGGTTTTTGTATAGAAAAATATATTTTCTTAGTTTATTTTGAGAACCACAGGTTCAAGATTTACAATCAATACTTCAAATGAAAGGTATTTCACCTAGGTAACTTAGGAACTTTGAATCAGCAAAATAGCATGTACAGTTTTCACAAACAATGGCAATAAGCTATTTTAAAAATAGACACAGTGCAAATTTCAACAGTTCCTGGGGGAGGTAAGTGTTTGTTAGTTTTGCAGGTAAGTAAACCACCTACAAGGTTCAAAGTTGGGTCCAAGGTAGCCCGGCGTTGGAGGTTCAGAGCAACCCCAAAGTTACCACACCAGTAGCTCAGGGCCGGTCAGGTGCAGAGGTCAAAGTGGTGCCCAAAACGCATAGGCTTCAATGGAGAAGAGGGTGCCCCGGATCCAGTCTGCCAGCAGGTAGGTACCCGCGTCTTCGGAGGGCAGACCAGGGGGGTTTTGTAGGGCATCGGGGGGGACACAAGTCAGCACAAAAAGTACACCCTCTGCGGCACGGGGGCGGCCGGGTGCAGAGTGCAAACAGGCGTTGTGTTTGCACTTGGTTTCAATGGGAGACCCAGGGGTCTCTTCAGCGAAGCAGGCAGGCAAGGGGGGGGGGCTCCTCGGGGTAGCCACCACCTGGGCAAGGGAGAGGGCCACCTGGGGGTCGCTTCTGCACTGGAGGTCAGATCCTTCAGGTCCTGGGGGCTGCGGGTGCAGTGTCTTTACCAGGCGTCGGGTTCTTAGAAGCAGGCAGTCGCGGTCAGGGGGAGCCTCTGGATTCCCTCTGCAGGCATCTCTGGGGGGGGCCAGGGGGGTCAACTCTGGCTACTCACAGGTCGTAGTCGGCGGGGAGTCCTCCCTGTAGTGTTGTTTCTCCGCAGGTGGAGCCGGGGGCGTCGTGTGCAGAGTGGAAAGTCTCACACTTCCGGCGGGAAACGTGCAGTCCTTTAAAAGTTGTTTCTTTGTTGCAAAGTTGTTTCTTCTTTGGAGCAGAGCCGCTGTCCTCGGCCGTTCTTGGTCCTTTTAGATGCAGGGTAGTCCTCTGAGGCTTCAGAGGTCGCTGGACCCTGCACGCGTCGCTGTTGCAGTTTTTCTTGAAGTGGGGAGACAGGCCGGTAGGGCTGGGGCCAAAGCAGTTGGTGTCTCCGTCTTCTCTGCAGGGCTTTCAAGTCAGCAGTCCTTGTTCGTCTTCAGGTTGCAGGAATCTAGTTTCCTGGGTTCTGGGGAGCCCCTAAATACTGAATTTAGGGGTGTGTTTAGGTCTGGGAGGGCAGTAGCCAACGGCTACTGTCCTTGAGGGTGGCTACACCCTCTTTGTTACTCCTCCCTGAGGGGAGGGGGGCACATCCCTTTTCCTATTGGGGGAATCCTCCAAAATCAAGATGGAGGATTTCTAAAGGCAGGGGTCACCTCAGCTCAGGACACCTTAGGGGCTGTCCTGACTGGTGGGTGACGCCTCCTTGTTTTTCTCATTGTCTCTCCTGGACTTGCCGCCAAAAGTGGGGGCTGTGTCCAGGGGGCGGGCATCTCCACTAGCTGGAGTGCCCTGGGGCATTGTAACACGAAGCCTGAGCCTTTGAGGCTCACTGCTAGGTGTTACAGTTCCTGCAGGGGGAGGTGTGAAGCACCTCCACCCAGAGCAGGCTTTTGTTTCTGTCCTCAGAGAGCACAAAGGCCCTCACCACATGGGGTCAGAAACTAATCTCTCAGCAGCGAGCTGGCACAGACCAGTCAGTCCTGCACTAACAATTGGGTAAAATTCAGGGGGCATCTCTAAGATGCCCTCTGTGTGCATTTTTAAATAAATCCAACACTGGCATCGGTGTGGGTTTATTATTCTGAGAAGTTTGATACCAAACTTCCCAGTATTCAGTGTAGCCATTATGGAGCTGTGGAGTTCGTTTTTGACCATATACTCTTATGGCTACCCTGCACTTACAATGTCTAAGGTTTTGCTTAGACACTGTAGGGGCATAGTGCTCATGAACCTATGCCCTCACCTGTGGTATAGTTCACCCTGCCTTAGGGATGTAAGGCCTGCTAGAGGGGTGACTTACTTATGCCACAGGCAGTGTGAGGTTGGCATGGCACTCTGAGGGGGAGTGTCATGTCGACTTAGTCATTTTCTCCCCACCAGCACACACAAGCTGGCAAGCAGTGTGTCTGTGCTGAGTGAGGGGTCCCTAGGGTGGCATAAGACATGCTGCAGCCCTTAGAGACCTTCCATGGCATCAGGGCCCTTGGTACCAGGGGTACCAGTTACAAGGGACTTACCTGGGTGCAAAGGCTGTGCCAGTTGTGGAGACAATGGTACATTTTAGGTGAAAGAACACTGGTACTGGGGCCTGGTTAGCAGGGTCCCAGCACACTTCTCAGTCAAGTCAGCATCAGTATCAGGCAAAAAGTGGGGGGTAACTGCAACAGGGAGCCATTTCCTTACAATATGTTTATTGGCATTTGTAATAGACAACACATGCAGGTGAAGACAGTTCAAAATAATAACATCATCATACAGGGCATGGCATTTATGTGATGTTTAACAAGATTATAAGATGTAGTCAACAAAACAAGGCCCCATATGAAAATTATGCAATGCCCCAGTGATCATAACTGTCTATTCCGGACCTCCATTTAAATCAAACTACAATGTGGTAAAAAGATTAACCCCATGTGTGAAAAACAAAAAACAAAAAAGGGGGAAGCACCAATCCTATTCAGGGATTACTCAGGTTAGCTAGGTCAGGGAAAACTAAAGCACAAAAAAAGAGAGGGTGGTCGGGTGACTACCCCACGGCCAACAGGAGAGATCCCCGGTGGCAGGAGCAATAAGCAGGAATCCATGGGAGAGTAAGGGGGTGCATATCCAGTACATCATGAGCCAGGTAGGTAGAGTCACAATCTAGTAACACAGCAGTCAGTCATATTCAATGTGCGCTCCATTCCCCAGCAGGATCTCTCAGAGTCAGCCCCGTCCCCCCTCAGTCAATCCACCCTGTCCCTCAGGATCTTCCTCTGACTCCCCCTCAGGGTGCTCCCAAGCCTCCAACACCTCCGTCCAGAATCCCACTATTGGACATCACTGCACCCCTCTAACATTTTCTCTAAGCAGGGCCCTCTCCTCAGCCGTGGCCCACAGAGTGGCATCCTTCATCCAAGTTCTCAACACCAGACTCACTGCGGACCTTTAGGCCATTGCCATTCTTCTCTTGGACAGCACCAGGGCTAGGTCTATGAATCTAGAGCCCACACTCCCTGTGTGTGACCTTGGGAACACAGATAACAAGCAGACCTCCAAGGAGCAGTCTAGAGAGAGAGGCCCAATGTGGAATTCAGGGACTTTATCACCGTGTCCCACTATGTACGTAACTGGGGTCTGCTCCAGGTCATGTGGTCGAAGTCTGCATTTAGAAGCCTACACTCAGGGCAGCCACGTGGTTCCCCACCATAAACAACCCAGGGTCATTTATGTCATGTGGACATAAATAAATTGGTATATTTCAGCCTCATGTTCCTGGAGACCTTCGGATATGACAATAATTTGTCCACTCTGAGTCCGTAAAGCCCATCCTTGTATCCCACCCCACCGCCGCCACAGTGTCGACAAGGGTTTCGGCCCATCCCAGACAATGATTGATAGGACCATGTCACAAGTGCCTTACAGCGTCCAAGAACACCAACAATTGCAGCACTGCATGAGTCTTTGGTTTCTCATGCCACCCAGGGCCCACAGGTTCCTGAAGATTCATATCAATGCCTCATAGGTGAGGAATCGGCTTGTGGGGTAAGTCGTATTGGGTCACCAAATCCTGCAGAGAGAGCAATGTACCTAGTTGGTAACAATCTTCCAGCGTCACCAGCCCAGCGCCCGTCCAGGCTGACAATTGTCCAGCTGTGAAAAACGTTATAGGATCACTACATAGGAGACCTACCAATGGTAGTACCCTGGCCCCCCTCATCCAGGGGGTGCTGGAGATTTTCCGGAGACACTCTTTGACGGTCCCCATTCCATATCAGTTCCCGCAACAGGGTATCTAATTGAGAAAGTGAAGAGGCAGAAACCCCAACCAGGAGATTAGTAAAATAGTAGAGTAATCTTGGTAACATGATCATTTTGGATACTGAGATCTAGTGTTCATTGACAAAATATTGATACCCTAAATATAGTGAAACAAAAATATTGCCACACAAATATCGAGCACAAAAATATTGTTTTCCTATACTTATAATTGAACATAGAAAAATATTTTTAAAAATCACTGTACACAAAAACGATAAATATATTTAAAAAATTGCTTTTGAAGATATATACATACTTAAAAATAGTAAACATTAAAGATACTAACATGAAACAGTAATTTATTGTAAATTAAATGTATTTAAATAATATAAAATATATATACATAAATATGTACTTATTTAAACACACACACATACACATGTATGTTAATGTACACCTATATAATGTAAAACTAATATTAAAATAATAATTTTAATTTGTATTGAAATTAACTATTTTTTTAAGCTTAATAGTATAACACACAAATGCATATAATAAATATAAATCATAACAAATAATCTGGAAACAATTAAAAAAAATACCAATGTAATTATGCATAAATGTAAACAATATAAAAAATATATTATATATTACAAACTTTACTACTTAAAATATATAATTTAAAATACACAGAAACATAATAATAATATAATTTTCAACAATGTAGACAAACCTATAAATTTCTAGGAATAGTACATATAATATTCCCACTCCAGTCAGTGCATCATTAGGGAAAACAATGGACTCAGGATGGGTAAAATGTAATATTCCCACTCCACTTGGTGCAACAGTAGGGAAAGCGTTGGACTCACGAGGGGTAAAGTTTACTCTTCCCACTCCAGTCTGTGGGACTGTAGAGAAAGCGTTGGACTAACAAGGGGTAACATTTACTATTGCAATTCCAGTTGGTGCAACAGTAGGGAAAGCATTGGCTTCAGGAGGGGTAACATTTACTATTCCCACCGCAGTTGGTGCAATAATATGGAAAGTGTTGAACTGTGGAGGGGTAACATTTAATATTCCCTCTCCAGTCAATGCAACAGTAGGGAAAGCATTGGACTCAGGAAGGGTAAAATTTATTATTCCCACTCGAGGTAGTGCAACAGTAGGGAAAGCATTGGACTCAGGATGGGCAAAATTGTATATTCTCACTCCAGTATGTGCAACAGTAGAGAACGCACTGAACTCAGCAAGAGTACAATTTACTATTCCCACTCCAGTTGGTGCAAAAGTAGGAAAACTGTTGGACTCAGGAGGGGTAAAATGTACTCTTCCCACTCCAGCCTGTGCGACTGTAGGTAAAGCGTTGGACTAACAAGGGGTAATATTTGCTGTTTCCACTCCAGTCGGTGCAACAAATTGGAAAGCTTCGAACTCAGGAGGGGTGAAGTTTACTGTTTCCACTCCAGTCTGTGTAACAGTAGGGAAAACATTGGACTAAGGAAGGATAGAATTTACTGTTCCCACTGCAGTCTTTGCAACTATAGAGAAAGCATTGGACTCAGGAGGAGTAAAATGTACTATTCCCACTCCTATCAGTGCAACAGTAGGAAAAGCATTAGGCTCAGGATGGGCAAAAATGTATATTCCCACTCCACTATGTGCAACAGTAGGAAAAACGTTGGACTCAGGAGGAATACAATTTACTATTGCTATTGCAGTTGGTGCAACAGTAGGGAAAGCAGTGGACCCAAGAGGGGTAAAATATACTGATCCCACTCTAGTCAATGCAACAGTAGGGAAAGCATTGAACTCAGGAGGGAAAAAAATTACTATTCCCACTCCTGTTGTTGCAACAGCAGGGAAAGCGTTAGACTCAGGATGGGCAAAATGTAATATTCCCACGCCAGTATGTGCAAAAGTAGTGAAAGCTTTGGACTCAGGAGCGGTAACATTAATATTCCCACTCCAGCATGTGCAACAGTAGAGAAAGCACTGAACTCAAAAAGCGTAAAATTTACTATTCCCACTCCAGTCTGTGCAACTGCAGGGAAAGCATTGGACTAACAAGGGGTAATATTTACTATTCCCACTCCACTCAGTGTAATTCTATAGAAAGCTTTGGAATCTGGAGGGGTGAAGTGTAGTGTTTCCACTCCAGTCTGTGTAACAGTAGGGAAAACTTTGGACTCAGGAAGGATAGAATTTTTTATTCCCACTACAAATAATGCAATAGTAGGAAAACCGTTAGTCAGGGTGGACAAAATGTAATATTCCCACTCCAGTATGTGGAATAATAGGAATGGTGTAGACTCAGGAGGGTTAAAATTTACTTTTGCCATTCCAGTCGGTGCAACAGTTGGGAAAGCGCTGGACCCAGGAGGGGTGAAATATACTGATCCCACTCTAGTTGATGCAACAGTAGGGAAAGCATTGAACTCAGGAGGTGTAAAATGTACTATTCCCACTCCTGTCGGTGCAACAGTAGGGAAAGAGTTAGACTCAGGATGGGCAAAATATAATATTCCCACACCAGTATGTGCAAAAGTAGTGAAAGCTTTGGACTCAGGAGTGGTAACATTTACTATTCGCACACCAGTCAGTGCATCCGTAGGGAAAGCGTTGGACTCAAGAGGGGCAATATTTAATATTGCCACATCAGTCTGTGCAACAGTAGGGAAAGCGTTGGACTCAAGAGGGGTAATATTTAATATTCCCACATCACTCTGTGCAACAGTAGAGAAAGCGTTGAAATCAGGAAGAGTACATTTTACTATTCCAATTCCAGTTAGTGCAACAGAAGGGAAAGCATTTGATTCAGGAGGGGTAACATTTACTATTCCCACTCCAGTCTGTGCAACTGTAGGGAAATGTTGGACTCAGTAGTGGTAAAATGTATTATTCCCACTCCAGTTGCTGCAACAGTAGGGAAGCGTTGGTCTAAGGAGGGGTAAAATGTACTATTCTCACTCCGGTCTGTGCAACAATAGGGAAAATTTTGGTCTCCAGAGAGATGAAGTTTACTATTCCCACTCCAGTCGATGCAACTGCAGGAAAATTGTTGGGCTTAGGAAGGGTAACATTTACTATTCCCACTTCAATCTGTCCAATGGTAGGGAAGCGTTGGACTCAGGAGGGGTAAAATGTACTATTCTCACTCCGGTCTGTGCAACAATAGGGAAAATGTTGGTCTCCGAAGACATAAAGTTTACTATTCCTACTCCAGTCGATGCAACAGTAGGAAAATTGTTGGGCTCAGGAGGGGAAATATTTACTATTTCCACTCCAATCGATGCAACAGTAGGGGAAACGTTGGACTCAAACGGGGTAAAATTTAACATTCCTACTCCAGGTGGTGCAACAGTAAGATTGAACTGTGGAGTTGTAAAATTTACTATTCCCACTCCAGTCAGTGCAACAGTAGGGATAGCGTTGGGATCACGAGGGGTGAAATTTGCTATTTCCACTTCAATCAGTACAACAGTAGGGAAAGCGGTAGAATCAGGATGGGGAAAATTTAATATTCCCACTCCAGCCAGTGCAACAGTAGGGAAAGAGTTGGACTCAGGAGGGGTAAAATGTACTATTTACACTCCAATCGATGCAACAGTAGGGGAAACGTTGGACTCAAAAGGGGTAACATTTTACATTCCCACTCCAGTCTTTGTAACACCAGAGAAAGCACTGAATTCAGCAAAAGTAAAATATACTATTCCCTCTCCAGTTGGTGCATCAGAAAGGAATGCGTTGGACTGAGAAGGGGTAAAATTACGAATCCCACTCCAGTCTGTGCAACTGTAGGGAAAGTGTTGGACTAACAATGGGTAATATTTACTATTCCCACTCCAGTCGGTGTAACAGTATGGAAAGCTTGAACTCAGGAAGGTAACATTTACTATTTCCACTCCAGTCTGTGCAACAGTAGGGAAAACCTTGGACTCAGGAAGGATAGAATTTACTATTCCCACTCCAGTCGCTGCAACTGTTAGGAAAGTGCTGGACTCTGGAAGAGTAAAGTTTACTATTCCCACTCAAGTCAGTGCAATAGTAGGGAAAGCGTTGGACTCAGAAGGGGTAACATTTGCTATTCCTACTCCGGTCTGTGCAACTGCAGGGAAAGCATTGGACTCAGGAGGGGTAAAATGTACTATTCTACTCCAGTCGGTGCAGCAGTATGGAAAGCATTGGACTCAGGAGTGGTGACATTTACTATTCACACATAAAATTAAATATATACATAAAAAAAAAAAAAAAAAAAAAAAATAATCATCAATTGTTTAAAACATAAATATAAGAAAGAAAATGTATTTAATAATTATTTCATTAAATTACCATAGCACATCAAACATATATCTAAATTAAAAAAATAAACTAGATAACTCACAAAATAATTAACAATTAATTAATGATAAATAAATAATCTATACTAAATCAGTTATTATTTAACTTCCCACCTTACACACCTACAAACCCAACAACCCACACCTACAATGTAAATTAAAAAAGTATAATTACACAATTTACATAATTATTTCAAAATTCATTAATTAATAACATATAAACAATCAATCATGTATTATTTATTATGTAATTTACTTCCCACCTGATGACAAAACAAACTGAACAACCCGCACCTAAAATATAACTTAAAAAAATATTATTTACCCAATGCCAAAACAAATTGAACAACCTGCACTTAAAATATAACTTAAAAAAATAATATTTACACAATGTAGATACTTAATAATCAAATAAATAATTAATATCAATTAAACAATATATAGATTAATTATGCTTAATTAACTTCCCACCCTGTACCGCTACAAACCTCACAACCCACTACGAAAATTACTATTTTATAATTAAATAAAAAATATAAATAGCTTAAAATCACAAACTGTATTTTAAAACGTTAACTATACAAACAATATAAAACATAGACACTTAACACATTATTTAAACACTTAAAGAAACTCAAAAAAGGACATTTCTTAACTTAAAACATCAATATTTTTGTCCACGATTTTTTTTGCACACAATATTTTTTGTGTCCCGATATTAAAAACTTGATATTCCTGAAATTCAATATTTTTAAATCGATTTTTTGTTGAAACCGACTTCTGGGCCATAATTGGCACCATAAGAGTGCACCAAAGAGAACACAAGATTGAAAGGATCGGAGGGTTTTCCCCCGCGCATCCTCCACTGAACAGAATACCTGTATGCCTAGGTACCAAAAAGAGGAGGGGGACCATGTCAGACCTGGTGGGATATCCAACGACCACTGGATGTCCAGAGATATGAGAAATACACAGGTCTTGGTTTTATTAACTCAGGGGCCAGAAGCCAACTCACATTTCCACAGAAGGTGCTGCGCAGATGCAGAGCCCATAGGGCCATAAGCGAGGTAAAGTAGGAAGTCGTCTGCTTAGGGAGAAACATGTTCCCGGCCCTCTACCATCATGCCGGCGCCCACACCTTCCTGATGAAAAAGCTCAGCCAAAGGCTCAGTGGTCAGAACCAATCAAAGGGGGGATAAAGGGCACCCTTATCAGGTGCCTCTGTATACATTATATTGTGTGGAGATGGTAGTTCTCGTTTTGACCTGTGCGGTCAGAGTAGTGTAAAGTATTTTGACCCAGTTAACCTCATCTTTCCCTAGTCCCAACTGTCCCATGACCTCAAACAAGAAGTCCCATCCTACTGTTACTAAGACCTTTTCAAGGTCCACCGACATAAGCATGGCAGATGATTGAGACCGTACTTCTGGATCATAAAGGACATGGGATAGCCGTCTGATGTTAAGGGAAGCTTTACGAGTCAGAATTCAACCGTTCTGGTGCCTGTGTATCAGCATGGGCATGTGGGGAAGCAATCAGAGGGCCAATAAGTTAAGCGTGGATAGGGGACAAAGCTCTGAGGTTCGGGCTCCCTGGGTTTTGGTCTTGGGGAGTGGGACCACAACTGCATCTCAAGTGGATTTAGGCAGTGCCCCCAGCTGCAGAGAATCAGCATACAGCGATTCCAGCTTCAGGACTAGTGTTCCCATAAATGCAAAGTAAAACTCTGCTGAAAGGCAATCCAGGCTTGGGTTTTTACCATAACCATTTTTATGATAGTGAACCGGATCTCCTGTGTCATTACTGGTCCCCCAGGCATTCCCTAGCCTCCTGGGGAAGCTCTTGCAGAGGTATGCAGTCAAGTAAGGCAGCCTGAATCCCAGGCGAGAGAGCCTCCGGGCATTTGTACAATGTTTCATAATATTCCCAAAATGAAGTATAGAGTATAGAGTGACGTACCATCGCTCACAAGGATATGCGTGATAGGGCTCCCTTGGGATTCATGCCTTATAAGCCAAGACTGGAGCCTAGCCGGCTGTCCTTCTTCACGTGTGCCCTAGCAATTTAGGGCCAGATGTAGGTACAAAAAAATTTGCGACTCGCAATTTGCGAGCCTGTGCGACTCGCAAATTGCGTGTCGCTAATAGGAATGCAGGTACAATTTCCGGGGACAAATTGCGACTCGCACCCGGAGTCGCAACGCAGATAGCGAGTCCGCTGTCTGCGAGGTCGCTTTTTGCGACCGCGCAAAAAACGGACACGCAATTTGCGAGTGGGTGTCGCAAATTGCGATTATCATGAAAATGTATTGCAGGTGCTGCAGAACACTCCAGAAACCACTCCAGAACACTCTGGAAACACTTCCTGGCACATGATGATGACATCACAGCCAGGAAGTTTACTAATACACCTGGGAGGAAGGAGGACCACACCCTTTTTAACAGCAGAACTGAAAACAGAGCAACAGCAACAATGGCAGACACTCCCAGAAAGAGGAAATTGACATTTTCTGAGAAGGAGCTGGAGGTGCTGACAGAGGAATGCTGTCAGCACCATGATGATCTTTTTGGGAAGGCAGCCCTCAATGTGCCAGACTCTACTAAAAAAAAAAATTGGCTGGATATTCAGGAAAAGGTGAACTCCCTGGGAGTCAGCCACAGGAGTGTGGATGAGATAAAGAAGAGGTGGTATGACCTCCGCTCCCGGACCAAGGAGAGGGTGGCAGAAAGGCTCCGGGAGATGAGAGGCACAGGAGGGGGACCATCATCCATACCACCACCCACACCCCTGGAGGAAAGGGTGGAGGAGACCCTGGAGCAGGAGGCTGTAACAGGATTCGGAGATCTGGACACCTCTGAGCCCAGAACATCAACCGGTGAGTACCATGTGATATGCCTGTACCCCCATCAATGCCATACCCCCACCCACCATGTACACAGGGGCATGCACAACCAAGATAGCTCCATTTCAGGGTAGCAAACACCAGAATGATGCATTATGGGCAATGTAGTCAAGTAGGAAGTCAATAGGCAAATGTTTATTAGGAAGTGTGCAACAGATAGTAGACACTGACAGTCTGTTCCCCATGTCCCACAGGTCTCCCACAAGACCCCACCACCAGCCACAGCAGCCAGGTGCCAACAGTCAGCCAGCCCCATGAGGAAAGCACAGGAGCTGCCACCACTCCCACCTGCACCACCAACACCATCCCCTTGATGACAACACCTGCTGCAACAGTGGTTCCGGAGGCTGCACCAGCAACAGCCAGGAGTGCCATGGTACATCTCACAGGGCATCCACCGCTGCGCAGACGACGCAGGTTGAGGAGAGCAGGGCTGCAGGCAGAGTCCGGGCGTCCATCCACCACCATGACAGAGGCACAACTGCTACGTGGTCAGCGCCTGCAGAACCAAATGTTCGGGAGGATTAGTGGGGTTCTGCACCACTTTGTAAGGAGCAATGAGAACAGCATGCAGCAGCTCCATGCACAATTGGACGTCATAGGCAACAACACTGGGGACCTAGCCCTGTCCATGCGGGAACTGGTGGCTGGACTGCTGTCACAGAGCGAGGGTGGGCGGCGCAGGGACCGCCAGCTGCTCCAGAGGCTGGACAGGATGGCCTCCTCAATTTGCAGACTGGCAGTCAACACCACTGGGCTGTCAAGAAGAACAGTCGGCCTCCAGGTGAAAATGGGCCACTTTGCAGGTGATGTGGCAAGAGGCCTGGGCCAGATCACCCATGTGATCGATCTCATGGAGGCACAGCATGTGTCCAGGGGTACAGGGGACACCCCACAGGACAGCAAAGAGGGCTCCACTGTGAGCAGTGTCTCTGCTGGTGACACCAGGGTGCTCCGGAGTGGGAGTACGAGGCAGAGCACTGCTGAACAACCTGGGACCAGCCAGGCTGGCAGAGGCCGCTGTAGGTCATAAACTAAACACTGTCCCTGATGTTGGGGCACATGACGGCAATGTGCCCCATGCCTGGTTGGCTTTCTGAACTCCCTGAACAGTTTGTCATTGTAAATAGTTCAATTTCTGCACATATTAAATAGTTTTTTTGTTCCACTTAACAAATGGAGTTTTTGGTCAATAGGTGAGTATGGTTGAAGTTGACACGTACCTTCCAAAGTATTGGGTTGCGATGTATTGCCGTCTCAGTCTGCCTTGATTTGCGATGCTCCGATCCCCATGATGGCGATGTGGTTGCTCTTGCTCTTCATCCTCAGAATCTGGGTCTGCAGGGGTGAGAGGTAGCCCACGTCAGGTGGCAATGTTGTGCAGGATAGCTCATGCGACAACTATTTTGAATGCTGTAATGGGGGTATACTGGAGGGCACCTCCACTTCGGTGGAGGCATCTGAACCGTGCTTTCAGCAATCCAAAGGTGCGTTCAATCAGGTTCCTGGTCCTCTTATGTGCACTGTTGTATCGTCTCTCACATTCATTGCTAGGTGTTAAGTACGGAGTCATTATCCATGGCCGTAGTGCATATGCACTGTCACCTGTTGGGCACAAACAGTACACTGTTAGAAAGTCCTGGTTGGTGTGCACATTGATCTGTGTGTATGTCTACAAGGTGTATGCAGCTCTACCTAGGAGGTATCCATCTCCAAACTCCCCACGTTCCAGGCGTTGGTGTATCCCACTGTGCCTAAAAATGTAGGAGTCATGAGTACTGCCTGGAAATTTCGCGACAATGTCAGTGATGACATAATTGGCGTCACAAACAACCTGAATATTGAGTGAGTGGGTACACTTTCTATTGCGGAACAGATATTCCAAGTTTGCAGGGGGGCATATTTGAATATGTGTCCCATCTACACACCCTACGACATGGGGAAAGTTGGCAATCCGGTAAAAGTCCAACTTGGTGCTGTTAATTTCTGCCTCATTCCTGGGTAGGTATATGTAGTGAGACATGTGTGTGAGTAAGGCATCTAGGAATGCCCTGAGGAACCTTGATAGTGCACTTTGAGATACCCCACCTGCCACAGCAATGACCCCCTGATAGCTCCCCGAGGCCAAGAGGTGCAGTGAGCATAGCACTTGCACATGCGTAGGGATGGCGCAGCCACGCAGAGTCTTGCGTTCTAGCTGTGGTTTGAGTAATTCAATTAATTCTAGTATAGCTGCGCTGCTAAGTCTGTATTTGTCATAGATTTCTTCCTCAGTTTGCTGAAAAAGAGTCTGCCTTGTTCTGTATATCTTCTCCTGTCTCTGGCTCCTCCTCTTCCTCTGCTGGGCTGCGTGGACTCTCCTCCTCACTGCTATCAGGTATATCTCCTCCATCTTGAGTAACCCAGATGCCTTCTGGGTCTCCTTTTATACTTTGGTAATGATTACCACCTGCTCTGAGTTAGTGGTAAATGGGACATGCAAACTGGGATTTTTGCGGCTTGTCGCAATTTGTGAGTTGCTATTGCATATGGTTTGTGACTCGCAAATTGCGACTTCCTATTTGCGGGTCGCAAAATGGGGTCGCACATTTTGCGAGTCGGTAACGGCTCGCATCGCTTTTTGCGAGTCGGAAATGGGATTTTTGCATCCCATTTCCGATTTTGCGGAGTCGCAAATAGCGATTCGGGCCATTTGCGACTCGCAAACGTTTGCTACATCTGGCCCATAGTTCTTATTGTTTGGACAGCATAGACTTTCTAAAGTGGAAATATATTGGTTCCGGGCTTCACAAGGTCTGCCTAGTGCTGCTTCATTGTTTTCCAGAGAATTATCCAGCTTAAGCAGCCTAACACCAGAGCCCAAAGTTGCCCGTTCAGCTGCTTCTGAACGCCGACTGAGTGACCCAAACAATGGCCACAAACCACCACCTTAAAAGCCTTCCACTCGACCATGCCAGAGGATGCAGAACCCTGATTGAGAGCAAAATACTCAGGACTAATCTCCCTCAGAGACTGTAGGAAACAAGCATCTTCCAGTGACAGTGGATTAAGTCACCATGTGGGGATTTGTAGTCACTCCTCGACAGACTGGAAGCCTAACGGCAGACAGGTGTGATCTGAAAGGGTACGTCCCAGTTATTCGGTCTGCATGACATGTTGACTAAACCTGTTCAAGCATACAAACTTCTTTATTTGAGTGCGAAGTTGGTAGATGTGAGAATAATATGAGTAATCCTGTTCTCCCAATATCTGTCAGTTCCCAGTGTCCCAGCCAGTCCTAGAGGCCCTCATCTGTCCTATATGCCGGTTCACCTGGCAGGGGGTGAAACGGTCACGCATAACATCAGCTACACAATTAGGAGGTCGTCCGTTACCAATGGTGCCAGGGGAGCCAAGAGTGAAAGAAAGCCACTTGGTCCTAGTTTGGACTAAGATACTCCTTAAAGTGATATCCCTGCCCAGCAGCCTACTCTCACTAAGTACTTAACACCCTCTTTGTCAATGGAGGAGTGGACAAGTTGGAATGGTGTCCCTGCCCTGATCCAAATCAGTGCCCCTTGATCACAGACGGAGTAGGAGGTAGCGTATAATTGGCCCCGCCACCTACATCGCAAACAATCTCCCCTCCACTAAGATGTGTCTCTTGCAACATGGCCAACTGCACACCTCACCTCCCCAAATACCTGTGTATGCTGAGCCTATCCTCCAGATATTTCATGACAAAAAGGTCAGTGAGTGATGCTGATCAGGCATCCGATTGCGTAGTGTATTTGTCCCGCTAAGGCCATCCAGGTCTTCTCTATTGCCGAGGCCTCCCACTTCAACATGTAGAGCAATTCCTGGAATAAATAATAGGAATCTCAACTGTAAGCTCCCCAACCCAAGAGCAGGCCAGCAATGGTCTAACACTCAAATTTAAAATGTGAGAACATTGTCCGTATAATGCCTCCTCAAGTCACCTGGCAGAGCCATTCTGGGAGGGTAGGCCTTGGTATACAGGCAATACCAATGCTGCACCAACCCTGCCCACACTTACTCTCCTTGCACATGGCCTTACCAACAGCAAGCCACCAGTTTGTCCTTGTCTTGAGCCCCCAAAGAAGCATCAGAACCTCATATGTGCCGCCTCCTTAAAGACAGAAACATCCACCAGACCCTCAACTACCTCTGCAGGGGGCACCAGCCCCGAACCTCAACTCTGATATTCTAAAGAGCTGGTGACAGTACACATCAGATCAAGTCATCTGCAAACCGCGGCATCACCGTATGCAAGCTTGTACCATTCCTCAGGGAATACTCTGATTCAGATATTACAGGTTTATGCTTGAAACGGGTACCAGTCCGACGTATGTGTCATCACATTCTCTGCCACAGCCTGAAGAGTGGATTCCATTTCTGTATGGTCTGTGATGGGTACTGTTTCTTCATAGATCTGCCTGTGCAACGCTTCACAAGAGCGCTCCTTTGATCTGTGTCTAGGTGCGCCTGTTTTACATCGAGCCATTGGGAGAGCCGATCCTGCTCTGTAGGCCTCCAGCCAGTCGCAGGCCATCCTGGGATCATCACAGACGTGCATGGTATCATCAAGCATTATTCTGAGTTTAGCAGGGAATATTACAGGGTATTGTAGCGTCATCTTAGGGGGCCTCCTTTACTTCCAAGAAGGAAGCCCTTTTGGCATGTTCAACAGCAGTAAAGTCTGCGAACAGCTTTGCTATTGTCCACTGTGAAGTGGCCTCCCATGTGTGCTGTCAGAAGAGTGACATCCCTGACCCTATAGTGGTGCAGTCTAGCCACAATGGACAGGGAGGGTGACCCGGTGCCATTGGGCATGTTGGTACCCTGTGGGCACGTTCTAAAGTGAAGAAGGGGGTGAGATGATTTGCAGCAACTTCTGTCTGCAGCCAGCATTCAAGCTAGGATACCATGTCGCTCCCTTCTACACCCTCTGTGAGTGCCACTACTTGGATGTTATTCCATCAGTTACGTCCCTTCATGATTTTTGCTCGATGTTCTAGGACCTGCACTCTGTAAGTCAGCTCTGCCATTTGGCGAATCAGTGTCTGGTTTTCTGGTCGTAGCTTACCCACCAAGAGCTTTCTGCCTCTTAAACCCAATCAAATAACTTGCAGTACTTGGGTTGTAGGAGGCCCAACCCGATTGACACTGCGCCAATGTCCTGTTGGATGTACTGTTGGTGTCCACTATGGTGGCAAGGATTTTGCCCAGGTGGAGATGGACGGGGTCTGTTGGGGGTTCAGGTTCTTCAGACTCAAAAAGCAGTGGTCGGAAAGGCTCTCCCAAGCAAAGCGGTAAACCTGTTAGCCTGGCCCTTTGTTTCCCCATAGGGACTGTTCATGAAGGCCCCCCTGTTGAGCTCAGGGCTACCAGCTTCAGGTGCTCCTGGGATGGACTTCGATGTGTGGGCAAAATGGAGCAGATACTAAGGAGAAAGGACAAGCTTGTATCTCCATGGTGTGCTTCAACACATGTGGCTGCAGGCGGTAGTCCACACCTTTGAAAGTGCAGGCAAAGGCAGGGTCTAATTTCTACAAAACATTCTCTGGCTTCCTTGAGAGGAAATAGTGCAATGGCAGCTCCTCAGAAAATGGCCGGTTCCAGAGTGTGGCCCCTGGTGAAACACTCTAAGGTTAAGTTCCTCAGTACAGCCCGCCGCCATCAGCGGCCTATACCTGAGGGTTGTGGGGTGTCTTCAGGAGTGCAAGCAGGTGCAGAGCACACACACAAAGGGAAGGCCTCATACCCCAGCATGGTCAGAGTCTGCCCGTGAGATCCGTGCAGTGTCCCCAACACTGTTCACTTCATGGTCCAGCCTGAGGAAGGGGAGAGCACAAGGGGATAGTGGGAAGGCAAGAGGTGGTTGCCAGCATCATGCAGACCCCATGGCCAAACCAGTTTCAGCAACTTAGTTAATTCTACCTCACTCAGGCTCCTCCCTCCACATGCCCAGTCAAGGATGATTCCCAGGCCCTGGTGCCCGCACTGCAGTTTGTGCTGTACCACGGAGGCAGGAGAAGTGAGCCATGCCACTTACCACCCTTTGTGGTGGTCCATCCTGGGAGCAGGTTTCTCCTAACGAAATGTAGGCCCCCATGGCTAAGCTCCCCAGTCTTCTTCAGTCACAAGGGAGCAGCCAGTCTGTTCGCAGTCATGAATCAGCTGCAGTACCTGGTGCCGGACCCTAATATAGACCCTAAAATGCTCTGGCCTCCCACATGCAGCGCCCAGCAGCCAACTTGATGTCCACCAATCGCTGGTACCATGTGGTGCCGTCCGTCATCAGGGGAGTGTACCTCCAGAGACCAAGGCTCACTTCCCAATACATACAGGGAGCACCATGCCCGTGCAGCGTGGGTCAACCTGCACACAGGAGGGTAACCTCAGCAGGCCCCACCTGACTTCCTAGAGGTGTGAGCCAACTATGCACTGCAGTCCAGTCAGTCAGCGCTGCTCTGAAATATGTATTTCAGACACCAGGTCGGCCCCTCAGACAGTCCTTTCATGGTCCATGAACATCAGGGGGTGGGAGGAATTGCAGCCAGGTAGCTCTCTGTTGTTCCCTTGGCATACCCCCAGTCACTTGGCCTTGGCATAGGCCCCAAGGCCCTCCACTGGACTGTCAACTAATCTATGCGGGCACAGCGTTACATTCTTCTCACCAGCTCCATGCTGCCGCCCCCCAGTGCCCTTCAGGTGTCGAGAAGAGTGGTGCCTGGTTTCGTATCGTGGGTTAGCCAGTTCAGAGAAGTTGGTGACCCCAGGTCCTGGTCGCCATCTGGAGGCTGGGATTTGCAGAAAGTTGTGATTGGGGGAGACTGCCACCACACATGGTGTGGCTCGCCTCAGCCCTAAGCGATGGATGGCTCAGGATATGTAATGGGTCGGTGCGGAGCAATAGGCTCACACATCCATCATCTTTCGGCTTGATAGCCACACCCCCTCTGTAAATTTTGTCTTCACTGTTTTCTTCACAAGCTTCTTCTTGTGCCAGCATTTGTTCTTGACTTAGTAAATGGCTTGTGGCTCCACCTTCAAACCGCAATGTGGCCTGCTTATACGTAACACTGTGGTACGTTGGCGGTATAATAAATGATTTATCATACTGGTCTTCCACATACCCGATCTCTATGTCCACCTTGTCAATTAAAATTTTCTTCCTCTTATTACTTTTTTTACTCCATAATCTAGTTTTCCATGGCACAACACTTTGGCAGAAGAGGAAGACATCAGAGGATTGTGCCCACCAACTAGGTTTGTTTTTTGGGTGTATGTTTATTTCAAGATGTATTGTAATTGATTCTGATGTTCAATAACGACTGAGTCCACCATTTGAATTTGATTGTACGATTTCCACTGGTGTACGGTAGCAAGACCCAGTGAGCCAGAGAAGAGGAGAAAACATCCGAAAGCAATTCAGACAACACTGACATACCGTTGCCTGCTCTGGATCAGGCATGGGCAGATCCAGGTAGGAAGGCAGCTGCAGACAAATCAGCGCACGTGGTAGTTCCCGAAAGCGCCTCGGAAGGCAGCATTCTTGGATGCGGGTCTACTGAAGGATGGCGAGGAAATTACTTTGTCCCTCTGTCGTGGGATTTAGGGCCAGATGTAGCAAACACTTTGCGACTCGCAAACGGTGAAAATCGCCGTTTGCGAGTCGCAAATGCGTGTTTGCTATGTAGAAATGCATTTTGCGAGTCGGAACCGACTCGCAAAATGCATTTCCGAGTCGCAAATAGGAAGGGGTGTTCCCTTCCTATTTGCGAGTCGCAGTGGTATGCAATTCCATTTGCGACCGCGTACGCGGTCGCAAATGGAGTCGCAGTTACCATCCACTTGAAGTGGATGGTAACCCACTTGCAAACGGGAAGGGGTCCCCATGGGACCCCTTCCCCTTTGTGACTGGACCCAAAATAATTTTTTCAGAGCAGGCAGTGGTCCAAGGGACCACTACCTACCCTGAAAAAATCAGAAACAAAAGGTTTCGTTTTTTTTTCTAAGTGCAGCTCGTTTTCCTTTAGGGAAAACGGGCTACACTTGGAAAAAAAAAAACTGCTTTATTGAAAAGCAGTCACGGACATGGAGGTCTGCTGTTCCCAGCATGCCTCCATCTCCGTGAGTGCCCTGAGTCGCTATGGGGTCGCAAATTGCGACCCACCTCATTAATATTAATGAGGTGGGTCTTTGCGACCCCATAGCGACTCGCAGAAGGTGTCTGAGACACCTTTCTGCATAGCAAATTGCGACTTGCAATTTGCGAGTCGCACGGACTCGCAAATTGCAAGTCGCAATTTGCTTCTTTCCTACATCTGGCCCTTAGGCCGTTCAAGGAAGGTGGCCCATTACCCCCACAAAAGACTGTTTTACAATCTGCCATTTGTGTCTGGTCACATGTAATATATCGCATGACAAAAATACTGCAACCACGACGTTGACCTTCCCACTACATTGCATGGTAAATTGAGTGCAAGCGGAAAAAGAATACTGAATATAATATACTTAACCCCTGAAGAAGTAATAGGCGATGCAGTAGATGCCGTTATTTTGCCCAAAACGTTTTTATAAATCAATTTCGTTGTAGAACACAAACAAGATGCACATTGTCAAAACTTGCACAGATGAATCTCACGCTAAACAACCTCAAAGAAATACACCACATGTTGTAAACAGGCACATGCTACATAATTAAATAACGTGAGGGCACTAATAGATCCCAAAATCCCCCCACAGCCCCCTCTCATTCATCCTTCTCACCCATGAAACATAACCACAGTAGTCTACACATCTCCATCCATGTCAGTCATCTTATACGTCCGCATGCCGAAAAGCCTTTCTGTAACTGATACAAGTCTTTTGTTTTAATCTAACATTCTCAAGGGCCTTCATACAGGAGAATTTAACACATCCGTAAATTGTAAAACAGGTTTCTAAGTAAACAGGAAGTCATCTCTGTCTATAATGATATGAGCCCCCAGCCTCTCCAGAGCCATTGTCTCTCATGCTCTCCAGCACCATGTATTCCAGGGTGGGCTAGAACGCTTTTTCTACTGCATGCTGTAGTTAATTTGGCTACTTGGAGCAATTGACAGATCAGCTTCCGGGGCCCAGGGGTAATCTCCTACCAATGAATACCTTCCTTAACAGCCTGAACATGATGTGACTTGTTCCCCATCTTAAAGCGCCTTCCACTGGTAAATTAACAAATAAACTGAATATTATTGTTGTTGTAGCATCAGGATCAGTTTGCCATTTCCATATATCAAGGGAGAGAGTTTCCTCGCTTTTTTCAGCCGCTGCAATGGTATTTTCAAAAAATGAAGTGAACAAAAAATGTGTTCCTGCTTCTCACAAAAGGAAAAGCACGAGCGAGTAGAATGTTTAAGATCTCTCATTAAACTTTTTATTTTCTGAAGCAGAGATCTTGAGTTGCCTCATGTCAGGCACAAGTCCTATTTTTTCTTTCAAAATGTGGTACTTGTAGCTTGGCCTTTGCTCTGTTAGATGCAGGACTACAGCTACCAAAATGCAGTGGATGAAGGTGAAGAGGATGATCTGCTCACATGGCCCAGAGCAATGCAAAGTCTGTGTGCAGTGGGTTAGTGGAGCAGTTCTTATGCATGTTAGATGCATATTAGTGTGATCATCTCCTTCTTTGTGTGAGTTGAGCTGTGTCTCGGTTTTCATATTGGTAGCCCCTAAAGCAGAAATATAACACAGTATCTATACTTTATTTGTTTAGATTTCGGAAATATGATGTACTTATATATAACGAGGCCGTCAGTCACACCAAGGAGATACAAAGTCTAGGGGCTTTTTGTTAAGAGAACTGGCCGCATGTTACAACTAGATGGGTGATGGTGGCAGGATGCATTATGGGAAATGTTGCCAGCAGGAGAGTCCTCACGTTGCGAGAGTCCAATTTTTACTGCTGGGATAATTGCTGATTCTGTGATATTCTTCTTGGGGGTGGCAATTTAGTCCAATGTAGAAAATTCCAGCAACTGGTGGGTAGATGTCTCTGCTTGAGTTAATAACTAAGTTTGTGATACAGTGTCTCTCAAAGTGTTGCACAAGACAGGAATGTAACACATTAGCACAATGTTACACATAAGCAGACTGAAAATCTGGCAGCCCTGAATCTGCTTTTCAGATGACATGGTGACATCTTTTTTATCGGCAGCTGCATTACTTAATGACACTAACATAACACAGGCATTTACACAGGTCAAAAGATGGGACACTCTATCAGACATCAAAAAGAACCAGATGAAAATATTGTTATATGGGGCAATAATGACAGAATATCTGAAAGCCAACGGTATCCCAATCAATTTGATTGTGAACAATGAGCTCCAGATTTTCTTAGATATAAACAATTCAGAAAAGAATGGTCTCTAATCGCTTGGCATTGCTCATAAGATTAGTTGATTCTGCTAATTAACACAGCAAAATGTCTTTCTAATGCTGTGTTAAACAAAATAAAGGTGAGAGAGGATAATCTCAAAACACAACTACAAATAAACCTATTTAAGAAGACTCTAGCTGAGGTAAACAAATAGATTGCTGACTTCAAGGATTTCCTAACAACAAGAAAGATAAAAAAAATATTGAAAGACTGCAGAAAGTTTAAAGCTGAAACAGTGTATCCCTACACACAGGATAATGACATTAAGAAACTACTGGTAAAGTCAATCACTAAAAACTCATGCAATCAAAAAGCTGGCTCTCTAATTCCGATTCAGAATGGTAAACAAGTGATGACTTGAGAAGTAATTTAAGAGGAAGAGCCAAAGAAAGACAGCGCAGAAGATCATAAGCCCCATTCTTCCATCAAGCACCAGCCCATGTACTCTTGGCCTAACCCATATGGCACGTTTCCTCCACCAGGTCCTTTCTATCAAGGTAACCATCCATTTTTAGGGAATCGGGTGGAGAAGAAAAAAAGGAGAATGAACGTCTATTGGGAAGAGTGCAGAGGAATGGTTACCAGGAGGAAAACAAACGTAAACCAGCTAGGGACAAGCAACACCGCGACCTAGTTGTGAATCTGACCACACTCACATTAACACCAGAAGAGGTGAGTGCTCTCAATAAAGGCCTGGGATATGTCCCTCAAACCAGACTGACACATTTAAATTGAGGTGTGAACTAGCAGAAGTTTGTTGAACAATTTGTGAAAAGACCTTCTTTAAGGATTCTACCTCACTAGACCCCAATAGCACAGGTCTTAGGAAGAAGTTTTTCTTCAACTCACTAACTACAATGATACTCTCTGAGATTGTGGCTTTTCAACAAGCCGTTATTAAGGAAGTTGGGGGATGGACATAGGAATAAATTTTTAAAAAAAGAAAAAATCTTTTAAAAAACAAAACAGGTCAGGGCACACTAAAACATATACATGCCAATGCAGATCTGGTCATTGAACCAGCTAACAAGGGTGGAGCAATTGTCCTACAAACTAAAGAAAATTACAGTATAGAATGCTCAAGACTCCGGGATAGAAGGAATTACCAAACATTAAGTTCTGATCCCATAAATCAATTTAAATTAGAAATAACATGTTTGGTGGAAAAGGCTAGGAGTCAGGATTGGATCACAAAGAACGAGACTGACTTTCTGGCAGTGGATAAACTGAAAATACCATACTTTTGAACATTTCCAAAGATACACAAAAAATAATCTACTACCCAGCTGGCCTGTCTGTTTTGGGTATAGGTTCAGTAATGGAGCACATAACAAAAGGTATCCTATGGAAGAGAAGGGCTGAATCCAGCATATCTCTTCCACAGAATACCTTTCGGTATAAGTCTAATTTTGGGTTGTTTCCTCGTTGTGTTATGCTTTTCCTCCTTTAGCTTTTCTTCAGTAATGGTACTATGTAAACATGTGTACACAGGTCTCTGACCATTAGCCGCACAAATGTTCTCACATATAAAAGACACAGAACCTATGCCTTATATGTGTTTACCTTGAGAAGAGTCTATGGGTCATGGGGGGGGGCTTTTACATAATGAGGAATGTACATTTAAACCAGCCATACATTTTGTGATGACTAGCAAAACTGTAAGTTGACCAAAACTATTTTGAATGTTAAAGAACACTTCTCGCAACAACATGGGTCCACGACTGGCAGCACATTTGCACGAAGATTTACATGTTTGTATGTGTACCACTTAGAAGCTGATGAAATAAATAATAATAACTCATATCAAGCACATTCATGCCTCTAGATCGATGATGTTGTTGTCATCCGGCATGACAATTGCGAACTGGCAGATGATTTTGTGGACTGGCTTAACACCCAAAGCAGGTTTTAGAGATTCACTCATTTCATGTGTACCTTAGAAATCTACTTTTTAGCCTTGCTCAAATTGGCAGAAGATAGCGAATTAGACAAATGAATATACAATAAGCCCACTGATACGAAAAACCTCTTACACTTCAAAAGTTTGCAACCCCATGTGCAGTCAGGGAAAACTTGCAACTCAGGCAATTCTTGAGTATTAGTAAAAATTTGTTGGGCCGATCAAACAGACATGCATACTTTACATGTTCTCTACCTGGCTGTATTGCACAACCCAGTGGAGAACATGCCCAGCCTAATACTGTGAAAAGTTGAATATATGTTTGACTAATGTAGTAATATGTCATATTAAAGGTTTTGCATTATGTCTTAGCTTTGTTTATTGTAGGCCTTAACTCAGTGAAGATCTTGGCCTACTTGCCAGGCCTCATGTCAAAGCTGTATTTCTTTACGTTTAATAAATGGCTGTCCTACAGAGTTAAACTGTGATATTCCATTGCATTGTTTGAATGTGCTCAGAATTGAAAGTTTCTCATGAGAACCGACTGCTAGAAGATGCTGTTCTTGCTAATGCACCATTTTGTGTGTAATGCATGTGAGACTGATTTTCTCAGAAGGAGAACAATGGAGATACTGACTGGAGTAGAAGCTGCAACAATATTGTCACCTGCCAAGCTAGATGATGAGGACATTGCAGGACAGCCAATCAACGACATGCGAATGGAGTAATAGTAGAATTCATAGATTTGGAGTTTTAGTTTTATTGGACAAAGTGTGAACATGCGATTAGTTGACCAATAGGGATTTGGAAAATAGCTTTACTGGTTTTGATGAAACAACACTGCACTGAGAGAAGACAGATTCATTGCCCATTTTCTTGCTGGCCAAAAGGTTAATATTTCCTTGACAAGAGACGTGCTTAACTTTAATGCTTAAAGACTTTGGCCTTCATTATGACATTGGAGGTAAGTCCCGCTGACCGCCATGCTGATTGCCGCTAACATACCCCGACCGTGGCAGTATACCGCTACCCATATTATGACCCACACATAGCAATCCGTCACTATACGGACACAAACACAAGTCCGCCAGCCCAAAGGTCAGTGATAAAATGGCGGAAGCAAAACCCACACCGTTACGCCAACAGAACTGCGCCCACACCATTATGACCCACAAATCACCGCAGCGGACATTCAATGGCTCAAAATACACACACACATACAAAACAACACTACATTGGACAATTTGAATAACACACACCTGACACCCATACACACACCACACCCACACACCCACACCACTATAAAACACACACCCACATTACCCACAACCGTTTACGACTAAAAACAATTTCCACAAGGGAGGTAGCAAGACCACAGACAAGACCACAGCCACACACCACCATCACCTATACACCATCCACGCACCTTACATCACACACCCCGACACAGCACCCTACACACTCTCACCCACACCACCCACAACACACCCATAGCACCGCAACAACACCCCAGGTTCTCTGAGGAGGAGCTAAGGCTCATGGTGGAGGAAATCATCCGGGTAGAGCCACAGCTATTCGGATCACAGGTGCAGCAGACATCTATTGCAAGGAAGATGGAGCTATGGCGGAGAATTGTGGACAGGGTCAGTGCCGTGGGACAGCACCCCGGAACAAGGGATGACATCAGGAAGAGGTGGAATGACCTACGGGGGAAGGTACGTTCCGTGGTAGCAAGACACCAGATAGCTGTACAGAGGACTGGCGGTGGAGCCTCACCTCCTCCCCCACAACTAACAACATGGGAGGATCAAGTCTTGGCAATCATGCATCCTGAGGGCCTGACAGGAGTAGCAGGAGGACTGGACTCTAGTAAGTCAAATCTTTACTACTTTCACACCTTTACCTGCATGCCATCACACACCCCCACCCTCACCCCCCATCCCAGTAGGCAGAACCGCATGCACCACCAATGCATGGAGACCACTCACATCCCTGCATGGACACCCATCACCACAGCATGCCCTTTAGAGAGAATCACCTAGCCCACAAAATAACAACTCACACAAGGCAAAGCTGACAGGGCACTCACAATCATAGAGGCCAACACACCCATGCACAAGATGTCACATGCAGAAATAATAACACTGCATTTACATCCCCACAGGTCCCCCACACAACGTCACCGAAGAGGAGTTGCCAGCAACATCCAGTCCACCCACAGAAAAGGCCCACTGTGATGACAGCAGTTCTGCTTGCCTGGATCAGGATGACCAACCTGGCCCATCAGGGACCTCCGGACAGTCGGTTACCCAGGGACAGTCCCATACCACCACAGAGCCTCCCCCTCAGGAAACACCACCACAGCACCCACCCAGCTGGCCCATACCTCTGTCCCCAGGACACGTCAATCATCAGTGTATACACCACTACAGGGACCCCAGGCAACCCCACAAACACAGGACTACCAGGGACCTGGGGTCAGTGGCAGTGGGCACACGGTTCAGGGGACAGAGGCACAGGACAACAGGGAAGCTTGGAGGACTGCTGTGCGACAGGGGGAGGACAGGCCCAGGGAACCGACTCTCCATGAGGCACTCACCAACATCCTGGGAGAATACCACCATTCCCAGGAGACGATAGGCCAGATACTGGCCAAGTTGCAGGAGACCCAGGGGCTGCAGGGGGGACAGTACCTGGGGATCAGGGAGGACCTGAAGGACATCCACATCACCCTGGTCACCACTGCAGGGGTGGTGGCAGACATGGCCAACATCATGAGGGAGGCAGTGGCACACCACCAGGTCCCTGACACTAGCCACACCGATGAACAGCCCTCCACCTCCGCCGACGCTAGTGGACAGGAGGCCCAGCCACAGGAACAACAGGCCACCAGCACCCCACCCCCTGCAGAAGGAGAACCACCCCACAAACGGTCCCTGCGATCCAGGCAGAAGCCAGAGAACATTGCCAAGAACCCTGCCAGGAAATAAGACTCTCCTGAATGTCACCCTTGTGTCCCAACCTGTCACCCTGTCCACCTTGAACTGCCATTGCTCCACTTTCTATGCCCCCTTGGACAATGTGCCTGTGATACAAAGAGACTGGACTCTATCCTGGACTTTCCTCCTCCATCACCCAAGCCCACTGCACATTCCCATTAAATTGTCAGTAATTAAATAAACACCCTTTTAAAAAATACAAGTATGTAGTATGTCAAATGCATTAAGTATGTATTCCTTTAACAATCTGTAGACATTGCAAGTAGACTGTACAGTAATGTACACATAGGTATGACCTGTATTGTGCTGCAGGCAATACATCAGGAGCCAGAGTAGGGCACAAATATCTGTGAATAGACATGTCAAAGGGTACAGTAAGTGCCCATGGCAGTGGGAACAGCAGCCTGCCAGTGAAAATTTACAACACAAAACTGCAATGGAAGGTGAAGTTACAGTACCTTACCTGTGTGTCACTGGAAGTACTGTTGAATGATAGATGTTCTGTTGTCCACGTCCGCATCCTCTGCCTCCTCTTCATCACTGCCCACAGGCTCCACCGCTGCCACATGCCCATCTCCAGCCTCATCCTCCTGCAGAAAAGGCATCTGGCGTCTCAAGGCAAGGTTGTGCAACATGCAACATGTCACGATGATCTGGCACACCTTCTTGGGTGAGTAGCACAGGGATCCACCTGTTAGATAAAGGCACCGAAACCTGGCCTTCACAAGGCCAAATGTTCACTCTATAATTCGTCTTCTTTGCCCATGTGCCTCATTGTAACGTTCCTCTGCCCTTGTCCTGGAACTCCTCTCAGGGGTCAGTAGCCATGAGAGGTTGGGGTAACCAGAGTCACCTGTAAATATCGAGGGATACTTGTTAGCCAGACACTCACCCTTAGGGCCAACCCCACACCCATATGCCAATATACACTGGGTGGGGACCATGGGTTCACCTATTAGCCAGACCCTGTGCCTCTGGAGTTGAGCCATCACATATGGGATGCTACTATTCCTCAGGATATAGGCATCATGCACAGACCAAGGATACTTTGCATTGACATGGGAGGTGTACTGGTCCGCCAGGCACACTATCTGCACATTCATGGAGTGAAAGCTCTTTCGATTTCTGAACACCTGTTCATTTCTCTGGTGGGGGGGGGGGAGGCAATATGTGTACCATCAATTGCCCCAACAATGTTGGGAATATGTCCCATTGCATAGAAGTCAGCTTTCACTGAGGCCAAATCCTCCACCTGAGGGAAAACAATGTAGCTGCGCATGTGTTTCATCAAGGCAGACAACACTCTGGTCAGCACGTTTGAGAACATTGGCTGGGACATTCCTGCTGCCATGGCCACTGTCACTTGGAAGGAGCCACTTGCCAAGAAATGGAGCACAGATAGGACTTGCACATGAGAGGGGATCCCAGTGGGCTGACGGATAGCTGAGATCAGGTCTGGCTCCTATTGGGCACACAGCTCTTGGATTGTGGCCTTATCAAGTCTGTAGCTGAGGATAATGTGCCTGTCCTCCATTGTTGCCAAGTCCACCAGGGGCCTGTACATGGAGGGATGTCTCCATCTCCTATTCATCTGCAGCGGTTGTACTCTAGGGGGAAAAACAATGAGCATCTGGTCAGTTTTCAACATTTCCTCAATGTACAATGCATTGCATGTTGTGACAGAAACAGTATGTTTATGTTCATTCTCAAAATGTGCTTATGTCGGCTGTGAAACAGTTAGGTGCCATGGCACACCCCCCCCCCCCCTGAAATGGTGGACACATGTCCTGTGTGGAGGGACAGGTGGAAATGAGGTAATGCCGCTGACGTTGTGCACCATTGCGGGAGGCGGTCGAGTACCGCCGTGCAACTCCTCATTGGTTATCATTGGGCCCTATGGGTTACAGTAGCCAATGGTGATGTACGCCGGCGGTGACGTTACCCACCGCCGCGGACGTGACGCCATATTCTATCTGTTCACTCTCTTGCTACCTGATCTTCAACAGGAGAGGATCTCCACTGCAAGTGCTGCTGTGACCTGTGTCTGGAAGCAACTATGGCTTGATTCACTGGGGAAAGGGCCCCTGCCTTCACCTCTGTGGAGTTGGAGAAACTGGTGGTTAGGGTTCTATCCCAGTACCGATTGCTTTATGGGCCTCCAGACCAACAGGTGAGTACACTATAGGCACAATGCATGGGGCATGAATGCATGGTGTGATGTGTGTGAAGGCCTTATGTAAGGGGGATGGTGGAGGGGTCCTGGGCAGAGTGCAGCATGTCTGGTGGGCAATGTATGTGCGTAAGGGGATGAGAGAGATATGGTGGGCCATGGGTGTAACAGGCCGGATGGTATGACTGATCCCTTTTTCCATTTTCATTTTTCTGCTGGTCAGCGCCCATCAGAAAAAGGGTATATGGTGTGCCATCGCCAAGGACATGTGGACCCTGGGGGTCTATGGCAGGCGGAGCACCCACTGTCGCAAATGGTGGGAGGACCTGAGACGCTGGGCAAGGAAGATGGCGGAGGCCCAGCTGCAGATGGCCTCCCAATTAGGAAGGGGTGCCCGTCGAACCCTGACCCCCCTGATGTTCAGCATCCTGGCAGTGACCTATCCGGAGATGGATGGGCGCTTGAGGGCATCACAGCACCCACAAGGGGGTGAGTACAGTTTCCAAATCTACAAATTGCGCGTGGTGGGGTGGTCTCTGGGTGGGGGATGTGGGCCTGTGGGTGCCCGTAGGCCAGGCAGGACACTGCAGGGTAGGTTCCATGTTGGAAAGGAGCTGATGCTCTCCACCCTCAAACATGCTAGTGGGCATCTACTACTGGGCAGGGGTCTGTGGATGTCAGGTATGCTGCAACTGACGTTAGGTATTACTGTCCATGGCCTGGTGACTAGCATTGTGAGTGGTAGTGCATCGCCTAGTGCGTAGGGCCTTCCCCTGTGTGTTGTATACGCCAACGGTGGTGGTGTTGCTGGCACTGACAAAGTGTATCCTCTGTCTCTCCCCCCCTTTTTGTTTTGTCACCCTGTCCTTATGTGCATTTGCATCATCTGGCGGAGGAGCAGAGGCACCGGCGAGGGAGAAAGCTGCATCCCACATGGTCCTGGAGGCAGAATCCACTGACTGTGAGGGTACCAGTGGGACGGAGGGCGAGGGGAGCACCACGGCGGAGACAGGAGGGGACAGTTCTGACAGTGATACCTCCTCTGATGGAAGCTCCCTGCTGGTGGTGGACACCTCTGTGGCCACCCCAACTACATGTACAGCTGCCACTCCCTGTACCAGCACCACCCTCCCAGCAGTCCCTCAGCGAGTTTCACGTGCCTGCTCACCCAGGAGGGTGGGCATCTCCTTCGCCCCAGGGACCTCAGGCCCTGCCCCAGTGAGCCCTGCTGCCCTGAGTAAGGAGGCTATTGACCTCCTGCGATCCATCTCTGTTGGGCAGTCAACCATAATGAATGACATCCAGGGGCTGACAGGGCATTTGCAACATACAAATGCATTCCTGGAGGGCATTCACTCTGGCGTGGCGGCCCAGCATAGATCATTCCAGGCTCTGGCCTCCTCCCTGATGGCAGCCATTGTCCCTGTCTCTAGCCTCCACGCTCCAACTTCCTCTACCCAGTCCCATTCCCCTGAACCCCAAACTATCCCAAGCACACAATCAGACCAGCATGCACCCAAGACAACACACAGGAGTGGCTCAGGCAAACACAAGCACCACACATCATCCCACAGGCACTCACACAAACACCATCCAGATGCAGACACACCAATATCCACTGCCTCCACTGTGTCCCAATCCTCCTCCTCGTCCACCTCCCTCCCACTAGCGTCTACACTCACACCTGCATGCACTACATCCTCATCCACTACCTCCATCACCAGCACTCTCACTACACACCCCTCACTGGCAGTCACCACCCCCACATCCATGCACATGTCCCCTGTGTTCTCTCCTACTGTGTCTGTGCCCCTTCTCCCAAGGTACACAAATGCAAGCCATCCACATCACAACAGCATCTAGCCCATGCACCTGCAACCAAACTTAGCAGACAGACACTTCCTACAGCCACTCCTCTTCCTTCACTCCTAAACCTTCACCCTCTTCCCGTCCCAGTGTCCCTAAGAAGCTTTTCCTCTCCACCCTTGACCTCTTCCCTACCCCTCCCCCGTCCTTCACTTCGGGCCAGGGTGGGCAGAACCCAGGCCAGCACCTCAGCCACCTAGTCCACGGTCACTGTAGTTTCAGCAGCTACTGCAGGTGTGAGAGGCTCCAAGGAGATACCCATCAGCACTGGCAGTGTGCCTGCACTAGCTGCCAAGGGCAAGGCCAAGGAACAACCCACCAGCTGCCAAGGGCAAGAAAGGACCACCAGCTGCCAAGGCCAAGGATGCACCACCAGCTGCCAAGGACAAGAAGGGACCACCAGCTGCCAAGGGCAAGGGGGCACCACCAGCTGCCAAGGGTATGGAGGCACCACCAGCTGCCAAGGGCAAGGATGCACCACCAGCTGCAGACGGCAAGGGCAAAGGGCCTGCCACTGCAGGCAGGAGGGACAGGAGGCCTGGTGCTGTGACAGGATCTGAGCCCCACCACCAACCATGCCGCTTCAGCTGTCGGAGGGTGCAGGGGAAGGTCTGGAACCTCCCTCCACCACTGCCAGCATCACCACCAGCACCGCCGCCAGCACCGCTACCAGCACTGCAACCAGCACCACTGGCAGCAGCTTCAGTGGACAGCAGTCCGAGGCTGGAGGGGAAGGGCTGGAGCCTCCCCCACCACTGCCAGCACAGCCACCAGCATTGCCGTCAGCACCGCCACCAGCACTGCCACCAGCACTGCCACCAGCACCACTGTCAGCAGCCCCAGTGGGCAGCCGTCCGAGGCTGCAGGGGAAGGGCTGGAGCCTCCCCCCACCACTGCCAGCACCGCCACCAGCACCACTGACTGCAGCAGCAGCCCCAGTGGACAGCCGTCCGAAGCTGCAGGAGAAGGGCTGGAGCCTCCCCCCACCACTGCCAGCACCGCCACCAGCACCACTGGCAGCAGCCCCATTGGGCAGCCGTCCGAGGCTCCAGGGGAAGGGCTGGAGCCTCCCCCCACCACTAGCAGCACCAAAACCAGCACTGGCACTGCCACCACTGTACAGCCGTCATCGCCTGCGGATGGACTGTAGTCCTGCCTCCATGAAGTGTCATGCATCCTGCCCACAGCAAATCTCGTGGATCCGACACCCAGGTGAGAGACTGTGACCTTGCTCTCCCCATGTGCTGCATCACAGAGCACAAAACCCCCTCCAGAACCAGTGGAAGAAGGCATCCACTTCCTCCCTCCTTGCCAGGATGAAGCACACTGGGCACAAAGCCCCCTCCAGAACCAGTGGAAGAAGGCATCCACTCACCCCTTCCTTGCCAGGATGAAGCACACTGGGCACAAAGCCCCTCGAGAACAAGTCGAAGAAGGCATCCACTCATCCCCTCCTTACCAGGATGAAGCACACTGGGCACAAAGCCCCCTCCAGAACCAGTGGAAGAAGGCATACCCTCACCCCATCCTTGCCAGGATGAAGCACACTGGGCACAAAGCCCCCTCCAGAACCAGTGGAAGAAGGCATCCACTCACCCCTTCCTTGCCAGGATGAAGCACACTGGGCACTATGCCCTTTCCAGAACCAGTGGAAGAAGGCATCCACTCACCCCCTCCTTGCCAGGATGAAGCACACCGGGCACTATGCCCCCTCCAGTACCAGTGGAAGAAGGCATCCACTAGAGAGACTGTGGCTTTGCACTCCCCAGGACCAAGCAGTGGGCAAACCACCCACTTGAGAGACTGGCCTTTCACTCCCCATGATCAAGCAGTGGGCAAACCACCCACTTGAGAGACTGTCGCTTTGCACTCCCCAGGATCAAGCAGTGGGCAAACCACCCACTTGAGAGACTTGGCCTTGCACTCCCCAGGACATCACAGAGGGCATGTAGCCCTCTCCAGGAGCAGTGCCGTAGTACCATCTTCTGGCTGAGGTGCCCCCCCTTCCCCTTCCCCCTGAGGTGCCTGTGTATTTTCGACCTGATGCCCCAGCAGTGTTCTCTCCGTATTGAGGCAGGAGTCAAGTGGGGCATTGGCCCCTGTGATATGCCCCGAGGCCGACGGACATTATGGACTGGACAGTGTTCCTTCATTTGTATATCTGTTAATACTGTTTCGATATTTGAGGACTTATTTCTAGTTATTTATCTTATTACACTCACTTTATTCCAATCATTTTGTACTTGCATTATTCCTGAGAGGTAGGTAGTAAATATGTAATGTTAGTGCATCTGTTTGTGTGTATGGTGTTGGGGGTGGGGGTGTTGCGTGTTGCGTGTGTGTGTCACTCTCTTTTTCCTCCCCCCTCACCTATGTGCTAGGCGGCAGTACTCACTGTGGTCGTCATCGCCGGCGTTGGTATTCCTGGTGTAGGAGGAGGTAGACAGGCATAGGGAACACCTGCACTTCAGGCTCCATGACGTCGTGGTTCTTCCTTGAGTCTCCAGAGGTGGGTCGTTTCCCTTCTGTCCTTTTGATGGCGTTTGTACCCCCCGGAAAAGGTGGCGGATAGGCTGGTCATAATGTAGTGGGCGTACATTGTCCTCCACCTGGCTGTTGGCGGTTACCGCCGCGGTGTGTGTTAAAGTGGCTGTTTGTGTTGGCGGTTTCCGCCGTAGTCATAATTCTATTTTTTTACCGCCGGCCTGTTGGTGGTATTACAGCCGCTTTATCACCGACCACCGGGATTGTAATGAGGGCCTATGTGTTTTCTGAACTTTGATGCTGAATCCTGATGCCTTGCTGATCGACTGATGTCCTGAGGACGAAGACTGACTCTGCTTGCTGATCCACACTGGGGATAGGTATTATGAATTAGAATTTTGATTATTATGTCTATTTGCTTTTCCTTTCTAGGTACCAACTGCACTGTTTTGATAGAGCCATAGTTAGATGTTTTTCCAAATTGATGTTACTAAATTGTTTTGCGTGAAACCCAACATGCTGATGCTAATCTGATGTTAGTTAAGGATCCTCGCTAATGAAATTGTGCTAATAGGGAATAATGTTTGATGAATTTCTCTGCTGAACTCGAATTTATGTAATCATTTTGTCGCAGTTCATTTTGTTATTAATTTGTACCATAACCTTAGATTGTGTTGTAATTCAAGCTTTGATAAGATTACATTTCTGTCGACGCTTTGGGCAGCCAGTATTGTTTCTGTATGTGTTTAATTTGATTTTGAGATTAATCTACATGACCTTACTATTGTTAATATAGGGAAATGAATATTCTAACTTTTACTAAAAGGTGTGGTTATTCATGACTTAAATGTCATGGTGCATGGCAATGACTGACTCTATTGATTATTACTGTTATTGATTGTTGTTGATTATTGATATTGTCTATTGGTTATTGATAATTGATTTTTATGTACTGGAGCCATGGTAAGAACATCTTAATTGTGAGTCAAAAGGTTCATCGACCTATTCGCGTCCCCTTGTAAGTTTATTTATTAAGGTCAGACACGCTAACACCATTTTCTATTCCTATATTTCATTCTCAAAGAGACCAAGAGCTCTCTATCTTGTTAGTTGCTCAAGTGATGCCTCACCTTTGGTGACATATTGGAATAAAGGCCCCTACTGAGGAGAGATGTGACCATCCACAGCCACCACTAATTTCTCAGTAACAAGAATCAACTATAATCTGTGGAACCTTTGGGGCATCGAAAAGGGGATCTTCCACTGGAATGCAATCACAGGCTTCACCAAACTTAGACATTGTAAAACCAGGTAACATTCTGAGCTGGAGATAAGGTCCTAGTTTGTGAACTGATCTCAGAGCTCTGTTTCTTTTTATGGATTTTATTGCTCGTAAGATGTATTGCTTAGTTATTGGGCCACCAGAATCTCCTCATATCCTTCTAAAATAACAGGAAATTGGCCTTATTAAGAGCTTGGGGACATTTTGTTCTGGAGCAAAGCAGTCAAATTTTGTAATTCTGTCAATTTATCCTTATCTTTATGGAAGGTTGCCCTATGGAGATGTGTATTGTGTTAATATATTTCCTCTCCCGCTCTTCCGCTTTAATTGTCTGATTGTCTGGTTAGATTGGATCACACCTTGCACTAAGCTGACATGTTGCTTTTCCATTGCCCAACAGAATGTGCAAATAATGAAGGAACATTTATCATTGGATTATACTTACACAGTCCTTTGTACTACATTATTTATTGTGTAGTACACAGTTGTGAAAGGGACATCTCTAATGGACCAATCTGAATGGATGTAAATATTTATTTTCAGGTCACCTTGGGCAATCCCACAGTTGTCATATCAGTATGTTAACTGGCTTAACAATCAATCCTTTAACCACCCAGTTAAAGGGAGATCCATTCATTCAGATTCACAGTTACCTAAATGTTACGCCTAAGGTGGTCACCTGTGTGCATCAAGTAGAGGATGAGTACAAAGGCTTCCTAACTTCAAGACAAACTTTCTCTTGAAAATGAAAGCAATGTTTTCTAGATTCAGAGGTGAGGGAATGTAGGATCAAGGTATCAATACTAATGTATGGAGAAACGACCTCGGTGCTCCTTACAGCCATACCTAATTCAGAAAACGTCATCTGTGATACTTCATCAAAATCTTGGAGAAGTTGGAGATATGAAGGACAAGAAAGCACAAAGGATGACCAGGCTTAAAACGAGCATATTACACTACTGGGAAAGGAATTCTGCACAGTAATCTACCTCTAGAAGAAGAGTGATCATGGATGTGGGATGAGTGAGGAAAGAAGAATGTGTGCTCTTTGCAACAATATTATTAGATTGTGTGCATCCAAAGGTAGACACTGACATACATTTCAAACACCCATCTATTTCCAGCCAGATATGTTCTCTGAAGACCAGGGCTGCTATCCATATTTCTTCAAGCTGTGCTAAATTTCTAATTCGAACAGTGATCATCCTCTGCTACCAGTTCAATCTGACTAGTATTAACAAAAAAATAGCATGAGATTGAAACTGACATATCTGCCTGCAAGCTTCCCATGCCACGTGAGATTAGATAGGTTAAGTGCGCCATGAACAAGAAGTAGGCATAGGAACCTATCACTAGGATCCAACTAGTCCAAAGGAGAAATATCTGTTTAGAATGAGACATGTAAGCTAAATGCTCTGACAAATCTGTTTTATTATGATGTGTTTTTATCTGCATGGCTACACTAAAGTGATAATAAATCTCATAGTTACATACAACCAGTCAAAGAAGTCAGGTATAATCCTCTCAAGATTATGAGTCTCCCATCCACTCTAGTTAATGACATCCTCTGATTTAATTTAGGGTTAAATATTACACAAAGGAAGCATGGTGTAAGAAGCTGCTCATGTCAAAGTCAGCTAAATCAGACACATCCTGAAATGCACAGCAGGTAGCAAGGTTTACACAGCTTATGCCAGAAGGGATGCAACATGTATCGCTACAAGTATAACACATGGCAGAATCAATACAACTTGTGTCAAAGGAAATGTGATATATTTACAAAGAGGCTGCAAAAGCCGTTTTGGGCCCAAACTCATCTTTGGGCCAAGAAAACGGCTAACACATTGACCTCAAGTCACAGAAGTTTACACAGGTGATTTACAGCACATAAGCCTTCAGCTAATTATTGGAGTACATTGGCCCTCATTACGATTCTGGCGGTCTTAAAACCGCCAGACTCGCCATGGTGGTCAGACCGCTGCAGTTGGACTGCTACATTACGACTATGGCAGAGCCTCCACGGTCTGACCGCTGACTCTGCCAGGTTGCTGCCAGTAGACAGCATGGCGGTCTCGGCGGTTGTAACCCACCGGGGGGAGCTGCATGCAGCGCTGCCCTGGGGATTACAACTACCCAACCTGCCAGTTTTTTCAATGGCGGTTGGACTGCTAGAGAGAGGCTGGTGGAATGGGAGTGTCGGGCCCCCACGGGGCCCCTGCACTGCCCATGCACTTGGCATGGGCAATGCAGGGGCCCCCATGAACAGCCCCGTTGCGCTATACACAGCCCGAATTACGGGCAGTGGAAAGAGTGGCAGGTGCTGCTGCACCCGCCGCACCGCCACATGAGCTCGATTACCAGCGTCAATGTTAAGGCCCTGTTTCCGACTGGGCAGGCGGGCGGAAACTATGTTTCCTCCCGCCAGCCCAGCAGGAAACTTGTAATAGGTCCGATGGTGTTTTGCCCGCACTGGCAGTCAGGTGGTGGTACAAGTCTGGCAGGCAGCCTCCACCGCCCGCCAAACTCATAATGAAGGTCATGGTGCACAAGCACTTTTTGCACATATACAGTGTGGAATAACATGCTACAATGGTGCGTTATTTTTAATTCCAAAGTGATTCAGATTAAAATGCACAGCTGCTAGCTAGCATAACCCTCATTACCAGGGCCAGCCCTGCATCTCAGTTGAGGATACAGGATTTATTAAAAAATACTTCTACAAACTCTCATAGGTATATAAATATATTTAGACTTGCAGAACCTTATTCGTCTAATATGTCTAGCTATCCTTAATCATCCTCTTTCTTCAGAAGATTTTTTCTTGAACTGCAGCCAAGGTTTTAATACTTGCCCTCGGGCCAAAAACTACACAACATGTTCCATGGAAAAACACACCAAGCCCTCAGACAATGCTGAAAGACATTGATTGTTTTTTGCATACTCAGCACATCCCATGGGACAGGCACTTATTATTTATTACTTTGTGAGATTTTGTTCACTTATTTAATTTGTTAGAAATTCCAACTTTGAGATGTACTTCAGATATTACTGGTTGTCACCTTTTTTGTGTACATTTCAATATATGATATCATAGGCGGTGGATGTTCTTGCATTTTGTTAAATTTCGTCAGTGCTTTCCAGTTTCCAGCGTTTAACAATATGTCTTATTTGACAAGCATATTTTACACAAGAGCTAGTAAATTCAAGGAAAATCTCCCAGTAGGATTGGTGGATGGAGAGAAGAGGGAAGGGTGACAAAATCCGTGAAAAAACGCATGGGTAACAACAGTATTGGCAAACCAAGGGAAAACCGCTAATGCAAAATGTTAATTTTCCCTCCTCAAGTCGCTCCTCACTACTTTCTTTCCACCATTCTTTCTGGTCGCCAGAAGTGGCCTTTGCATATGTTGTGTCCACCACTATGAAATTCTGTGAAAATGGGACTAAAATACAAATAAAAATATCTGCTAATTGGGAATAACTTGAACACTTTCTTGTTCAGACATGCAGTGGTGTAGAAGGAATTCCACTGGCCCCAGTGCAAGCGAAGAAAATGGGCCTACTGACTGCTGCTTAGGTAACAAAATACATAATGATTCACAGGACCAACCCCTTATGCCCAGGAGTGGTGGCTTCTCTGTTTGGGCGGAGGAGTATTGCCCCCGACAGAAGTGGCAGCTGCAAAACCTTTTAAAGAAAACGATAATAAACTATGTTTATTATCGTTTTCTTTGAAAGGGGTGGGGCCACGGGTGTGACGTGCGCTGAGGGGGGAGTGCTCAGCACTCCCCCTTCACAGCGCATGTGTGTTTGGCCGGCCATCTCGGGCCGGCCAAACACACATGCGCTGGAGAGAGCCTGCACAGGCTCCTAGTCTGCTCTTAGCAGCGTCAGGATTGGCGCAGGGCAGGCAGGGAGCCTGTGCCTGCATCGAGGAGCGTCAAGGGACAGAGGAGCGGCAGAGGAGGTAAGTGATTTAAAAAAAAAATTCTATTAAATGTTTATTCGCTTTCCCCCTCCCGCGCCTCCCTGCCCCACCCCTTGCGCGGCCCGCAAGCCACTGCTACTGATGCCCAGTATCAGAACTGGGGTACAACATGTAAACAAAAACTTTGGTGTTGTGGGACTCTTCATATATGTTCAACATAGCTCTCATTCTTGGTGTACAGAATATATTGCTCCATTTATTCTCAAACATGCCTGAAATATCGTAAAATCAATTAAAGTGCAATAATACTCTTTTGTTCCGAACGCTGTCATAGACAAATGCAGGAGCCTTCCGCTCTGTAGATACATGATCCAGAGGGGCACGGATATTGACATATAATTGCACACGAAGAGTATTGATCCACACATCGGCTGTTAATTATTACTACCCCAGCACAGGAAGAATGTACACTGCTTGGGGGTGAAATGCCAGATGGCATGTTTTGCCCTGAGGAGACCCTTATAAATTGGCTGGGGGGGTCGAAATTTCGACAATGGTAGAGGCGATTGTCTGTTGTTCAATTAAATTGCTTCCAGGAACTTTTGTAACTATATTTCGGATTGTTCCTTGTTTACTAACATCTAGTGACATCCCAGTGTATAGATGCATCATTGTAAACACTGCACTCCACTGCACCTTTTCAGTACTGTGCCCTCTGCATTGTAATTGATTTTGTTGACATTCCTATGCATGTTTGAGGATAAATGGAGCAATGTATTATGTTCGACCAAGAGAGAGCCATGTTGAATATATATGAAAAGAGTCCCACAGAAACAATGTTATTTGTTGACTTATAGGTAACAAAATTCAGAAACGATCAGAGTTCAGATGCTCTCTCAGGTACCACTGCGCCTGTAGCCCTATTGACAGCTACACTCCTGTGGTGGCTACCACCAATCTAAAGTGGTGGGGTGGGAGGTTTAGGGGAATAAAAAAAAAAAAAAAACGTACCTGCCTCTCCCGATTCCGATGCCGGCCGCCTCCATCGCTCCTCTCTTCCTGGCAGTCACTGGGGCACAGGCTCCCAATCTAGGCGCTGTTCTCATGCTCTACCAATATGAAAACAGTGCTGGGATTGGCCTGAAGAGACTGGTCTGACTCTCGCTCAGGCACAGGGAGGCTGTGCCATTTCTCCACCTGGCTGTGAAGCTCAGCTGGGTTGGAGAAATATAAGAGTGCATGTCAATTTGGCTGGCCTAAGATGGCCGGCCACCCTGACATGCACAATTTACAGTGCCCACCACTCCTCCTCCCTGCCATGGCCCAGCCGGGCCCGCCTGCCTTGCATGTCTCAGTCAGAATTAAAAATAAAATGATAATAAAATTGTTTATTATCATTTTATTTTTCATTTGCTGGTGCTGAGCAGAGGGGCGATGCTCCTCTGCTATTACAGAGGAGCCGCCTTTGGTAGAGAAGCATTTGAGATCTAGTGAATGCATACATGACCCTACCAGCCTACTTCAAAGAGCCAGAGCCCTACTATTATTATTGTTCATTAAACAGGGAAACATACAGTGCAGTATTTTACTGGTCTCACAACCAAAATAAACTTACACATTTAGGGATTGCAATCAATTCTTGCACTGTGGCACCAAGGATGAAATTCTAAAGTGTGCTTATTTAAATCTATTGCCCCTACCCCTCTGTCCAGAGTTCAAAGTACGCGAGGCAAACATAAATTGGTGGTAGGAAGTGGAACTACTCCTGGTTATGAGAGCAACTGTATTTTCTCACAAATTGCTGCATGTGTCATCCAGAGACTTTAAACACTTTCAGTGGATGAGGTCTCCAGGTGAGACACCAAACCTCAAATCCCATTAAGCCGGTAACTTCTGCGCCCGGTTCCACAGGTACTACTGAGCCACTCAGATTGAGTCTTTAAGCATCACTTTAAATATCTCTTAAAAAATACATAAGCTTTGCTTTTTTCTTTCAGTAGTTTACCAACGAGGGAAGGCGTCAATTCTTTCAACACGTCTTAATTTTCAGATTTTTCCTGTCAGTGTTTGATCTTTAAGAGAGTCTAAATCATGTTTGTGCAGTGATGACACCTCCGGCTATGTATATTTCCCAATTTTGGTTATAGCCATCGAGGTGGTTAAGTGTAGCAAATAATTTCATTTGTTGATAGCAATTACTGCAATGTGTATTCTTTTAAGTGGGTTCATGAATTGGTTAATGCCTTTTTAAAGCTCACAATTATTGGTGAGAGTCTCCTTCCTCCAATCACACCTTTTATGTTTAGAGATTGGGGCTAGAGTGTGTGTGTGTGTGTGTGTGTGTTTGCGCATGTGTGTTTGTGTGCACCTGGCACAACATCCTAGCTAGAGTCACCAGTTAGGTAGACAGATAACTCTCCTTTATGCTCTTTATCATCCTCAGCCTTTCTCCTTTTTTCTAAGCTGCACTCTGGTAAGAGACCTGGGATCCTTATGCTCAATTATTTCTTTTTGACATTGGTAGACATACTCCCTTCTCCTCCTGCTCCACATGTGCCAGCGCAAGTTAAGAACTTGACATTTTGGAAACCGAGACGGACCTGCAGACGTGTTCATTGCCTCCCTGTCATGCCCAGTACATTTTCAAATGGGAAGTTGAATTGTAGTTTCATGCTGTTGGGGGCTTAGGAATTGCACCTCCCTTTTACATCTGTGCTTATAAAAGAGTGCTTAGTTGCGGGAAGATTCATTTGAACCTGCCAGTAATTAGCAGAGTGAACTCCATCTCTGCACGCAAGGTGATTAATACTGTTAAGGGGGACCAGAGACTGTGAGGAACACTAACGCATCTCTGCAGGGGGGCGAGGTTTCCTTTGCCAAAGTGGCTCTGACAAAAATCTCAGAGCCTCTTGCAGTTTCCCCACTTTTCAAGGGCTGGCTCTCAAGTGGATCCAGGGCATCTACTGTTGTGGGAGTGTGGGCATACTCGTGAAAGGATCTTCTGGGTTGTCCTTTTACTGTCCGCTATTCTGGGGTTCATGCCTCATGCCATTCAAGAATCACTAGGTTGCCGTGCCTGGCACATTGCTGTAGCCCATGGGCTCTTGTGGTAGCTGCGCCCACTTCTTGTAGATTAACGCTTTGAATTCCTCGATCACTCACTGACTTGAGGTATCTCTTATTGTGGCAATCGGACTCCAGAAAAAACATTAGTGACTTCATTTATGGTTGTTTAGTTCACCCGAGGCTGACTAAACGGGGGCCAGTTTTGTCAACATTGGTATGTACTGTAGCGCTGGCTACAGTACTGGCCAATGGGAAACTTATGTATCTTTACAGTGCTGCACTAGTATGACCTAATCTGTAAGATTCTGACCCGTGCCTCTTGTCTAAATCCATCAGAATCCTTAGGTCCTCCGCCTTATTACTATTAACATATTTCATCTTGTAACCTATTCTCTCACAACGTTAACATTCTCCTCATGTCTAAAGGGGTTAGACAGTCACAAACGTGAGGGAAATCATGTCTGCCTTATTACAAGTGGATTACATTTTATGCACTTGTAATAAGTCAGACGAAATATATTTGTGAAATACATTTATAGGCTAACACCATATAATGTCCAAAATGTGCCTCACATTGTAAACAAACTATTAATTTTATCTGTGCAAATATTTTGTTGAACAACAATAAATGCCAGAATTCACCTTAGTTGGCACAGAAACCACTATATATTTATAACATTTATTTTATCCCTCTTAAAAATTAGGTAGGCCATTAGAACTAATATTTTACAACAACATTTTGAAAAATTATAAGAAAAAAACGCTGGAACAAGAAGCAGTGAAGTCTTCAATGATGTTTAAAGTGAAGTATTCATCAACACCATCAATGAAGTTACATGATGTCATGAGTGAACGGTGCGGTGCAAATTATAGTTCAAGCAGTCATGTCAATGGTGAGGACATAAGTGATATAAAGGGGAGGAGATAGGTCTGATTTGCAGTGGTTCAACGAATTTGAGAGAGGATCATAACATACTTTTCTTACCTGATTGATGACAAATGTACTTTTCTTCTTTTAGTAAACTTCAACCAAAACAAAATTTAACTGTACCTGCTAGTTGGAAAAAGAAACAACACGTTAACCTGATTTTGCTATGACTGAGCTTGTCAGTGAGTGCTAGCATTTATGATCTTGGATCAGTGTTGAACATTCACTGCCTCACCACCCCTTACTCTTCTTAAAACCTCTCTGATTACTCCTGAGTGTATACCTCTCTGATTACTCCTGAGTGTGTACCTGAGTGAGCGGAGCTGGTTTTGTTCTTGGTTCTTTTTTGGACAACAATGGCTTACAGTGCCATTAATTCTATCAGATTGATAATTTTCCAGACAGTAACCCTGAGTGTGTATCTGACTGAGCGCAAGAGCTTGTGCTCTTGGACATGTATTAGACACGCACTACTCTCACTGTTCCTTTCCCTATTTCATTGTTCTCAAATCTTTATCATCAATTCAATCCCTCAGTGCACTTTTGAACATTTTTGCTGCTGTTGGAGCTCTCCCTTAAATCCCTAGTTGAGGCCCTGAGTGCCGACATAGGTGAGTCGGGTGTGCGAGTAAAGTTGGACCTGCATTGAACACTCTCTGCCTCACTTTATTTTTACTGCTGTTGGAGTGCTCCCCAAATTCCTGGTTTCAGCTCTGAGTTGAGGCAGATATGGGTTTGTGGTAGATGGAGTGTGTAAAGATGTACCTGTGTTGAACACAAGTTGTGCTGTCACACAACTTTTGCTGCCGTTTCAGCAGCCCCCCCCAAATGTGGTTATGAGTGCTTCTAGCTACTTATATTGTTTAAAAAATGTGGGTGGCAGTTAGTTTTAACAAATATATACAAAACTGTTAAGTCTTTGAATGTCTTCCCCACCACCTCTTTTAAATGCAAATATCTCACAACTACTGGATGAGTTTACACCAAATCAATAAAAACACACACTTTATGAGTAAAGTTCTACTTTCTTAACAAGTTTGTTGTATATCGTTCAGTGGTTTTTGCTCTATTTGAGGAAAAAATGTCCTGTAAGAACTAAACTGAGGAATGATACACTCTTTTAACCCTCCCTTAATTTGGTATTCAGAACAGAAGATCATAAATGGAAAAAAGTTTTTAGGGCCAAATGCTACTTCCAGCCGAATTACAGTATTTTAAGGAAGAGGGAATATTGAGAGATTATTTGGATGTATTTGTAGTAATCTATTTAGAACATATAATCTATTCAAATTCATACTAAGAACATGTACAGAAAGTCAGATAGGAGTTACAATAACTAAAAGTGAATATATTCTATTTAAAATTACGAAAATGTGAATTCCATGTCACACATGTAGAATTTGTACGATATTGCAATTCAGTGGGTGGAGATTCTATGAATAAATGGAAAATACCAGATGCATAATACTTATTTTGGTGAAAGAGTTTGCAAAGTTTTATTGGTTTTTACAAGTTTTATATGGACTTTTTTCTGGGATTTCTCAACAATTGTAACACTTTTGAAATGACAGCTAAAAATGTACTTTGTGTGTGGAATATTCAGGTAAATTAGGCCTTTTTACCTCTGAAATTCCTCTTCTTTATGGCCGTGATCATAAGATATCCTACACCTTCACAGTCCTATTTTGTAGAAACTGATGCATCTAAGTATGACTTGGAAGTGCACCTTATTAGAACAGCATCTCATGATAGGTCAACTCCACTCTCATCATTCACGCAAGTTCTATGTATCTGAGGAAAACTATACAGTTGTGGAAAAATAATACTTATCAAAAGTTGTTGTCATTATTTGAAAGGAGCCAAACATATGATCACAGAATATAGTAATCATAAGATATCATGAGACAAAAGCACTACTTTTCATAAGTCTTCCCTATAGATCTTTGCTGACTTTTCACCTAAAAATCTTGGTTTTGATTAACCTTGGGGGATGAGTATAAATATTAAAAACATCTGTACAACTAATGTACTCTGATGGATAGGAAAAAAAACACAACAGGAAGCTGAGATTAGAAACTCTCGCCTTAAGCAACAATTTGAGTAATTTAATTGAGTACGATGTATTATTCTTGGAGAATAATTTTTGGTTAATTTCTAATTCATTGATTGCATTGGTCCTCTGGATGCAATTGCTCATCCCTTTCCTATGATGCTGCTCTCTCTCTCTCTCTCTGTCTATCTGTCTCTTCCTCTCTCTTCATATAAATGTTTTCTGACAATGCCTTGTGCCTGCTAATAAGACAGCCTTTCTTTTGTTCACGTCTACATTAATGTTTTAGTACCATATCCGAGTCAAAATAGGCAAAAAGAGAGTTATTATAATAGATCTCTTTCCCCAATAATGTTGCCATCAAGTCACTGTAACCAACAAGGGTGATATTATTAAACAGATCACAGGCTGATGCTTTCTTTAAACTGTTTACCCAAAATGAGATTATCTAAACAACAGCTGCTACTAAACAATGCAGGAAAACACCAATAGTTTGTGCTAGCATACTAGACATTCTTACTGGCTGAGGTAACTCAGAATTCCATAATAGGTGGTAATGGGAAAAAACATAAAGGGCCCAATTACGACATTGGAGGTCCAAGGACTGCCAATGGTGTGGTGGCTGAGGGACTGCTGCGGTTGTGGTGGTCGGACCGGTAATACCACCATGAAAAGGCTGGCAGAGAACAAGTGCAGAGGTCCCCCTGTCCTGCACCCTCAAAATGTGCACTGCCTGAGGTGCAGAAAGTGGGCATTTTGAGGGTGCTAGTGCCCCCTGCGTGCGGCAACCATTTTTCCGCTGGACTGAAGCCGGTCAGCCCAGTGGGAAAGTCCTAATGGGGCCAGCGGGGAGGTGGCCAGAACGGCGGCGACAACCCCATTGGGTGTTTGGTGGATGGGTGTTCCTGTCCGCCAAGCTCATAATTGTGCACTAAATGTGGTAATTACTGAAAAACTCAAAATCCTGATTGTAGCACATTCCTCATGGCTGGGGGCCAAGGACTGCAAGCCCCAGAATTCCCATGGCAAAGAGGGGCAGAGAAAGAAAGGGCTATAGAGTGCAGATAGCACTCCAGCTGTACGGCACACATTTTTCATGGCCAGGGCCAAGGACTACAAGCCCCTGGATTCCCTCTGTCAAAGAAGGGGTGGAGGAGAGAAGCACTATAAAGCATAGACAGAACTTCTGCTGCTGGGACACATTTCTCGTGGCTGGATGCCATGACTGCAAGTCCCAGGCTTACTTCTGGCAAGGAGGGGTTGGAGAAGGAAAGCTCATTTTGCCCGTCATTGCCAGGAAGAGGCAGGCCAGGGCCACCCCTCTTGGTTTTTCCTCCCCTTCTCCCATTTTCTGGTCTTGAGTTCTCATTTTGTGGACATTGTCACTTCACTTGTTTTTTATTGTTTTATCAGGCATCTGCAAAAGAAAAGCATCCACCTTTAAAGGTGGGAAGGATATCCTCAATTAGTAACTATCTTACTACAGTCATGGGACAATGAATACAGAAATTAGACTAGCTGAGGAGAGGACTGACACAAATCACCATCTCTTTAGGGAAGTACAGGCCTCGACTGGGGCGACTGAAGCAAATGCACCAATCATGGCAATTGACCAAGTAGTGGAAGGGGGGGGCAAATGACCTGATAACTCAGAGGGTGTGATTATTAATCCTACTGTTGTAAATCCAAGAAATATGTGTATCACGAAGGCTCCCAAATTGACTCAATCAAAGGAGCTGAAGTCTCCTAGCCTTCCTTCAGCCACTTCAATCTAAAAGGAAAAGGAATGTGGGGCAGCTATCTAAGAATCAAAAACTCACAGGAGGTAGAAATGTCCAAAAATCATCAGCTAATGTAAACAGTAGTTCTCATTTCTTTGGAGGAAGCCAGATGGGCAATGCTAATAAGTCTGAACTTGCAACTGACCCTAAACAAACACTATTTGCCATTCTTTCCAGCGTCAGAAGCGATGCTGAAATATTTCTGCTTAGAGATCCAAGAGAAGCTTAAAGCTGTAGATGATAAAATCTTCCATCCAATCCATCTAACCCAGGGACCACAGGATCTGGCCTGATCCTCTTATCCCACCAGGATTACCTATAGCCCACATATGAGAGCTAATCCACCTGCCACCACCAATATTAGGGGTAATGCTCCCAACATTGGTAATTTCTGGCTGGGCTCAAACCATAACATTTATCACTTAACTTTTCAGAGGGATGCCATACAATGAAGCAATATTACCACATCACCAAGGGCCCAGTAGATATGGAAGTATCACTTAAAAAATGAGATCAACCTCCAACTGCTCCCTAACTGTACACCTTTTATAATAGTCCTACAGGCAGTTCTCCATTAGTTGCCAATAAGACAGAAGATTTGCTGGATTTAAAGCACAAAGATGTCGATTGTCTCAGGAAATACTCCTGATGGACCAACAATTTTGTTTGGTGAAATATTTTTAGGAAGAAAGGTCACCTGGGTTGGTCACATACCTAAATGTTTTGATGGTGAATGCGTTGTCATTAACTTTGAAAGGCCCTTGGTGGTTAGAAATGTATCACATTGCCTGAATCATTTAGCCACATTACCAGGAAGGATAAAGGCCCATCAGCTGGGGTATTTCTATGGGCTTAACAATCTCTTAACAGTTTCCTATCCTGCACCTGTCTTGGACATAAACCAGCCGGTTTAATACACTGATACCAGTAACTGTTTTACAACTCACAATGCAATCCAAGATACTGACTATCACTGTGATCATCTTGAGAATGATCTTAATTTGTCTGCTGAACGCTCTTGTGGAGTAAATGAAGAATATAGCGATCACAGCACTCAACAGGAATCTAGTACTAGATTGCCAAATCCTATGCACCAGGTTCCCAAAGATTCCTGTCATGTAACTTAGCAGCAGTTTGCTTTAAATTGATTAATGTAGATTGGTTAGAGTTGTTGAATGAGTTTGACATCATTTGTTTTCAAGAGACTTGGATGACAGGTGCGGTGTATGTTAGTAATATGTGTTGATTTTGCTTGCACAATTTAGGTTGCACTTCATACAAAACATGGCAATTTGATATTGTAATTGTAATTTGGTGTCAGTTGAGTTCCAGTGTTGGCAGTTAGAAAAGGAGAGGTGTTGGAAGAGGAGCTAATCTTACACTGCTATGCCAGGTTCCTAAACCAAGCTTTTGGACTGTAATTGTGTAATTGTCTCTGAAGAGTACACAAAAAGAATAGGCAACGAGCTGATCTGGCATGAGAACTCAGTGTACTCTGGCTTCTGCAGCTCAATAATGACTTAGGACCTGATTTAGATGTCGGCAGATGGGTTACTATGTCACAGCGGTGAAGGATAGCTTGTCTGCAGAAATATAAATTCCAAAATAGCCAATGGGATTTATATTTCGGTGGACCGGCTATCCATCACAGTTGTGACAGAGTAACCCATTCACTGACATCTAAATTAGGCCCTTAGACTTCCAGCAACGCTAAGGACACGTCATAACTCTGAGTTCAAGCTTGCCCAATCACATGACTGCCTGAGATTTTCGATTGAGTGTTAGTCGGACATGTTACTTCATAACTTTGAAGTCATGTTTGCATGGCCACGGTGTATTCTGCCATTTTAAAGTGTATGTGTGTGCACAGAGGTTGCGAGAATTGGGCATGTTCATAAAGTAAAGATTGTTTAAAAGAATTTAGCAGTTGCCTCCTTTTCGATGAAAAAAAAATAAATGAATAATTTATTGTATTTTTTTACATAGGAGTACTTTTTTCCTAAATCAATATTATTGCTATTTCTACACATATTGAGAATTGTTACCTTAACCTCGTGGAATCTCATGGTACCATTCAGGAAAGGTTACCAGCCATGTGAGAATCCACATTACAGGAAGTTATAGACACAGTTAAAAAACGCGGAGTTAACTGGAAGATGTGCTAAAGCAGTATTTTCCGAAGGAAGGGAGAAACTAGGAGAAAGAGAAAGAAAATATTGTTAAGATAAGCACTGGCAAGAAAAATTCTACATACCAACAAGACTCTATAAGGAAGCTAGAAGAGAAGAAAAAACAGAATAGTAAGAAGCAGGCCTTTTAAAATACCAGAGGGGAGGTGCTATAGATATTGGTATAGTGGGCACTTTGCTAATGACAAGAAATGTCCTATACATAAGCAAAAGTACTCAGGATGCTGAACAGAAGGACATTTATTGTGTGTAGTAGAAGAAAAGATAATACTGTGAGTCTCCTAAATGAAGTATGTGAATCTGAATCAGACGATTTAGAGGAAAGTGACACTAACATGTGTTGACTATCAAGGAGGAAGAGGAAATTACAGTGGCTGCTGGGCAGTCAACAAAAAAAAAGCCTATTTGTGGTATGGATTTTGGTGATATAAAATTGTAAATTGTTGCGGATTCGGGTTCTCCATAAACCAGTGTAAATAGGAAAGTTTGGGTTGGCAATGTTTCCCCCACAGTGAGAATCACCTGATATTTCACCCAACAGTTTTAAAGGGAATACAATTGATATTGTTGGGTTTACAAGACTGATTATTGCGTTAAAAAATAGACAAGCAGGATGTAAATTGTATGCTTCCAATGATGGCCCATCAGTGTTAAGGTGGAGAGATCTAGGTTATTTAGGTATGATCTTAGATCCCAATAATCCAGAGCCAGTCATAATTGTGCAAACTGAATGTGAAGCAAAAAACCCTATCTTAAAATCATTCCCAAGACTCAGAGAAAATTAGAATGCTTAAAGGTTTTTAACATAGAATTGTGATAAAAAAGATGATGTACCTTGTTTTCACAAAGCTAAAAGTATTTCCATCACAGTGAGGGAAGACATTTCAAAAGAACTTGAAAAGTTTAAATCTGCAAGAAACATAGACCAAGCTAAGTCCTCTGATTGGGTAGCCCTTTTAGTAGTAGCAAGGAAGTCTAAAGAACATTTTAGTGGATCAATTCCCCCTTCCAAAAATTAATGAGATGTTATGCATGACCAAGGTGTAAAGTGGGTCAGCACCATTGACCTAAATGTTGCCTACCACCAGGTTCCATTACACCCTCATATTAAAAGGCTAACAGGGTTTATCACCACATTTGGATGCAGCCAATTTGCTATAGTACCTTTTGGGCTTGCCTTGGCTGCAACGATGTTCTAAAGAATACTGCATAAACTGTTTAAGCGAATGAAGAGAGTGATATTCTTCCAAGACAACATTTTATTCATTGGTAATACTAAGTTGGAACATGATAAAAAAACTTGTGCAAGTATTAGAAGTTTTAAATGAAAATGGCCTTACTGCCGAACACAGTAAATATAAAATTGCTATGGAAAACGTTACATATTATTGTGGAGCCATTTTAGTGATGTCTCTGGGCATGTTATTTTAGCCACTAGGCCTGCCCTGCGGCTTGTGCCTTTTAGCCTAGTGACATATTATTCTGCTTCATTTTATTATTCTAGAATCAGCTACATTCATGGTGGTGTTTTATCTTCTGTATTTAGTTGAAAGCATTGCATTTCTTAGCACAATATTCCTTTTCACTCTGTGCTGTCCTCAAGGCTGCAGTGAGATAGAAATGTCGGCACAAGCGGTGCACTGTGTCTCTAACATTCACAGACACACACATATATTTACGTGGGACGTTTTCTCAGAACATCAGTTGTTTTATTATAATAACACTTCCCTGTCCCATACAAGTTAGAGGGAAGTTCCAGCCAGATGACCACGACCGCATGCCGTCTGACTTCATTACAGCTGCTTGCTGAGACTGCCGGTTCCCTGGCCTACACGGGATGGTGTCTCTATAGATAACAGGCATCTTCACCCATGTCATATTCAGTATGGAGGATGACGTCTTTCCTGGGGGGAATCCTAAAGGATGGATTAAGGCTTATGCTGCTGTGCTCTAACATAGCTTAGGTAGGAATCACATGTAGTGTGCATAGTGAAAGTATGGTGGGACTTTTCCTGTGTTTCACTTTCCTTGTCACCATTTTGTTTTTAGTATTTCATCATTGTAATTATTGCATTTCATGCCATTTTATCTAAGACGCAGCTAATCCAATAAACCTTATTGAACCCTTTCCTGCCTCTGTTTGTCTTTGCATGTGTGAGACTAATGTAACTGAGAGAAAAGGATGCGATCAGATGCACCACGATTTCTCTGAAAAGTCATCATGCCATGAACCTGGTTGCCATAAATCATCCCTGCCCTTGGGCGGAGATGAGGTGCTGCTAGCTGGCTGGAAATGGATTTGGCAGACAGTTGTCCCATTGTGTGGGATTGGACTCAGCTCCCCACAATTCAGGTGATGCTGCCACCCAACTCCAGCAGCCTCATTAGCAGAATGAGAGCCAATACAACACTATCTAGGCTATGAAGTTAATGCAGAAGGTGTAAAATCAGTCAGAATTGGTAGAAGCCATAAAGAATTCACCTTCTCCTATAAACAAGGATGAGGCGAGAGCCTATTTGGGCCTTGCTGAATTTAATTCCAAATTTGCCAATAGCTTTTCCAGTAAAACTTACCCAATTTGACAACTCCTAAAAATGGGGAAAAAATTGAATGGTCTGATGAATATCAAAAAGTATTTCATGAATTGAAAATGATGTTTGCAGTGCGTCACCTTTTCAAGGTTTTGACACAATCCTCAGAAGTGTTGTTACTACACATGCAAGTGGAAAAGGATGGAGGGGTGGTATTTACAGAAATTGACTCTGATTGGAAAGAAAATAACGTTGCTTTTGCATCCCCTTCACTCTCACTCACAGAGGAGAAATATTCAGTCATCGAGCGAGAGGCACTTGCTAGCATATGAGATTTGGAACATTTTCAACAGTACAGTTGGGGTACTTGCGTAACCTTACATAGTGATCACATTTGGCCCTTACCAAAGTGCTGACCACCAAGTGGTTGTATAAAGTGTCCCCAAATTTGGCACCAATGTCATGAAGACTCTTAGGATTCCATTTTGTTGTTCAATATGTGCCTGTGATTAAAACAGTATTGCATATTTCTTTAGTTGTCTTCCATTACCACTGAAGGATGCTACAAAGAGTGAATTTGAGGAATATTGTTTTGCAGATATTAGTGAAGATGAAAATGGTATTTTACAAGAACTATGGAGCAGGGTCCTATTTTAAGCAAAATTCTGAATTGGGTTATAGAAGGATGGCTGGAAAAACATTTAAGCAAGGAACTACACATTTTTTGGGAGTTTAGGCACACATTTTCTTAAATGGAAATTTTTGAGAAATGATAAACTGGTGCCCCCCCACTTACTACTTAGAGAGAAACTATGAAGAATTTGTCATGAGGGACACCTAGGAATTGTTAAAACCAAATGTAGAGTGAAATACTCAATCAATCAACCAAGCAATCAGTTTTTATAAAGCACAACTACTCACTCATGAGGGTCTCAAGGTGCTGGTGGTGGGTCTGGGCCTCATTCGAAGAGCCATTTCTTGAGGTTCTTCCTGAAGATGGTGAGTGAAGGGCTTTGTCTGAGGTGCATGGGTAGGTTGTTCCAGCTCTTGGCTGCAAGGTAGGTGAAAGATCTTCCTCCGGTGTTAGTTTTTGAATGCGTGGAATTGTGGCTAGTGTTTGCTAGGTGGATCGGAGGGGTCTGGCGGGGTTATGGAAAGAGATGCAATGATTAGGTAGGCCAGTCTGATGTTGTGAAGGGCCTTTTAGGTGTGGGTGAGTAGTTTGAAGTTGATTCGCTTCTCCACAGGGTGCCAATGGAGAGGGAGGTTCAGGACGAGTCTTGAGGCGGTGTTTTGGATGAGTTTAGTTTCCTGGTGTTCTTTGTCATGGTGCCGGCGTAGAGTGCGTTGCAGTAGTCGAACTTGCTTGTGACTAGGGTGTCGGTGACTATCTTGCGGCAGTCGTCCGGGATCCATTTGAAGATTTTGTGGAGTTGGTGGAGAGTGTATCAGCAGGAAGTGGTAACTGTGTTTCCCTGTCGGTTCATTGTTAGGGAGGAGTCAAGGATGATTCCCAGGTTGCGGGCGTGGTCAGTTGGAGTAGGTAGGACCCTGAGCGATGTAGGCCACCAGGAGTCATCCTAGGCTGAAGTGGAGTTTCCTGAGATGATGAGCTCAGTCTTGTCTGATTTGAGCTTGAGGCAGCTCTCCCTCATCCAGGTGGCAATGGCTTTTATTCCGGTGTGAATGTTTCTCTTGGTTTTGTCTGGGTCTTCAGTGAGAAATATGATGAACTGTGCGTCATCAGCATATGACACAATGTTCATTCCGTGGCCTCTGACGATGGATGCAAGCGGGGCCATGTAGATGTTGAATAGCGTTGGGCTCAGAGAGGATCCCTGAGGGACTCCCAGCTGACTCCTGTTGGTTTGGATATCAAGGGTGGGAGCCTGATTCTCTGTGTTCTTCTGGTGGTGAAGGAGTGAATCCATTGCAAGGCTTTTCTGTGGATTCCTGCATCATGGTGTCTGGTGCATAAGGTGCTGTGGGAGACTGTGTCGAAGGCTGCTGAGAGGTTGAGGAGTATGAGTGCTGTGGTGTGGCCACGGTCGGGGAGTCTGTGGATGTCATTGTGGCTGCAAGAAGAGCTGTCTCCGTAATGTAGTTGCTGTGGAAGCCAGACTGGGAGGTATCCAGAGAGTTGTTGTCTTAGATGAATTGTCGCAGCTGTGAGTTTGTGGCCTTTTCCAGGACTTTAGCCGGTTAGAGTAGTAGCAATATGGGCCAGAAATTCTTTAGCTCTGATGGTTTGGCTGTGTGTCTCTTCAGGAGAGGGTGGACTTCAGTGTGTTTCCAATCATCGGAGAAGGTGGCTGTTTTGATAGAGCAGTTCAGTGTCTCGCTGAGTTCGGGGGCGATGGATGCACTGGCTCTGTTGTAGATGTGGTGAGCACAGGGGTCTGTGGGAGATCCATAGTGAACGCTGTTCATGATGATTTCAGTCTCTTCTGTGGTGAGAGTGGACCAGTTGTGGACAGTTTGGGTGGGTTCTGGGGGGCTGAGTCAGTCAGAGGTACTGATGCTGGGTGAGTTCGGAAGGTGGAAGCTGTCATAGATGTCCTTAATCTTGCGGTGGAAGAGGGTGGCCAGTTTGTCGCAGAGGTCTTGTGATGGGAGATGTTGGTGGCTTCAGAAGGAGGCTTGGTGAAATAATTGATTACCGTGAAGAGTTCTCTTGTGTTGTGTGGGAAGGTGTTGATACATTCCCGGAGTGTAGCTTTTTTTGCATTCTTGATGCGTCGGTGATGGGTGGCAGTGGCGGCTCTGAAGGATGCGAGGTATTCGCTGGTTTTGCTGTTTTTCCATTTCTTCTCAAGGCGCCTGTATGTGTGCTTGGATTATTGGAGTTCGGTGGTGAACCAGCTGGCTCTTTTTGGGATGCGCTTGACCGAAGTTGATCGGAGGGGAGGCTAAGTAGTTGGCGCATTAGGTGAGCCAGGCGTTGAGGTTTCGTGTTGCGGTGCTGGCATCATCGGTGGGGAGCGGGGGTGATTTGGCAAGGGTCGTGGCAAGTTGCTTGACTGTTGGGTGCGGTGATGGCGAAGTGTAAGCACTGATGGTTGGTCCACTCCGGGATGGAAATATTCTTGATGGTAATCCGGTTGCTTGAGGTGAAAATGGAGTCTAGCATGTGTCCTGCAGCGTGCGTGGGTAGGGTGATTAGTTGTTAGAGTCCGAGGGTGGCAAGTTTGTCGAGTAGGGAAATGGTGTTTTGGTTGTTGCAGTCCTTGAGGTGGAAATTCAAATCGCCGAGGAGGAGGTAGTTGGTGGATGCCAGGGCATGAAGGTGGCGATCTCTACAATGAGACCCACCCTCCGAACACCCCTTTTAATCATACCACCCCTGTGAGACATATTAAATTAGTAATATCATCCAGAGGGTAGTACTTTTAACTTACCAAGACCCCACCACTCGTATCCTTTTCTAGCATTGACATAGTTGATACCAACAGAGTGCTCTCACGTATTCTGTCAGTCGCAGCACGCCTCGTTCTGCAGCAGAACGGGAGGAAACCCATTGATGAAGCACTCCCCTAAGAGGTAACCCTGGTGGGTGAGGGTTTTTCTAACAAAAAAACCTTTTTTCTGTTTAAGTTTCCCCTTCTGGGCAGGGCCTCTACATACGTCTCTTGTGTACAATGGCCAGTCCTCCGCCCAGATCGGAGGGCCGGTCTTTCCTTAGGGTGTTGTATCCGTCTGGGATTGCGATGGTGATGTCTGGTCCGGAGATATGGTTAGTTCAGGTCTCTGTTAGGAATGCGATATCCGGACGGGTGGAGTCGATCAGGTCCCAAAGTTCTGTGGTGTGCTTATGGAGAAGCATATATTTAGAAGGAGGCAGTTGATGAGGTCGTGGCAGGTGGCGGAGGTTTCAGGTGTGGGGTGTTCCAGTTGTTTGTTTTGGTTGAACCTAAGGTTGCAGTTCCGGCATGAAAAAGGTCTGGGGTGTCCGTAGGAGATGTGGTGGAGCAGGCACTGAGACTTCCGGTGTTAAGGCGGTTGAGGGTCTTGGTGTCGTAATGGAGGCTGGCCAGGGAATGGCTTGTCAGAGATCCAGGGTTCCTGGCAATGGGCAAGGTCCGGGTGCGGACAGGCGCAGACGGGCTTGCCTTTGGCACGCCAGCAGCACAGCCACAATGCAGCTGCCATTAAGAAGGGGAGGGAGGTGGGGGGTCCGGTCAGCTGGGAGGTGGGAGGGCAGGAAAAGCGGAGCCTGCTGGTGGAGGAGGGCCTTGAACTGAGAGTCAGACAGGCTCTCAGTTCGTTCCCAAGGCAGAGGCAGCAGCCAGATGAGCTGGGGAGGGCAACAGATGCTGACCAGGAGGTCAGTGGACTTGCCCTCTCAGAGAGCTGCGGTCGCCATTAAGAAGGGGAGGGAGGGAGGGGTCCGGTCAGCTGGGACGCGAGAGGGCGGTAAAAGCACTTTGTGGGGGAAGCAGGGGGGTGGGGCTGCAGGTGCAGCAGCGGGAGGGAAAGGGTCAAGGAAGAGACAGAAAATCAATGAAGAGAAACAATAGAAAAAGAAAAAAGAAAAAAATTGTTATAATGAATTATTTCTCAAAGTGGGCTGGATGCCTGAATCTAGGAGACTAAATTGGTCCCCCACAGAAGAAATAATCTATTTTCAGGATGCATATAAGGAGTATTATGATAATAAACACAAGTGCAAGTAGCATATTGTGAAAGTGGGCGACTATGTGAAGGTAAGGAAATCTGGTCTACTTAAGCAAGGAAAAAGTACATTTTCAAAACCTTTACAGGTAGAGAAGATGTTGTGCAACTCACTTCGTCTAAGTGAAGGTAAAGTTTGGCGTTTGAAATGTATTTCGTAATGTAGGGTTTGTGTTGTTAAGGGGAAAAAAAACGAATGTTAAGACAAATTACAATTGGCTGATGCAAAATAATACCAAAAACGTAGGGAATGACCCTGAGAACGTAAGGAGAAGCAAGGATGCAACTTTCAGTTTACTACAATCTTCATATTTTTCACCTACCTCATTGCAGTCTGAGATGAGGATTAATCCTCTGCACAATGAACCGGCTAATAGAATGACTACAGAACAAAGTACAGGACAGAGGAGAAGGTGCAAAGGTTTGGTACATGTCTAAACAAACCACACAAACTCAAAGAATATGTATGTGAGTCATGAGTTTTAATATTATATCGGTCTTCAGCAGGGGAAGAGCAAAATCTTTTATACACAGCTGTGTGTTTTTATGTTATCTAGATAGTAGGTTATTCTGTGAGATGCACACCTATAATTTTTGTAAAGAGGATTGTTGAGTTTTTATTACATTTTGTTATCTATGTAAGGCAGAGGGATGTGTTGTATGTCAGTAATGCTTGTAGGTATTGCTTGCACATTATAATAAGACCTCATGCATTGTGATGTCAATTTGATGTTGTAATTGGAATTCGGGGACAGTGGAATTCCAATGTTGGCCGTTGGAAAAGGAGACCTGTTGGAACAAGAGCTAATCATGCTGTTGTGCTAGGTTTCTACAATAAAGATTTTCGGACTATAATTGTGCAATTGTCTCCGAAGATTAGACCACACAGGCAGGTGATATATGCATTGATGGTTTCCATACTAATTGTAATTCGGCAATCCCCTTTACAGCAGGTATTGTAACGCGAGAATTGGCAGTTCTCATCTCCATTAAACTCTCTTATTTAAAGATTAAGGTTCTTTACTGTACCACCTGGTTTCAAACATTACTTTTATCTTTCAGAGGGACCTGCAACATGATGATCATAAACTTCTGTTATTATATATTTGAGCATCGGTCCACACAGGTAATCTACCAGTTGGACGCTACCATCATTAATTTTATCATGCCAAATAAATGATAGTGTTTAAATATGGGGCCTGAGGACTTTAACACCTCAAAATGTAAAATATCAGTCAGGCCGTATAGGGCTTTGATAATGTTAATGGTGAGAGGGTCATCCATTTTAAACACACCCCTTACGAGGATGCAATAAATAGGTTGGTTGTTGAATATGACTTGATTTTTTACTAGTGCAAATGCTTCATCCATCGACCCTGAAGCTCTGCCTTACACCGGCATGGGTAACTGTAGTACTATTAACTTTATTCTGCTGCTAAAAGAACTCTCATTTTTGACCACTGGCTTCAGAGTGACTCCTAAACGTGTCAGAGGCCTTTCTTTGCATGTAAAACTAGAATGTGGGAACAATGGTAGAAGCAATAAGGTCAAATCTGTTGATTATTCTGCTATCAAGGGAATGATAATTAAATGGGATAACACTGACCCAACATATTTTAGTGGAAATTTGATATAAAATAATTAGGAAGCCATGGCTGACTGCTTGTCTCCCTAGGCACCCCCAAGTACAATAATAAATGGTTATGGTGTACTTTGTCAGTCCATCTCCTTAATGCTTGAAGCTATGTCTGTAGTAAAACCAGCTCCTCTTCATCGATGATTTAGCACAGTCTGCTCTGCAGCCATAGAGTACTCAAGACAGCTCTAAAATTCTTACCAAGAAATAAGGAGAATATTAAACTTGCTTGCAAGGCATAATAGGCAGCCTCAGCACCTAAAAAGCATGAAAACAGAAGAACAGCTTTGCAAGCCGCCAGAAGTGCCAAACTTTGTAGATTGTTTTAGAAAATTGGGAATCACCCTTTCTTTACAGATAATACTTCACCAAAGGTCAATTGTTTAATTCCGGTTGATACTTCGATGTCACATTTCTCTATGGTTCTTCAACTGGCTACTCCACTACATACAATATTAGGTGGCTAGGACAATCAATCAAAAGACTCTGAAGTAGCTCTTCGACTAAGTGGATCGATCAATATTAACCAATTTATAACAACTATTTAAAAAAGCCCTGTGAGGAAGGCACCAGGCCCAGATGGTGTCACAATGGACATTTTCAAAGGGAACACTGAATTTGGGTGCCAATAATAACATGTGATGTGGGCATCAATAGTATGCCCATTAACTGGATCCTGGAAAGAGGCAGTCATTGTGCCCATTTTTTAAGAAGGGGGCCTGAATCAATTGAGCTTCTACTGATCAATATCATTATTGAATTCTACTACAAAAATCTTGGGTTGGGTCCTTATTTTCAGGCTAGAGGACTGGACAGAAAGAAATAATTTTTTGATGGATGCTCAATATGGCTTTAGGCCATTCATAGGAATAGTGGAGGATTTGAACCTGTCCCTTTTGATTGGAAATGTATGTCAATGTAAGGAGAGGTGCCCTACCCTTGGCATTTATGAACCTTTCCTGTGCATTCCACACTGTAAATCGCTCAAAATTATGGACCATGATCGAAAATGTGGGGGTTTATAGGACACTAGTCACCCTAATCAGGAGTTTACAATGAGATACCTTTGTTAAGATCAGATATTTCCCAAATGGAAAATGTTCTCATTAATAAGCTGTGAGCGAGGTGTGCACCAAGGTTGTATATTGGCCCCTTTTTTTGTTTCTAATTTATATTAATGGACAGGATTTAGACCTGAAAGTAAACAACACCTGGTCCTTCACAAGATAAGTGGATCCAAATGAACCAAAATCAAATCTCACTTAATTGGGGGGGTGGGGGGGGGGTTCTGGTTACTAAAGTGGGAAACTTTATCTATGAATTTCATTTGACTTGGACCATAACTGGGGTTATCCTCAGGAGAGGTGGAAGCAGCATTCCGCTCTGCATAAAAGCTGGGATACAAGTCAGTAAAAGAGCTATTACATCTTTATAGGATTAAATATACTCTGAAGAGCTCCTAGGGGCAGGTGTCTGGGGATATTCTAATTCTACAATCCTATGAAATTTAGAAAATGTTGTGCTGCCCCCCTGGCTCCAGCAGGGGTTGAGTTATTTGGCATAAACCATTAGCTTAGCCCCACTGTTGTTCTGGATAATTATCTGGCGCACACCACAGACAGCTTTCTCAAAATTAATCATAAAGGATTGTATGGCCCTTGACAATATGGTGAATATTCCCCAGTTAGTAAATCTAAAAGGTAACCTTATGAGGTTGGTTGTTCCAGAGCTTTTTCACACCCGGAGTCTATTGAGGAAAATCAGACCAAGTCAGAACGCTATTTTTTGATTAGGGAACGCCTTGCTTCTGTTCATTGTTTTCCAGCTGCCACCGCCTGTTCCACCCTGTCTCCTGAGCACAGTTTGGAGCCTTACCTAATTTTAATTCACAATCCTTAATACAGACTTTATTTAACATGTTTACGCTTAGGTACACTGCACTTTCTTGAAGCTTTTCCACAACAGGGTGTCTGGTTCTGAATCTTCCAAATTGCCCCTGTGACAGTTTGTCCTCTCAAAGCACTGTTCATTTTATGATTTCTGCATATTGCACGCATCACTTTTTATGATCAGTTTTCAAGCTGCTGGTATCATGAAACAAAAGCTGGGCATGCTCTTTTTGCAGCAGCTGGGTTCAGTTGAAGTCTGTAAAGCAATGATTAATTATAAACAATGTCCCTTAACAGGGAGACAAAGATATGGGGGTTCAATTTTGCTGACATTTATGGATGTAACCCAATGCCCAATTTTAATTAATCTGTTGCACTGAATGGTCCCGCCACTTTTGCCCTTTTTTCACTTTTTTTTTAAACACAAACTTTTTTTTTACATACAGACATGTGCTACTGTATGGCGATATAAAGGCGTGCCAATTTACCAATCTTCGAGACAGGCAAAACGTAAAGCAAAGATGTTTGTTAATTACAGTACAGGTATCAAATATGGTGTGGAAAACTATTTTGTCATACACATGGTCTAAAGGAATACTAGATATCAGAATAATCTGTAGACATATGCATTCACCCCCATCTGTTCTCTTCCACAAATTCGGCTTTTGTGGACGCCTTTTGGGGACGTTACATTGATTAAATCCTGCTGATTTGGCAAGGCTCAGAGGTCCACCTTCATCAATTCATTCAGTCCCTAACACCCAACCCTTGGGAGATAGAGGTAACTTACCAAATTTCCAACTCTTCAGTTGAGTATCTAGATCTATTGATTTTTGTTTTTTCGCAAAACGACATCTGCTAACTCAATTCTTCATGCCACCAGTTGTCATTCGTCCAGCACTATTCCCTCTTTTCTTGTACACCCCCTTTTTCCCCCCCGGCTGGTTTCCTTCTTTCCGCCTATATGGCTCCCCCCTTTTGCCTCCCGCCCATTTTACTGGCGGCGGAGGACAGTATTTAATTGTACCAATATTTCTGACTATGATAAAACGTCTTTTGAAATGACCATGAGACTTACATCCAGGGGGTATAATCGAGCTTCTTTAAATACCATCAGAAATGAAGTGAGAAGTATGGATCGGAACTCCCTGTTGAACAAACCCCAAAAAAACAACAAGAACACAACTATTAGCTTTATTACAGCCTTTCATAATGGTCATAATCATATTCGAAAATCACTAAGGAAATTTTGGTTCTTACTTCTGAACAACTCTTTCATTAATCAATATATCACCAACCACCCTCAAATAGGCTTTAGGCGGGCACCTAACCTTCGCAATAAACTCTGTCCCTCATTTCTTCAACGAAGGTCTCCTACTACTTTTCTACCTTCCAAACCAAAAGGCTTTCACACCTGCAGTAAATGTTCTGTATGTAAACTGGGTCTTTCCAAATCTACATCAGTCAACATCAACAACTGTACCCACCGGATCACTGACTTTATTAACTGCGCCAGCACCCATGTTGTCTATGCTATCTGGTGCTCTTGCAACCTAACTTATATTGGCAGCACGATCCGTCCTCTAAAAACCAGAATACAGGAACATTTTCGGAACATACAAAAGTCTGACACTCAAGCACCAATGGTTGAACATTTTATCAACTGTCATCAACACCAACGCACCTTAACCTTCAGTGGTTTACGACGCATCACACCATCCCCAAGAGGTGGCAACACATCACTGCGACTTCGCCAAGAAGAAAGCCGCCTAATAATTAAATATGATACTGTTAATAATGGTCTCAACAAAGATCATGAATGGCATTTTTGGTTAATGTAAACAACAAAAGGTTTCCTGTTTTATTCCTTTCTTTTCCTTTTTCTTTTTCCAGGATTTGTAACTTGTGTATGTTGGTATTTGCTAAGCTCTATTCGAGATGTATATGCTAGAGTTTTGTTTTGCTGTACCTTTGGTGGCTGCGACATTGCTGCTCTCAATTGCTTCATTCCTGTTTTTTCATTAGTTAGTTGCTTTCTTATGAGTTAGCAGTCTCTTATAGGTTTTTTCTATCTCAATTTAATACAATTTCTTGGACTTTTCCCTCTTTTCTTAATTTTTCTTTTATGTATTACACCCTTTTTTCTTTAAACTCACCTCCCCTTTAATAGTGTTCCATTACTTTTCATTTATGATTACTACCGAGTATTAGATCATTATAAGATGGCAGCACTAAGGTCCCCAAAGATGGCACTTTCTACCTTGATGATTTATTCTGCCACTCCAAGATGGCTGCTGTTTTTCTTTTCTTTTCTTTTTGTTCACAAAGATGGCGCTCTTCGCCTTGAAGACCGGCAGTCCGTCTTCTGTTTTTACTCCAAACACGAAGACGCGATAGGACTATTCCTCTGCCACAGGTATTTTAACGTGACCTCAACGCTTACGCGCCTGTCCCGTTTCCTGATTTGTGCCGCTCACTTGCGGCGTTCCGGTTTTCGTGTACTCCAAAGGTGAGGATTAGAGTACTACTGCTACACGTATACGATTTATTAACATACGGAGCCTTCGCTTACTTTATCTAGTTTCTAATATTGGTTTTCCTTTAATCTTTAAACACATTTTTATTTTCTAAAGGTGGTCTCTTTGACTTATAAACTCCGTGAATATTAATTGATTGTTTAAAACGGTTAAATATAACTTGTATGTTTTTCTCAGTTAGTCCAAAAACACAACTGGGAGTACGGGGTTCTTGTAATGTGGGTGAATCAATAGTATATCACTTATAACACTATGCCCCTCGTTATCCTCAACTAGAGGCGAGACACGGGTGGACTGTGGTGTATGGTCTGAGAGGGGAATTTCCTTTACGGACTAGGTGGTCTCACACACTCTATGGTGTCTTGCTTCCTCATATGACCACCTAGCCCCACCCAGGAAGGACAATGCCACCTGGGCGGCCTCAACCTCTCTGTTATAGTAACAGGAGGGAGTGCGTAAATAAATTCTGGTTCTGGAAAAGGGATCCAGCTAGACTAAGAAATAAAAACACCTAAACAGATACCCATGTGAGTTTTTAATAGGGGGTTCTGTTTGGTGTGATTAAAAAGGGGGACTGGGACACCAATATGAGAGCGATGACTCACTGGGTCGCCTATCTAAAAGGAAGACGCCAACATGTTTCTGCCCTCAAAAAATGAGCTAAGGAAGGTCTCGGGGCATTCATCAGGGCGAAGGATCCCTGTTATTCATGCTCAGTGAGCACTGAATAATTAAATCACAATAGTGTATGAAATAAAAAGTGAATGATACCCAAATGGGCAGGGGGCCTACCTTGCCAAGGAAATACCTGGGGAGGACCTGAAGGAAATAAAACAAATCAGACCGGTACTGAAAGTGATAGGGTGACACAGCAATACACAGCAAACCACAACACATGTGCGATGATTCATGCAAGGCGCAGCAGTTCTGGGTACATAAGACATAAATCACATAAATAATGGTATTGCACGTCATTGCATGGAGGACAATAAGCAAGGGGAGAATTTCTTACCTTATCACAAGAGGCTACTGGCCTCCGATGTCCGGGAGAGGGCGCGTCCCCTTATAGTCAGACTCTAAGGTTCATGGAGAAGGAGACAAGGGAAGAAACCACATGAGGGGGAAAAACAGGGGAGAGAGGGGGAGAAGGGGAGAGGAGGGCCCCTAAGGATAAGAGGGCACGGCCCTGGGAAGTTAGACACCGGTGGGGTCCAAAAACCACGAGAAGAAGTTAAGTTACAGGTGAGAAAGCATAAGCGAAATAAAGATAAAAATAAAAATAAAAGGGCTGTAGTAAAAAAAGGGGAGCAGGAAAGAAAAGGAAAGAAAGTTATAAAAGCAGAACATAGACAAAAACAAGAACCAAAATTAGAGAAAGCAGGAGAAAGAAGGAGTAGTGAATATGTAAGAGAGGGGAGGGAAGGAAAGAAAGGCAGCCAGGAGTAGGAAAAAAGTGAGGGAAGAAGAAAGAGAGGAGGAAAAGAAGAGAGAATTCTTATCTGTGATGTCCAATGGTGGCCAGCTCACTCACTGCATCAAAGGCGGGCGCTCTCTATGAGCCTAAACCGACCTCTCTCAGGACCGCTTGGATAAAGTGGCCTGAGAGAGACGGGTAGATATAGTGGTCCCAATGTGCGTAAATGCGGTTCAGCTGATGGTGCTCACCGTCGCGGCCCGAGGTTTGGGCCGTAATTGGATGCGGCGGGCGGAAGTGCGTCCGGCGCACCCGTGCCTCGATTCCATGAGGACGGGTGCCCGGAAGGAATGGTAAGGGCCGACCCCGGTGGTGCTTCCACTCGGGGCGGCCGAAAGAATAAAGGATAAACGCCCCCGCGCGGCGACCGCGTCATAGAAGGACGCGGTCCCCGCGGGCGATGCCGGGAAATGTAGTTTTCCCGGCCCACACGATGGGGAATGTCCCCGGTTGTCCTCCGCCGCCAGTAAAATGGGCGGGAGGCAAAAGGGGGGAGCCATATAGGCGGAAAGAAGGAAACCAGCCGGGGGGGAAAAAAGGGTTGTACAAGAAAAGAGGGAAAGGAGGAGAACAGGAGGGTAGGGCAGGGGAGGTGGGAGGAAGGCAAGCAAGAAGAGAGCTGGGAGGGAGGTGGGTAAAAGTGGGGGACCAAGGGAGCGAGGGAGGGAGAGAGGAGGAAAAAAGAGAAAGAGAAAAGTAAAAAAAGGAAAAAAGAAAAGAAGAAAGAAGACAGGGAAGAAAAACACGAGGAGGGAGGAAGCAAAAAGACACATGGAGAGGGGAGAGACAAGGGTGAAAAGGAGGGTAAGGGGAAGGGATAGGGGGGTGCAAAGGGTGCAGGATTAAGAGGAAGGGATACAAGTAGCGGGACTAGGGAAGGAAGAAGAGTGGAGGGGAAAAAATGTAGAAGGAGAGGAGGGGAGGGGGGAAGGCATGTGCGGTGGGGGGGCGGGGAAAGGCAAAGGACTGAAAGAGTGTGTAGGTCATATAAAGGGGTCTAGTATTGGAGAGAGAACCAGGGTATCTCATCGTTTAGACCAGCCGTATCAGTGTGTAGCCTCCAAATCCAGCGTTGTTCAGCCCGAAACAGTTTTTGTGACATGTTAGGGATTGTGGGGGGAAATTGTTCGAGAACCGTCCATGATATATCATCTGGAGAATGATCTTTTAACAGGAAGTGGCTGGTAAGTTTTGTAGCGTCGCGTTTGCACCGAATCGTGCTTCTGTGCTCACAGATTCTGGTGCTGACCTTTCTAGTGGTCATACCCACATATTTGAGTGGGCAGGGGCAAGTGATTAGATACACTACGTTCTTACTGTTACAATTCGTAAGCGATTTTTGGACCCATGGGGTTTTGAGGTCAAGGTTGATGGTGGTGGATCTACGTGTAAGGCAGCATACGCTACAATTGCCACACGGATAGTGGCCTGTGGGGGGTCCGGTCTGCCAGAGTGTGGTCTGTTTGGTACGAGGCTTATCTTTCGGTCTTGTATGGACCACAATGTCGTGTATATTGGTTGCTCTTTTGTACGCATGCAGTGGCAATTCAAAGGGTAAGCCACCTGATGTAAGAATCTTCCAGTTATCTTTTATGATCTTCTGAATTGTGTTGGATAGAGGGTTAAACGTGGTAACAAACACAATCTTCTGAAGATCTGCTTTCGATGCTCAGGGTTGCAATAACTGGTCCCTGTTATTGTTGCGTGCTCTCTTACGTGCTCTGCTGACCAGGTGTGGGGGATAGTCCTTTGTGTATAACTTGGTGGTCAAATAGTCAGCATGTTTGCGGTAATCTGCCACAGACGAGCAGTTCAGTCTCAACCGAAGGAACTGGCCAACTGGGAGGTTATCTCTCAGAGCTCGTGGGTGGAAGCTCTGGTACTGTAGCAAATTGTTACAGTCGGTCGGCTTATAGTACACTTCTGTGGCCAAGCCACCATCGTGTTCATAGATGAGAAGATCAAGGAACGGTAGTTTGTTCTCACCTATGTTCATCGTGAAAGTGAGGAAGGAGTTAGCCCTGTTGAGCCAGGCAGAGAACGAGATGGCCTCTTCCCTATTACCAGTCCATATCAGCAATACGTCATCAATGTATCGCTTCCAGAGTTTTATCTGGTCTCGGTAAGGGTTATCATCATTTAGGACCACAAGTCTCTCGAAGTTGTCGACATATAGACATGCTAAACTAGGGGCAAAGGTACTGCCCATAGATGTCCCTTGTGTCTGTAGGAAAAAACTCTCTTCAAATTTGAAGTAGTTTCTTGTGAGAGCAAGGTGCGCTAGGTCCAGTATGAACCCAGGGGGGGGTTTGGATTCATCCGTATTTGCTTCTAGTAGGTTGCTTATCACTTCGAAAGTGGCCTCTTGGGGGATGTTTGTATATAGCGATTCCACGTCGAGAGTGATCAGGAGTTCTTTTGTCTTGTCAAAGGATATAGATTCCAGTAACAGTAGGACCTGGATGGTGTCCTTGAGGTAAGTAGGGATTCTTTTGACTAACGGTTGTAGAAAGAAATCCACAAACTTAGACAAGGGCTCTAACGCTGAGCCTATCCCAGATACTATGGGTCTCCCGGGAGGTGGAATCTTTTCTGTGTGTACTTTTGGCAAGATATAGAAGTATGGGATTTTCGGATTAGTTTGTATGAGGAAGTCTGCCTCATGTTCTGTGAGCCAGTTGTTCTCCGTCCCTTTGGTCACTAGGAAGGCAATTTCTTCTTGGATATCCGGTGTGGGGTCACGGGCCAGGCGCTTGTAATGTTTGGTGTTGAACAAAAGTCGCTCACATTTATCTTTATACATTTTTTGTGGAAGAATCACCATGGCCCCACCTTTGTCCGCTGGTTTGATAATAATGCTTGGGTCAGCTGTCAGGCTCTTAAGTGCCTCTAGCTTTTCTCAGTTAGTCAACTATTCATATCACAGTTGATATTATCGTTACTAGTTTTCTCATATTCCTCTCCAAAGCTTGGTATGCTTCAACAATTAACTATTGTCTTTTTTACAGAATATGACTAACTCAATATCCAAATTATAATGTTTGCCTTACTTCTTACGGTATGTTTGTTAATATCTCAATACTCCTTTAGCAGTAGCTCTCATTTTCAACAATTGGTTTACTTTTGGGCATTTTCTGGTTTTTCCAGATTTGGGCACTACACGCTAAATTATTATAAACCTTTTTTTCTCAAATCTCCCCTCAAATCTGGGTGATTATAATACTAGCTGAATGACCCTCTGGTTTCCGTCTGAATTAAATATTTTCGGTGTAATCACAGACTTTCTCCTTTTTTAACATCACTCTTTCTTTAACATCACAGATTTTGTAGCACGCTTAGGGCCATATTTATACTCCGTTTGCACCGGATTTGCGTCGTTTTTTTTACCGCAAATTCGACGCAAAACGAACTCCATATTTATACTCTGGCGTTAGACGCGTCTAGCGCCAAAGTCCATGGAGTTTGCGTCATTTTTTTGCGTGGACACCTACTTTGCGTTAATGATATGCAAGGTAGGCGTTCCCGTCTAAAAAATTGACTCCAAGGCATGTGCGCCGTATTTACACTCCCGGGCAAAAATCACGCCCGGGAGTGGGCGGGTCAAAAAAAATTACGTCCAGCCGCTTTTGCGTAGTTTTTTAGCGCCTGGTCAGGGCAGGCGTTAAGGGACCTGTGGGCTCGGAAGGAGCCCAGAGGTGCCCTCCCATGCCCCCAGGGACCCCCCCTGTCACCCTTGCCCACCCCAGGAGGACGCCTAAGGATGGAGGGACCCATCCCAGGGAACATAAGGTAAGTTCAGGTAAGTAATTTTTTAAAAAAAAATTGTGGCATAGGGGGGCCTGATTTGTGCCCCCCTACATGCCACTATGCCCAATGACCATGCCCAGGGGACAGAAGTCCCCTGGGCATGGCCATTGGGCAAGGGGGCATGACTCCTGTCTTTGCTAAGACAGGAGTCATTTCAATGGGGGTTGGGAGTCAAAATAAATGGCGCAAATCGGCTTGAGGCGAAAATTATGCCTCAGCCTGACTTGCCCCATTTTTTGGCGCCCAAGCTCCATATTCCCCTACGCCGGCGCTGCCTGGTGTACGTCATTTTTTTTTTTACGCACACCAGGCAGCTCCGCCGGCTAACGCCGGCTAACGTCATTGAATAAATACGGCGCCCGCATGGCGCTTCAGAATGGTGTTAGATTTTTTGACGCACAACTGCGTTGGCGCGGTTGTGCGTCGAAAAGTATAAATATGGCCCTTAGTCCTTTGTTGACTTTCCATTCTCTTTTTTCCTGATTCTTATGGACTTTTAAGCTTCGAATCCCACCCTAATCATCTACTAACTCTTATTATATTTGGGCTCAAGAATCTTCCAATTCTGGAATATTAGATCAGAAACTACTTCGCACGGGATTCGTTTTCGATCACTATTTGGTGGTGCTTGATGGTATCTCATCTTTTCCTTTTTCCTTTCTCACATGATTAACTCTACCAGAGAATTTGATTCTTCTTTTCTTTTCCAGCCTTGAGAAAGCCCCGGTTTAATAGCCAGAGGGGGCGAAACACGTCTTGGCTGATTCTCTCTTGTCACCATTTTGGATTTTGCTTTTGTCTTGGAAAGAAAGTGACTTCTTGATCAATCAATCAATCAATCTGTCATTTATAGAGCGCGTTACTCACCCATAGGGTCTCAAGGTGCTGTGGGGCGTGTCCCCAGGGTTCAGTCGAAGAGCCAGGTCTTGAGGTCCTTCCTGAATTGAGGTAGCGATGGCGGCTATCTGAGGCAGAGAGGTAAGGTGTTCCAACATTTTGCCGCAAGGTAGGTGAACGATCTTCCTCCAGTCGATTACTTCTTTATGCAGGGTATGGTAGCAAGTGATTGCTGAGAGGAGCAGAAAGGTCTGGCAGGGGAGTACCAGGTGATGTGGTGGTTGAGGTAGCTGGGTCCAAGGTTGCGGAGGGCTCTGTAGTCATGTACGAGGAGTTTTAAATTGATCCTCTTCTCTACTGGAAGCCAGTGGAGGTCCCTCATGTGTCATTGTGATATGTTCTCATTAGGGGATGTTCTGAATGAGTCTGGCAGCGGCGTTATGGATTTGTTGCAGCTTGCTCAGGTTCTTCTTGGTGGTTCCGGCATAGAGGGTGTTGCTGTAGTTGACTCTGCTTGTGATCAGGGTGTGTGTCGTGGTTTTGCGGCAGTCACTTGGTATCTATCTGAAGATCTTCCGTAGGAGTCGGAGGGTGTGGAAGCAGGTGGGTGAGACGGAATGGGCTTGTCTAGTCATGGTGAGTGCTGAGTCGAGGACGACGCTGAGGTTTCGTGCGCGGTCTGTGGGTATGGGGGGGCTGCCAAGTGTTGAGGACCACCAGCAGTCATCCCAAACTGAGGAGGATGGTCCCAGGATGAGGATCTCGATCTTGTTGGAGTTCAGCTTAAGGCAGCTCTCCTTTATCCAGGTGGTCCTGCTTCCATCCCGCCTTTGAAATTCTTCTCGGCCGTTGAGGGGTTTTCAGTCAGGGAGATGATCAGCTGGTTGTCATCTGTGTATGAGACGATGTTCAGACTATAGTTCCTGATGATTAGGGCGAGTGGGGTCATGTAGATGTTGAACATCGTGGGGCTCAACATGGATCCTTGGGGTACTCCACAGGTGATTTCTGAGGGTTCTAATACAGGACATGCTATTGACATAGAATAGATAAGAATCTGAGCTGAAGAACTATCATGTATACCTACTGATAATATTTTCAATGTAAAACCTCTTGAGTATTGTTTTTGGATGCTGAACTGTATGCATCAGAAAGTAAGCTTATGAGAAAGATCTTTCGAAAAACAAGTTTTGAAGAACAAGTTACTGACCTTCGGTAACACTCTTTCTGGTAGGCACTACCTAGCAGCAGAATCCCCATCTTTTAAATATTTCCCCGGTGTCAGATTGGTTCTAGAAAGTTTGCAGCAATACCTCTGTGTGCTAGAAGGTGACTCCGTGAGGCTCTGCACCTACACTGTTCTCTCTGTAAGTGACCTGCGGAGCCTACAGATTTGCCACTCAGCCTCGCTGACATCAGCTGCTTTTGAGATTGTCTGTGCCACCAAACACGGAGCCCCAAAAGCAAATTGGTAGACCAGTGTGGAGATTCCTAGACCTGAGATCTTATTAATAGACAGAGTTCAATCACAGAATGGGGGGCTGGGAGGGTTGGTGACAAGTCTGTGGCTAGATAGAGGATCTAACAGAAAGAGAGTTACCAAGGGTAAGTAACCTGCTCTTCTGATAGAGACTTGTGACCACAGATTCCTCACCTTTTGGATGGATACCAAAGCAGTACCTATTAGGAGGAGGGTCTGTGAATGGACTCAAACAAGTCCTACAGGACTGAGCTTTGATATGCCCCTGTCGGTGAACCTGACTGTCCAGACAATAGTGCTTTGTGAATGAATGGATGGACGCCCACATAGCCACTTGGCACTTTCAGCCTCTCTCCACTTCAGGACTTCCTACCGAACATGCGGGACAAGGGGTGACACTGGACACTACCAGCATCTTGTGAGGAGGCACTTTGCCAAGAAAAACGCAAAATTGTCAAAAAGCGCCACCATTCTGGAGCCCCTGGGCCTACGGCATAATCATAGAACGCATTGTTCCACTGTGTGCTAGTGGTCCATCTCAGTCAACTCCAACAAAGCAATTTGGATATTCACTGAATAAGATGATAACGAAGGACAGGCCTATAACATATGCAGCAGAGCTGCATTTGGTATGTGGTAATGGGGGCAGGTAAAGGACACAGTGGGGAACATGGAGTGTAGTGTCTGTGGTGTGAGGTAGGCCCTATGTATGATAGAAAACTGTATGAACTTGAAGCAGAAGTTGCAGGAAATTTTACTGAAGTATTTAGTAAGGACGGCTGATTCTTTATCATGGAGACCTCGTGCATGGTCCCCCTCCCACTTAGTCCACAGGGGAACTAAGGAAATCATAAGGTGTGTACGCAGGCCACGATATAACCAGCAAATCAGGTGGTTGCCGTGACCCATATCATGCATTGCCTGAATGAATCTGTGTGTATCTGTTTCAGAACCGCACAGCCCCAAATGTTGCAGGACATAACAAATAATGCTGGTGTGTGTTAAAAGAGTGTTTTCAGTAGACAATGAGTACTGGTGAATTCATGATGAGACATGAGGTTGAAGTTTTCGAAGATTGCACTAACTGTTATTACAGCTCCTGCTCCCAGGGATGTAGTTTTCTCGCTGTCAGGGTCCCCAATGATGTGATGAGACCCCATTAAGGAATATTTGGGACATAAGGAACCTAATGAGCAGTATATCTCAGGGCCACCTTTCAGCACGCAAGAGCTATGTGTAACAAACCAGGACAAGGCGAGGCAGAACCGGAGCCCGGGCAAAGCAGACTATGTTGTTTACCTTGGGTAAACACAGTGTTCATATACCCAATCTCAGTCGGATTATGATCTGCCAGCCAACATGATATCCTTTGCAGCTGTACTACCAAGCAGTAGGCTTTGAAACCTGGGGCATTCCACCTTTTTCGGGGAGCAATTGCATGTTGGTCAAACTAACCCTACCTTGTCCAATGCCCCACACCAGATCAATTAATAGTGTATTCAATAATTTGAAAACCTGGGTCAGTACCAGCACCAGCAAATTTACAAAGTGGTACAATAGTCGGGACAACGTGACCATCTTAGTGAGAGCCAGACAGCCTGCCACTGACAACAGTGAAGTAACCCAAAAGCTAATTTGAGGGGCACAATTTTTTTGGAGAGATTCTCATCCAATAAATCCTGCACTTCACAGTATATTTGTATGCCTAAATAATGGAAAGTCTGGGGTGCCATTTGAATACTGACATCCCCAATAGGCAGGGCAGGCTCATCATAAGTGTCTGCAAAGAATAAGGCATAGGATTTATCAAAGTTCAGTCGGATGCCTGATAAATTGCCAAACGAGGAAAGCAGCCAAGAGATCCCAGCCAGATCCGCGTGGAGATCCCATACATTCAATACTATGTCATCAGACTATAACAATACAGAATTCATCCTGGTACCCTGGAGAATTCCCAATCCCTGTGCATCCTGCAGAAGCTGCTGTACCAGAGACTCCAGTGCGGAACGAATAGCAGTGAGGAAAGTGGACAACCCTATATATTGCACGCAACACTAGATATGAATGGAGGTATGTGGCCCTGCCTGGGCCTGCGCAGTGGGATGAGTGGACAGTAAAGTAACCCAACACAGATAGTTCGGGCGAAGACCGAAACATTATTGCAGCAAACATGAAGTTCCACCTAAGAGTATCGAAGCCCTGCCGTAGATCTAACAAGAGGCATCCAGCCATCGGGTACTGACCACGGGCCCCATCCATGATCAGGTAAAAGTTGGGTATATTGAGTGAAGTGTTACGGCGTGGAACAAAATCACACTGGTCAGCGTGTATCAACTGAGGGAGCAGAGGGAGCAACCAGCACCTTGCTTAGGATTTTATGTTCAGTATTGAGCAGGGACAAGGGTCTGTAAGAGGGCATTTTGTCTGGGAGCTTGCTTGACTTTAAAAGAGAGGTGACCAACGCCTTTCTAGTGGTGGGGGTAGTATTCCATCCTCTAGGGAGGCCTTATAAAGCTGCCCCAGTTGTGGCACTAGGCGCTTAGCAAAGATGGTATGAAATTTAATAGAGCCCATCAGACCCCGGCTTTTTATTGCGATCATCGATGGCACCCTAAATCTCACTGGGAGTAAAGAGAGCGTCTAAATCCTCCCTATCCACGGTAGACACTCTGGGCAGGGTCTATTGAACTAAAAATGAATGTAGAGCTATTGGCTCATGGGGGGTCACTATAAAGGGAGGTATGAAAGTCAAGAAACACTACATTAATATCCATTTGGGTAGTCACATGATCATGCTGAGGCATAAGTATCAATAGGTTTTAGAAATGGGTTCTCTAGTTGGCAGTGGTTTGCACCCTTTCTAAGTACGGGCCCTCACTCTAGTCAGGGTAAGGGAGTCACACAGCTAAGACAGCACCTGCTCACCTGCTTGTTAGCTTGACTCAATTAGTCAGGCCTATCTCAGAGGCAATGTGTAAAGTATTTGTACACACACACACACACACACACAAACACTAACATAGTGAAAACACTACAAAAGGACTCCACAGCAGTTTTAAAAAATGGCCAATATGTTTCAGAGTAAAACAAGAATCTAACATACATAAGTAAAGATATAACTTTTTAAAGGTTTAAATGAGTCTTGATCCATATGAATTGTTGGACCTGGCTCTTTTTGCAGGGTCATCCCCAAGCTGTGTCTTCGTCCTCCTATTTTTCTGACCTCTTGTTGGCTCAAGGACTCTGAGGGCTTTATCACTGCTGATCAGTGCTAAACTGCAGGCGCTCTCCCTTCTAAAGTTGGTATGATTGGCTTACACCTAATTGGCACATTTAATTTAACTTTAGGTCTCTTGTACAGTAGTATCTCTATACCCAGGCCTTTTAAATTAAATGCTACTAGTGGTCCTGCAGTGCAGCTTGCGCCGCCCACAGAAGTGACCTTTCAACCCTGTCTCAGGACTGCTAGTGCAGGGCCTGTGTGCACAGTTTACTGCCACATGGACCTGGCATATACATTTACTTGCCAGGCCTGGAACTCCCCTTTTACTACATATAAGTCACCCGTAAGGTAGGCCCTAGCTAGCCCTGTGGGCAGGGTGCTGTGTATGTGGAAGGCAGGGCATGTGACTGGTTGTGTGGCCTGTCCTGGTAGTGACAGCCTATTTTGTTTCTCACTGCTGTGAGTGCTGCCTTTCTCATAGGATTGCATTGGAAATGCCCTGCCTTATTTCTAGAGGGTGTTGTCTGATCTATGAGGGGTAGCGTAGGCATGTTTGGTATGTTGTAATGCTAGTGAGAAAAGCTGCTTACTGGTGTAGGTGGATTTTTTAATACCTTTATAGAAATGGCACTTCTAGAAAGGGCAAAAACTACAGATGATGGACGGATTGCAGAACAAATCTAGCATTCACCCCCAGTCACAGATATGGGTTTAATCCATGTTTTTTTGCCTGCCATGCCATTTCAGTTTGGACTCAGCCATATGCAAATCACTCTTGACCCTGTCCCCAAATGTTCCCTGTGTCCAAACTGGGGGGGCATGGTGAGCAAAAGACCGATGGATTAAACCCAGATTCTGTGACTGGCAGTGAGCGTTTAAAAAGTTTCAACACTCCATCCATCATCCTTTTGTACTTCTAGAAAGTGAGTATTTCTCTGTGCTTATGACTTTGGTGTTTTTCAGCTTGACTCCAATCTATGTCTGGGGCACAATGACAGCTGGGCTTGTGGATACTTTTCAGGTAGCCTGTACACAGGGAGGGTGGAGGTGTTACGGAGGTGCATCTACATATTGAATGGTCTTCCTGAGCTGAGAGAAGTAGAGGCGGGCCCACCTGCATTTGTAAAGGCTGTGCCCTGGCTTCCCACAAAGGACTAGTTTAACCCCCACTGATGTCTAGAACCTGTGCTGGAGGAGAGATGGGACACTCCTAGAGCCAGTTAGGACTGGTTGGAACCTCTTCTCCCGCCTTTTGTAAAGCTTGTGCAAAACTAAGTATAAGTACAGGAGGTTTCCCCCATGTGAGGGGGACACTAATGGACTACTGAACTGGACACAGGATGCTGCTGGGTGGACTCACCAGGAACCGCCTTGGACTGCTGATGTTATGCTGACCTGTGACCTGCTGGGTCACGAGGAGGAACTTTCACTGACTGCAACCCTTTGTGCAAAACGGAGTATAAGTACAGGCCTTTGTGCTGGCCTGCTTGGTTGGGCCCTACTGCCCTGTAATCCATTTTGCTGCCTCCTGGGGCTGGGTGCTCACGCCCCTGTTCCCTGCATCGCAGTGCTATATTCTCTGCTTCCCCAGCGCAAGGGAAGCGTTGTGTTTATCTGCTCCTGCTAGTGAGTGTTGCACAGGATGAGCGATTTGCCTTTTGTTCCCTGAAGTGCAGGAAGTGCGCCTTGCTGGTTGTTCGCTTAAGCGCATGATGAGAGCTTACCCTGTGTCCCCCAAGTGAGTAATCACCACCGTGACCCAGGTAGGTCACAAGGAATCAGCGCAGATGAGTGCGCTTACAAACGGTGCCCCCAGGGTGAGGAGCACTGAAGGAGGTGCCCCTGGGGAACAGGCAGGCACATACCTCAGGTGTGTTCACTGCCGCAACCCGGGTGAGAAGGAGCACCGCTGCAGCCTGAGTATTGTGCCAGTGAGTCTCTCCCTGTGTGACAGACCCGTTGGCAAGGACCGCAACGCGCTCAGGAGGAGTACTGCCGGCTTGGCAGGTGAGGTGGCCTCCCAGCCCGAGTGGCCTTGAAGACTGGATTGCCGTGTTGTAAGGGAGGCGTGTGGCCTCCCTGGACGCGGGAAGCCACATGCCTCCAAAACCTCATCAGGAGGTTTTCTTCGCTGAAGGCGGCCCCCATGTGAGGAGTCGGGCTGCCTCCTGCTGAGGGGCAGGCTTTTTCTGTTGTGTTTGCCCTCTTTTCCCCCCTCCCCGGGCAGATATTGGGGATTGCAGGGGCCATGATTCTTGGGGGCAGTACTTCATGGGATGGAGGGATGACTCAAAGAAGGCCTTGTACCGCTGAGGGCTATTTTTGCACCCCATAGATATCGGAGCAGAGGAGCTCCAGGATAGGGACATGGACATCTCCGTTTGCCCTAGGGCATGGTAGCCCTGATAATCTGAGTGATATATGCCCCAGTGGAATGTTGGATGTTCTGTGCATTCACAATTGTGCAATGTGTTCCTCTGATGTTTCCTTTTTATGGGCATTCCTGATGTTGTTGTGACACTTATGCTGTGTGATTTACCATGATAAGTGCATTTCCAGTAACAATGATCACCCTACTACTGCTTATGTTGCAGAATAACCAGTAACATGTGTTTTATGTGACTACAGCTGGCTTTTGCAGAGTAATAGTAACTGAGTAATGTTCTGACAACAGCTTGTGTAGCAGGGTATTACTGACATGTTGTGTTTGGTCTAATGATGTTTATACAATACAGTTTATTTTTCTATGACTTGGTGTTGTGTTTCCTTTGTGGTGTATGTAGTGCGTCACATGTGTTGTGTGTTGTGTAATTGCTTTACACATTGCCTCTTGGATAAGCCCGACTGGTCGTGTCAAGCTACCAAGGGGGTGAGCAGGGGTTATCTTGGGTGTGTAACTCCTTCGCCCTGACTAGAGTGGGTGGGTTCTGCCTAGCTTAGGTGTATACCCCAGCCAACCAGAAACCCCATTTCTAACAGGAATCAATGGTTGTATCCTTTTAACACACAGTACCTGGGATGCATCAAAAACAAAGATGATGCAGGCTGCAGGGGAGGTGAGGTGTCAGAAAAACAAAGTGATTCATCCTTTCTGCACAGAGGAGATGATGTGTTGATTCTTTCCTCACAGGTGATAACGATGCGTTGATTCCTTACTGGCAGGGAAGTCAATGCATGGATTCTTTCCTTGCAGGAAAGGCGATGCATCGATTTGTGGACATGCTGCCTAAGTTCCTTAATGAGGTAAAGGTTCGATGAGAAATTGACACCCTGGGATGATGCGTGGAAAATCCAGACATGCTGACTAGATGGAATTACTCTGAAACAGGCGGCATATCAATTCTGCAGGCGCGAGACTGCCACTGGATTGATTCTTCAGCCGTGGGACAAGTGCTGCGTCGATTTTTCTGTCCCGGTGCGTTGGTGCATTAATTTTCTACTTCAGGTCACCAGCTTCTACTTCCAAGGGCCCAGGGGCTGGAGTTGGCACCACTTTGCAAGTTTGCACACTCAGCAGTAGAACCTAGTCACTGGTAGATGAAGTATTTGATGTCCCTGAGACGTCTTAACAGGAGGAAAGCTCAGTTCAAGCCCTTGGAGAACTTTGGAAAGCAAGATGTAGAAAGCAGAGTCCATACTTTCACTTCCAGGGCAGAAGCAGCAAGCCAGCACAGCAAAGCAACAGGCAGAGTGGCAGTCCCCCCTATAGCATCCAGCTGTTCTTCCTGACAGAATATCCTCAGTTCAGAAAGATTCTAACTTTGTGGGGGCAGAGGTCCAGTACTTATACCATTTTCTGTCTTTGAAGTAGTAAACTTCAAAGAGAAGTATTTGTAGTATACAAGACCCTGCCTTTCCCTGCCTTGGTCCCAGAGACACACCAGGGCCTTGGACCCAGACACACACCAGGGGGTTGGAGACTGCTTTGTGTAAGGACAGGCACAGTCTTATTCAGGTGCAAGTGTCAGCTCTCCCCACCACTCTAGGTCAGTAAGAGCTGTCTAGAGTGAATTCACAAATAGATCAACTGTCATCCTGACCCAGACATATATTCTACAGCCAGGCAGAGCCACAAAATGGTTAAGCAAGAAAATGCCCACTTTCTAAAAGTGACATTTTCAAACTTATAATTTAAAAACCAACTTCACCAAAAGATGTATTTTTTAATTGTGAGTTCAGAGACTCCAAATTCCACACCTCTATCCTCTCCCACTCTAAATCACATTTAAAAGATATTTCAAGTCAATCCACATTACTCGATGAGAGAGACAGTCCTTGCAACAGTGAAAAACAAATTTAGCAGTATTTCACTATCAGGACATGTAAAACACACCAGAGCATGTCCATCCTTTTAAATACACTGCACACTGCCCATGGGGCTGCCTTGGGCCTACATTAGCATGACTTACATGTATTAAAAGGGAAGGTTTGGGCCTGGCAATTGGGTGCACTTGCCAGGTTTAAATGGCAGTTTAAAACTGCAGACACAAACACTGAGACATGTTTAGAGGGCTACTCGTGGGTGGCACGATCAGTGCTGCAGGACCACTAGTAGCATTTGATTTACAGGCCCTGGGCAAACATGGTGCACTATACTAGGGACTTACTAGTAAATCAAATATGCCAGTCATGGAAAAACCAACCGCCAATGCATTTTATACAGAGAACATATGCACTTTAGCACTGGTTAGCAGTGGTAAAGTCCAAGAGTCCTAAAGCCAACACAAACAGGTCAGAAAAATACGAGGAAGAGAGCAAAACGTTTGGAGATAACCCTGCAAAAAAGTCCATGTCCAACAATAGGATAGGTGTGGGTGATGGCAGCGGTTTAATCATACGCACCAGTAATGCACTGGATTTGTCAGCCTCGGTATGAGTCCTCTGCAGATAGGCCCTATAATCAATAATGAATATGTGCTCCAGGACCTCAACATATTTAATTGTTGCTTCCTGCAAATGTGGTACCTTTTCCTCATTCTCCACTGCAGACTTTTACTAATGTACCCAGACTGTTCTCGATGCGAGTGAGGCCGCAAAAGACTGTTTTGTGAGTTGTCTGTATAAGTAGTCACGTTATAGTTAATGTCAGCAGCCAGCACTGAAAGGTACCATTAGACAGGTAGAAACACACCCCACCCAGCACACAATAGTACCAACGGCATGAATAACATGTGACGAAGACCTGTAACCTAAACAAAAACCCTAATACAAGGTCTAGCGAAGAACAACTGTTTGACCAAAACTGTAAGAAAGACATTAGAACAGAATAACAAAATCTGCATTGGCTTACGGGGTGCAAAGCCGTGAGCAGCCATATAGCCATTGGTGGGATGAAAGGCCTATCTAGGGAGCAGTACCGACCCAGACCCAGAGCCCCGGAATCCAGTACATAAGAATAAAGTGAAAACGATAATTGAACAAAATAGGGCAAACAGGCACAGTGACAGCAACAGAGGGATCTAACAAATGCCACCAGAGTCACCACGAGGGCACTGTAGGTCCACACCCATTCAATGTCAAGAGGAATATCATCAGGCCCAACCGTGGGAGCAACTTCAGAGAAGGCACCACAAACTCCGGGCCATAGAACTGAGGAGCAAACCCACCTGACATAAATACTCACAAAAGTCATACAAGGATTTAATTGGCAGTTTGCGGGGGTGACTGAAGGGAACAGTGCCATACTGCTAGAGGAGTTTGAGTCCGAGATACTTGTAGGAGAAGAACTGGAACTAGTTTGTGGACGTTTGTCTCAGAGACAAGTTGCTGATACCAGTGCAGCCCTCTGGCCCTCCAGAGCTTGCTGCAGGGAGGGAGCCACACCTGACAAGGTACGAAGACCAGGACCTCAGCATTGCTTCAGCAGTGGCCGCTGAGCATTAGGCACCAATTGCGCAGTGACATCTAGTCAACAGAAATTGGGAAGTTGCTGCTCCATCTAATTCACTCAGCCTCTGGTGTATCAAAGTAGAAAGTACACTGGTCATGAAGCACCTTAAGCTTGGCAGAAAGAATGAGGACATACGTCAAACCCACTATGCACAACTGTCAATTGACCATTTGGTAGGAGGTACGCTGTCACTCAACTGCGAGTGTGTAGTCCTGGAGCGACAACATTTGCACATTGTACATTGTGATGGATTCATTCTCTCGGGCGCACTGGAGGATCACATCCTGATCCTTGAAATTCAGTATGAGTTCCATGACGGGGCGCAGCGGCGTACTTGAGGGTGGTCGTCCCGCCGGGACTAGGTGCGCCCGCTCGAATGTTAACATGTTCGACAAGCCAGCTGGTGACGCAGCACTCCACAGCCACTCCCTTACATTTTTGGTGGCATTAGGACCCGCTAATTCTTCCGCAATACCAATAATTCAACCATTATTTTGGCATGGTCGCCCCTCAGTGTCCTCTGCCCATTTACGAAGCATTGCAACCTGCTTACTGAGGAGGGCAATCTTAAAGGTCCGTTCTGTCTGCCACAGCATGGGTGAGGAGAAGGTCATTTCATTGATCTTGGCAGTGCCAGTCAATTTATAATTGTCCCATAACAGGGCGCACATTAGTAGTCATATGCACACTATAATTGGTGGAACCATCCCGCCACTTCTAGGGCAGTAAACAGTTTAGACTTGGAAGAGGGGGGGAAGTCCAGCTCGATTTTAAACCCCCAGAGAGGGCTCTGTTGCTGGGGAGTAGGCTCCAAAGATGTCACAAAAAGACACAACATTGCAGGGGCAACCCAAAAAGCCAAGTAGGGGGAAGAGAGACTGTGTACTCATTGCTGGGGTAAACAGCTCTCATGCTAAGCCCATCCCTGTGCTGGTGGCAATAAATTGTATTGTAGTCCCCAGTACTTTGTAGCCCAGACACACAGGCTTTACCGTCAGTGCTAACCAGAACAGGCTGTCACCATGCCTATAGATGAGAGGCCGCCGTTGCACATCTCAGCCCACACCCATTCTGCAGGCACTGTTCTCCAAGTGCTCAGTGACTTTAATTGTTTCTTCACCGGGGGTGCAGTGCGGCCAGCAGCAGTCTTCACTGCAGCCTCAAGCATCTGCAATTTCCAAAAATAGGGGGCCAAGCAGGGCAAGATTAGGCTGACGGCCAGCACAGAATCATTCCATCGTACAGACCCCAGCCTGCAATTATCCTGCTGCTGATTGCTGCGCCGCAGATTCCTCAGCTCCCAGATGCCGGGCTGCTCCAATCACCCACTGAGGAGTAGTCGAACCCAGTTCCCCCGCGGCTCAACTCAAATGCCACCTGGTCACGGCAGCAGTCTACAAGTACAATCGCGTTCCAGAATCGGGCTCACTGAGGGCAGAAGGCACCCATAGCAACTTCTCACAACCAGGGATGCCCCATTATATGTCTAATAAAAGCGGATTGCGAGACTCAGGTCTTGGACATGGCCACCATCTTTGGCAGTTAGCCACACCCACATGTTTTAACCCCTTGAGTGCCTTGGATACAACGGATATGTCCTGGGCAGAACCGCACGGGTGCCCAGGACGCAACCGTTACATCCAAGTAGGGGCCCTCTGGGGAAGCGCTTTTGCCTTGCACCCCCCTACCCTGGGCAGTTATGGAAGGGGAATCGTTTCTCCTTCTACCCCCTCCCCCTGACCCCTCTGTGGCATCTGATGAGCTTCCAGCGTGGATTGGAGGAGAAATGCAAAAGCATTTCTCCTCCGATCAGGTGGAGGGGCTGATAGAGACATCAAAGGGAAAAGAAAAGGAGGGGCAGAAACCGCTAGACAACAGGGATACTTTTTTTTGTTTCTTTTTTTTTATATTATATATGTGGGGAGTGACCCCTTAGGCAAGGGTCGCTCCCTTGGGGGCAAATTTACTTTTAGGCCATTTCTGCTCCTTCGGGGGCAGATCAGCCTATTTTTATTTGGCCTAAACCAGTAGACACCAGGGAGTCTTGTTTTTTATTTATATTTATATATAATAAGGTGACCAGGCCCAATTTTTATTAGGCCAATCTGCCCCCAAGGGAGGCAGAAACCACTAGATGCCAGGGATTTTTTTTGTCAGTTTCATATGGGGAGAGCTACCCCTTAGGCAAGGGTCGCTACCCGGGACGGGGGGGGGGAATTTGTTGTAGGCCATTTCGCCTATTGTAATTAGGCTGATCTGCCTCCGGGGGAGGCAGAAAACCCTAGACACCAGGTTTTTTTTTTTTTTTTTAATTTTATTTTATTTGTTTATATGTGGGGAGCGACCCCTTAGGCAAGGGTCGCTCTACTGGGGGGAAAATTGTCTTTAGGCCAGAAACCACTAGACACCAGGGATTTTTATTTTTTTGCTTCCATTTCACACAAGGGGAGTGACCCCTTAGGCAAGCGTCGTTCCCTTGGGGGGCAAATTTATTTTAGCCCATTTTTGCCCCCTTTGGGGGCAGATCGGACTATTTTTAATAGGCTGATCTGACCCCAAGGGGGGCAAAAACCACTAGGCACCAGGGATTTTTTTTTTGCACCAATTTCATGCAAGGGGAGCTACCCCTTAGGCAATGGTCGCTCCCCTTGGGGGGCAAATTTATTTTAGGCATTTCTGCTCCCCTTGGGGGCAGAAACCAATTAGGCACCAGGAATTGGTGTGTGTGTGTTTTATTTTGGGGGCGGCAGCTCCTTGGGCAAGGGTCGCTCCCCATGGTGGCACATTACTGTTGGCTATATCTGATCGGCCTATTTTTGGAAGGCCCATCTGCCCCTAAGGGGGGCTGAAAGCACACCAGAGACCAGGAAAGATTTATTTTTCAAAAGAAGAGGGTGGGGGTATGGCCATACCCCCACCACAAATAAATGGGGCCAAAGTTGTTCTGCCCACCACTGGGCAGATGGGGCACTTACCTCCGATCCACAACTGGGGAGGGGGCAGAAAGTCTACTAGATGCCAGGGAATTAAAAACAAAATAGTGGGGTGGTGGCTACCAACAAGTATGGGCCTGGTTATGCCCCCACCCCAACTGAAGGGGGTAACAGTCTTTCAGCTCTCTCCCCGCACACTAAAACATCTTATCCCACGGCAAGCAAGAGGACATTTGATTATTTTGGGTTTTGGTTTTACATTTGGGCCATGAAAGCTTGGCTAACTCTCAAAATCATCCCACTTTGCTGCACTTTTTGGACTTTGGGACGCTACCATGTAGAAAAATCCTCAAGACCTATTCACATCTGAAAACAAGACATTTGGGTGATTCCAGGGTGGTGTGCTTCACATGCACCCCACACTATTTTCCTACCCACAAGGCCCTGCAAACCTCCAACTTTGCTGGAAATCACACATTTTTCCCACATTTTTGTGATGGAATCTTCCGGAATCTGCAGGAATACACAAAATTCCTACCACCCAGCATTGCCTAATCTATACCAATAAAAATTCTGCTGCACTTGTCAGCCTAAATTCATTTTTTTTCAAACTGCCGTTTTGGACCTGCTTTGGTTCCCCCTCAATTTCGAAATGTTTTTGGCTCTTCCCTGTCACAGACACTTGGCCCACCTACACAAGTGAGGTATCATTTTTACCAGGAGCCTGAGGGGAACGTTGGGTGGTAGGAAATTTGTCCCGGTGTGGTGATCCCACACAGAAATTTGGGAAAAATGTGATTTTTCTAGCTAAATTTGAGGTTTGCTGAGAATTCTGGATAAGAAAACATTGGGGGATCCACGCAAGTCACACCTCCCTGGATTCCCTCAGGTCTCTAGTTGTCAGAAATGTTTGGGTTTGGTAGGTTTCCCTATATGGCTGCTGAGCCCAGGACCAAAAATGCAGGTCCCCACCCCTCGAAGAAACAGGTAGTTTAGTATTTGATCATTCTGATGTGTCCACATAGTGTTTTGGGGCATTTCCTGTCGCGGGAGCTAGGCCTGCCCACACAAGTGAGGTACACAATTTGTGGTTCCTCTCAGATTCTAGAACTTTCTGTCGCCGAAATGTGAGGAAAAAGTGTTTTTTGGCAAAATTTTGAGGTTTGCAAAGGATTCTGGGTAACAGAACCTGGTGAGAGCCCCACAAGTCACCCCATCCTGGATTCCCCTAGGTGTTTAGTTTTAAAAAATGCACAGGTTTGGTAGGTTTCCTTAGGTGCCAGAAGAGCTAGAGTCCAAAATCCACAGTTTGACACTTTGCAAAAAACAGGTCTGGTTTTTTTGGGAGGATGTGATGTGTCCATGTTGTGTTTTGGGGCATTTCCTGTTACGGGCGCTATGCCTGCCCACACAAGTGAGGTACCATTTTTATTGGGAGACTTGGGGGAACGCTGGTAGGAAGAAAATTTGTGGCTCCTCTCAGATTCCAGAACTTTCTGTCACCGAAATGTGAGGAAAAAGTGTTTTTTTTGGCCAAACTTTGAGGTTTGCAAAGGATTCTGGGTAACCGAACCTGGTGAGAGCCCCACAAGTCACCCCATCTTGGATTCCCCTAGGTGTCTAGTTTGCAAAAATGCACAGGTTTGGTAGGTTTTTCTAGGTGCCAGCTGAGCTAGAGGCCAAAATCCACAGCTAGGCACTTTCCTAAAAAACAGTTTTCTTTGGGAAAATGTGATGTGTCCATGTTGCATTTGCTGTCGTGGGCATTAGTTCTAACCAAGCAAGTGAGCTACCATTTTTATCTGGAGGCTTGGGGGAACACAGAATAGCCGAACAAGTGTTATTGCCGCTTGTGTTTCTCTACTTTTTTTCCTTCCAAATGTAAGACAGTGTGTAAAAAGACGTCTATTTGAGAAATACCCTGTAATTCACATGCTAGTTTGGGGACCCTAGAATTAAAAGATTTGCAAATAACCACTGCTTCTCAACACCTTATCTTGTGCCCATTTTAGAAAATACAAAGGTTTTTTTGACACCTATTTTTCACTCTTTATATTTCACCAAATGAATTGCAGTATACCAGATGTAGAATGAAAACCAATTGCAAGGTGCAGTTCATTTATTGGCTATGGGTACCTAGGGTTCTTGATGAACCTACAAGCCCTATATATCCCCACAACCAGAAGAGTCCAGCAGACGTAACGGTATATTGCTTTAAAAGATCTGACATTGCAGTAAAAAGAGTAAAACATGAAGAAAAATTGATGTTTTTTTACCTCAATTTCAATATTTTTTTTATTTCAGCTGTTATTTTCTGTAGGAAAACCTTTTAGGATCTACGCAAATGACCCCTTGTGAATTCAGAATTTTGTCTACTTTTCAGAAATGTTTAGTTTTCCAGGATCCAGCATTGGTTTCATACCCATTTCTGTCACTAACTGGAAGGAGGCTAAAAGCACAAAAATAGTAAAAATGGGTGTATGTCCCTGTAAAATGCCAGAATTGTTTTGAAAAATGTGTTTTTCTGATTCAAGTCTGCCTGTTCCTGAAAGCTGGGAAGCTGGTGATTTTAGCACCGAAACCCCTTTGTTGATGCCATTTTCACAGAAAAAAACACAAGCCTTCTTCTGCAGCCCTTTTCCCATTTTTTTTTTAAAACGAAATTTTAGCTGTATTTTGGCTAATTTCTTGGTCTCCTACAGGGGAACCCACGGACTCTGGGTACCTCTACAATCCCTAGGATGTTGGGGAAAAAAAGGATGCAAATTTGGCATGGGTAGCTTATGTGGACAAAAAGTTATGAGGGCCTAAGCGCGAACTGACCCAAATAGCCAAAAAAAAGTCCTAGCACCTGAGGGGGAAAAGGCCTGGCAGCAAAGGGGTTAAATTATATATGAATTTTCATGTACGTTGCCCGTTATTCGGTAGCTTAATCAATTACCTGTTTAATATAGTGGACAAATGGCATGATCTTTTTTTTTATTTGTGTAGATTGGTAACTTTCTTATTTTAGCTGTGTTGTATTTGTGATGTTTTTGCTGCATGTGATTTCATACTTTTATGACACTTCAGCCAATAAAGAATATTGATGATGATGAATGGAAGACCAACTCCTGTTTACAGACAATTCTTATCCGAACGTACCCTGCACCAGGCCAAGACATTTTGGGTGTTGAACAAGTCTTGCCAAGTGTTAGGCCAGCAGATAAGCACATTTTAACACGAAACGCAGGTGAGACGCTTTGCAGTGCATTCCATTCTCCCCACTTGTGCCTGAAGGGCCTCACCGCTTGACACACTTCAGAAACGTCAAAAAAGCCTCCAGCTCCACATTGAGAACCGCATAACGTGTAAAATACTTTTAGAGTAAATAGTTTATTTTTTTATTAATGCTTTCTACTGGGCTTGAGAAGCAGTTAGAACTAGTTTTCAAACATTTCACGTTAGAACGGGAAGTTCCTGCTTGAGACACAGGTCTGCCTCTGGCATGTTGTGGGTCTTGTTTCTAATTTAATTTATGGAAAGCATAGTTTGGGTTTCACTCATTCATTTAATGGTCTAGGTTGCCTAGCCTTTACAAGGTTTTCTAAAACTCGCTTTTTGTTCCCTATATTTATTATGATTTCATATACAAACTGTACATTTGAATCTGCCTACACTACATCTAGAGCCTGTAGTTTTTTGTTTTTAACTTTGTAAGAACGGTTTATTGATCGCAGCCTGAAAAGTGCCGTTGCCTAAAAAGCCAGGACTGGTTGACGTTGTTACACAGCGTTTGGGACCACCCTGCAGCTGGGCCTTTGTCTTTGCAGGTCTTCCCCTGATTGATGCTTCAAATTTAGTGATGGTTTGCTTTCACACTTTTGAATCATTTACTAGTGAAAAATTAGTTGCCTCTTTAAGCACTATTAGTTCTCAATATTCTTAAAATAGAAAGATTGGTAACGAGATACATTATTTCTTGATTCTAAAATCTGCTTGGATTATCCCAGAAATGTACAATAAGACATGCATTCATATGTATGTGGTGACAATATGGCACAGTGAGTTAACACTTGGTGCTCATCTATGCATTCACATGAAGGTCACAAGTTTGAATCTCAACAATGCACACTTTGCCTTTCATCTTTCTCAGGTTGTAAAACTTTGCACAATTATATGTAGTGAAAATAGCACGTGTTCCTTACAGTGCTTCGAAACAGAAAAATATTTCATATTAAAAGAAATTACAGTTATTAAGTGATAAGCAGGTAGCGCTGTACTCCTAATGTTTACAAATCATATGTTTCCACATTGTCTTCTAGGTTCTACACTATAAAAAGTGCTTGGGAGCAGAACGGGCAAGTGGACCGCACTTTTTTCTCCTCAGATCACTTTGGCAAAACAGAACGGCCCGCAGACACTTGTGCGGTTACTTCGGTGATACAGCTCACACCAACGATAAATGGCACCACAGCAATTTCACGGGGGTGCTCCCTCCTTTGTATGAGATTATGACCCATGAAAAGGAGGGAAATCTTTGAATTTGTGCATGCACCATACTATAGACGTGAGCTCAAAAGCAAAGAGGCAATCTGAAGGTATACGGTTGTGTGCCACATAGAGGTGCACAGTAAATGCCCCCCTCCCCCCCAATGGCGCCATTTGAAAAGGAATCTTAGTGATCCTTCAGGTGTTCCCCTGCGAGGTGTTGCAGTCACATGCCTGCAGGAGGGCCTCTGCCTCCTATGAAAGGCTGAGTGGTTGCTCCCTGCACAGTGTAAGGTGAACTGGTGACTTCAGACAGCCGGATGTCTTTCACTAATGTGCTGTTTCCAGTGCAGACACGGGATCCCACCTTCACTCGGAACAGTGCATTTATTGTGAAATGGTTCACTATCCCACTCTGCTCTCAGTGCGGAGATTTGAGTGTATACATGTATGTGAGGGTGCAGAGTAGGACAGTGTGCAGTATTCATTACTTAACCCATTAAGTCTTCATTTCTACTGAGAGAAATAAGAGCAATCTGTTGCACTGTTGCTAAGTTACTCATTTCATCTATCAAATTCTCCATCCTAATCTTTTACATCCATTTCCACAAGACTAGGGCACAATTTAGAATTGGGTGGTAATGGAAAATCTGTTAATTTGTACAGTATAAATTAAATCTGGAGAAGGATCTGCTGGAAGAATTTCCTCTATGATATGGATAGAAATTATTGTAATGGATTATTTTCTGGGGTAAACACTTCCTCGACCATTCAGAGAATGTTCCAGTGCCACACACTTCTAGCTCTTCTGTTGCCACTTAACACACAGTCCTGAACATTTAGGACATTCCACTTCCACAGATAAATCACTCAGAGGTTTTGGTCTGTTGTTTATTTTTTTTAACTCAAGGATTGTTGTAAGCATTCTACAGAAAGACTGTGTTAAAAATCTGGCACCAGATTATTAGCTTGGGGGTGCATGTTACTCAGTAGCATAAAATGAGTCCCCACAGCCCCGTGGGGCCTGAGGGGTGAGGGGGATCTCAGCACAGTACACCGACTGGGTCTGGGAGGTGTTAGGTGGTGGGCTGGAGGAGGGGGACCCCTCCCATGTACCGTGCAGGGGGCACCCCTCCAGTTTCGTAATGCCACTGATGTTACTTTCTATTTTGTGCATGTTCAGCAATACTCCGTCAGTACTTTATAGCTTACCACACCTGAGTTGCATAATGCTTTCTTTACGTTTAACATAACTTTGCAACAGCAATCTACACTTCATGTTCATTCACATATTTTGGTGTTTTGCATATTTCTGGCATACCTCCCTTTTACCTCTTTAGATCACATATATACTTGAGTGGCTATAGTCAGTTGGTTATGCTACATGGCAATGATCAGGAGTCTATTTAAGGGTATATATTTTAAAGTTCTGAATAGGAAGTATAGTAGTAATGAATGGGTAAACTTTGAGTACTAGTAGGGTAAAGCATGGTGTGATATTACCCAGTGGGGTCTGGCAATCAAGAATAACTTTTAAACTGAGCCTGAGGGTGTTAGACCCGAGTCATATTATTTTCTATAAAGTTCAGTTTCAGACCATTTTCTGAAGCTTGCATCATTTGGCTGCTTACCTTATCACTAAATGGGAGGACATTCCCGAATTTGTCCCTTGTCTCCCATGGATCTACCTCGCTGTTTTAGGGCATCATTTAAAGTCCTGCAAGCAGTCTACCGGCTTGATAGGTCATCTGAAGGTAGTTCTCCACTCCCTGACGGAGGACCACCTGCCAGATTTAGACATCCTCCTCAATGGTGGGGATCTTTGTGCCTTCAGTGGTGCTACCATGGTGGCAGCTCCACTCAGGGCACAGATGCTTTCCTGAGCGGTCACCATGTTTGGCAAATATTTAGGGGTGGGTGGAACTCACAAAATCTGACTCAGTAGAATTCTGTGGAGCTACAAAAAAACTCCATGAGATTCAGTTGAGTTCTGCCAACGTGTGAATATAGGCACGTTGTGCTGCTAGCACTGTTTTTAGTGCCAGGAGTGCACTCAAAGCTGAAAAATCAGCACAAACAGCCCCTTGCGGGATGCCAGAGGGCACAGCCACATGACTTGATTTTGCTGCAGCGCAACTAAATTTTGTACTTGAATTACAGCCCTTTGACCGCAAATGGTTGTGACTGCCGCCAAACGCCGGTGTTGGAAAACTGTTGCCAAACATTGCGTTAGGTGACGCTAAATCTTGCTTGTGATTGCCAGAATAAATTAAGCTACGTAGTGATCGGCGGAATTAGAGCGGAACTTAGTTTTAGAGCAACAAGAAGTCACCAAAATTCTTCGAATTCTGATAGCAAAATTGAATATTTCGACCACCCTACAAATATTTTGTTCTGATAAAAAAACTCCCAAAGCCAGGATTTTGTCCATGAAGAACAAGTTAACAATCCACCTAATGAGCAGGGAGTATTCTTCCAGCATATGTAGGTCGTTATGTGATTTTCCTACTCAGTACCTCCATGTCTTGCATGCTGTCCCAATCAGGGAAAACAAGTAATGATCACTCAGCCCTAAACAGGGCAGGGTGGCAGCCACTACAATCTGGAGGTACTGTGCTAGATAGACCGCTTAGTCAAGTGCTTCTACTGCTGGAGCCGACAGAGGCACTATTGATGACAATCACATGGTTTCCCCACTTTCTAATGGGGCGGGTAACTGCAAATTAGGTGCATTTTCCATTTAATGGTTGATTCCAGTGGATGCACCATTTTGCGAAATTCAGGCATGATGAGCCATTGTTCAATTCCCCTGGTAGAGGATCACCTGCTCAATTTAGAGAACCCCCTTATTTATTAATAAAGTGTTAGAAATTAGGTTTTAGGTTGGCAGATGTATGCACCATGTGTAAGCAGGAACTACAATCCTAGTCATGGTAAGTCAGGTACACACTAGAAGTTAACCTGTGCTCACCCTCTGGTAGCTTTGCACAGAGCAGTCAGGCTTAACTTAAAAGGAAATGTGTAAAGTATTTGTGCAACACTTCAAACAGTAAAACAGTGAAAACATCACACAAAAATAATCCACACCAGGAATTACACTTATATACGGTTCTCTGGTGGAAGTGTCAGGGACATCAAAAACCTCCCACGAGGGACCCACACCTTCTACCTGTGACACCTGGAGAGCGGTGTCCTCTTAAGTGCCCACATCGTTTGGATCCCACCTGGTTGCAGCGATGTGAACGTGGAACCAAGTATTGTGCCTAGTGACTGGATTGCCTGGTGCGGAGCCTCAAAAGAATTGTCGCATTCAAGGAGTGTGGCCCTGCAAAAGCATCTTGTTGGCGGTTAGCAGATTCACCAGTTGTGGGACCCTGTGTGTCAATCATGACACATTTCTTTCATGCGACACGCATACCCAATTCACAGGTTGCGACCCTCGGAGGTGGGGGCATACCCATAGCAGTGCCACATTCTACATTATGTGGCGCAGCTGAACTTGTGCCTGTGTGTGAGACCGGAGTTGTCTAGTGTGCTTCAACTCACCATGCATCAGATGTTGGGCCTCATTTCCAGAGATGTACTGAATGGGTAACTCTTTGCTTGTGTAAACAGAATTGCCTGGTACGACTCAAGTCACTATGCACCAGACGTGCCTCATTTCCAGGGTGTTACAGAATTGGTAACTCTTTGTTTGTGTTATTGGAATTGTCTGGTGCGACCCAAGTCACCTTGCACCAGATGTTGTGTCTCATTTCCAGGGAGGTACGGAGTTGATTATTCTTTGTTTGCGTGACCTAAATTGTCTGGTGCAACAACTCACTGTGCACCAGACATTGGCGCTCATTACAACCCTGGTGGTAAAGTCCGCTGACCGCCGTGCTGACGGCCGCCAACATACCGTGCCCGCGGCGGAAATCCGCTACAGGTATTATGACCTACACTTAGAAATCCTCCACAATACAGACACCCACACAAGTCCGCCACACTAAAGGTCAGTGACAAACTGGCGATAGCAAAACCCACACCGTTGCGCCAACAGGAATATGCCCACACTATCGCAACCCACGAATCAATGCAGCGGACATTCAACCGCTGTAATCCATTGGCGGCACAAACCGCTGCGCTCAAAATACACACACACTTACAAAACACAACCACATTGGACAATTCAAAATACACACACCTGATACACATACACACACCCCACCCACACACTCACACCACTATAAAACACACACCCACGCTACCCACAACCCCTTACAATAACATTTGTGGAAGAAGCAGAAAGACAGAAAAGCTGTGACAACCCCAGCATCCAGAGGCACACAACACCATCACTCATACACCATCCACACAAATCAAATAACACACCCCAACACATCACCCCACACATCACATCACCCATCTCCTCACACATCACCCACACCACATCATGGCACATCAAAGACACCCCGGGTTTTCTGAGGAGGAGCTCAGGGTCATGGTGGAGGAAATCATCCGGGTAGAGCCACAGCTATTCAGATTACAGGTGCAGCAGACCTCCATTGCAAGGAAGATGGAGCTATGGCGGAGAACTGTTGACAGGGTCAACGCAGTGGGACAGCATCCAAGAACACGGGATGACATCAAGAAGAGGTGGAACAACCTACGGGGGAAGGTACATTCCGTGGTATCCAGACACCAGGTAGCTGTACAGAGGACTGGCGGTGGACCCCCATCTCCTCCCCCACAACTAACAACATGGGGGGAGCAAGTCTTGGCAATCATGCATCCTGAGGGCCTCGCAGGAGTAGCAGGAGGACTGGACTCTGGTAAGTCATAGCTTTACTATTATATCCCCCCCCCTACCTGCATGCCATCACAAACTTCTACCCCTAACCCTACCCTCACACCCATCACCCCAACACCACACAAATACCCTACAATCACAACCCACACATCCCAATACCAAGCCCTGCATGTGACAACAATGCATGGACACCCATCACAGACCTGCATGGACACCCATCACCACAGCATATCCAGTAGAGAGACTCAGCCAGGGCACACAATCACCACTCACACAAGGGCTAAGGTGATAATGCAAGCACAGGAGTAGAGGGAAACTCACCCATTGCACAAGATGGCACACACAGATACAATAACTATGCATTTACACCCCAACAGGACCCCTACCCAACATCACCGGACAGGAGGTGCCAGCCATATCCAGCCCTCCCCCCACAGAAGAGGCCCACAGTGACGACAGCAGCTCTGCACGCCTGGATCAAGATGACCAGCCTGGCCCATCAGGGACGTCTGGACAGTCGGTTCCCCTGCCACAGTCCCAAACCACCACTGAACCTCCCCTCTCAGGAAACACCACCACAGCACCCACCTAGCGGGCCCATGCCAGTGTCCCCAGGACACGTCAATCAGCAGTGTGTCCACCACTACAGGGACCCCAGGCAACCTCACTAACCCAGGACGATCAGGGACCTGGGGTCAGTGGCAGTGGGCAACGGTTCAGGGGGCAGAGGCACAGGACAACAGGGAAGCTGGGAGGACTGCCGTATGACAGGGGGAGGACAGGCCCAGGGGACCCACTCTCCACGAGGCACTCTCCAATATCATGGGAGCATACCACCATTCCCAGGAGACCATGGGCACGGTACTGGCAAAGTTTCAGGAGACCCAGCGGCTGCAGGAGGAACAGCACCTGGGGATCAGGGATTACTTGAAGTCCATTAACACCACCCTGGTCACCACTGCAGGGGTGCTGGCCAACACCATGAGGGAGACAGTGGCATACCACGGGGCCACTGACACCAGCCCGAACAATGAACAGCCCTCCACGTCCGCCGGCACTAGTGTACAGGAGGTCCCGCCACAGGACCAACAGGCCACCAGCACCCCATCCCCTGCAGAAGGAGAACCACCCAGCAGAGAACATTGCCAAGACCCCGGCCAGGAAATAAGACTCTCCTGATTGTCACCCTTCTGTCCCACTATGTCACCCTGACCACCTTGAACTGCCATTGCTCCACTTCCTATGCCCCATTGGGCAATGCACTTGTGATACAAAGAGACTGGACTCTACCAGGGATATTCCTCCACCATCACCCCAGCCCATTGCACATCCCCCTCCACTTATTAGCACTTAAATAAACACCCTTGAATCACAAAACAATCTGGAGTCAGTCTGTACTTTCACAAATGTGTTATTAAAATGTCTTTGACAAATAGCATTGTAAATGTTCATTTGCACATACCAAAGTATGACAGTTGTTGGGCAGCAGCGAACATAGCAGAAGGCAGAATGTGGCACCCAGATCTGTGAAAAGGAAAGCGAAAGTGAAGTGTCAGGGTCCATGCACAAAGGTAATAAGGCAGACTTATACAATGTCCTACAGTAGTCTGATATGAGATGAGCAGTGCCAGTCTCTTACCTGTGTCTCACTGGAAGTACTGCATGATGATGTTGTTTCTGTTGTCAATATCTTCTTCTTCTGCCTCCTCTTCCTCACTGTCCACAGGCTCCACAGCTGCCAGAAAACCAAAATCAGGCCCATCCTCCTGCAGAAAAGGCACCTGGTGTCGCAAAGCCAGGTTGTGCAACATACAGCATGCCACGATGATCTGGCACACTTTCTTCGGTGAGTAGTATAGGGACCCAACTGTTAGATGGAGGCACCAGAATCTGGCCTTCAGGAGGCCGAAAGTCCGCTCAGTAATCCTCCTAGTAGTTCAATGTGCCTCATTGTAGCATTCCTCTGCCCTTGCACTGGCATTCCTCACTGGGGTCAGTAGCCATGAGAGGTTGGGGTAACCAGAGTCACCTGCAAATGTCGAGGGATATCTGTTAGACATACACCAACCGTCAGGGACTATCCCATACCCAGACACCTATTCATACTGCGTGGGGACCTTGGCCTCACCTATTAGCCACACACGGTGCCTCTGGAGTTGCCTCATCACATAAGGGATGCTGCTATTCCACAAAATGTAAGCGTCATGCACAGAGCCAGGATACTTGGCATTCACATGAGAGATGTACTGGTCTGCCAAACACACAATCAGCACATTCATTAAATGGTAGCTTTTACGATTTCCGTACACCTGTTCATTCCTGCGGGGGGGACAAATACCACATGTGTACCATCAATGGCACCAATGATGTTGGGGATATGTCCCAGGGCATAGAAGTCAGCTTTCATTGTGGGCAAACACTGCAAGTGCTGCTGTGACCTCAGTCTGGAAGCGACAATGGCTCAAGTGTCTGGGGAAAGGGCCCCTGCCTTCACTTCTGAGGAGTTGGAGAGACTAGTGGATGGGGTTCCCCCCTAGTACACGCTACTCTGCGGTCCTCCAGACAAACAGGTGAGTAAACTGTGAGCATGATGCATGGGACATGAATGTATGGAGTGGTGTGGATGGAAGATACATGTTGGGTGGGGGCTGAGGCCTGCATGTGAGGATGGTGAGTGTATGTGTGTCAGGGCATGGGTGGGAACTGGTGGCCAATAAGTATAAAGAACCGGACGGGGGAGTAAGTTCCTTTCTTACTTTACCTTTTCTCTAGGTCAGCGCCCACCAGAAGAAGGGTATTTGGCGTGCCATCACCAAGGAAGTGTGGACCCTGGGGGTCTATCATAGACGGAGCACCCACTGCCGCAAGAGATGGGAGGACCTGCGCTGCTGGAGCAAGAAGACGGTGGAGGCCCAGCTGGGGATGGCCTCCCAACGTGGAAGGGGTGCCCGTCACACCATGACCCCCTTGATGTTCTGGATCCTGGCGGTGGCATATCTGGAGTTGGATGGGCGCTTGAGGGCATCACAGCCGCCACAAGGGGGTGAGTTTAATCTCAGTCAGCTGACTCTGCGCGCTTTACAAGTTCTCTCGGTGGGGGGTGTGGGCTGTGGGTTCACCTAGGCCAGGGTGAACTTGCTAGGATAGGGCCATTATTAGGAAGGCTCTGAGGCACTTCAACCCCAATGGTGGTAGTGGCCATCTACAAACAGTTAGGCTCCTGTGGGTTCCAGGTGTGCAGCAAATGGGGTTAGGCATAGTCCCCCATGGGCAGGTGATTTTCCAAAGAACTGTTAGTGCATGGCCTAGTGCATAGGGCTGCTCCCTGTGTGTTGTGTCCACCAACGGTAGTGGTGTTGCTGGCATTGACCATGCGTCTCCTCTGTCTTTCCCCTCCTTTTTGTTTTGTCACCCTGTCCTTGTGTGCATTAGCATCATCTGACAGAGGAGCAGTGGCACCAGAGCAGGAGGGAGCTGCAACCCACATAGCCCAGGAGGGTGAATGTACGGAGTCTGAAGGCACCAGTGGGGCGGAGGGCGAGCTCCACGACGGGGACAGGAGGGGCTCCAGCGACAGCGACTCCTCCTCTGAAGGGAGCTTCCTTGCGGTGGCGGGCACTTCTGTGCCCACCACAACAACAGGTACAGCCGCCACCCCCCCTACCAGCACCGCCCTCCCAGCAGCCCCTCAGCGTGTTTCCGGTGCCCGCTCACCCAGGAGGGTGGGAATCTCCTTCGCCTCAGGCCCTGCCCCAGTCAGCCCTGCTGCCCTCAGTGAGGAGGCTATTGACCTCCTGAGATCCCTCACTGTGGGGCAGTCAACCATTTTGAATGCCATCCAAGGTGTCGAGAGGCATTTGCAGCAAACAAATGCATACCTGGAGGGCATTCATTCTGGCGTGGCGGCCCAACAGAGATCATTTCAGGCTCTGGCCTCAGCACTGATGGTAGCCATTGTCCCTGTGTCCAGTCTGCCCCCTCCAACCTCCACTAACCAGACCCAATCCCCTCTACCTCTGCCTATCCCAAGCACACCATCAGACCAGCATGCACACACATCAACACACAAAAGTGGCTCAGGCAAACATAAGCACCACACATCCCACAGGCACTCACACTGTGTCCCCCTCCTCCACGTCCTCCACCTCACTCCCAGTCTCATCTCCACTCACACCTGCATGCACTACATCCTTAGCCACTACCTCCATCACCAGTACGCCCATCACCACACACTGCTCACGTGCAGTCACCACCCCCACTACCATTCACACGTCCCTTGGGGCTACTCCCAAGGTGTGTCTGTGAGCCCTCCTCCCAAATTACACACGCCGGCACACACCCACTCAACAGCCATCCACCTCACATCAGCCTCCAACCCTTGCACCTTTACCCAAACTCAGCAGACGTACACCTCCTACAACCACTACCTCTTCCTCCACTCCCAAACCTCCTCCATCTTCCCGTCCCAGTGGGTCTAAAAAACTTTTCCTGGCTACCATTGACCTCTTCCCTACACCTCCCCCCCATCCTTCCTCTAGGTCCAGGTTGTCTAGAGCCCTGATCAGCACCTCAGCCACCAAATCCTCGTCCAGTGTGGTCCCTGCAAGTCCGGGAGCATCGAAGGGGGCACCCATCAGGGCTGCCAGTGTGCCACCTTCTAAAGCAAGGACCACCCTATTCCGCCACCTGCCAAGGTAAAGAAGGGGCCAGCATGCAGAAGAGAAAAGCCGCACCACCCACCCAGCTAGGCCTCATCCAGAACCAAAGAGGACAGTGCCAAGGTCCCAGCAGCGACTTCCAAGGTGGGGAAGGGACACAAGAGCAAAGGGAAGTCACCTCAGGGCACGGAGCCTCCGGGTGAGGGACTGGTGTCCCCCCTTTCACAAGACAGGCTAGCAACCTGTACCGCGGTGAGCACCGCCGCAACGACATCTGCACCGCCATCTGCACCGCCATCTGCACTGCCATCTGCACCGCCACAAGGGCAGCTGCCTCAACTACAGTCACCAGCATCGTCCCCAGTGGGCAGCCTTCCGAGGCTGCAGGAGACGGCCTGGTGTCTCCCTCCACAAGTGCAGACACCTGCACCACCGGCAGAATGTCCGCCGCAGACACCGCTGCAGCCACCGCCACCTGCCCCGCGACGTGCCCAGGCAGTGTCACTACAGCGGACACAGCACCATCCCCAGTGGTCAGCCGTCCGAGGCTGCAGGAGACGTCACGGACCCTGCACACACTACATGAGGCACCAGCACTGGCACTACCAGCAGCTTGCAGCCTAAGTCGTCGCAAGGAGGAGTGTGGCTCTGCCTCCATGGAGTATCATGCTACCTGTTACCGGAAAATCTCGTGGCTCAGACACCCAGGTGAGGGAATGGGAACTGCCACACCCCTGGTGCAGCATCACTGGGCACCAAGCCCCCCTCCAGAACCAGTAAAGAACAGCATCCACTACTCCAGTCCTTGGCAGGATGATGCACTCTGGGCACCAGGCCCCCTCCAGAACCAGTGGAGAACAGCATCCACTACCCCTGTCCTTGGCAGGATGAAGCACTCTGGGCACCAGGCCCCCCTCCAGAACCAGTGAAGAACACCATCCACTACCCCAGTCCTTGGCAGGATGAAGCACTCTGGGCACAAGGCCTCCTCCAGAACCAGTGGAGAACAGCATCCACTACCCCTGTCCTTGGCAGGATGAAGCACTCTGGGCACCAGGCCCCCTCCAGAGCCAGTGGAGAACAGCATCCACTACCCCAGTCCTTGGCAGGATGAAGCACTCTGGGCACCAGGCCCCCTCCAGAACCAGTGGAGAACAGCATCCACTACCCCTGTCTTTGGCAGGATGAAGCACTCTGGGCACCAGGCCCCCTCCAGAACCAGCAGAGAACAGCATCCACTATCCAAGACCTTGTCAGGATGAAGCACTCTGGGCACCAAGCCCCCTCCAGAACCAGTGGAGAATAGCATCCACTTGAGAGACTGTGGCCTTGCACTCCCCAGGACCAAGCAGTGGGCAGTGAACCCACTTGAGAGACTTTGGCTTTGCACTCCCCAGGACCAAGCAGTGGGCAGTGAACCCACTTGAGAGACTTGAGAGACTGTGGCTTTGCACTCCCCAGGAGCAAGCAGTGGGCAGGGAACCCACTTGAGAGACTTGAGAGACTGTGGATTTGCACTCCCCAGGAGCAAGCAGTGGGCAGTGAACCCACTTGAGAGACTTGAGAGACTGTGGCTTTGCAGTCCCCAGGACCAACCAGTGGGCAGTGAACCCACTTGAGAGACTTGAGAGACTGTGGCTTTGCACTCCCCAGGAGCAAGCAGTGGGCAGTGAACCCACTTGAGAGACTTGAGAGACTGTGGCTTTGCACTCCCCAGGAGCAAGCAGTGGGCAGTGAACCCACTTGAGAGACTTGAGAGACTGTGGCTTTGCACTTCCCAGGAGCAGGCAGTGGGCAGTGAACCCACTTGAGTGACTTGAGAGACTGTGGCTTTGCCATCCTCAGGACCAGGCAGTGGGCATGGAGCACCCTCGAGGAGCAGTGGCGTCGTCCCATCATCCGGCTGAGGTGCCCCCCCTCCCCTTCTCTCTGAGGTGCCTGTTTTGTTCCGACCTGATGCCCCTGCAGTGTTCTCTCCGTTTTGAGGCAGGTGTCATGTGTGGGCTTCACCCATGCTTTTTGGGACCACTGGTCCATGGACATTTAATGGGACAGTGTACGGACTTGTGTACTTGCTGTAAATATTTGTATATACTGATGATTTAAAGTTATTTTGGGCTATCTGATTGTTCGATTATTACACTTGTTAAACTCATTTCATTTGGACCTTGCATTCTTCCAGGGGGTGATGGGGTGTATCTGTGATGTTATTGGATGTGTGTGTATGTGTATTGTTGTGGGTGGGGGGTGGGGGGTGCGGTTGTTGGGTGCGTGTGTCACTCTCTTTTCCCTCCTCCCCTCTCCTGTGTGCTAGGTACAGTACTCACCGTCGTCGTCGCAGCCGTCTTTGATGTTCCTGGTAGATGAGGAGGTAAACCAGCATGGGCAGGACCTGTAACTCGGGCTCCACGGCGTCCTGGTTCTTCATTGGGTGTCGAGAGGTGAGTGGCTTCCCTTCTGTGTACTGTTTCCACCTTGCTTTTGATGGCGTTGGTACTGCCCTGGAAAAGCTGGCGGATTGGTGCCTTGTAATAGTGTGGGTGGTACATTGACTTCCGCCTGTCTGTTGGCGGTGACCGCCAGGGTTGTAATGGGGTCCATTGTGTCTCATTTCCAAGGAGATACTGAATTTTCTGCTCTGCACTGTGTGTGATCAGACCTGTCTGGTGCGACTCCTACCATGGGGCACCGGACCTGGTGTCTCATTTCCAGGTAGGTCCGGGGGAGAGAATTTGTGTTCCTGAGTGCCCGGATCACCTGGGTGTGGCTTTGTTTAATATGTTTCCCATGGGGCGTCTCCTCCTTCTGAGAAACTCCCTTGCTACATCTCTTACTCATTGATTGCTCCTCTTAATGTCCTCAGAGCGGTGGAGAGTAAGTGAATGGGTTACAGAATTCTTCTGAGAGCAATCGGAAGCAGGTCCCAAGATGTGGTGCCTCCCCCCCGGGCCGTATAAAACTAGAAAAGTGTCTGAAGACAGGGTGGGGTGACCTTTGATTGAACTTTCCAAGGAGTAGCCAAACCTCCAATTATCAACTGCCGCCTGTAACCACCTGTTATGTATCCCCCCACCTTTTTCCCCAGGACACTGAATAAGTGTGACTCTGGCTGGGATTGGCCTAGTGTCCAGGGAGGGGAGGTCTCCTTCAACTCCAGGCCGTGGGGGTGTGGGGTATTCTGGGATGGCTGAAGGGCGGAGGAGGGGTTTGGGCCAAGGTCTGCAAGTACAATATCTACTGAGCTGCCAGATATCAGTGCACCACATTAGGGTGCTGTGTGTGAGTGTGCATGCAAATGCATGCCGTATCGACCTGCCTGATAGTGGTAGCACCGGGAATAGGTGCTGAGTGGGTACATGGGAGTGACTGCCTGTGATTAACAACACTTCATGGTGGTGTTGCCCTAGACATTGATTCTCACCACAAGTGTATTACATTTGACATTGGTTTTACCCGTGAGACCCCCAGCCCACGAGTCTATTTAAAAGTGTAATAATTACCTACATGTACACATTACCGCTATTGTTGTGAATCAAGGTGCACCCTATAACTGTGTAGGATTGAATTAGAATAATTACTCGGTGGGTCTTGTGGTGAGAATGATCTGCACCACATGAGGGTGCTGGGGGTAAAGTATGATCTTTCCAAAGTGTACATATTACTGATGTCATTTTTAACTCGGTTGGGCCTAGTACTGCTAGTGATATTTCCAAATGTGATTTATACCCAGAAATATGGGATGTTTATGTTGTGTTAACTAATGTGTGTCGGATACAAAATTTACATACCTGCACCTCATGTTACGCTCAGTGTATTCGTTGTGTGAGTGCTGTGCCAATGCTTTCCATACTGCCAATACTTTACACATTGTTCCTGTGATAAGCCTGACTGCTCAGTGCCAAGCTACCCAAGGGTGAGCGCAAGGTATACAGGGAGTGCAATCATCCACCCCTGACAGGAGTGGTAGGTTCTGCCTGGCTAGGGCCTCGCCTCAGCCAAACAGAACGTGCCGCCTCCAACACTGACCTGCTCTTCATAGCTGAATCATGGTTAGGAGATGATATGGCTCCAGTGTTGCATGAAGCCGTTCCTCCAGACTATCAAACTATCACACAAAATTGTATAGGCTAAAGAGGAGGTGGACTAGCTGTTATATTCAAGCAAACAATAAATCTCACCAAAACTGACAACCTTTCCACACAAGGCTGTGAGACCCTCATCAGCAGATGCAACCCTACACCAACTTCCTCCTGTAGTTTCCTCTTCCTTTACAGACCGCCACCTAGCAATGCAACATTCCCAGAAACGTTTCTCAACAAGTTTCAAACCTCTATCATCACTGGCCTAGTCACACTGAACCTACATCAGATCATACACAAACCCTCACATGTCTCTGGACACATCTTAGATGTCATTTTTGCCAATCTAGAACTAGTTACCTTTTAAAGGATTACTTTTGTCACATGGTCAGACCCCCATTTGGTAGCTTTCCAACATAGAACACCACGAATCAACACACCCAAGTCCACAAGTCCACCTTACATGCATCCACCAATCAACCCTGGAACAAACTCAATTTTTAATACTTAGAAACTCAACTAACAGCCAAAACAGATCTAGACAAAATTAATTCCATTCAAAAATCTTGAGTGGCTACAGGAAGCTTTCAATCTCCTAATACCACTGAGAGCAACAAAATAGGACAAAACAAAACAAGCACCTTGAAGAAATATAGGATTGAAAAATATAAAAATAAAATCAGAAGGCTGCAACAAGCTTGGTTCAAAGCAAACGGCAATCAAGACAGACTTCATCTATGCAAACTTATCAGAATATGTAAATCAACAATCAAAAAAGAAAAAAATGGTACTATCCAGACAGAATTAGAAATGCTAAATGCACAAATAAAGAATTGTATAAAATTCTCACCAAATTTTGTAAACCTAATTGTACAGAAGGACCTCATACCGCTACTCAAGTATTCACAGACAAACCAGAAATGCATTACATAACCAAAGCAGAAACGTTGGACTCCTACTTAAAACTCCCAGGAAAAACCACCAGCACCCCCCATTTACAAAAGTCCCCTCCAAGAATAGGCCAATCCAGCCTCTGCATTTCTTCAAACAAATATCAGAAAGTGAATTCATGGATATGGTCAAAGCAAGCAGGCCTTCCTGCTGCCCTTCTGACCCTTGTCCACCACACATATTCAAGAAAATGTTTTATCTACCTCTGCTGCCACACCACTAAGAAGAATCATCAATAATTATTTAACTACGTGAATCTTTCCAGAGGACCTAAAAAGGCATACGTACACCCATTAGTAAATAAAACTATATTGGACCTGCATCGCCCCAACAACTACAAACCAATTATGAATGGAGTTTTTCTGGACAAACAGATAGAAAGAACAGCATTCACCAAGATGTCACAATTCATTGAAGATAACTCAATACTTTTGGACTACCAAACTGGATTCTGCCTGGGAAGAGGCAGAGAATCTGCACTATCACTTATAAAGTGCACATACACCTAACGGTTTCTTGCCACTAAGGTAACTAACCCAACACGGCACAAGACGCTATTGACAGGCTTGCTTGAAGAGTCAGGTTTTCAACATCGGTCTACGAGGTTCAATAACTGAAAATCTGGCTACACCGGTCCTTTTCCTATTGAATAGGGGGATCACAAAATAGTGTAAATCAGTTGATCAAGATCTAGGTGGGAGTGTACTTCTGGATGATAGGTTTAATGAAAGCTGGACTTTCCATGTGAAGGAATTTACATTTTTACAGCATGCTTTTAATGGAGATCTCTGGGCAACCGGGAGCCAGTGATGACCTTTTGCCATCTTTTGAGACATATGGCAGTTTCTGGGAAATTGGTAGATCAGACAAGCAGCTTGGTTTGAACCAACTGGAGCCCGGGGGTAAGATAGTTGGGGAGGCTGAAATAAAGAGAATGTGCATAGGTAATTCTTGACATAACTAAAGCTATTATACCAAGGCTTCAGCAGTGAGAAATGTCTTCATTTTCTTGATTCTGTGGAGTTAGAAAAAGCAGGTGGATATCACAAAGCCAAGTTGTCGTTTCAGGGAAAGATCCTCATCGATGAGGAATCCAAGACTTTTCATCAACTTCTTTGGAGAGGAAGGAATCCACATCTCAGACGGCCAGAAGGAAGGGCTCCAGAGACTGAGCTTATTTTTTAGCAATTAGTATTTCTGTTTAATCAGATTTTAGTTTGAGATTGTTGCTTTTCATGCACTCCCAGGTGAATATCATGGTATCTTAGAAGTGCTTCTTGGAGTTAGGGGTATTGTCAATTGTGAAAAGAATTTGCATGTCATCAGCATAATTAAATATTCTAACTTTCATATTTTTAAGAGAATGAATAAAACAGCTAACACATAAATTAGAAAGGTGTGGAGAAAGAGAAGAACCCAGTAGCACCCCACAATTCAGATGGACTTTAAGGGAATTGAAAGGAGGGAGTTTAACCGATTGTGATCTGTCTTTTAAAAAAGTGATGAACCAATTGAGTGCTGAGTCCTGTAGTCCCGTGGCCCTGACAAGGTCAATCAAAAGGTTATGGTCAACTATGTCAAAGGCTGCTGAGAGATCGAGGAGGACAAGGGCTTGAGAAGTGCCTTTGTCCACCTCTTCCCGCATGTCATCCACCACCGAAAGGATGACTGCTTCTGTAGAATGAGCCAGGCGGGACAGACTGAGAAGGAATAGTGGTGGTTCAGGAAAGAGAGTAAATATCATTTTTAGTTCACTCTGGGGACAGGTGTTGTTAGGGGAGCCCGATTAAACCTTTGTCAGTAAATCCATGAGGTCCTTCTTACTGATCTTAGGAAAAAAATGAAGAATGCAACTGTTCTTATCACCAGGTGGCAGGGTGGTATGCAGAGTACTAACAGGAACATTCTTTTTGATAGTCTCAGTTTTGTTAATGAAAAAGGAATTGAGGGAGCCAGAGAAATACTGGGAGGGCGTAATAGGTAAGGTAATTCTATCAGGGTTAGAAGGATCTGAAACGATTTTGAAAATCTCTTTAGATTTGTTTGAGGAATCTAAAATTTTATTAGCTTTACCTTGCCTTATCAGCTGTTTGTATTCTTTGAGCTGCCCAATGAAGATTTTCTTAGGATCAGGAAAGTATTTATTTCATTTGCATTCACAATTCCCAGGTTTTAGCATGGGTACTTTCAGCTCATTTGAGAACCTTTTGATGGCGTCCTGGCATCTCATCTGTTTAACTTTCCAAAGGGGGGCATGAATATTGCTGGTCTTAACTAGCAATTCTGTGATTGCTTCCTCATAACCTTCTGTTTCTTCCTTGAATGTTGGATTAGAGTTTTCAAACTGTTTGCAGAGAGACTTGAAGTCAACTCATGACCAATTCCTAAATCGAGTGCTGATGCCAGTAGAGGGTTTATGAAGGATAGGAAATGATAAAGAAAATGTAATCAGATGGTGATCAGACCATACACAAGGAAGAATTTTGAGGTTTTCCATGGGGATTTAGTGGTCCAAATTTGGTCCAGGGTATGGCCCTTGATATGCGTAGGCTGAAATACCTGCTGTTCTAAATTTAAACTGTTAAGGGTATCAGAAAGGTTGGCAGCTTTCTGTCCACCATTTTCCTCATTTGTGCAATAATTAAAATACCCTATCAGCAATGAATTGGCTTGATCCAGGATTGAGGGGAGATGACTCTGCTAGGATTTGAGGGACGTTTTGTATATATTTTGGAGGTCTGTACAAAAGACACCCAGTCAGAGAGGAAGTGGAGGAGTCAAGTTTGACCACCAGGTTTGCAACTGATGGAAGATTTAATGGGGACAGTTTGGAAAACGTAATATTTTTCCTGCCTACTGTGGCTACACCACTGCTTATTTTTCCTGCCACTCTGTTTGTTGAATATACTAATCAGTCTGAAGGGCAGACAAAATATCTTGGGACGATTCATCCGTCAGCCAAGTTTTGGTTGGTAACATCATGTATGTCTGGTGCTTTAGTATCCATTAAATGAAATATTTCTATCTGGTGTTTGAGCAAATAGTGTGTATTAAGATAAATTACTAAGAGGTGGTTGGTAGTTGACTTACAAATAGTAGTTGTTTAGCAGTTTGGGCTAGGAGTTAACAATAGTCCAAAGGAATTGGAGGTTATAGGGATAGAATCACTGTTATTTTTGCAAATCTAACTTTTGTAGTTTCGTAGTGAGGGAAGGGGCTATAGTTAAACTTACTGAATCAAGGCCTCAAAGCTCTCCCAAGGAATATATGATAGCTTGGGCATAGTGGCTGGACCCTGTCCCCCAGCTGGATGGGCGCAGATGTGCTTACCTTTGGCGTGCTTTCAGCATGCTGACAGTGCACCTGCTGTGCTCGACAGCTACAAGTCCGAGCCACGCTTCAAACTAGGACCCATATTTATACTTCAAATGCGCCGAAATTTGTGGCATTATTTTTACACAAATTCAGCGCAAACCTAACTCCATATTTATATTTTGACGTTAGACACGTCTAGCGTCAAAGTATAGGAGTTTCCACCATTTATTGGATTTGTGCACCTACCTTACGTCAATGAGATGCAAGGTAGGCGTTCCCATCTAAAAAATGGTGCTATGAGGCATGGGTGGGAGGAGGAACTAAATAATGGTGCAAAGCTTGCTTTGCACCATTATTTAATGCATGTGTCAGACCAGGTGATGGGGAACCTGTGGACCCTTTTCCATGGTGAAACACCATGGAATGGGTCCACAGGCGCCCTTTCCAAGCCCCAGGAACACCCACACCCACACCTGATGGACACCAAAGGATGGGGTACCCCACCCCAGGTAAGTAGGGTAAGTAAAGGTAAATATTTTTTTCTTTAAAGTGCCATTGGTAGCCCTAACGTGGGGACCCCTGCATGGCACAGGGTGCAAGGCCATGCCCAGGGGACACTGTCCCCCTGTGCGGGCCATTTGGGTGGTGGTCATGACTCCTGTCTTTCATAAGACAGGAGTCATGTTTTTAGTGATTGTGTGCCAGGAAATGGTGCTAGACTGGTTAAAAGCATTTTTTTTGCCTCTAACCAGGTTGGTTAGAGGCATTTTTTTGCCTCTAACCAGGCTAGCGTAATTTTTTTACACACAACCCCCTCCTTCCCTACCGCCACCCCCACCCGGCTACCGTCTGTTTTTAAGACGCTAGCCCAAGTTTAGCTTAGGGCCTGCTTGTGCCATTCCTATAATGTGGCTCCCTGCTGCCGATGTAGAATGGTGCAAGCCGGCGCTATTCTTTTTGCCGCAAAACTGCACTTGCGCAGTTTTGCGGCAAAAAGTATAAATCTGGGCCTAAGTAGGCTTGGAGCTAACACACTCCATACTCTTAGCCCTGAATTAGCCTCTGATTGGTTCGCCCCACTGATCTGCAGCATGAGAGCAGCATTAGGATTGGCCACAGGGCAGGCTGGGAGCCTGTGCCTGGGAGCCTGCATTCCAGACGAGATTTGAAAAGCGGTGGTGCAGCAGGTATTAGGTACGTTTTTTTAAAATTATTTATTTGTTTTGTTCACCCTCACCCATGCCTCACCACTTTTCCCACTGCAAGCCGTGACTAGAGAAAGGCCCAGCCCCTTCAGATGTATCAGCTCCTCCCTCCAATCCAGCCCAGGAAGACCCATTAGCCTGGTGATGTGCCATCGGGTAGTGATTGACCCATCAGGCACACCTACGTTCTCTTTGTGCGTGACTGTCTGGATGGAATGCAGAAAGCCCAGCTGCAACCCACCCCAGATATGTATTGGAGACAGGCAAAAGGCACAGAATGATTTAATTAAGGAAAATGCCCACTTTCTAAGAGAGGCATTTTTAGACTTGAAACTTAAAATCCAATTACACCACAAGTTGTCATTTTAAATTGTGAGTCCAAGGACACAAACCCAAAATATTTATTTTGTCTCAGTTGGAAATTACACTTATAAAATGTAGTAAGGTAATCCTATTGTTAGCCTATGAGAGAGATAGGCCTAGACCTTGCAGTAGTGAAAAACTAAATTGAGAGTTTTTCACTACCAAGAATTGTAAAGTTTAAAAGTACATGTCCTACCTTTCTTTTCAATACACTGCTCCTTGCCCTGCGGTTATGCATGGCCTCCCTTAGGGGTGTCATATGTATTAAAAGGGAAGGTTTAGGTGTGGCAAGAGTGTTTACTTGCCAGGTCTACAAGGCAATGTGACACTGTGCACACAGGCTCTGCTGTGGCACTAGTAGCAATTACGTTACAGACACATGTAGTGCACTTTACTATGGACTTGTAAGTAAATCAAATATGCCAATTGGGTATTAGCCAATGTTACCATGTTTAGAGGAGAGAGCACATTCACTTTAGAAATGGTTAGAATGGTAAAGTGCGCAGAGCCGTAAGGCCAGCACAACCAAGGTCAGAAAATGAGGAGGAAGGGGTACCCTTTTCAGAGAGGCCCATTTTCTAACATATAGGATCTATAAAGCCTGCAAGGTAATCACTCATGTGGCACTTTCATTGAAGGAAGAGAATGTTGCCAGGTTGGTGCCTTATTTGTGTGTCACTCCCAAAGCGAACCATTGCAGAAACAGAGAAATACATCTTAGCTATGCTCAGGGAGTTTTCTCTCTGCGTGAGAGAAATGAATTGAGTTCCCTCTTGGCAACTGCCATGCCTTGCATGGTGATCCAGGACAGTGATACATAATGATAGCAGCCAGCCCTAAATAACGTAAGTCGACAGTCAACGGGACCAGACAGCCCTGAGGCAGATGGGACATCAGGTCAAAGGTTTCTGACAGTAAAGCTAATTGAGTTTCTGATATCGGAAGCCTACCTTTCTCCCACCTCTAAAAGGGACGGAGCGAATTAATAATACAATTGTTACATCCAAAGCTGTAGCGTTCGTCTTCCAATTAAGTTCACTTACTATTGTGTTATTTCTTTGAACTTACCATTAGGACTTTCGCTCGTGCTATGTACAAGAAAATGAATCACAATTGTTTAATATGCCCTGTCTAAAATACTTCTTGAAGGAATAACCCTAACCACTCTTCTCTTCTAAGCATGATAAGCACAGTACCAAAATTAACAACTAACATTAGTGTTCCCTTTTAGTGGCATAGCGAGAGTTATTTGGGTCATATTGCAAGTAGGGAAATGCCCCCAGCATCAGTAGTTAGTAATATACAGTCATAATTGGGGTGCAGAGTGTTATACAGACCTGGGGACCCCACCACACTGCCCACCCTTGCTTCGTTTAGTTGCTCCACTCCCACATATCTAAATGATTTGTTTTCTCTATGTAAGATATTTCACTTCACATTTCAATTAAATTGATGCAGGAAATTCCATTAGGGAGAGCGTATGCTAGTATGTCAGTGATACTCTTATATGACAGCAATAGTGGTTATAAATAGTCAGATGAAAGTAAAACCTTTGGCTGTGTAGTAGGATGACATTGGAAAATCTGCATCAGTGAACCCAGGCAAAGATATCTGACATTTCTAATATCACTAATGTGAAGTACCAAGGCCAGCACATCTAGGCTGTTTCTACACCACGCACTATCCTGCCTGTGAAAGGCAGTATATTCTGGTTCTGGAAACAAGAAAGCCCAGTAATTTATAAAAGGGCCCTTGATGGAAAGAGATAGGGTAAAACATCAAGGGGAAGTACAAGAGACAGGGGTAGAGTGGAAGGATTGGGACTTTCACAAGGGGTAACCACCACCAGCATCAATCCACCAACAGATGTTTGCTCCTTTTCAGCAAGACAAATCGTTTCCCACTGCTGTGAACTTCTTAAAAGCAGCTAGGTTTAAAAAAAAATATTTGTGAAAGATGGAGTTGCTTTCCTTCGACGTTTTGTAGAACCTAGTTCTAGTAGAAAATAATTTTATACAAGATAAATGTACATGAGTTTGGAACCGATTCATATAGAGATGCTTGTTATGACAATGCAACTAACTCTTAAATCAACTTCACATTGTGGTATGATTAATATCAGGACTGTAGTATTCAATGGCCTCTGTCTTTATGAACTTATTATTCATGATGAGAATATCTGAGACTATTAGTATTAAAAATCGGGTGTTGTACCATCTGCGAAAATTTAAAATTATGGAAAGTAGGAGACAATGATGTCTCTTCATTACAGAATTGATAGCCTGATTGAAAGCAAAACAGTACATTTCTACGGGGCGGTTTAGCATGGTGTCTTGATTTTTTTTTTAAAGAAGTGGGCAACAGAAGGTTCTGAATTTTCTATATATCCTCCATGCTGCACAAAATGTCAATTAGGCAGGACTAGTATAAATGTCAATTTCACTATCACACAATACAAATCATTGTTTTCATTTGTTTAAGCCACATATCTATGACTATGATTATTTCTTGGGTATATTTTTTATTTGGTTACCCAAGTAATCAACTATCAGACCAAATAACACTATGCTTCTATACAAAGAATAAATTAGTTCTATATGAAATAGATCCGGCTTTAACCATCCCGTAATCATAAACTTTGTAATTACACTTCTTGTGGGGTAAAATTTTGAATCCCAAGTGACAAACGACCTTGGAGTGGCTGTAGGGGTGGACTTAAGGGCTTCATTGAAAGCTAAAAATACTTATTTATGAAGAAAAAACAGATGTCCTGGTGAGAAATGAGCCAATCATTAAGCAACCCTTGTAATTTTTCTAATTCATTTTCACTGATATCCTTATCTGTCACCACGCCGTTTCCTCACAGCAAAGTCAAGTCTTTCAACCAATGTTTCATACCCAAAGTCAAAAACTCTGAAGCAGCAGCTTCTGATGAAAAAGTGTTAATTTATTGGAAGAGGCTGGGCAGACACGATCAGTGTTGGTAAGATCTTCTGTAATGAGGTTTCAGACTTCTTTAGTCTTTCTATTCTTAAGAGCCACATCCATCATCGGCATCTATACTGATGAGTTTTCAGCAACAGCGACCAAAGAATTGACAGATTTCCTGACCACTGTCTTTACAAAATTGGTAAATCTATCCTTGAACTATGAAATGCTACCACAATCCTTTACATGCTCTATATTAACACTGCAACTCCCAGACAGTTTTGTAATTATTGTCCTCCTTTGTTTTTGCTTGGATTTGCAAGGTTCTTGAGAAGATGTTGGTGCACCAGTAACAGAGTTCAGGATCAAAATGTATTTGAACTCTTTTAATAGTTCTCCTATACAGGAACATAGAATTGTTTGTATCGATAATAAATGAAATCGAAACAATAATGATGAGCAAATATTATTTACTCTTATTTAACAAGACCTCTAGGCTGCATTTGCAACATAGACATCTCTCCTGCTGGACAATCTAGATCTGGTCACCTAAGTCTCTGGGTTACCCTTAGGTAGACTTTAATAATTTCTCTGGGGCCATACCTGCACCATTTCTTTCCTCATAAGTCATGTTTTAATTTTATTTGTTTGCTTATTTATTTATGTATTTATTTATTTGGATTTATATTGTGCAGACCTATCCACAAGAGTAACGGAGCACTTTATAATCACCATGTTAACAAAATGGCACAATTAAACCAGCAACCTAAGGCCTGGTTCTACTCTTTATACACTAAGATGCTCAGTGTGTATGTGAAGTATAACCAGTAGTAAAGCCAGGCTTTAAGTTGCTGCTCTCGCTTACTGATAATGCTCCCTGCAAGATGCACCAGATAAGATGAACAGGTATTAGATGCATTGACTGATTTTCATTAAATGAAGTATAAAATATTTCATATTTAACTGGATAGAATTCATGCCATTACTTACTTGAGGAGTATCATACCATTACTTTCTCCTCTCTTTTAATCAATGTATGTTTGTGCATTGTGTGGCAGCAGCACCTGTTGCAGCTGGGTATTGCCTTGGGATACACTACTAGACACTATAGAACTGACCCTAAGGAGTGCTGTCACTTTTTGTTGCCGCAGTTGCTAAGTTAGACATCAACACTTAAACCACAGATGCGTTCGAGTGGACAAGGTTAGGAATAATAGAAATTAGTGGTGGGATTTCATGTTTATTCTGAATGCAAAGAAGTAAGGGTTGAGTGTAACTCTGCGTGTAACAATGGTCCACCATCTGGGTGTCATGCACAAAAATGCTTGGTTTAGGGTTATAGATTTCTTGACTTTACGGTATCTCCGATTCTAGGTGTGATAATGTGCATTATTATACGATGTGATTGTGCCACCTCGCTATATGATAGTAACACACGTCTTGCTCAGGTCCAGTTTGGGGTTCTTAACTTACCCCAGCCCTGAGTAGCTGGTTCACAGAGTAGTCAGGCTTGATCAAAGGAACAAGCGAAAGCACCAATTTATTGAAACCGGCTATATTCTTCTCTTTAAATATACACTTAAATGACCAAAATCTACCAGAGGGCTCTGGAGATATGTACTTTTAAAGAAACAATAAAGTATTGCTTTTCACACAGATGCATTTAATAATTGTAATGTACAGCAATAGCTGTGAAGTTATTGATCCCAGTCTAGTAAGATGACAACCACTATGTAGGTACACTTTGTGGGGGCCAACTCCGACAGGGAGCAGGTCACAATAGCCAAAAAGGTCCAGCTGAATGTTTATCTCATAAGGAAAGCAGTCTCCATTCCACTTCCAGCCCCAATGGGTGAACCACCATTGACGTCAACAGTGTGGCCCTAATGCAAGGGATGCAGGACAATGTGGAGACTCAATGATTCTGAGAATGCTGAGCCAGTGTCAATGGTCTTCCTTTGTCCACCCCTTTGTCCACAAACATTGGGGCAACTTTGGCCTTAGAGGTCAATGTCCCACTAAGTCCAGGTGGAGTCCAGCACAAAACCAGTTGCCACTGGTCTAGTGGTCTCTGGTTACAGCGAAACCAGCAGTTCACTTTAACTTGCCATAACTTGCGTGCTGGGAGACCAACTTGCACTATGATAACTCTCCTGGGTCCAACATACTCAGGTGCAACTTTTGAGAGTTGGGACTCTGTTTCCAAAGTTGCAATTCGGTGTTCAGATGCGTCCAGGCATTACTGGCTACCACCTTCCTAAAGTAAGTTTCTTTACAATTTGTGGCTTTGTGGTTGTAACAGAGAGTCAGCCAACTAAGTTTTGGAGTCACCCCCTCTATCTTGAGCTCAGGGGCAAATTTTTCTTGAGTGAGGCAACACAGCCATAGTCTTCTCTTTACTAGACCAAGGTGCAGCACCTGCAGTCCAACCTTTGGTGCAACCTCTCTTTGCTGGGTCCAAGGGTACAGCAGGGCAGTCCTTCAATCTTTTCTTCCACAACAGGTATCAAACTGAGGTCTGTGTGCCACTATTTTGCCCATTAAATGTCGAGGGGGATGGGGCGCTAACTAGCTAATCAGCTACCAGGTTCCCCATGCCTGATGACAACTTCCTGGGAATTGTCGCATCTAGCTATCCCAGGGTGCACTACTCTGGCCACTCAGTATAGCAGAACCCTACTCTTGGTGTGTGGAGCTCCTTAGCCCAACCCAGAGCTGTGGCTATTTGAGGGCTTCACTCCCCTTGAAAAACTGGTATGACAATGGCTTTTGCCTCTTGACCCCAGATGTGAGCCTGTCTGCAAGAACAAAATAGCAGGCCCTCCTCTGTGTGATCGCCATTTGCCCTTCAAAGGTGGCTTCTACTTTGAAGCTCGCCTTTTGGGCTAACATGTACATTGGTCATCCTGCCAGGAGGAGTTCACACCTCTCTCCTTGGCAGATCCCTTGTTACCCTTCCTGGCGGTTGTTCACACGTCTCCCCAGGAGGGCAGGAGGCTGATCCGAGAGCAGTAGTTGTTTACAACAAATAACAGCTACTGGGAAACTTTGGAAATAAAATGGAAACTTTCAAAAGTTGCCATTTGTAAAATAGTTATGTTGTATTTGATTGTTGGGTTCAATACAACAATTCTTTTGATACATTGAAGAACCAACTTTAGTAGTCCCATTTGGAGGTTAGCAGAGCTGAGATGTCAGTGTGGAACTTATTATTAGCCTATGGGTCTACTAGCCTTTCCACAGTAAAAACAGAAATGGGAGGTTTCTACTATCAGGACATGTAAAACCTAAAAGCACATATTTCTGTCTGCAGCCTGCAGAGCAGTTTTACACTGCTATTTTAACCTGACAAAAAAAACCTTTAGCCAGACCTAAACCGTCCTTTTTAATACATGCGTCACCCCTAAGGTAGGGCATAAATGCTCATAGGATAGGGTGCATTTGCATGTCCTACAACTTCTAAAGTTGTTTTTCACTACTGCAAGGCTTGTCTCTCCTGTTGACTAACACTCAGTGGCATAGCTTGGTCAGTACGTTTAGGGAGTGGGGTGAAGAGGGATGTGAGCTTCAGATTTTCCAACAATCACTCTGGCATGTAATGTTATAATACAATATGCTACAAGCCGGGTGCATGAGAGAGACCTAAGGAGCAGTGGAAAGGGAGGAGTGGTGATTGGTAGGAGGACTATGTAAGACAAAGCATAATGTTTTGTAAAATAACATTTCTTAGGACTTTCAAAACAGAGAGAGGGAAAGAGCGTGTGTGCTTTTTTCTCTGTGTGTATGTAAAAATTCCTGGTGAAATCTGACAGACACCTCACTATACCCGACCGAAAGCCTCTGCACCCAGCTATTTATCAAAAAATATATGTATTAGGGTGGTTTAACACCCTAAACACCCCCCTGAAGCTATACTGCTGCTAACACTCCAATTAGTTGCCTTATTACATCATGTAGTAAATGATAACGTTGGCTTGGGAACAGATAGGAATATATGAATTTGCTGTTTAGACTCAAATGAACTGTAATTTGAAATCCTCTTTGATAATATGGTAAAGTTATATTTTAAGTCACAAGCCTTAAAATGCAACTTTTAGAAAGTTGGCATTTTCTTGTCCTAACTATTTGTGGATTCTGCCAATATCCTGGGTAATATGAATAAGAATGGCTCTGCTGTTGGGTTTGTGTATTCCTGTCAGACAGCGAGACAAAGGGGACTGGTTGTAGGCAGGAAGGCCCATCCCACCAGGATGTCTGGGGACAGAGCTGTGACCTGTCCCACTTAAACTTCAAAGGTCTTGCCTCCAGCGCACACAAAGGACCTTGGCATCAGCCTTTTATCACCCCATACTTCTTGTCTTGGAGCCTTGTCAGGGGGAAGGAAGAATTTCCAGAACCAGATGTGGGGTGGTATAGGGAATTTCTCCACTTCAAAGGCTAGTATCAGGTATAAATATTGAGCCCGCAGAACAACTCCTTGGTATACTCCTGGGCCTATGGACATTACAGAAGAAGGACTGCCTTGTTCCCCAGAGGAGTGCCCTGCTGCTTGAGGTCAATTGTGTTCCTTAGGGGACTGCCCTGCTACTACCAGAGGTCTGTCCTGCTGCTTGTAGCTTGCCTTGTTCCGCAGAGGACTGTCCTGCTGCTTAAGGCCTGCCTTGTTCTCCAGATGACTGATCTACTGCTTAAGGCCTAGCCTGCTCCTCTCTGAGAAGGAATACTAGACCTGCTCCCTTTATCCCAGCCTAATCTGAGTTACTCCATGGGTCAGTTGGCTGGCCACCTGTTCTGAGCTACAGGGACACAACAAGCTCCAGAGGCCTCACTGCAACTGCCCAGCTAACCTGCTGCAAATGGACCTGCCTGAGCCCTGCTGGCCTCTGCTGGAGTTAGTTCTATCCTAAAAGGTGCCCCTTCCTAACTCCTGGACCCTTGGCTGGCATGAGTAGAGCTCTTAATGTGAACAAAAGGAGAAGGCATGAATTTGTGGGCTCTTTGTGATGGTAAATGGTCCTCTTTGTGCCAAGACTCTTAGTTCCATGAGTACTGCCAATGCAAATCTCCTTTGAACACTGCTCTTCATGCTACAATGACTGCCTGTGACAAATGCAATTCAAGCTCTACCCTTGCCGCTACAGACACAGTGATCACCAACACATAGCTCTAGCAAAGACTGTCTCTTACCCTTGACGAGATCTTCGTGCTACAGTGATGGCTGTCCACAGTGGCATAACATGTAGGATATCATATTGCACTAAAGAATTTGTATAGCACTCACTATCCTTGTGTGGGTAGCAGGCAACAAGGGGAATAAAAGGGAAGCATGGGATAACTTCAGGGAAACTATCCATGACTCTTTCCTTTTTTCCTTGTGGCCTCTTCCATGAGAACTGGAATATTTGTGCTAGACTTTGAGAAGGCAACTTTTTCAACAGGACTAACCTGGTCCCTGCATCCTACCCGCACTTCATCGGGTCAGCCTGAAGTTTTGGCTTTTCCACAATCTATCATGACATGACGACGCTTTGTGCTTTTAGGTGCTAGACTGCCCTAATACTTTGAAATTCAATCTCACTGATTATACAGAATGGATTTCTGTTGTTCTTGTCTCATTTTACATACCAAAATGTATTTTATTCTCCTAAAATGTTTTGGGATTTTCTGTGTTCTGATTCCACTTTATTACTGTTTGTACCCTGCATAAATTGCCTCTAAGTTAAGCCTGACTGCATTTGTGCTAAACTACCAGAGGGTAAAACACAGGTTAATTTAGTGGCTTTTGTGGTTCACCCTGACAAGGAATGTGCTTGCTGTCTGAGTCGGTCTTCCTCCCTCTCAACAAACAATAAGCCAATCACTTGTACATATACTCCTAGGGGTTACATCATTTGCACTGAGCCAGTTCAGCAGGTCTTAGACAACATTCGGAGTCGAAAAACAGTTCAAAGTACCCAAAAGGTGGGACAAAAAGTGGGAGTGAACCCCTTAAAAAGGCATTTCATTCTATTACTACTCACTGCTAACACATCTAGGAGTAAAAAGCAGACTCTAGGTTATTCTCCAGGGTTGCTAAACAGAAAGGATGAAGGGATGGCTCAGCCCTTGCAGGGCCTATTTATCCTCAAATACTCTGCTAAAGTCAGTCCATGTGGGGAGTTAGTCTACCTCAACAGATTTGAACCCAACCTCCTGTAAGTGGCGAGGACAACTGGAGATTGATAGAGCGGAACGTGGTAACAATTTACCTGCGTTCGGACGCTCTTTAGGTCGATGAACCTTTTGACTAAGTGGGAACTCTCTGTACTCTTAGTCGATCAATCACCTTCTTTCGATAATCAATAACGAACATAAGCAACACCTTGAACAACATAACACTTAACAATTAATCCAGAATACATTTCGGCGAACCCTGACCTTCCAGCCAGGAATAACCACACCAGTTTATTGCAAAGTTAGTGAATTTATTTCCCTATATTAACAAAGCTAGCACGATATAGATATGTCTCAACACCAAATGATAAACATAAATGAACATTAATAACTGTCCATATCGTCGAAACAAGTGTAATCTATGTAGCATTTGAATCACAAGGCATTCGATAGTGGCAATGCAAAGCACTAATACGATAATCTGCAATGGGCTAATTGCGTACATTTAGTCAGCATAACAAGATCTCAAATTGCATCGTGCGACATATGGAATCCTCGTCTAACCTCAAATTAGCATCAGCATGTGGGACTTCATGCAAAAACAATTTGGCAACATCAATTTAGAAAACTCCTAGTTAGGGATCTTACCAAAATCAGCAGTTGGTTACCTAAAAGAAACACAATGCAATTTTACAATTTCCTTTCATAATTACCAATTCCGATCAGCAATCAATGAATTCTTCGTCTCACAGGTATCGTTTCTCGATCAGCATAGGACGGGACAAAGGGGCAGGGGTGAACGGGGCAATTGCCTCACGGCGGCAAGTTAGGACTATTACTTCATGCAAAGGGGCAAATCAAAGTTAAAGTCTCTAGGGCAAGAATCATTAAAGTCTCTTTCTCTCGACTAGAGAAAGCATCAAAGTCTCTCAAAATGGCGTCGCAGCAAAATGGGTCATAGTAGCTACGAAGTCAAAATGGCGGGATGTCCGAAGATAGAGAGCTTTCCTCTCGTGCACCTGGGTTTTATAGACAACAGTCCAAGTCCAGTAGGGTCTCCATTGGTGGGTTCATAGGTTAGCTTCAAATTGACCAATCAAAAACGACAATTCTCAAGCTTTTACTTAAGCATACATTATCCTTGGAGATGGGTACGTAATTTGCAACATTGTCTCTCGATTAGCTTACTCTCAGAGCCTCCATTGTCCGCACCTGCAAGTCGACCTTGAATTAAAGAGAAAATATGCCAGGCTGGCACTAACTTTAAGATAAGCATGTGAACAGTTTCTGTGGAAAAATACAGCTTCAAGCAGAAATACACGTTTAATAGCACAGTGGAAAAATACAAACATCTAAACCGTGAGACCAGGCAACTAGGCCAAAGCCTCCGCTAAAGTAATGCTAAGCTAAGGCATTTCAAATAAGCAAATCGTAGCACACGTTTATGATTATGTCGGATTAGCACAATTCTACCACACCACGTTATATAAAGCACGCGTATAAATGATGGCAAACTACTCTGAGGGCACATTTTGTCCCCGTACAATCTTTATTAGTTCGGTTAATATCACACATGATTATTTCAGCACTACGTTTATGCGTTAATAAATCAAAACCTTCATTTTCTGCTTCATCAATCCCTCCTCTGATGACTACTTGTCATCACACAAATTTAGCCCACAAATTTTATCCCATTAAAATTCTGTCAGCTCCCTTTTCCTTTTAGTTCCCCTAGTTTGCGCTTTATATTCTTCTGCCATTCTTTTCATAATTTTCTCCTCCTTTCTTCTTTTAATTCTTTCCATAATCATTATTATTCCCCTTTTTATTCCCCAAATTCCAAATACACAAATTATCACTATTAATATCCCTTCTATTATTTTCAATAATATTCCATTCCAAATTCCCCCAATCCAATGTCCCACTGAAGCAAGTCCCTTTCCAACCTTCTCCCACACTCCTGGTTCTTTCAGTTCTTTCAAATCTGCGCTTTCTTTTGTTAGATTAGCAAGCATATTTTTAATCTTCACACTATTATCAGGTATATAGGTGCAGCAGTGACGTGCACCAATCATTTTGCAAACGCCTCCATCCTTTGCTAAAAGAATGTCTAAAGCAAGCCTATTTTGAAGAGTCATAGCTCTTTCCGCTGCAAGTTCAGCATCCATCAGGATTATAGCACCTGAAAATTTTGTCAACATGTTATCCACTATAGTAGACAACTTTCTTATTTTGATGGAATTCAGCACAACTCCCAATGAAGGAATCATGGCTCCAAATATATCACCTACCACAGCAGCTGCGGTCTCTCTTTTCTGGATACGATGGGATCCAGGTGTCTTTTCAATCATCGATATGTCATCCAGTTGATAAACCTTTGGAAACACTATACCCAAATAACATCTTCCCCACCATCCCTTTGGAAGACGATAATAGGCATTATGCCCACAAATGTAATACACCCCTGGAATGACAGGGTCAAGTCCGTCCATCATGAATGTCCATTTGGCCTTAAAGATAAACGTATGTTTGCATTCACTCGCTCCTACAAAAATATTGTCATAGTAAGATTCACCTCGATATATACAAAATTTCCCTACATGCCAAGCATCTAAAGCAATTTTCCCTTGTGTCTTTATAGCAGCAAAGTCATAATTATCTACTGAAGTCCTCTTGTGTAGCTCTTTTTCTAATTTCGCTTTCATTTGAGCCCTTCTATCATCTGTGCGATCTAAAAAGCTTATTTCTACAGCAGAGACGGAGCAAGTAAGGTTCTCCCTATGAGCATGAGCCGTTTCAAAAGGTTGCATTGGCTCGAAAAAGTCCCTCATAATTTTGTAATCCCAATATTTTGCAGTCTCGCTTAGCTGCGCTATTATAGGAACATAAGCAAAGGTAACATCATAATTTGAGAAAAAATACTGTATGTTAGATTGACCATAAAACCTAGACATTACTATACTACATGTAATCCCATATGTAAGAGGCATGTGGTGATAAGTCACCCCTTCCTTTACTGATGTCGGTATCTGGGTACACACATAACAATCTTTCGCATCCATGGTCTCAACATACTCTGTTAGTAAGCGATAGAAAACGTTATACGAAAGCTCTTTCTTATCATGCAAGAGCCTCTCATCCATTGCTAGTCTTTTCAATGGTGTTAGTTCAGTGACAGTAACAGGAACAATAGTAGAAGCAGCAATAGTCTCATTCTCACCCTTCCCATGCATTCCAAACACAATTGCCATTATTATTAGTACACATGTTAGTACCAAGCCTATACACACGTATTTACAATATTTCTTTCTATTGTTTTGCATAGCGTACCCAGGCATGACCTGTATAGAATCAGAGAGCTAGAAGCACTTATAAATGAAACTACTTAGCAATTCAGTTACAAAGCTGAACGAGCACAATGTTCGCACCGTCTTCTTCAAAAGGCCAGTCACTTATCGGTTAGCAGCATTTGTCTCAATTCGGTTTAGCAATGTCTCAGCTGGTTGTTTGTCTCACGTTATATTGCAGCAAGCAATACCATTTACTACCGTTTCAATCAACAGAGTCTATGAAACTTTTCTTTTCTATTGGTATCTCTTCTTCTTCTTCGTTCTCGATGCTTAGAGATACAAACTCATCAGTCCAATCATCGTTTACTGCATATGCCCATTCAGGACCGGAATACCTCCTGTTTGGTATCCTTTTCCTTTTCAATTTTGCTTCTCTTTTCGATTCTGCTTCGCTGGCACTCTCCTCCTTCGCCAAGTCTTTTTCTTCACTTGACGATTGTTCCACGACAGTCACTTCCTTTCTTTTCTCTTTCACTTTTGGCCTTCCTCCCTCGTTCAAACCTTCTTTACCCTTTTCTTTTATCGGTGAGATACTTAGTCTTCTTTTTGCACCGTGTCCGTTTGATGGACCTGCGATCTTTTCTGTAGAGGTTTGAACTCTCTCGTTCTGCTCTTCTTTGTCCCCACCTTCAGGGGAATCGGTCACGTTCTCTTTTCCCTTTTCTGTATCGTCTGTTTCTGGGAAAGCCCCCTTCTGCTCAGGCTCTCCTGCTTTCTCACTTTCTTCGAGCCCTTTGTCACCGTTACTTTCTTCAGGCTCTGTATCACTTTCAGCTGCTTCAGGTTCCTTGTCACCTTCAGCTGCTTCAGGCTTTTTGCTACCCTCAGCTGCTTCAGGCTCTTTGTCACCTGCAGCTTCGTCGTCGCTGTCTGAACTTTCTCCTTGGTCTTCCCCAAGTGAGTCGGACTCTTCGTTCTCCAATAATATCTCCTTTTCTTCTGCTGTTGCTTGTTCGCTTTCAGTTCGCTTTTGTTCTGTCTCAGCACTCGGCACCGTTTTATCAGGCACTGGTAGTTTCAGCGCTTCAACTTCCTCATCTGTGGGACACAACACCTTCTTTGTATGACTGGCGTGTATCCAGTTGGGAACCCCCACGCACTTCACAGCAGTAGTTGTCGTCAGGATCACTTGGAAAGGGCCTTTCCAACGGGGTTCCAGACACGACTTCCTCACGTGCTTCTTTATCACGACCCAGTCACCTGCTTTCAGTGCGTGTCCTGGACCTTGGATCGGTGGCAAGGTGGTCGCTTCCACTTGGTGAGAGAAAGAGCGAACCACGTCAGCCAGACCTTTGCAGTAGTCTAACACCATATCATCTGTAATATTCAAAAGCATGTTTGCGGGAACTGCAGGAAGTCTCATAGCCCTGCCCATGAGAATTTCGTGCGGAGACAATCCAGTTTTTCTATCCAGAGTGTTTCTCATTGACATTAGCACTAAGGGCAATGCGTCAGGCCATTTCAAATTTGTTGATGCACATATTTTTGCCATTCTCGACTTCAGCGTACCATTCATCTGCTCCACCAGTCCTGATGCCTCAGGGCGATAGCTACAGTGCAGCTTTTGCTCAATGTTCAGTGCTTCACAGAGTAACTTCATCACCTCGTTATTGAAGTGACTTCCCCTATCTGATTCTAAAGAGATCGGGAATCCGAAACGTGGTATTAACTCCCTCAATAATAGCTTGGCAACTGTAAGGCTGTCATTTCTACGTGTGGGGTATGCCTCAATCCAATGACTAAAAATACACACAACCACCAACACATATCTTAAGCCCCCATGCACAGGCATCTCAATGAAGTCCATCTGCATACGACTAAAAGGTCCCCTTGCCCTACCAATGTGACTCGCATTCACAACTGTTCCCTTTCCTGGGTTCATCTGCTGGCAAGTGACACATCGATGGCAAACTGCTTCTGCAGCTTGACGAAATCTGGGGTTAAACCAATCAGTTTTGAACAATCTTATCATGGCATCTCTCCCTAGGTGAGCTTGCCCATGATAGAACCGCGCAAGCTGTGATAAGAGACTATTTGGCAAAACAAATTTTCCCTCATGTGAAACCCATAGCTCGTCTTGTCTCTTTATACATTGTGATTTAATCCAGGAATCTCTTTCATCCTCCCTGACATTACTTTGTAGTGCTTTTAGTTCTTCTATTGTATCTACGACCTTCAAGGCAAATGCTTCAGCTGGTTCGAGTTCTGGTTCACTTATTGTATTCCAATCATCCCTTAACAATATACAGTTCAAGGCACAAAATCTTGCGACTTGATCTGCATAGGCGTTTCCCAGAGACACATAGTCCTGTCCTTTCGTGTGAGCACTGCACTTTACCACTGCAACTTCAGCTGGCACTTGAATGGCATGTAACAACTCCCTTATTCTCTCCCCATTTTTCACTGGGGATCCTGAAGAAGTCAGGAAACCTCTCTGTGACCATAGTTGTCCAAAGTCATGCACAATCCCAAACCCGTATTGGCTATCAGTGTAGATGGTGACTTTCATCAATGCAGACAATTGACATGCTCTAGTAAGGGCTACAAGTTCTGCTACTTGTGCAGAATAGACTCCTTGGAGCCATCCCGCTTCCAAGACCCCTGTCACAGTACATACAGCATATCCTGCTTTCAAAATTCCCACCCCATCTCTTAGACACGAACCATCAACAAAAAGAATTTGGTCATTTTCATCAAGTTTTGTATCCTTGATGTCCGGTCGGGGTTTTGTGCAAAATTCAGTCACCTGAAGGCAGTCATGCTCGACGTCTTCAGCGTTCTCAATTTCAGCATGTTCTCCAGGAAGCAAGGTAGCTGGGTTCAACGTGGTGCACCTTTTCAGCTGCACATTCGGTGAGCCCAGAATAGTCGTTTCATACCTTGTGAGTCTTGCTCCAGTCATGTGCTGCGTTCGGGAGCGGGTCAAAAGTATCTCAACTGAGTGAGGGACCATGACTGTTACTGGGTGTCCCATCACTATTCCTTCACTCTGAGTGAGGCTGATACCAACTGCTGCTACGGCGCGCAAACACCCTGGGAGGGCTGCTGCAACCGGATCCAAAGTAGCTGAAAAATATGCTACTGGTCTGTTTACGCCACCATGGGCTTGGGTCAAGACAGACAAAGAGCATGCATCACGTTCATGGCAAAACAATGTGAAAGGCTTCGTGTAATCAGGCATACCTAAAGCTGGAGCCCTACACATGCACTCCTTTAATTCAACAAAAGCATCCATCTCATCCCCTTTCAGTTCGATCTGATCCAAGGCATCCTTCTGGGTCAATTTCAGCAAAGGCTTCGCTAGAGACGAGAAGTTGGGAATCCACTGGCGACAGTATCCCACCATTCCCAAAAACTTCCTCACCTCCTTCCTTGTCTTTGGTGGACTCATTTGAAGTACACTGGTAATTCTTTCCTTCATTATTTTCCGTGACCCTTTCTCTATCTGGTGACCCAAGTATTTCACTTTCTTCTGACAGAACTGCAGTTTGGAAGGAGACACTTTGTGTCCATTCCCTCCCAAATGGTTCAACAGAGCAATGGTATCGGCTGTGCAGCCACTTTCTGTCTTTGATGCAACCAGTAAGTCATCAATGTACTGTACTAGGGTTGACTCGAATGGCAACTCTAACTCTTCCAAATCTTTCTTTAGGACTTGATTGAATATCGACGGTGACTCAGAGAACCCTTGAGGAATTCGACACCAACTGTATACTCTGTCTAGGAATTTGAAACAAAAGAGGAATTGGCTGTCCTCATGAAGAGGCACAGAAAAAAATGCTTGTGACAAATCGATGACTGAGAACCACTCAGCTTCGCAAGGGATCTGAAACATTATCACAGCCGGATTCGGTACGACAGGGCAGCACTTGATTATGATGTCATTTATTTTCCTCAAATCCTGCACAAGTCGGACTTTCCCACTTGGCTTTATTAGTCCCATTATCGGTGAATTACATGGGCTGCTTAATACTTCTTTTAGTACTCCCTGCTTTACGAATTCGTCAATAAGTTGGGCAACTTTCATGAGGGTATCTTGTGGCATGTGGTATTGTGGGGTCTGGGGAAAGATCGCATTGGGCTTTACCATCACTTTTACTGGTTCTACTCCTTTCATCAATCCCACCTCTTTCCCTGTCATGTCCCACACTTCCTTTCCGACTGTCTCCCGTAATTCTGCTGGGATATCTTCTTCAGTTATCATCGGTAAAAGACAAATCAGAGGATACTCTTCGTCGACTGTTTCTATCTCATCCCCCTCTACACTGTCCTCGTCTTCCCCATCATTGCTCGTCTCTATTGTTATTCCTTCGTTTGAACACATGATCGAGCAACCCAATTTACACAATAGGTCTCTTCCTAACAGTGCTATCGGGCTTGAGTCACACACCACAAACTGGTGTACCCCTTGATAGTTACCAATGTTGACTGGTATCGGATCTGTTATTGGGTTCGTCAGATGCCTGTTTGCTACTCCCACCACTTGAACTGTCCTCCCTGAGAGTGGCAAATTTGGTACTTCACTGCTCTTAACAGTTGAACGTGTGGCTCCCGTGTCAACCAAGAATGAAACACGATGACCCATTACTCTTCCCTCTACGTACGGACCCCTTTGATCAACTTCCAAGGATGCCGCAAGCACACAGTCTCCTTCTTCTCCTGAACTTTCACTCTCCCATACGTTGTTTATTCCACTCTCACTGTGTAATGGGAACTGTTGTACTGTGCCGTTTGTACTCATTACTTGACCCGTTACCTGTGGAGGAACCATCATTTGCTGCTGACTCATTGGTGCCAAAGGTATTTGCATTTGCTGATTAGGTACCATAGGTAACTGCTGTTGCATCGGCTGCATCTGCGTCATCTGCACACGGGGCATCTGCATCTGCTGCGGCTGCATAGGTTGTAATCCCTGCAATTGATTTAAGGTCTGAAAATTTGGGTTTGGACCTCTCATTTTCGGTCCTCTCATTGTCTGAAATGCATTGACATCATTGTTTTGCTGACCAACACGGCATCACCTTTTTCATTGCCTGCACACCCGTCACAACAGTGTTCAAATCCGGACCATTATTCACAAAACCTCCTCTACCTCTGCCTCTGGCCTGTGGCTGAAATGCCATGTTTCCTTGCAACTGCGGCTGCTGTTGCTGAAACACCATATTTCCCTGCAACTGCGGCTGCTGTTGCGGTACCTGCTGTTGGAACCCTTGCATCCCTGGCAACCCTTGCAGTCCTTGCAGACCTTGCAAGCCTGTCTGAGCCGCCTTAAGCTGCATCATCATCACCTTCTCTTTCAGCTTTTTCTGTTTTACCTCAATTTCGTCGCTACAGTATTTCGCATAAGTCAAGACTTCATCAATCGGTTTCGACTGCTAGCAGATCAAATGCGATTTTATCATCTGACTTATCTCTGGTTTCAGCCCTTCCACAAATCTGAACACAAAATGAAGCATATCTTTCGCCTCAATTGCTTCCGTGCCACTGTAATTCTTGAACGCCTTCAACAACCTCTCATAGTAACTATGAATCGATTCTTTAGCCTCTTGGGCAGTTCGATCAATTTTCTGCCAATCCACATTTTTCGCGGCAACCTTCGTCTTCAAATGCTCAATCACCTTATAGTACAGACACATCACCATAGGTGATGGTGCACCCGTCTCTCTGTCTCTCTCTGGTTCACTTGTCGGCCAACCCACAGCTCTTTTGTAATCCTCCCACAAATCTGCCGGAACCACAATCTCGAATAAAGTGTTCAGGTCTTCCCAGAGACATTTGGCAAGCTTCACAAACCTATCAGTCTGTTGATACCATTCGATCGGCTTCTCTCTCAGTTTGGGAAAATCATTCGTAAAAGACTGAATATCGCTCCTGTGCCATGGTACATGTACTAATTTTCCCCCTGCTGTCTCCCTCATTGGTAACATAGTTACTGTATCACTACTCTGCGGTCCTTTCTCATTGTGCTCTGTGGCACTGTCCCTCCTCTTATCCTTCCTCTTTACCCATCTGCTTTCCCACTTGTCTAAGCACCTCCACACTTGGGCACTCTGCAACAATTCTCTAAGGTGTGCCTTCATGCCTGCTGATCTCATGTGTTCAAAATCTGTGGTCCCAAAATCCAACCTATAGCTCCTGCTCAAGTGTTTCGTCTTGCCTATGTCAATCCCGTTCCTGTCTGCTACTTCCTGCAAACTTTTATGTACCTTGTTTACCTCTTTCGTGATCTTTGGACATAGATACCTCAATTCCTCTTCCGTGTAGGATTCTAACCTGTTCACACCCATATTCCCTTCCACCAATTCTTGTGCTTCCATGTTCAGCCTCATCCTGCTCAAGTAATCGTCTCCTTTCCCACTGTCTGAACTTTGTGTGGAATTTAGACTGTTGAACCACTGTGTCAGCTGTTGCGCATTTACCCCCATCAGTGTAGCATTCACATCGACTGAGATCGATGGTTGCGGCAACTTTTCAGTGTTCGATGTTAATGGTATTATCAGTGGGGGGCTCGACCTCACCAGTGTTGACTGAGCGCATACGGGACTAAACTCCATCAAGGACCCAGACCCAGTTGGCTGAGCCGCTATCGGGGTTATCCCTGGAGTGTTTTCTATGCACCTTCTTTCTGTCCCATTCTGCAGCATTGGTCCCTGACTGCTCATACCTAAGTTAGGCTGACTATACAAGGGTACCACTGGACCTACGGTAATGGGCAGTGATATCGCATCTGGATTTTGTCCATTTCCCATATTCTGAGGCATGTTCATCCCCATATTATGGGCCATCATTGCCGGCATGCCCATCTGACTCCCCGCCATTTGAGCATGAACATTTCCTCCCTGCATCTGCTTTTGAGGCATCATAAACTGAGTTGATTCAGCTTGTGCCATTGTTGGGTTGTAACCATTCTGTACGCCCCTTACGGTTGGATCTAGAATCATTCCTCCACTGTTATCACTGCTGTAGTACCCTAGCATCTGCGGCTGATAATGTTCTGCTGGTTTCAACACGGGCACATCTGGATACATTCTCCTGACCTGGGGTATCTGTGGGGTGAGCAGTAAGCTCGGATCCTTATATCCCGATGGTACTCCTGTATTCTGTGTTTCACTGTTCTGTACCGATGCCGGAGGGGCAGAACTGGTACTTGGACCTTGTCCATTCTCTGCATAAGGCGGTGGACGGTCGTTTAGCAATTGCATTATCAACTCCTCGTCCTCTAACTCCTCTTCTCTTCTCAACTTTTCCTCGTCCTCTTTGTCCTTGGAACACTTCCTGTCTGTCTTACAGGTAGCTTTCTTACCTGTCTCCTCTTCATCTTTAGTAATTGCGGGGAACAATTTTATTCCCTGCAATACATCTGACCTCCACACCTTCTGCGCATTATCCCACCTAGCATCCGCTAGTGTCTTTTCTACCTTCCTCATCCTTGTTTCAAACTTGTTCTTCTGTTGCTGTCTAGCCATGAGTTCCCAGATTGCTGGAGCCTCAAACTGTGCAGGCCTTGGAGGTACCTTCATGTCATACATCGTGAATCTCAAATTCTCTAGGACCCTTATATTGAATGTCCCATGTATCGGGAATGCTACGCTCCCATGTTTCTCTGTCCACTTGTGCCATTGCTTTAGCGAAAGACACGGAGCTACCCCTTTTTCCTCCATTACAATGTAAGCTGGTGTGCCCTCGGGCGGTGTCTCTTCCCCTACGCTCGCTTTGATGTAAGACTCTCCCTTCATCGCGCTCCTGAATGCTTTAAGGAATTTAATTTTCTCGTCTTTTAATTCACAAAGTTTATAATCAATAGGTCACTTTTATTCCACAAAATTTGTAATCAATAGGTGACTTTAATTCCCGGAATACTCTTCACCTGCCTTTCCCCTTCCAACCGAGTCCCACGGACTGCGTCCAATCCGTGCGCGACCCTTCTCTACAACCAACCTATCCCAGCGCGGCTCTTAGTGACGTCACACTCACACACACTGCGGCTGACAAAGCCTCGCGGCTAATCCTCCTTCACTCAGGTCCTCCCGTAACAACTTTTTGCATGTATCGCGAGCTACCAAAAACCAAAACAGATCTGTCAGTTTACTACAGGAAGGGTAACATAATCGCTTCAGGACCTTAGGGACTTTTCACTAACCTCGGCCACTATTCGATCTCTTTCACCAGCCTCGGCCGCTATTCGGTCTTTCTCAGTCCCCACATTCGCAAGCAAGTCTGACCCGCAGACCTACTCTCAACTTGTCAATGATCTGTTCTAGTGCACTTAGAATCTTGTCAAAGCCCGAAGTCGAAGTTTCTATCACTCCCTAACACACGTACCCACTCATTGACCACGCCCGATCAACCTACTAAACCGCCCAGACCACAACATGGATCAACATACTCTGGAGTCTCTTGACCTCGCAGGGCCCGTCTCAACAACAACAACCACGTGGACCTTTTTATGCACAAAGCGCCAGACGCACATGAAGTTCGACGACTTCCCTACTCTCACACTCGGAGCCGCACCTCCGCTATCTCTATGAAGTTCGACGACTTCTTAGCTCTACACTCGGAGTCGCACCTCCGCTATCCTTAAAGGAAAATCCTCGCAACCTTTTCACACACTCTGCGGCAATAAGCTGTGCAAGCGCAAAACCCTAACTTCACTCATACCATCACTAGTACCGCCAACGCTGTTTCCACATCTCCTTTCTCTCCATTCGCAAGCTCCGAGATCCCGGGAAAGTCGCGGTGGACCTAGCCCATCATCATCTTGTCAATTATTTTCATCCAAGAAAATCTAATTCAACTTCTCGAATGAGGCCTCAAAATGCGTAACCGTTAATCCAACACCATGTACTCTAATGGTACAGGGTCCCAAAAGACGTAACCGTCCTCTGCTACCATCTACTGATAGAGCGGAACGTGGTAACAATTTACCTGCGTTCGGACGCTCTTTAGGTCGATGAATCTTTTGACTAAGTGGGAACTCTCTGTACTCTTAGTCGATCAATCACCTTCTTTCGATAATCAATAACGAACATAAGCAACACCTTGAACAACATAACACTTAACAATTAATCCAGAATACATTTCGGCGAACCTTGACCTTCCAGCCAGGAATAACCACACCAGTTTATTGCAAAGTTAGTGAATTTATTTCCCTATATTAACAAAGCTAGCACGATATAGATGTGTCTCAACACCAAATGATAAACATAAATGAACATTAATAACTGTCCATATCGTCGAAACAAGTGTAATCTATGTAGCATTTGAATCACAAGGCATTCGATAGTGGCAATGCAAAGCACTAATACGATAATCTGCAATGGGCTAATTGCGTACATTTAGTCAGCATAACAAGATCTCAAATTGCATCGTGCGACATATGGAATCCTCGTCTAACCTCAAATTAGCATCAGCATGTGGGACTTCATGCAAAAACAATTTGGCAACATCAATTTAGAAAACTCCTAGTTAGGGATCTTACCAAAATCAGCAGTTGGTTACCTAAAAGAAACACAATGCAATTTTACAATTTCCTTTCATAATTACCAATTCCGATCAGCAATCAATGAATTCTTCGTCTCACAGGTATCGTTTCTCGATCAGCATAGGACGGGACAAAGGGGCAGGGGTGAACGGGGCAATTGCCTCACGGCGGCAAGTTAGGACTATTACTTCATGCAAAGGGGCAAATCAAAGTTAAAGTCTCTAGGGCAAGAATCATTAAAGTCTCTTTCTCTCGACTAGAGAAAGCATCAAAGTCTCTCAAAATGGCGTCGCAGCAAAATGGGTCATAGTAGCTACGAAGTCAAAATGGCAGGATGTCCGAAGATAGAGAGCTTTCCTCTCGTGCACCTGGGTTTTTTAGACAACAGTCCAAGTCCAGTACGGTCTCCATTGGTGGGTTCATAGGTTAGCTTCAAATTGACCAATCAAAAACGACAATTCTCAAGCTTTTACTTAAGCATACATTATCCTTGGAGATGGGTACGTAATTTGCAACATTGTCTCTCGATTAGCTTACTCTCAGAGCCTCCATTGTCCGCACCTGCAAGTCGACCTTGAATTAAAGAGAAAATATGCCAGGCTGGCACTAACTTTAAGATAAGCATGTGAACAGTTTCTGTGGAAAAATACAGCTTCAAGCAGAAATACACGTTTAATAGCACAGTGGAAAAATACAAACATCTAAACCATGAGACCAGGCAACTAGGCCAAAGCCTCCGCTAAAGTAATGCTAAGCTAAGGCATTTCAAATAAGCAAATCGTAGCACACGTTTATGATTATGTCGGATTAGCACAATTCTACCACACCACGTTATATAAAGCACGCGTATAAATGATGGCAAACTACTCTGAGGGCACATTTTGTCCCCGTACAATCTTTATTAGTTCGGTTAATATCACACATGATTATTTCAGCACTACGTTTATGCGTTAATAAATCAAAACCTTCATTTTCTGCTTCATCAAGATGAGACTCTGGTGGCTGTTTTGGCATGGTGGGTAGACCTGCATGTTCCCCCTCTGGCCTGCCTGGGGAAGCAGTGTGGGATGGCAACCACCAGGTACCTAGCTGGAGAGTGAAGGAGTTTTGAGTCATAGCGGCGGGACCAGTGCAGATGCACATGTTGGTGTGTGAGGAGCATACACTGTCCCGCAGCTTTCACAAACTTTCAGTGGGTGACTGCCTGAAGAGCAGTGGTGGGGCTCTTCCTGAGGAGATTGCGAAGCCTGCACTACTTACAGCCCTTTGCATCCCTAACTGCCTGCCCTGGCTGTCAGAATAGTGGGACTACCTGTCATGTCTTCAATGAAAACACAAAGGTAACTGTTAAGTTCAATATGATTGAAAAGCAAAACACTGTAACTACCGAGAGCACTCTCAAACCACTTTGTCCAGAAATGACAGTGCTAGAAGCATTCTCACACCCTTTTTAGAGTACCAGTCACACTCTAATAAAAACATTTGTATAGTTTTCACATATACCTAGTCATGCACTACCAATAGCATTTCCACATCCATCAGAGCAGCGGTCCCACACTACCAGAAGCACCCTCACAAGGCCCACAGACTATGAGTCACACCTTTCTGTCAAACTCATTGAGTAGCAGTCTGACACTAGTGACAACATTTTTCATCCCTCACACATTAGCAGTCTTGTACTACCAACAGCACTCTCATAATCTTCACAGGCTGAGTCACACACTACAGACTGCATTCTCACAACCCTCATAGAGTACCAGTCATACCACTGATATCACTGTCACACCATGCACAATCTAACAGCAAAGCCTGTAGATCTTGCTTTTAAGTCAAAGTGCCTCTCTGATTGGGAGTTAATGTGTATGGGATTGTGGTTGGCTGAGAAAGTGAATGAATGCAAGAACGAGAAAATGTTTGGATTAATATATGCGTGAGTGCAAGAATGAGTGATTGAGTGTGAGGAAGAAATCAAATGCATCAATGACGATGCATCAGTTTCTTGTAAGTGAGGCCCATAGGTTTGTTGTGGAATCTGTTGAACATACCTAATATGATATTCAAAAGCAGGTGACTTTCTGAAGTATGTAACATTTGTCTGAACCAGAGGCGTTTTAAGGCATGGGCAAAGTGGGCTCTGGCACAGGGCCCTAGGTTCATGGGTCCCCTGTTAGAGCCAGCTCTGTTCTGCAGAGTGTTGCCCTGATTACCCCGAATAATTCTTAAGCAGATTGTTTTAAATACTGTTTTCCTTTAAGTTATTTTAAGTGTGGGTGATGTGTGAGAGTCTATTTTAGACATTTTGTAGGGAAATGTGGGTTTATATTTCACTCATAAAAAAGTTATTTTAGATCAAAACAGGACCTCACATATGAGAAACGGGAGGGCGTCACAGGAATTATTTGCAGTAATATTAGTGAGCTGCTGCTGTATTACAATAGTGAAAGCACACGTCACTATCCCTGAATATTAGATGTAAACACGTTTAGAATGTGGATGATTGTGTCTATGCCCTGTCAGTGATCTGTGCTAAGAGGGCATTAAAGAACCGAAATTGCATATAATTTCAAGGCTGTCACGAGCAGGGCCCCCCAAAATACTTTTAGCCTAAGGCCTCCCAAAATCCTTTAAATGTCCCAGGTCTTAACAAATACCATAGTATTGTTCTTGAGCTACTTTGAAGATAGTACAGCCAAGCCATAAATACATCTTTTATAATTATTAAGTAAGAGCTAAAGATCATTGGCACTTACTGTAGCTGGAGATTGTGTCCTGTTTGCGGTCTAGGACTGGGCTCCCAGTCATGACAGGAAGGAAGAGGGCTAGGTCACTCTGACTGCGCAAAAAGAATTATTGCTCATTGTTCTCTGGCGTTAGCTCTCCGAGACGCTCGATCAAAGCTAGAGTAACGTGCGTGCTCATCGCTCTCTCCCTTCTGGAGCGAGAGCAGCACCTTAGCACTGACGGTGGAGACCACATAAAAGAGGTGAATGACAAGAACTAGAGTGTAAGGGGTGAACGCGGTGAAACGGGGCGAGCAAACATTTGTTGGCGTAAGGGAAGAGCTAACGGGTTACCAGCGTGAATAGAAAGTGGTGGTGGTGGGTGAATATTGAAGGGGGCAAAGGGCAGGTGAAGGGGAAGTGGGCTGTCGGTAAGAGGCGTAAAAGAAAAGGGCTTTATTCCGTGAGTTATACAAGAATGTTAACTATAATTAATATTAAATATTAAAAGAGGCGGACAATCACCATGCTGCCAAAATAGCCGACGCCAACATAAGCTCACTGAAGGACCTCTGGTCATGGAGTTAGGGGCCACGGCAGCTTAATAAAACCAGACAGAGAAGGCAGTTTAAAGCAACAGATGAGAGAGAACCCTACTGCAAATGAGCCCAGGAGTGCCACACCACGATAAGGAATGGGCTATGTAAATGCTATAGTGGAATAACACAATACATTGGAAAGGATGCTAACAATACACGAGGGAGGGCCACGCTAGGCTAGCAGTCCATGCATGCTACGGATGGTAATCCTTATATCAGGGATGCCTAACATAATGCGAGGGATGCCTGCCATTATTCCAGGGCAGGCCTCCGTAATGCTAAGACTGCCAGCAATATGGCAAACGATAGCGGCACCTCCTACTGGACCAGGGCCGGCTTTAGGGGGTGCGAGCGGTGCAGCCTAACCGGGTGCTGACCTGGATTGACGGGCGCTGACCTCGGGGGCGGGGGGGGGATGCTGTGCTTAACAAGAACTTACAAAACTTGCAATTTAAAAGCACCTACAGAAATTTCCTTCTGCGTCCAGCCTTTAGGAAGCAATTAAAATGTCAAGATACCTCTTGTGATTAATATTCCTGCTAGGGAGAGAGATGGGAGTTTTGTCTAGTGGCAGCTTTGAATCGCCATAAAGTAGCATAGAGGGTTAATATGCCTGTTGCAAAGGACAGGTCTGAATTCTATGTGGACAGCTGAGTTGTTAGTAAAGCTGGTCTTTACAAGTGCTTCAAAATGAATGTATGTGAGAGGGACAGTTAGCGCATCTGATCTTAATAAGTAAACTTACAAGGGGAAGCGACTAGGTCGATTAACCTTTTGACTCGCAATTAAGATGTTCTTGTCATAGCTCCAGTACATATCAATAATCAATACACAATAATCAATAATCATTAGTAATCAATAACATCAATAATCATTGGAGTCCGTAATTGTCACGCACCATGACCTTTCAGTCATGAATAACCACACTGTTAGAAATGGGGTCTTTGGTTGACAGTCAGGTTCCCGCTGTCGAAGCAAGGACCCTCACTCTAGTCAGGGTAAGTCACACATGATCCAAATTATCCTGTGCCCACCCTCCGGTAGCTTGGCGCTGAGCACTCAGCCTTAACTTAGAAGGCAACGTGTAAAGTATTTGTGCAATAAATCATACAATAACACAATATAGCACCACAAAAATACACCACACAGTGTTTCGAAAAAATATATAATATTTATCTGGATAAATGCAGGTCAAAACGATTAAAATGCAATAAGTATATGTTGAGATATCACTGTAAAAGTGATATAAAGTCTCTGAAGTCTTTTAAAAGCAAACAAAGTCTCTTTCAAGCACAAAGATCCTTGTTCGTGTGCAAAATCTCCCCAAAACAAAATGCAGAGGAGGAGATGGGTGGAAACAAAGGGGGTGTGCGTCGATTTCTTGGGCCGCACGCGTCATTGCGTCATTTAGTTTTCACGCAAGGATGGCTGTGCGTTGATTTATGGCGCGCGTCGTGGATCCTCTTTGGGTTGCGGGTTTTCGGATGCCCCAGGGACGATGCCTGGATTTCCTGCGCTGGCTGGACGAAGTCACAGGAGCTGCATCAATTCGGTGGGCGTTGCGTTGAATTTTCTACCGCATGGTAGGTGCTGCGTTGATTCCTCTCTGGAAGTCGGGCTGCGTCATTCCGGTTCGGCTGTGCGTCGATCTGGTGGCCCGTGCGTCAAATTTCCAGACGCTATGCTGGCGCTGCATCGATCTTCTCGATACGAAGTCGGGCTGCGTCGTTCTGGTTCAGTGTGCAGTGAAATTGTCACCACGGTGCAGGCTGTGCGTCTTTTCTGGCAAGCTGTGCATCGAATTTCGTTGCACAAGGAGTCCTTCTTGTAGAGTTGATGTCTTTTTGGTCCTGAGACTTCAGGAAACAGGAGGCAAGCTCCATCCAAGTCCTTGGAGAGCACTTCTTCACCACAGTCATAGAGCAGCAAGGCAGCAGGGCAACAGCAAGGCAACAGTCCTCCACAGAAAGCAGACAGGTGAGTCCTTTGGGCAGCCAGGCAGTTCTTCTTGGCAGGATGCAGGTTCTGGTTTAAGTGTCTTCTCCAGGAAGAGTCTGAGTTGGTAGGGGCAGAGGTCCTGTTTAAATACCCAAATGTGACTTTGAAGTGGCTTAGAAGTGCACAAGGTCCCCTTTAAGTTCAATCCTGTCTGCCAGGGTACCAGTAGGGGGTGTGGCAGTCCTTTGTGTGACATGCAAGTGTCGGGCCCTCCCCCCTCCCAGCCCAGGAAGACCCATTCAAAATGCAGATGTATGCAAGTGAGGCTGAGTATCCTGTGTTTGGGGTGTGTCTGAGTGAATGCACAAGGGAGCTGTCAACTAAACCCAGCCAGACGTGGATTGTAAGCCACAGAAAGATTTAAGTGCAGAGAAATGCTCACTTTCTAAAAGTGGCATTTCTAAAATATTAATATTAAATCCAACTTCACCAGTCAGCAGGATTTTGTATCACCATTCTTGCCATACTAAATATGACCTTCCTACTACTTTCAGATCAGCAGCTACCACTCAAACAATGTATGAGGGCAGCCCCAATGTTAGCCTATGAAGGGAGTAGGCCTCACAGCAGTGTAAAAACAAATGTAGGGGTTTTACACTACCAGGACATGTAAACTACACAGGTACATATCCTGCCTTTTGCCTACACATCACCCTGCCCTATGGGTTACCTAGGGCACACCTTAGTGGTGACGTATATGTAGAAAAAGGGGAGTTTTAGGCTTGGCAAGTACTTTTAAATGGCATATCGAATTGGCAGTGAAACTGCACACACAGGCCTTGCAATGGCAGGCCGGAAACAAGGTTAAGGGGTTACTTAAGTGGCTGGCACAATCAGTGCTGCAGGCCCACCAGTAGCATTTAACCTACAGGCCCTGGGCACATATAGTACACTCTACTAGGGACTTATAAGTAAATTAAATAGTCCAATTGGGTATGATCCAATGTTACCATGTTTAAAGGGAGAGAGCATTTGCACTTCAGCACTGGTTAGCAGTGGTAAAGATCGCAGAGTCTTAAAACTAGGAAAAACAGTATCTAAAATGTGGAGGGAGGAAGGCAAAAAGTTATAGGTGACCACCCTGAGGCTGTCAAGTCTAACACACACCATTTAGTAAAAGCTAGAATATTGATTTCCCTAAATTAACAATGCTAATGTCATGTAGATTAATCTCAAAATCAAATGAAACACATACAAAGACAACAATGGCGGTCCAAAGCGGTGGAAGAAACGTAATCTAATCAAAGGTTGAACTACAACACATTCTAAGGTTATGGTGCAAATCAGTAACAAAGTCAACTGCATCAATGTAATTATATGCACGAAGTTTAGCAGAGAAATTAATCAAACATTAGTCCCAGTTATAATTCATTAGTGAGGATCCTTAACTAACATCAGATTAGTATCAGCATGTTGGGCTTCATGCAAAACAATTTAGTAACAAAAATTTAGAAAAATATGTAACTATGGCTGTATCAAAACAGTGCAGTTGGTACCTAGAAAGAAAAAAAACAAATATGCATAAGAATCAACAGTCTGTTATAATATGGATACCTATCCTCAATGTGGATAACCGAGCAGAATCAGTCTTCGTCCTCAGGACATCAGTCGATCAGCAAGACATCAGGATTCAGCATCAAAGTTCAGAAAACGCAAAGCCTCTAAGCATTAAGTTAAGCATGTCTCTTATCAAGATGCAATATGGGCAAAATGTAAGGGCAGAATGTCTGTCAGAAAGTGCCTTTCGGCCAGCAAGAAAATGGGCAATGGTCTGTCTTCTTTCAGTGAAATCCTGTTAAGTCAAAATTGCTTAAACTACCCCCGTAATCCCTATTGGTCAGTTAATGGTATGTTCACACTTTGTCCAATAAAACCCCAAATCTATGGATTGTAATATTACTCCATTCGCATGTCATTGATTGGTTTGTCTTGCAATGTCCTCATCATCCAGCTTGTCAGATAACAATATTGTGCAGCTTCCACTCTAGTCAGTATCTTCATTGTTCTTCTCCTGGGAAAGTCAGTCTCACGCACATTACACACAAAATGTTCTCATGAGAAAGCTTCCGTTATGAGCACATTTAAACAATATAATAGAAATCACAGTTTAACTCTCTAGGGCAGCCATTTTATTAAACATTAAGAAATACAGCATTTACATGAGACCTGGCAAGTAGGCCAAGACACTCGCTAAGTTAAGGCCTATAATTAATAAAGCTAAAAGTTACTGCATAAACCTTAATATGACATATTACTACATTAATTTATCAAATGCTTAAGATTTCATATTATTAAATCATTGATTAGTACATTTCGTTAACATTGGTGGCCATTCTTCGTAATCACATTCTCAAAAGTGTACATTATTTTTCGACTTTATTTTATTTTCCACATAAACGTATTATTCAGAATACATAAAGACTCCTTGTGCTGCACTCCGTCTGCAGAGCCTGGGAGTAGGAATTTAAAAGCACAAACAAACGGGCACACCTAGACACACAAATACCCTTAAAAACACACACACAGACACACACACACACACACACACAAACAAATACACACATACACGCACAAACAATGTTTAGTCATTTTGTTTGTCGACAAAATGGAACACACCCTTAGGCCCTTCAGTGAAATAAGCACTATGCAATGTTAGTATTATTTATCTATTTATTATAATGTATTTACTGGAAAGGCTATATTTGTTGGTAAATAGCATTTTCCTTTTCTAAAATTTAGTTTAGAGGAGCGTTGACATGCACTTACTTGACAGAACATGAAGCTTTCGCTATCTTCTGCCTCGCCATACATTTTGAAGTATTAAAAAAATCACTCGAGAAGACCAAATTCCCTAAGGGCTATCTGAAAATGTGTGTCCCTAAATGTTCCCCAAGGCTGACGGGAGGAGCAAACAAAAGGAACAATATAGAAGCAAGTACTGGAGGTCAACAGAGAGGCTGAAACCTGCAGAGTACTGCCTGGGTCACCGTGGGTTTGTGGGGAAGAGACCCCTGAAAGCCGAGCTCCAGATCAAACCTTCCCTCCTCCACAGCAAGAACAAAATCATCCGAAACCACCTCTCATGTCATGGGGAGATCTTTATTTAAGTGGAGCACGACTGTGCAGTTTATGCACACCTGAGCTGCAAACCTGTTCTGTGAGAGCTGTTCTTCATCGGCAGCTGTGTGATTAGTGATGAAGCTGTATCATGCACCAACCTTGTGTGATTTATCAGGCCTGGGACACTGAACACATTCCGAGGCAGTGGTGAAACTGAAATTCTAGACATGGTCATGGAGTAAGAGTTTTCCCTAACTGTGGCTAATCACGCTTGAAAAGATGTAGTGCAGATATTACTACCAAAGGAGAGTCTGGGGGCAGGATTGAACAGATGAAGGTCGTCCAGTGCCCTTTAATATTGCAATGAAAGTTGATTTTTCAAATAGTGCATTCACAAAGGAGGGAGAAAAATAGAAGCAAACATGGTCACTTACCAATATGTACCTAGGCGGAGTCACCGTCGACGTCTATAGTGAATTGTTGCAGGCAAGGGCAGAATAACCTATGACATCATAACCATGTTTTTCACACCTCCAGCACAGTCTCTCAGTACAGAGTGGAATATGTCATTGAGAAAGAGACTGATGACTCATGCCCACTAATAACAAAAGTAAATAAGACCCAGTGGTGGCTGGCTTATGTTTATGGCAGGGGTGGTTGGGGCAGGGGGCACAATAATAATCATAAAAAAATATACATATATTTTTAAAGTCACTTACCAGCAGGCGTCTTCCTTGTGGTGTCCTCCTCCTCCTGGAAGCTCCAACGGGCAGGACTAAGAAACATCACTAACCAATCCTGATGCCGCTTTCATGCTGGAAGCCAGCATTAAAGCAGTGTCAGGATTGGTGAAAGCTGGCTCTTTCAGTGCTCACAAGAGCACAGGAGCCCTGTGCATTCTTTAACCCAGCTGTCTTCAGACAGCTATGTTAGAGATGTTTAAAGTGCACACTTCAGACTGGCCCTCGCAAGACAGCTGGCCAAAGGGACATGCACACTTTAAACAAGTGCACAGCTTCCTGCTGCTGCCACTAGGCAGCAATCGCCAGCCTAATCCTAACACTCAATTGAGGATGGGGCGTTGAAAAATAAAGATAAAATGGTAATAAACAAAGTTTGTAACCATTTTATTTTTCTGCTATGGGGGGCATTTGTACGGCAGGGCAACACTCCTCTCCTCAAATGTAGGGCTGCCCCTGACAAGACCTCCCGTCACAAAGAAATCAATGAGAAGTGGACTTCGTATGAGCAGTCCTAAAATCTTTACTGTGGGTGTCCAGTGTCAGGAATCCACAAGGTGCCTCCTGCGTTATCTGTCAGCATCCCCAGGGATTAGGGTTAAATCATATCTCTGTTCTTGGTTAAACCTTCATGTCTCTAAGTAAACATAATGGCCCTCATTACAACCCTGGCGGTCGGTGTTAAAGTGGCGGTAAAAACGCCAACAGGCCGGAGGTAAAAAAAATGGAATCACGACTATGGCGGAAATCGCCAACATAGACAACCACTTTTACACTCCGACCGCTACGGCAGTAGAAACAAACACTGCGGTGGTCACCGCCAACAGACAGGTGGAAGACAATGTACCGCCCACACTATTATAAGAGGCCAATCCGCCACCTTTTCTGGGGCGGAACCAACGCAAACAAAAACATGGCAGAAACAGGACTTGGAAGGGAAAACACTCACCTCTCCATACCCCACGAGGAACCAGGACGCCATGGAGCCAGAACTCCAAATATTCCCTGCGATGGTATTCCTGCTCCTCTACCAGGAGCACGAAAGACGGCGGTGACAACCACATTGAGTTCTGCACCTACAACACAGGGGAGGGGGGAGGGGGGAGGGAAAAGAGAGTGAAACACACATGCAACACACAAAGCCCACAACAACATACACACAAATACATGCTGCAACATTACATTTACATCCCTCCCCCCCCCCCGGAAGAACGCAAGGACAAAAGAAAATCAGTTGAACGAGTGTAATACATAAAAATCCATTAGTCAAAACTTTAAATACTACCCAAGTCTGGATAGTGCACCATTCATAGTCCATCGACCACTGGGCCCAAAAAGCATGGGCGAGGCCCACACTCGATACCAGACTTCAAATGGAGAGAACACTGCAGGGGCATCAGATCGAAATGAAACAGTCACCTCAGGGGGAATGGAAGGGGGGGGCACCTCAGCCAGATGAGTGCACAACTCCAGCTCCACGAGGGGGCTCTATGCCCACTGCTGTATCCTAAGGAGTGCAAAGCCACAGTCTCACAAGTCTTTACAGTGGTTTGTTTGCCCACTGCTGTATCCTGGGGAGTGGAAAGCCACAGTCACACAAGTCTTTACAGTGGGTGGTTTGCCCACTGCTCTATCCTGGGGAGTGCAAAGCCACAGTCTCACAAGTCTTTACAGTGGGTGGTTTGCCCACTGCTGTATCCTGGGGAGTGCAAAGCCACAGTCTCACAAGTCTTTACAGTAGGTGGTTTGCCCATTGCTCTATCCTGGGGAGTGCCAAGCCACAGTCTCTCAAGTGGATGCCTTTCTCCACTGGTTCTGGAGGGGGGTTTGTGTCCAGAGTGCTTCATCCTGCCAAGGACTGAGGTAGTGGATGCCTTTCTCCACTGGTTCTGGAGGAGTCTCTGTGCCCAGAGTGCTTCATCCTGCCAAGGCCAGAGGTAGTGGATGCCTTTCTCCACTGGTTCTGGAGGGGGCTTTGTGCCCAGAGTGCTTCATCCTGCCAAGGACTGAGGTAGTGGATGTGATACTCCACTGGTTCTGAAGGGGGCTTTGTGCCCAGAGTGCTTCATCCTACCAAGGACTAAGGTAGTGGATGTGATACTCCACTGACGGTGGTGCAACATGCAAGCTGCCCAGACTCCTGGAACTGACCACCAGCCTCGTACAACTGACCACTGGGGATGGCAGCCATGTCTGCATTGGTGCCACTGGCTCAGGATGTCGCGGGGCCGCTGGCGGTGCTGGTGGCGGTGTCAGTGGCATCGGTGCTGGGGGCGGGCTCTGTGGCATCGGTTCCTGCGGCGGTCTTTGTGGCGGCGGTGCTGGTCTTTGTGGCGGCGGTGCTGGTGGCAGCCTCAGTGACTGCGGTGCTGGTGGCGGGCTCAGTGACTGCGCTGCTGGTGGCGGGCTCAGTGACTGCGGTGCTGGTGGCGGGCTCAGTGACTGCAGTGCTGGTGGCAGGCTCAGTGACTGCGGTGCTGGTGGCGGGCTCAGTGGCTGCGGTGCTGGTGGCGGTGCAGGTGGCAGTGCAGGTGGCGGTCTTGTACGTCGTGCAGGTTGGCGTCGACGTGGACCTGCCCTTGAGTTTCTGGCCCTTCCCCACCTTGGATGGTGGCGCAGCTGTCTTTCCACTATCCACTTTTGTTTTGCCTGAGCCCTTGGTGGCTTCTCCCTCCGGGATGTGGGAAACTTTTTGACTTTTAGAGGTGGCGGAATGTCCTTGCCCTCGCTCGGTGGAACACTGGCAGCCCTGATGCTTGGCGCACTCCAAAAGCCCGCAGTTGCTGCCACCACTGTGCCCAGTGATGTGGTGGCTGAGGTGCTGGGTTGGGACCTGGAAAGGCGGGCCCTAGAGGACAGACGGGGGGAGGTGTAGGGAAGAGGTCAATAGTAGACAGGAAAAGCTTTTTAGACACACTGGGACAGGTAGATGGAGTGGGTTTGGAAGGGGAGGAAGAGGTAGAGGTGGTAGGAGGTGTACGTTTGCTGGCTTTGGGTGAAGGTGCATGGACTGGAGGCTGTTGTGAGGTGGATGGCTGTTGGGTGGGTGTGTGCCTGTGTAGTTTGGGAGGAGGGCTCACAGACACACTGGGAGAGGACACAGGGATGTGTGAATGGTAGTGGGGGTGGTGAGTGCACGTGAGCGGTGTGTGGTGAGGGGCGTGCTGGTGATGGAGGTAGTGGCTGAAGATGTAGTGCATGCAGGTGTGAGTGGAGACAAGACAGGGAGGGAGGAGGGAGACGTGGAGGAGGGGGGCACAGTGGAGGCAGTGGATGTTGGTATCGGTGCATGGGTATGATGCTTGTGTGAGTGCCTGTGGGATGTGTGGTGCTTATGTTTGCCCGAGTCACTCTTGTGTGTTGAGGTGTGTGCATGCTGGTCTGATGGTGTGCTTGGCATAGGCTGAGGTACAGGTGATTGGGTCTGGGTGGAGGAGGTTGGAAGGGGGAGGCTGGACACAGGGGCAATGGCTGCCATCAGTGCTGAGGCCAGAGCCTGAAATACTCTCTGTTGGGCTGCCTGGCTAGAATGAATGCCCTCCAGGTATGCATTTGTTTGTTGCAAATGCCTCTCTACACCCTGGATGGCATTCAGAATGGTAGACTGCCCAACAGTGAGGGATCTCAGGAGGTCAATAGCCTCCTCACTGAGGGCAGCAGGGTTGACTGGACCAGGACCTGAGGTCCCTGGGGTGAAGTAGATGCCCACCCTCCTGGGTGAGCATCCACAGGACACACGCTGAGGGGCTGCTGGGAAGATGGTACTGGTAGGGGGGGGGTGGGTGTACCTGTTGATGCGGGGGGCACAGAGGGCCCCACCACCGCAAGGGACCTCACATCAGAGGAAGAGTCGCTGTCACTGATGTCATCTCTGGTCCCCGCCGTGGAGGTCCCCTCGCTCTCCATCCCACTGGTGGCTTCAGACTCTGTTTTCTCGCTCTCCAGGGCCATGTGGGATGCAGCTCCCTCCTGCTCCGGTGCCTCTGCTCCTCCATCTGATGATGCTAATGCACACAAGAACAGGGAGACCACAAAAAGGGTGGGGGAAAGACAGAAGAAAGACATGTTCAGTGCATGCAATACCACTACCGTTGGCGGACACTACAGACACAGCAGCCCTCTGCACTACGCCATGCACTTAGAGTTCCCTAATTGATCAGAGGGACATGGGGTACAAAGCCTATGCCCGAAAGCTGCACACATGGAAGTCACAGGAGCCTGACTAGGTGTAGTTGGCTCTTACCACTGGTGGGGTTGGGTTGCCACATAGCCTGCCTCACGAAGGAACCTTACCTACAAAAACCGCCCTGGCCTAGGGGAACCCACAGCCCACCTCCCCCACCCAGACATCTCTTAATGCGCGCAGACTCAGATGGATGTGACTGTACTCACCCCCTTGTGGCTGCTGTGATGCCCTCAAGCACCCATCCAACTCCGGATAGGCCACCGCCAGGATCCTGTACATCAGGGGGGTCATGGTGCGACGGGCACCCCTCCCACGTTGAGAGGCCATCCCCAGCTGGGCCTCCGCCGTCTTCTTGCTCCAGCGGCGAATGTCCTCCCATCTTTTACAGCAGTGGGTGTTCCGTCTGTGGTGAACCCCCAGGGTCCGGACATCCTTGGCGATGGCGCGCTAAATATCCTTCTTTTGGTGGGCGCTGACCTACAGGAATAGTACAGGGGAAAAAGGAAAATCTTTAACCGTCCGGACTGTCACAGTCATTGACCCACGTTCCCACCCTTGCCCTGACGCACATACACTCACCGTCCGCTCATGCAGGCCTCAGTCCCCCCCGTAACTGCCATCCACACCACTCCAAACAGGCATTGCCGATACAGCTTGCTCACAGTGTACTCACCTGTTTGTCTGGAGGACCGTAGAGTAGCATTTACTGGTGAAGGACCCCATCCACTAACTTCTCCAACTCCTCCGAAGTGAAGGCAGGGGCCCTTTCACCACACACATGAGCCATAGTCGCTTCCAGACTGAGGTCACAGCAGCACTTGCTGTGTAGGTCCTCTCCTGTCAAAGGTCAGGTATCAAGTGAGTGAAAAAACAGAAAATGGCAGTCACGTACGCGGTGGTGCGTACCGTCACCGCCGTACATTGTCATTGGCTCCTGGGACCCATAGGGTCCATTGTGAACCAATGCAGGATTGCGCCGCAGTCTTCGACCGCCTACCGCGACGGTGTTGAACGCCAGCGCAGTTACCTCATATCCCCTAGTTCCACCTTACAGGTCAGGCAGCCGCCATTTCAGGGGCCACATGGCATTCATTTTAAATGCGTCTCACCTATCTAGGCCTTGCATACACACAGTGACGCGCACATTGCCGATTGACAAATGTGTGCAATAAACATTTTTTTAATACCTCAGTTTGTCTGGAGGACCGTAGAGTAGCATTTACTGGTGGAGGACCCCATCCACTAACTTCTCCAACTCCTCCGAAGTGAAGGCAGGGGCCCTTTCACCACACACATGAGCCATCGTCGCTTCCAGACTGAGGTCACAGCAGCACTTGCAGTGTAGGTCCTCTCCTGTCGAAGGTCAGGTATCAAGTGAGTGAACAAACAGAAAATGGCAGTCACGTACGCAGCGGTGCGTACCGTCACCACCGTACATCGTCATTCGCTCCTGGGACCCATAGGGTCCATTGTGAACCAATGCAGGATTGCGCCGCGGTCTTCGACCGCCTACCGCAATGGTGTTGAACGCCAGCGCAGTTACCTCATATCCCCTAGTTCCACCTTACAGGTCAGGCAGCCGCCATTTCAGGGGCCACATGGCATTCATTTTAAATGCGTCTCACCTATCTAGGCCTTGCATACACACAGTGACGCGCACATTGCGGATTGACAAATGTGTGCAATAAACATTTTTTTAATACCTCAGTGTTGGCTGACTCTCTGCTTGCTGTCCTCGTCCATAGGGCACGTCCGCTGGGGCAGGTGGGGAGACCGCTGGTAGACCTGTTGACCATGGAAGAGAGACACGTAATAGTCACCTACAGACTTGATCGTGCAACAATCCATGAACTGTGTGCCCAGTTGGAGCCAGACCTGATGTCAGTTATCTGCCATCCCACAGGAATCCCCCCTCTAGTGCAGGTCCTGTCAGTACTCCATTTCCTGGCAAGTGGGTCATTTCAAACTACAGTGGCCATTGGATCAGGGATGTTCCAGCCTATGTTCTCAAAAGTGTTGTCCAGGGTATTGTCTGCCCTGCTGAAACACATGCGCAGCTATATTGTTTTCCCTCAGGTGGAGGATTTGCACACAGTGAAAGGTGACTTCTATGCTCTGGGACATATCCCCAACACCATAGGTGCCATTGATGAGACACATGTGGCCTTGGTACCCCCCTGCAGGAGTGAACAGGTGTACAGAAACCAGAAGAGCTACCATTCAATGAATGTGCAGATGGTGTGTTTGGCCGAACAGTACATCTCCCATGTGAATGCCATGTTTCCAGGCTCAGTCCATGACGCTTACCTTCTGAGGAATAGAAGCATCCCTTATGTGATGGGGCAACTCCAGAGGCATTGTGTGTGGCTAATAGGTGAGGACAAGGACCCTATACCCTGTGAATAGTTGTCTGGGGTTGTCCCTAAGGGTTAGTGTGTGTCTAACAGTTGTCCCTCAATATTTTCAGGTGACTCTGGTTACCCCAACCTGTCATGGCTGCTGACCCCAGTGAGAAATCCCAGGACAAGGGCAGAGGACCGCTACAATGAGAGACATGGGTGATCTAGGAGAGTGATAGAAAGGACCTTCGGCCTCCTGAAGGCCCGGTTCCGGTGCCTCCATATGACAGGTGGTTCTCTCTACTACTCACCAGAGAAGGTGTGCCAGATCATTGTGGCCTGCTGTATGCTGCACAACCTGGCTTTGCGACGACAGGTGCCTTTTCTGCAGGAGAATGATCCAGAAGGAGTTCTTGTGGCAGCTGTGGAGCCTGTAGACAGTGAAGAAGAGGAGACAGAAGAAGAGGATATCGACAGCAAGTGTCTGAGGTGGTAGGGCAGAGGCCCTGTTTTATACCCAAATGTGCCTTTGAAGTGGGGGAGACTTCAAAGAGTGGCCTAGAAGTGCACCAGGTTCCCTTTCAGTTCAATCCTGTCTGCCAGGGTCCCAGTAGGGGGTGTGGCAGTCCTTTGTGTCAGAGCAGGCCCTCCACCCTCCCAGCCCAGGAAGATCCATTCAAAATGCAGATGTATGCAAATGAGGCTGAGTACCCTGTGTTTGGGGTGTGTCTGAGTGAATGCACAAGGAGCTGTCAACTAAACCCAGCCAGGCGTGAATTGTAAGGCACAGAAAGATTTAAGTGCATAGAAATGCTCACTTTCTAAAAGTGGCATTTCTAGAATAGTAATATTAAATCCAACTTCACCAGTCAGCAGGATTTTGTAATACCATTATGGCCATACTAAATATGACCTTCCTGCTCCTTTCAGATCAGCAGATGCCACTTCAATAATGTATTAGGGCAGCCCCAATGTTAGCCTATGAAGGGAGCAGGCCTCACAGTAGTGTAAAAACGAATTTAGGAGTTTTACACTACCAGGACATGTAAACTACACAGGTACATGTCCTGCCTTTTACCCACACAGAACCCTGCTCTAGGGGTTACCTAGGGCACACATTAGAGGTGACTTATGTGCAGAAAAAGGGGAGTTTTAGGCTTGGCAAGTACTTTTAAATGCCAAGTCGAATTGGCAGTGAAACTGCACACACAGGCTTTGTAATGGCAGGCCTGGGACAACGTAAAGGGGCTACTTGAGTGGGTGGCACAACCAGTGCTGCAGGCCTACTAGTAGCATTTAATCTACAGGCCCTATGCACATACAGTGCACATTACTAGGGACTTATAAGTAGATTAATTAGTCCAATTGGGTATGATCCAAATTTACCATGTTTAAAGGGAGAAATCATATGCACTTTAGCACTGGTTAGCCATGGTAAAGTGCACAGAGTCTAAAAGCCAGCAAAAACAGAGTCCAAAACGTGGAGGGAGGCAGGCAAAAAGTTAGGGGTGACCACCCTAAGGCATGTCAGGTCTAACAGGAACCGACTGTCCCGAGGTCCCAAATGGGCCAGGCTGGTCATCTTGATCCAGTTGGACAGAGCTGCTGTCATCACTGTGGGCCTCTTCTGTGGGGGGAGTGGACATGTCTGGAACTTCCTGTCTGGTGACGTTGGGTAGGGGTCCTGCAGGTGTGTAAAGGCATGATTATTGCATCTGTGTGTGCAATTGTGTGCAATGGGTGGGTGACCCTGTACTCCAGTGCTTGCATTCTTGTCTAGGAGCTTGTGTGATTCTGGTTTGGGGTCTGTGTGGGTATCTGTAGTGGACATGCTTTGGTGATGGGTGTCCATGCTTTGTTGTTCCATGCAGGGCTTGGTATTGGGATGTGTGGGTTGTGATAGTGGGGCATATGTGGTGAGCGACCACTGACCCTCGGGTAGGTCGCTCCCCTGCTCACGCAGCGCCTCCAGTCCCTGACTGCCTTCCTCTCCTGTGAGTGTGCTCCCCCCTTCTTGCCCGTGTACCCCGAGTGCTTGAGCTTGTGCTGGTGCTGACTGAAATCCCTTTTCTCTCCTTGTATCCCATGCGTGTGCCCCCGAGTGACTGAAATTCCCCTTTTCTCTCCTTGTATCCCGTGCGTGTGCCCCCGAGTGCCGTGCGCCGTCCTCCCCTCTCAGCCCCTCCTTTTTAGTAGATTTTAGTAGGCTCTTGTTCCCTTTTCGCCGTCTTGCCGCTTTTCCCGCCGCTCCTACCGCGCTTTTCCCACCGTTTTTTGCCGCTCTTTTTTGCCGCTCTTTTTTGCCGCTTCCAGCTCCCCTGCCCGCCCACCTCCTGCCTCCCAGCTGACCCCGCCTCCCCACCTACCCCTTAAATGGCGGCCGCTGCGAGGCAGAGGTAGCGACCACTGACCCTCGGGTAGGTCGCTCCCCTGCTCACGCAGCGCCTCCAGTCCCTGACTGCCTTCCTCTCCTGTGAGTGTGCTCCCCCCTTCTTGCCCGTGTACCCCGAGTGCTTGAGCTTGTGCTGGTGCTGACTGAAATCCCTTTTCTCTCCTTGTATCCCATGCGTGTGCCCCCGAGTGACTGAATTTCCCCTTTTCTCTCCTTGTATCCCGTGCGTGTGCCCCCGAGTGCCGTGCGCCATCCTCCCCTCTCAGCCCCTCCTTTTTAGTAGATTTTAGTAGGCTCTTGTTCCCTTTTCGCCGTCTTGCCGCTTTTCCCGCCGCTCCTACCGCGCTTTTCCCGCCGTTTTTTGCCGCTCTTTTTTGCCGCTTCCAGCTCCCCTGCCCGCCCACCTCCCGCCTCCCAGCTGACCCCGCCTCCCCACCTACCCCTTAAATGGCGGCCGCTGCGAGGCAGAGGTAGCGACCACTGACCCTCGGGTAGGTCGCTCCCCTGCTCACGCAGCGCCTCCACTCCCTGACTGCCTTCCTCTCCTGTGAGTGTGCTCCCCCCTTCTTGCCCGTGTACCCCGAGTGCTTGAGCTTGTGCTGGTGCTGACTGAAATCCCTTTTCTCTCCTTGTATCCCATGCGTGTGCCCCCGAGTGACTGAATTTCCCCTTTTCTCTCCTTGTATCCCGTGCGTGTGCCCCCGAGTGCCGTGCGCCATCCTCCCCTCTCAGCCCCTCCTTTTTAGTAGATTTTAGTAGGCTCTTGTTCCCTTTTCGCCGTCTTGCCGCTTTTCCCGCCGCTCCTACCGCGCTTTTCCCGCCGTTTTTTGCCGCTCTTTTTTGCCGCTCTTTTTTGCCGCTTCCAGCTCCCCTGCCCGCCCACCTCCCGCCTCCCAGCTGACCCCGCCTCCCCACCTACCCCTTAAATGGCGGCCGCTGCGAGGCAGAGGTAGCGACCACTGACCCTCGGGTAGGTCGCTCCCCTGCTCACGCAGCGCCTCCAGTCCCTGACTGCCTTCCTCTCCTGTGAGTGTGCTCCCCCCTTCTTGCCCGTGTACCCCGAGTGCTTGAGCTTGTGCTGGTGCTGACTGAAATCCCTTTTCTCTCCTTGTATCCCATGCGTGTGCCCCCGAGTGACTGAATTTCCCCCTTTTCTCTCCTTGTATCCCGTGCGTGTGCCCCCGAGTGCCGTGCGCCATCCTCCCCTCTCAGCCCCTCCTTTTTAGTAGATTTTAGTAGGCTCTTGTTCCCTTTTCGCCGTCTTGCCGCTTTTCCCCCCGCTCCTACCGCGCTTTTCCCGCCGTTTTTTGCCGCTCTTTTTTGCCGCTCTTTTTTGCCGCTTCCAGCTCCCCTGCCCGCCCACCTCCCGCCTCCCAGCTGACCCCGCCTCCCCACCTACCCCTTAAATGGCGGCCGCTGCGAGGCCGCGCAGCGGACGCGCGCAGCGGGCGCGCCGCTGGCGCGCCTAAGGCGCGCCTAAGGCAAGCCCGTCTGCGCCCGTCCGCGCCTGGACCGCGCCTAGTGCCCGAACCCCTGGCCCCCGCGCCCCCCGCTTGACCTATGACTCCGCCACCCTCGCCAACCTCAACCCCGGCCGCGCGCCGGGCTGCTACCGCGCCACCCCCAAACGTACCCACGGACCCTTCACCTGCAGCAACTGCCGCTTCACCTGCCTACGGACCCACACCGCCACCACCAAGAACGACGCCCCCGGAAGCAACCTCGAATGCATCCTGGTCAACACCCGCTCCGTCCACAGGCACGCCATCGAACTGTGGAACCTCATCAACTCAACGAACCCAGACATCGCCTTCCTCACCGAGACCTGGATGAACCCCTCCTCGGCACCCGACATCGCCATAGCCATCCCCGACGGCTACAAAATCATCCGGAGAGACCGCTTCAACCGCACCGGAGGAGGCATCGCCATCGCACACAAAAGCTCCATCAGCATCTCGACCCACACCGACAACTCACTTCCCGACGCCGAACACCTCCACTTCGCGATCCACATCGACCCCAAGACAACCCTAAGAGGCACCCTCATGTACAGACCACCAGGACCCCGCACCAAGTTCAGCGAAGACATCGCAGACTTCGTCAACCCCCACGCACTCTCATCCACCGACTACATCCTCCTAGGAGACCTCAACTTTCACCTGGAGAACCACACCGACAACAACACCACCGCCGTTCTAGACAACCTCGCCAACCTGGGACTGAAACAACTGGTCAACACCCCCACCCACTACGCCGGACACACGCTCGACCCCATCTTCTCCTCAAGCAAACACATCACCTTCAGCCACACCACCGAACTCACATGGTCGGACCACAGCTGCGTCCACTTCAGCTTCAAGAAAACCACCGTGCATCACCACACCCGGCAACCACCAAAAAGATACTGGAACCGAATCACCACAGAACAACTCGCAGCAACGCTCTCCCTGAACCAACCCACCAGCACCAGCAACCCCAACGAGGCCGCCAACAACCTCACCAACTGGATCTCCGACTGCGCCAACCTCCTGGCCCCTCTGAAGACCCAAACCAACATCAACAACCACAAGAAAAACTCCTGGTTCACCACCGAACTCAAAAACTCCAAGAAAGAATGCCGCCTCCGCGAGAAGACATGGCGCCTCAACCCAACAGAGGAAAACCTGACAGCTCTCAAGGACACCACCCGTCAACACCACCAACGCCTCCGCACCGCACGAAAAACAGCCTACCAGAACAGACTTGACAACAACGCCCACAACAGCAAGGAACTATTTGGCATCGTCAAAGAGCTCTCCAACCCGGACGCAGAAACCAACCCCATCCCTCCCTCACAGGACCTCTGCGACTCCCTCGCGACCTTCTTCCACCGTAAGATTGCCGACATCTACAACAGCTTCACGACCACCAACATGAACCCGCCCCCGGAAGCCGCAAACGACATCTCCACCATCCTCGCCTGGAACCCTACCACCACCGAGGAAACCACCCGCGTCATGAACTCGATCCACTCGGGATCACCCTCCGACCCCTGTCCTCACCACATTTACAACAAGGCCGACAACATCAACGCCTCCCTCACCACTGCTACCTTCCCTGAAAGCTGGAAACACGCAGAACTCAACGCCCTCTTAAAGAAACCTACAGCAGACCCCACCGAACTCAAAAACTTCCGGCCTATCTCCCTCCTACCGTTCCCCGCCAAAGTGATTGAGAAAATCGTCAACGCTCAACTCACCGCCGCCCTGGAAACCTCCGACTCCCTCGACTCCACTCAGTTCGGATTCAGGGCCAACCACAGCACCGAAACCGCCCTCATCGCAGCCACGGACGACATCCGAGCCCTGACCGACAAGGGTGAAACCGTGGCCCTCATTCTCCTGGATCTCTCTGCAGCCTTCGACACGGTCTGCCAACGCACCCTGATAGACCGCCTCTGCAGCGCCGGCATCAGAGGCAAGGCCCTGGAATGGGTCATCTCCTTCCTCTCCGGAAGGACCCAGAGAGTCCGCCTCCCCCCCTTCAGATCCGCAGCCACGGAGATCATCTGCGGCGTACCCCAAGGATCCTCCCTCAGCCCCACCCTATTCAACGTCTACATGACCCCCCTGGCAAACATCGCACGCAAACACGGACTCGACATCATATCCTACGCCGACGACACCCAGCTCATCTTATCCCTCACCAACAACCCCACATCAGCAAGGACCAGACTGCACGACGGCATGAAGGAAGTAGCGACCTGGATGACAGACAGCCGACTGAAACTGAACACAGATAAAACGGAGGTCCTCATCCTCGGCCCTACCCCCTCTGCATGGGACGACTCCTGGTGGCCCCCCGCCCTAGGCAGCACTCCCCAACCGACCAACCACGCACGCAACCTCGGCTTCATCCTGGACTCCTCCCTCTCGATGACCAGACAGGTCAACTCGGTGACCTCAGCATGCTTCAACACCCTCCGCATGCTCCGCAAGATCTTCCGCTGGATCCCCATCGACACCAGGAAGACCGTCACCCACGCCCTCGTCACCAGCCGCCTGGACTACGGGAACACTCTGTACGCCGGCATCACCACCAAGCTGCAGAGGAAACTTCAACGGATCCAGAACGCCGCAGCACGACTCATCCTGGACATACCTCGCCACCACCACATCTCCGGACACCTGAGAAAACTCCACTGGCTCCCGGTCAACAAGAGGATCACCTTCAGACTCCTCACCCACGCACACAAAGCCCTCTACAACCTCGGACCCAAACTCATCAACTCCCGCGTCTCCTTCTACACCCCTCCGCGCACTCTGCGCTCCACCGGTCAGGCCTTGGCAGCCATTCCCCGCATCCGCAAAACCACCGCCGGAGGAAAATCCTTCTCTTTTCTGGCAGCGAAGACCTGGAACTCCCTGCCCAGTCACCTTCGCGCCATACCCGAACACCTCCCCTTCAGAAGGCAGCTCAAGACCTGGCTCTTCGAGCACTGACCCCCTCCCCCCCAGCGCCTTGAGACCCTTATGGGTGAGTAGCGCGCTTTATAAATGTGATTGATTGATTGATTGATTGGAGGGATGGGGGTGAGGGTGGGGTATGTGATAGCATGCAGGTTGGGTGGGGGATGTAATAGTTAACATTTGACTTACCAGAGTCCATTCCTCACGCTACTCCTTCGAGGCTCTCAGGATGCAGTATAGCCAAAACCTGCTCCTCCCATGTTGTTAGTTGTGGGGGAGGAGGTGAGGGTCCGCCGCCAGTCCTCTGAACTGCAATCTGTTGTCTTGAGACCATGGAATGCACCTTTCCCCGTAGGTCGTTCCACCTCTTCCTGATGTCATCCCGTGTTCTTGGGTGCTGTCCCACTGCATTGACCCTGTCTACGATTCTGCGCCATAGCTCCATCTTCCTAGCTATGAGGAGTGCTGCACCTGTGATCCGAATAGCTGTGGCTCTACCCGATGATTTCCTCCACCATGACCCTGAGCTCCTCCTCAGAGAACCTGGGGTGTCTTTGCGGTGCCATGATGTGGTGAGGGTGATGTGTAGGGTGGTGTGTGTTGTGATGTGTGAGGGGATGTGTTTGTGTGTGTTGTCTGAGGTGCGTGGATGTTGTGTGAGTGATGATGGTGTGTGCCTGTGAATGCCAGTATTGTTGATAGTGGTGTCTCTGTGTGCTTCTTTCTCAATTTTAGTCGTAGGGGTTTGTGGGCGATGTGGGTGTGTGTTTTATATTGTATTGGGTGTGTGGGAGTGGTGTGTGTATGTGTATCAGGTGTGTGTATTTTGAATAGTCCAATGTGGTTGTATTTTGTAAATGTGGGTGTATTTTGAGCGCGGCGGTGTGTACCACCAATGGAATACCGCTGTTGAAAGACCGCCACGTGGATTCGTGGGTCGTGATAGTGTGGGTGTATTCCTATTGGCGTGACGGTGTTGGTTTTGTTATCGCCAGTTTATCACTGACCTTTGGTGTGGCGGACTTGTGTGGGTGTCTGGATTTTAGCGGATTCCGGCCTGTGCGTAGTAATAGCTGTAGCGGAATTCCGCTACCGCAGCGGTGTGTTGGCGGTCTTCTGCATGGTGGTAAGCGGCATTTACCGCCAATGTTGTATAGAGGGCCAATGTGCTGTGTTACACAATTGGTTTTATCAATGCTTGTTTTACCAATGTTTGTTTGCTAATGTGAGCAGGTGTAGACATGTGCTTCTTATTGGGTGTGGTGTAGACATGTGCTTCTAATTGGGTGTGGGGACTCATCCGCATGTGGAAACTCAACTGCTTTCCTGATTGGCTATAAATAGCAGAGTGAAGCATGCCTCCCTGCTTGGCTTTGTTTTGCTTCCTGATCTCAGCATCTGACTTGGCAGTCCAGTCCCTGATGTCATCCTCGTATTCAGGACTTTTGAGGTAATTCTTTTCTTTGTTCCTGTACCAGCTGACACCAGGCATTCCTTCAGCACACCGGAAAAGACTGCAGCTAAGTGACTAGTACTGTTTTTTGAGCGCCGTGCTTTTCTAGAACAGCTGGTGTATTTCAGACCTCGTATTTTGGCAGAGTGCTTATCTTCAAGAGACAATATTTATTGTGGTTAATTGCCTAAATGTGCATCAGGAAATCTGCTTGAGCTCAAGTACTACAAAAAGTGACAGTGCAATTTTAAAAGAGCATTTACATAACTTTTCTTTCTCTAATATCATAACTCTTGGATTTAAATTGTGTCATTCATGCTGTGTTTCAGGTTTGAGAAATTTGCGTTTTGAAGGGGTTTTCACACACAGAGTGAAACCAAACCAAACTGTGTCACCCAAACTGTTTGAACCCAGAGTGGACATTTGTATTTCTTGGATTGTTTTTGTTCCTTTTAGTTAAACCCTATACATGCCGGAAAGTTATATGTGATAAAAATAGTACCATTGTTTGTCTTTCTTGTGTATTATAAGTGCAACCACAGTTCTAATTGTAGTGTGCAACAGTGAATCTCTGTGAAGCCAGCCCTAGTGTCGCAGTACTTATTGTTATGGTACTCAGTTTGGGTTTTTGGTAATGTAGTGTTAATAATTGTGCCAACAGTTATTATTATCCAAGAAAAGTGCTGGAGCATCCCAGTGTTCTTCAACCGCTTCCGTGCCCATATCAGAAAGAGAGATTCAGTTTCAAGGAAGTTGAGTGCCCTAACTCTACTATCACTTTATCAACAACGACCTGCCCCCGAAGATACAGGGTGTCTGACTGGACCGGCAAGATGTGACAGTGTTTTGTCTCTTTCTCTTCTACTCCCCTTTTCCTTTTGGAACACCTGCAGGGGTTTCTGTGTCCACCAGGAAGTGCCGAGGGGTGTTTCAGGAGGATGGGGGGCATACCATCACCCCTGCAGACACCCTGCTTTTTAGGTGAGTGGCCCCATCTTGACATAAAGCCAAGCCACAACATACAGGGCTGCCTGGGCGATGGATTCCTCAATGGGTCATTTCAAAGGTTTAGCACAGGCTTTACCAGCTGCTCAGGATGCTTCATCTTTATTAGATTTAACTAGGGCCCTAGCGGGATTACAGAAGGAAGTTTGTTCCTTAAAGCAAGAGAACCTGGAGTTGCACACTGAACTACAGTGGTATAAACCACAAGACACAACCTGGGGAGGAGTCAAACTAAAACAAAGATCTCCAGTACTACAGGCCCCTTGGTTTGACCCATCTGATCATGTTCTTAGACCCGATTCAGACCCAACGACTTGCACCACAAAACCATGCAGGTAATGGTCACAACACCAACCCCTTTGCCCTTAGCGCCTCCAGAAAGGTTTTTTGGAGATAGTGCCAAGTTCAACATTTTTCTTAACTGGTGCCAGCTACAGTTTTTGTGTCAGGCAGCTGCATGCCCCAACGATGCTGCAAAGGTAGCTTTTAGTATCTCTTATTTGGGCGGCAATGCAGCTAATTGGTCATTCCGCTGGTGGAGCGCAATGACACTATACTGTATGATTTCAACCAGTTCAAGGAAGCCTTGTGGAAACTGTTCGCCAAACACATCTTCGTGCAAGCCAGTGACAATGAGTTGCTGAATTTGCACCAGGGAAACAGGGATCTACTGTCCTATATCACTTCTTTCAATCGGTTGGTGGCAGAGACTGAGTGGCCCGAGGAGAAAAGGACCTCCCTCTTCTGTCGTGGCCTTTGGGGCGATCTCAAGGATGTTCTAGCCCAAATTGTGGAGCCTCCTATGGAGTGTTCTGAGTTCATTGACCTGGTGGTGCGATTGGATCACCGCTTGAGAAAAATTCTGGGGTGACACACGCTTAGTGGTGCTCAAAACTGAGAAAAAGGAGGCCACCATTCCCACTCACAATACATCTGAGCCCATGCAGATTGGCAGTGTGCGGGGCCCACTATCTAAGGAAGAGAAAGAACGTAGGAAAAAATTTAAACTGTGTTTATACTGCGGTAAGGCAAGGCATTTTGCTCGGGAATATCCTAACAAAAAAGAAAGCCATCAGAGTGGTAACAGGGCCTGAATTCTCTCTTCCTGATCAGGCGGAAAACTAACTGGCTCGATAACTTCTGAGACCATTTTATCGAGCGCTTCTTTCAATACAGTCTCGCATCTTCTGGCTAATACCACCAGTCCAGTATCTCAACGTCTAACTCTTATTGAGACGTTAGTGTTGTCCCCTCAGGTTCGTAAGGTCATTCCCATATTGCTTAACTCAGGGGCTACCGGAAACGTTTTAGACTTGGGTTTGGCTAAAACCCTAAATATTACGACTGTCAGAAAAGATGTCCCTGAACCAGTCAGAGCCGTGAATGGCTCAGAATTGTCCTCTGGGCTTATCATTTATCAAACAACACCCTTGTCCATGCTTTGTGCAAACAACCATACAGAACAAATTCAGTTTGACCTCATAGATACCCCAGTATTTGGAGCAATGTTGTGGATACCCTGGCTTCAGTTACACAATCCCAGCATTGACTGGGCAGCAATGATAGTGACATTAGACTCTAAACATTGCTGTCACTCTGTTACTAAGACAAACCATTGTGAATTGTGGGTCCACACATAGTATGGCTATCAAGCCGGACGACACGCTGGCCATTCCTGCACTGCATAAAGACTTCCATGATGTCTTTAGTGAACATAAGGCCACCCAGCTGCCGCCACATAGGTCATACGATTGTCGTATAGACTTGATTCCAGGGGCAACGCTACCATGTAGTAGGTGGATGCTCTTTCAGAGCCTGAGAATCGATAACTGCGAGACCACCTGGATGATCTATTGGCCAAGGGTTTCATTCAACGTCACCAGTATCATCGCCTTTGTTGTTCGTGCCTCAGAAGAATTGCGAGCTGCGTGCCTATATACAGATTATCGCACAGTGAACAAAGCGACCATAAAAAATCGGTATCCTCTTCCGTTGATCCCAGTACTTTTAGATCAGGTACGTCAGTCGACCATTTATACTAAACTTGACCTCCAAGGCGCCTACCACTTGATCCAAATGATGAAGGGGGATGAGTAGAAGATGGCGTTCCGAACTAAATTCAGACTCTTCGAGTACACAGTGATGCCCTTCTGGTTGTGTAACGATCCTGCAGCGTTTCAATTTTTCATCAATGAAGTGCTGCAGGAGTTTCTGGATATCTGTGTAGTGGTATACATAGACGACATTTTGATCTATTCGTCTTCCACTGAGGAACATATAGGGCATGTAGGAGCGGTTTTACAATGGCTTTGTGAGCATCATCTCTTCACCAAGCTTGAAAAATGTGTTTTTCATGCTACAACTGTAGAATTCTTGGGATATGTGATCATTCCCGATGGAGTTTCCATGGATAGGTCCAAGGTACAGACCATCCTGGATTGGGTAGCCCCAAGATCCATCAAGGAAGTGAAACAGTTTACGGCTTCGCAAATTTTTATCGGAGATTTATACCCCACTTTTCTACCGTGGTATCTCCCATGACTCATCTCCTACGAAAGGGAGTTCAGTTCCTCTGGGATGCAGAAGCTGAGAAAGCCTTCCAACATCTTGAAAACACATTCGCTGAAGCACCCATTCTCCATCATCCCTACCCGGCTCAGACATTTTTTGTGGAAGCAGATGCTTCCCAAATGGCAGTGGGTGGTGTCTTGTCCCAACGAGATCCTGAGTCTGGGCATTTCCATCCAGTAGCTTACCTCTCAAAGAAATTGCTACCCACAGAGCAGAATTACACGGTGGCGGGGCGGGAACTTCTGGTCATCATGGTTGCCTTCCAGGAATGGCGTCACCATCTACTAGGCGCTAGACACACCGTAAGTATTTACACAGATCAGTGTAATTTACAGTTTTTTCAAGCAACCAAGGCCCTGACACCTCGTCAATTGTGCTGGCTTCTACTTTTTAATGAGTTTGACTTAATAATCACCTATAGGCCTGGTACTACACAACAAAAGGCAGACACGTTGTCTAGGATGGGTTTCTCCTCTGATGTTGCGCTAGAACAGGTCAGAGGCATTATACCCCCAGACATAATCATGGCTGTGTGCACTTCCCAAGAGTTCCTTGAGAAAGTACGGGTAACCCAACACAAGGTTCCCTGTTCAACTGATGTGTATGAAACAGAGGGTTTAATATACCATGCTGATCAGTTGTACTTCCCTACCAAGATGGGGCACATGATTCTGTCGTCGCAGGTCACCCGATTGAGAAAAAGATGTTAGCGCTCTGTCAAAGATGGTTTTGGTGGCCCACACTTGTGCAGGATGTCAGAAGCTACATTCAGACTTATTCCACCTGTGTTCGGGCTAAATCCCCACATAATCCAGCCACAGGATTGTTACTTCCCATGCCAATTCCGGTGGCCCCATAGCATACCATAAGTATGGATTTTATTTCTGATCTCCCAGCTTCCAATGGACACACTGTCATGTGTGTGGTTGTAGATTACCTAACTAAAATGCCTCCCTACGGCTTCCAAGCTCTCTGATTTGTTTGTCCAAAACATTGTACGGCTTCTTGGGTTGCCCACCACAATTGTTTCCGATCGTGAACCCCAATTTAGATCACGGTTTTGGCGTAGCTTCTGTTCCTCTGTCAGTATGTCCTCTGCATATCATCCACAAACAGTTGGGCAGACGGAATGTGCCAACCAATCACTGGAGCAAATCCTGGGATGTTACATTGACACATGGTTTACTGAGTGGGATAAGGCTCTACCTTTTGTTGAATTTGTGTATAACAACAGTGTCAACATGGCTACAGGAGTATCCCCATGTTACTGTTTGTTTGGTCTGCACCCAAGAATGCTACCTATAACTAGGTCCCAAACATCCACAAGAGTCCCCTCAGTACAGAAACACCATAAAGAGTTACAGGAGATTCAAAAACAAGTACAACACCATTTAAAACTCTGCCAAGCATAAGTAAAAAAACAAGCAGACAAAAGAAGGAGACCTGCTCCCTCTTATCAGATAGGAGATCAGGTGTGGCTCTCATCAAAAAATCTCCATCTTGCAGGATCCCAAAAATTAAACCCTGACTTCTAGGCCCCTTTCCTATTGCCAAAATCACCAATCCTGTGGTAGTAGAACTGACATTGCCAGATGATTTCAAGGTACACCCCGTGTTTCATGTGTCGTTACTCCATCCCTATTCCCCTGATACCCGCGATGCCCCACCATCTCCCCCGGTAAACTACACGGGCAATGGGAATTTGAAGTGGCCAATATTCTTGACTCCAGGCGCGTCCGTGGTGTTCTACACTATTTATTGGCTTGGAAATGCTATGAGCCGGAGGACAATTCCTGGGAACCCGCGTCCACAGATCATGCTCCACATCTTACTAAAAAATTCCACCTCCTTCACCCTTCCAAGCCCCACACTTTGAGAGGGTCCTTGGTGGGGAGGACTGTCAGAAATCGCCAAGGTGCCTCCTGCTTTATCTGTCAGCATCCCCAGGGATTAGGGTTAAATCATATCTCTGTTTTTGGTTAAACCTTCATGTTTCTAAGTCAACATAATGGTGGTCATTACGACCTTGGCGGTATAAGGCGCTTACCGCCGTGCAGAAGACCACCAATACACCGCCGCGGTAGACCGCCACAGCTATTATGACACACATCTCGGAATCCGCTGAAATTCAGACACCCACACAACACTGCCACACCAAAGGTCAGCGATAAACATGCGGAAACAAATCCTCCACGCCAACAGAAACACGCCCATGCTATTACGACCCACGAACCCACGCAGCGGTCTTTCAACCGCGGTATTCCATTGGTGGTACACACTGCCACGCTCAAAATACACACACATCACCAAAACACCGCCATATTGGACAATTCCAAATACACACACCTGATACACATACAAACACCACTCCCACACACCCAATACAATATAAAACACACACCCACATCACACACAAACCCTTACAACCACAATTTCTGAGAGAAGGCCAGAGAGAGACAGCACAGAATAGAGAACCCCATCACACAGAGGCACACTACACCATCACCCACACAACACCCACTCACAAAACACCACATACCACTACACTGACCACACTCATCAACACATACACCACCCCACACATCACACACTCCAACCCATGGCACGCCAAAGACACCCCCGCTTCTCCGAGGAGGAGCTCAGGGTCATGGTCGAGGAAATCGTCCGGGTAGAGCCACAGCTATTTGGCTCACAGGTACAGCACACATCAATAGCCAGGAAGATGGAGCTATGGCAAAGAATAGTCGACAGGGTCAACGCTGTGGGACAGCACCCAAGAAATAGGGAGGACATCAGGAAGAGGTGGAACGACCTACGGGGGAAGGTGCGTTCCACGGTATGCAGGCACCACATCGCGGTACAGCGGACTGGCAGCAGACCCCCACCTCCTCCCCCACAACTAACAACATGGGAGGAGCAAGTCTTGTCCATCTTGCATCCTGAGGGCCTCGCAGGAGTCGTTGGAGGAACGGACACTGGTAAGTCAAATTTCAACTATCATATCCCCCACCCTACCTGCATGCTATCACACACCCCCACCCTCACACCCTCCCCTATCACTCCAAATCCTCACCTATCTACCCATGACACCAACCGCCCATCCCAACACCAAAACCTGCATGACCTAATTAAGCATGGATACCCATCACTAAAGCATGTCCACTGCACAGACCCACAACACCCCCCAACTATCACCACACAAGCCCCCACACAGGAATGCCTGCACTGGGGTACACGCACACCCAAACATTGCACATCATGAAACACACACATGCAATAATCATGTACTCATACCCCGGCAGGAACCCGAAGGAACGTCACCAGACCAGAGAGTCCAGACAACACCACTACACCCCCAGAAGAGGCCCACAGTGACGACAGCAGCTCTGCCCCATTGGATCTTGATGACCAGCCCGAACCATCGTGGGCCTCAGGACAGTCGGTTCCCCTTGCCCAGCCACAGCCCAACACCGAACTGCCACCCTCTGGGAACACCAGCACAGCACCCGCCCAGCTGGCCCAAACCTCCCTACCCAGGACAGGTCAATCAGCGGTGTGTCCACCACTACAGGGCACCCAGGCTAACCCACCACCCCAACAACAACGGGGACCTGGGGGCAGTGGTAGTGGGCACACGGTCCAGGGGACGGAGGCACAGGAACATGGGGGAACTGGGAGGGCTGCTGTGTGACAGAGGGAGGACAGGCCAAGGGAACCTACTCTCAACGAGGCCCTCTCCTCCATCATGGGAGCATACCACCACTCCCAGGAGACGATGGCAACGGTACTGGCCAAGTTGCAGGAGACCCTGCGTCTGCAGGAGGAACAGTATTTGGGGTTCAGGGAGGAGCTCAGGACCATCGGCTCCGCCCTGGGCACCATTGTAGGGGTGCTGACGGACATTCAAAAGACCTTGAGGGACACCATGGCACTCCCAGGGGCCCCTGACACTAGCCACGACAATGAAATGCCCAACACCTCTGCCGGCGCTAGTGGACAGGAGGCACCGCCACAGGACCAACACACCAGCACCCCATCCCCTGCAGACGGACCACCACCACACAAGCGGGCCCTGAGATCCAGGAACAGGACAGAGCAAGATGGCAAGACCCCCGCCAGGAAATAAGACCACCCTGATCGTCCTCCCACTGTCCCACTTTGTTACCCTGTCCAAATCGGAACTGCCCCAGCTCCACTTCCAATGGCCAGATGTGCAATGTACCTGTGAGACTAATAGACTGGACTCTGCCATGGACATTCCTCCACCATCACCCATCCCCATTTCACAACCCCCCTTCATTGTTATGCACTTAAATAAACACCCTTGAAACACTAATAAAACTGGAGTCAGTCAATAATTGTGAACTTTGTATTGTCAATTACAGTGTTAAAAAAGGTTACCCATTGGAAAGCCAACATACCAATGTCACACATCACAAGTCTTTCAAGGGTGCAAGCTGTTGACACATAGGTTACCACAATAGTGAAACTGAAATGGAAGGGGACAACTCAGTTAACAAATAGGGAGTGAAATGTAGGTACAGGATAGAGGTAGACGTGTGAAAGTTAATAATATGTGAAACATGAAAATGTACTCACCTGTGTCTCACTGAAAATATTGCTGTATGACTGACTCCCTGTTGTCGTTTTCATCTTCATCAGCTTCATCCTCATCAGTGTCCACAGGCTCCACAGGCTCCCCCGCTGCAACAAGACCGTCACCTGGATCATCCTCCTGCAGAAAAGGCACCTGGCGTCGCAATGCCAAGTTATGGAGCATGGAGCAGACGATGATGATGTCGCACACCTTCTTCGGTGAGTAGAATAGGGATCCACCTGTCATATGGAGGCACCTGAACCTGGCCTTAAGAAGGCCGAAGGTGCGTTCGATTACCCTCCTAGTCCTCCCATGGGCATCATTGTACCGTTCCTCTGCCCTGGACCTGGGATTCCTCACTGGGGTCAATAGCCAGGACAGGTTGGGGTAACCAGAGTCCACCAATAGCCACACACGGTGCCTCTGGAGTTCACCCATCATATCAGGGATGTTGCTATTCCGCAGGATGTAGGCGTCATGCACAGAGCCAGGGAACATAGCATTTACCTGCGAGATGTACTGGTCTGCCAAACAGACCATCTGTACATTCATAGAATGATAACTCTTCCTGTTCCTGTACACCTGTTCATTCCTGCGGGGGGGGACCAGAGCTACATGGGTCCCATCAATGGCACCTATGACGTTGGGGATATGTCCAAGGGCATAGAAATCACCATTCACTGTAGGCAAATCCTCCACCTCAGGGAAAATGATGTATCTCCTTACGTGTTTTAGCAGGGCAGACAACACTCTGGACAAGACGTTGGAAAACATAGGCTGGGACATCCCTGATGCCATGGCCACTGTTGTCTGAAAAGACCCACTTGCAAGGAAATGCAGCACTGACAGCACCTGCATGTCAGGGGGGATTCCAGTCGGATGGCGGATTGGTGACATCAGGTCTGGCTCCAACTGGGTACATAGTTCCTGGATTGTGGCACGGTCAAACCGGTAAGTCACGATGACATGTCGCTCTTCCATTGTCAACTGGTCCACCAGCGGTCGGTACACCGGCGGATTCTGCCATCTTCCAATATGTCCCAACTGACAGTGCCTAAGAAGGACAACAGTGAAGAAACTGTCAGCATTCCTCCAGGTATGTACCCACAGTCACACACAAGACTACAACAGACAATTAACCCATCCGGGAAAGGTTTTGAGTGTAGGCCTCGGTATGTGTGACGCAGTAGTAATTGAAGCCATGTGGGCCCCTGAAATGGCGGCTGCCTGACCTCTAAACTGGGACAATGGGATTGTGGGGTAACTGCGCTGGCGTTGGACACCGTCGCGGTAGGGGGTCGTAGAGCGCGGCGCAATGCTGCATTGGTTAACATTGGACCCTATGGGTCCCAGGAGCCAATGAATAGGTGCGCCGCCGGTGATGATGCGCACTGCCGCGGACATCACCGCCACGGACGTCACCACCATTTTCTATCTCTTCAATCACTAGATACCTGACCTTCGACAGGAGAGGACCTACACTGCTAGTGCTGCTGTGACCTCGGTCTGGAAGCGACGATGGCTGCTGCGTCTGGGGAAAGGGCCCCTGCCTTCACTGCACAGGAGTTGGAGAAACTTGTGGATGGGGTCCTCCCCCAGTACACGCTACTCTACGGTCCTCCAGACCAACAGGTTAGTACACAGGGAGCACGTTGGATGGGCTAGGCTTGGGTGGAGAGGGCTGGGTGGATGAGGGAAGGGGGCAGAGTACATAGAACAGTTATGCATGGGGATGAATGAGCCACAGGGATAGAGTTGAGAGGGGGCCAATCACAACGACTGTGCAGTAAGTAATGACTGTCCTCTTTCCTTGTGCATGTCATGTAGGTCAGCGCCCACCAGAAGAGGGACATTTGGCGTGCCATCGCCAAGGAAGTCCGGACCCTGGGGGCCCACCAGAAACGGGTCACCCACTGCCGTAAGAGATGAGAGGACATTCGCCGCTGCAGCAAGAAGACGGCGGAGGCTCAGCTGGGGATGGCCTCCCAATGTGGGAGGGGTGCCCGTCGCACCATGACCCCCCTGATGTTCCGGATCCTGGCGGTGGCCTACCCGGAGTTGGATGGGCGCTTAAGGACATTAGAGCAGACACAAGGGGGTGAGTACTACCTCATCATATGGACTTTGCGTGCAGTGGAGGTGTCTGGGTGGGGGTGGTGGGTTGTGGGTTGTGGGTGTCCCTAGGCCAGGGCGAGTTAGGTAGGCAAGGCCCCTCCGTTATGTAGGCCATGTGGCATCTGTACCCCAGCTCAAAACAGAGGGAAGTTGATGTATAGTTGCCCCTTTGCCATCCATGTGGGCAGATTACTACCATTGCCATGTAGGACATTTCCCAGAAATAGGATGTGCAGAGGTCAGGAGCACGGCGTAATGCATGGGGCTGCTGCGTCTGTCTTGTCCGCCAGCGGTAGCGGTATGACATGCACTAAAACTCTCTTTCTTCTGTCTCCCCCCTTTTCCTGCTCTCCCTGTCCTTTTGTACATCAGCATCAACAGGCGGAGGTACAGTGGCACCGGAGCACGAGAGAGCTGCATCCCACATGGCCATGGAGGGCCACACCACAGACTCTGAAATCACCAGTGGGACGGAGGGCGAGGGGAGCTTCACGTCAGCCAACAGATCACCATCCAGCGACATGGACTCGTCCGCCGATGGGAGCTCCCCTGTGGTGGCGGCACCATCTGTGCGCCCCACTTCTACAGGTACAGCCGCCACCTCCCCTACCAGCACCGCCCTCCCAGCAGCCCCACAGCGTGTGTCCCGTGCCCGCTCACCCAGGAGGGTGGGCATCACCTTCGCCCCAGGCACCTCAGGCCCTGCCCCAGTTACCCCTTCTGCCCTCAGTGAGGAGGCCATTGACCTCCTCAGGTCACTCACTGTTGGGCAGTCTACCATTGTGAATGCCATCCAGGGTGTAGAACGAGAGTTGAAACACGGTAATGCATTCCTGGAAGGCATTCATTCTGGTCAGGATGTCCTTCAGCGAACCCTGCAATCTCTGGCTTCAGCACTGATGGCAGCCATTGTCCCTGTGTCCAGCCTCCCCCCTCCAACCTCCTCCACCCAGACCCAATCCCCTGTACCCCAGCCCATCCCAAGCACACCTACAGACCAGCAGGCACACAAGTCAACACACACAAGTAGCTCAAGCAAACATAGGCACCACACACACCACATGTACTCACACAAGCATCACACCCATACAGACACAGCAACATCCACTGTCTCCACTGTGTCCCCCTCCTCCTCCCTCCCAGTCTCATCTACACACACACCTGCATGCACCACATCTACAAGCACTAGGACTCGCACCAGGACACCCAGCACCACAAGCCGCTCACCTGCACTCACCACCTCCACTGCCATTTACACGTCCCCTGTGTCCTCTCCCAGTGTGTCTGTGACGCCCCCTCCCAAAGTACACAAACGCCTGCAATTACTCACCCAACATCCATCCACCTCACGACAGCCTCCAGTACCTGCACCTGCACCCAAGACACCTAAAGTGACACCTCCTACAACCACCTCCTACAACCACCTCCTCTACCTCCACTCCCAGACCCCCTCTAACTACCCATCCCAGTGTCCGTCAGAAACTGTCCCTCTGTCAAATTGACCTGTTTGCCCCCACCCCCCCTCCAGTTCATCAGTCCCGTCGTAGCACCTCAGCCAAAAAGCCTCCAGTACCAGTGGTGCATGTTCCAGGTTTTTGGAGTGCACCGTCTACCAGGGCAGGCGGTAGGACCCGGAGCCAAGGCACTGTCAGCCCACCCCCTGAAAAGGCATCGAAATTGGAGAGTGGACGACGGGACCGTGTCAAGACTCCTGGTGGGACAACAAGTGAAATGGGATCCAAGGCGATTGGTGAGTCAGCTGTCACTCCAAAGAAGGTGGGGAAGGCTCTGAGGAAGTCTGCCCAGCCTGTTGTGAGTGTCACGGCGGAGAAGTGCGCCATCATTTCCGGCGGTCCAAACACAACCGCCAGCACCGTCGTTACTGGTCAGGAGACCACCGCCAGAGTCATTGTCCAGGAGGGCCCGAGTATCGTTACTGGTCAGGAGACCACCGCCAGAGTCAGTGCCCAGGAGGGCCCGAGTATCGTTACTGGTCAGGAGACCACCGCCAGAGTCAGTGCCCAGGAGGGCCCGAGTATCGTCACTGGTCAGGAGACCACCGTCAGAGTCAGTGCCCAGGAGGGACCAGGATCCCACCGCCCCGCTGGGCGATGATGGAACGTCATGCCACACCCCAATGTCCAGTGTGGAATTCGTCATGCCACACCCCAATGTCCAGTGTGTAGTTCGTCAATGTCCAGTGTGGAGTTCGTCATGCCACACATCAATGTCCAGTGTGGAGTTCGTCATGCCACACACCAATGTCAGTATCTGAACAGCCATCTCAGGCTACCGCTGAACAGTCCATAGCCAGCCATGGCAAAGCACCGCTGAACAAGGCCAAGACCGCCATGGTGAAGACCGTCGAACAGTCCATAGCCAGCCATGGCAAAGCACCGCTGAACAAGGCCAAGACCACCATGGTGAAGACCGCTGATCAGGGCAAACACCGTGTGGGTATGAATATGCCGCCACATCAAGCATCCTTCTCCCATGTGCAGCTGGGACAGTGACAGGACAGGAACTTTCACGGGGAGACTCATCCAGTCTGGCCACCAGTCCCACCCAGTACCAGTTGAGAACTGCATCTACTTGCGTCAATGTGGCTTTGCACTCCCCAGGATGGTCCAGTGGGCAACCCACACACTGTAAATACTTGAGAGACTGTGGCTTTGCACTCCCCAGGATTGAACAGTGGGCAAACTACCCACTTGTGAGACTTGAGAGACTGTGGCTTTGCACTCCCCAGGATGGCACAGTGGGCAAGCCACCCACTGTAGAGACTTGAGAGACTGTGGCTTTGCATTCCCCAGGATACATCAATGGGCATGGAGCCCTGTCGTGGATCTGGCTTTGCAGTCATGTGGCTGAGGTGCCCTCTCTTCCCTTCCCCCTGAGGTGCCTGTAGTGTTTCAATCTGATGCCCCGGCTGTGTTCTCTCGGATTTTGGTCAGGTATCTATTGTGGGCCTCGCCCATGCATTTTTGGACTGTTGGTGCATGGACATTGTTGTGTACATATCTGCACTACTTCTTGTATTGTATATATAAATATGACAGATTTCGAGATATGATTCAGTATATTTTTATATGACATGTATATTGGCACATTACAATATTTGAACGGATCTCGCTTTGTCTTTGCATTCTTCCGGGGGGATTGTGGGTTGTTAATGTGATATTTTTGACTGCATTGGTGTGTATGTTGTGATATGCGAGGGTGGGGGTGGGGGTGTTTGGTGGGTGTCCCCCTAACTTTTGCCTCCCCCCTCCCCGTGTCGTAGATGCAGTACTCACCGGTATGTTCTGCGCCTACGTCGCTGTTGTTCGTACAGGAGCAGATAGACAAGGGCAGGTAGTATTTGGAGTTCCGGCTCCATGGAGTCGTCGTTCCTCATGGAGTGTGTTGAGGTGAGCGTTTTCCCATAACAAAGGCTGTTTCTGCCGTGTTTTTATCCACGGTGAATCCGCCCCGGAAAAGGTGGCGGATTGGTGTGTTGTAATAGTGTGGGCGGTACTTTGTCTCCCGCCCGTCTGTTGGCAGAGACCACCACGCTGTTTGTCTGTACCGCCGTGGGGGGCGAAGTGTTAAAGTGGCTGTCTTTGTTGGCGGTTACCGCCAGGGTCTTAATTCCCTTTTTTTTCCGCCGGCCTGTTTGCGGTATTACCCCACCTTTTACACCGTCCGCCAGGGTTGTAATGACCCCCTATGTGCTGTGTTACACAATTGGTTTTATCAATGCTTGTTTTACCAATGCTTGTTTGCTAATGTGAGCAGGTGTAGACATGTGCTTCTAATTGGGTGTGATGTAGACATGTGCTTCTAATTGGGTGTGGTGACTCATCCACATGTGGAAACTCAACTGCTTTCCTGATTGGCTATAAACAGCAGAGCGAAGCATGCCTCCCTGCTTGGCTTTGTTTTGCTTCCTGATCTCAGCATCTGACTTGGCAGTCCAGCCCCTGCTGTCATCCTCGTATTCAGGACTTTTGAGTCAATTATTTTCTTTGTTCCTGTACCAGCTGACACCAGGCATTCCTCCAGCGCACCGGAAAAGACTGCAGCTAAGTGACTAGTAGTGTTCTTTGAGTGCTGTGCTTTCCTAGAACAGCTGGTGTATTTCAGACCTCATATTTTGGCAGAGTGCTTATCTTGAAGAGACAAATGCATTTCTGAACATTCTACATTATTATTGTGGTTACTTGCTTAAATGTGCTTCAGGAAATCTGCTTGAGCTCAAGTACTACAAAAAGTGACAGTGCAATTTTAAAAGAGCATTTTCGTGACTTTTCTTTCTCTAATATCATAACTCTTGGATTTAAATTGTGTCATTCATGCCCATGTTTCAGGTTTGAGGAATTTGCTTTTTGAAGGGGTTTTCACACACAGAGTGAAACCAAACTGTGCCACCCTAACTGTTTGAACCCAGAGTGGACATTTGTATTTCTTGGATTATTTTTGTTCCTGTAGTTTAACCCTATGCATGTAGGAAAGTTATATGTGATATAATTAATGCCCATGTTTGTCTTTCTTGTGCATGATAAGTGCAACCACAGTTCTAATTGTAGTGTGCACCAGTGAATCTCTGTGAAGCCAGCCCTAGTGTTACAGTACTTATTGTTATGGTACTCAGTTTGGGTTTTTGATAATGCAGTGTTAGTAATTGTGCCAACAGTTATTATTATCCTAGAAAAAGTGCTGGAGCATCCTGGTGTTCTTTTACCTCTCCCATATCAGAAAGAGAGATTCAGTTTCAAGGAAGTTGAGTGCACTAACTCTACTATCACTCTGTCAACAACGACCTGCCCCCCGAAGATACAGGGTGCCTGGCTGGACCACCTGCCGGGGTTTCTGTGTCCACCGGGAAGTGATGAAAAGTGATCCAGGAAGTCGGGGGCATACCATCGCCCCTGCAGACATCCTGCTTTTCAGGTGAGTGGCCCGTCTCGACATCCAGGAGCTTAACCTTACTGTTGGTCCCAAAACTTATCACCAAGTACATCCATTTAGCACTTAATGTTTAGGCTAGGGAAGCTGAACAGTCCAAAGCTTACTCAAGCAAAGTATGTGGGGTGACAGATGGAATACTCTACAGGTATAGGATGACAAGTTATAAATCACAGTCCAGCCAGTACTATTTGCAGAAAAGCTTCAATTGAATAACAGGCAATAAAGAAAAAAGATTACTGTACACAGTTTTACAGAGGGTGGTTAAGTCAGGCACTAATGGGAGCAGGTCCTTTGGTAGGTTATGGGACACTCTATACTGATGCAGAACATTGGCCCCTGACCCTGTGGGGGGAAGGGGAATAGAATGGTGCCTGAAAGGGACCATTACCTACTGCTCTAGCTATTCTCCATCACATTCAAATATTTAAGTTAGCCTCCTTTTGAGTACACTGGCCTCTCCCCTCTGGCATAGTGTGCACTCGTCATTGCACACCAAGTGAGGTTACTTCAATCAGGGCCTCGGACTGACCAACAGAGTTAGTGCTTCACAATGTACATTACCCATTATGAAAGGTAGGTCACAACAGCACAAGCACAAGTCGGATGGAGGTGCCTGGATGGCAGCAGAACTAGTAGTCACCAGGTTTTTTCCACTTAGGTTCTTCATTTGGCTGGCTCTCACCCCCTCGCCTAGCACAGGAGCAGGTGCACACCCGGGGTCATAAAGGTGAAAATCATCTAGATGTTGTAAAAGTTTCTCAGCGCTGTGTCATTTTTGTTTTAAACTTACCTTTTATTAACTTTATAATACATGTAGCACACTGTGTATGCAGATAAACTTCTCTAACCAATACGGAACGTATAAAATGTATCTCAAAGCTTCAATAATAGAATTAACTGTCATTGGCCTTGTTAAGACAGAGATTTTATGAGCTACAGGCATGAAATGAATCCCACCTATGTCCCCATAACTTTCTGTATATGGACATCCGCAGCAACTTGGAGATCCTTGAATGTCTGACCACATCAGACCACACCACTTTGGTTCTTTTAGGCTTTCTATGCGAGATCTGCAAGAAACTGATGCAGCACTGTGCTGTGCCAAAAATAGCAGCTCCGCGCTGCGCCATTTTTGAAACACAGAGATGGCCGTATTTGCAAGAATACGGAGCACCCCTGCATTTCCCCATGCGCCGGGGCTAATTTAAGCTGCCTGCGCCAACACAGACACCCTTGCACCATAGTGTAAGGGTGTCTGCATTGAGGGGAGTGATTGTTTGTGTACAGGAAGGTGTCCCTTCTTGCACATAAACAATCTACAATGGCAATTTGGCACTTCTATGTGTGATGCAGAATGCAGCACACATAGAAGTACCAACTCATAATTTTTGAATGATGGTTTATGTGCTGGAAGGGACACCTTCCTGCACAAAAACTACCATTCGTACCCTTGTGCTCTTTCTATGTGTGCTGCAAAATGCAGCACTTGTGGATAAAGCAAAAAACAAGGAGGATTAAAAGTATTCCTCCTCATTGGGCTTGCTAACTCCACCCCTGGGGTGGCGTTCGTTTTTGGCGCTACCTCAGATTTATGCCTTCTAGTAAATCTGTGGCAGTGTAAGAAGCAATGGGTGTTGCTGTGGAACACCCACAGCAACACCCATTGCACGTCCCTATGACTGTGTTGGAGGGGACCACATTTACAAGGCGGCATTAAGCCACAAAAAGTGGCCTAACACCACTTTGTAAATGTGGTGCACTGCACAGCTCCACTGGAGCATCACTAAAAGTGATGCTCCGCTGGCGCTAGGGCCTTGTAAATCTGGCCTTAAGTCTTGAAGTGGAATTCTCGCCAGGACAAATTCTGGGAAACCTGTAGTCACAACTGTCCATTCTGCCTCCATGAGGAAGACATGTCCAGGCATCTGCACCTCAACCACAGCCTCTCGATGTAAGTTGGGAACTGTATCATTGTGTCGGCATTCCCCTGCCTCACCTCAGCTCCTTACGGCCTCTACTTCTTCTGAGCAGTGTCTTCTTCATGCAAGAATATCTCCAATGTCCCTTCAAAGCAGTCAGTCAGATCTCACCCTCAAAGTAGAATGCAGGCAGCCCTTCTGGAAAGTTCAGTGAGTCTTCCCCAGGATACTGGTACCATATCTGACAAGGGAATATTTAATGAAGCCATCCAATCACGAGTAACCGACTGACCCAAAGACCACTTTATGTAAATGTAATGTTTTGGAAACAATATATCTGATTAAAAGACAGCTGGAGCTGTCTGTATCCGAGACATAAAAATAGGCTCTGAAAATAGCTCCACTTTTGGTAAGGAACCACATTCATAATAAACAACAAGAAATTTGCACAAGAATATTTATTGTACTTCCTTTCTAAGATAGAGTACAAAAGATTGTCAACTAAACAGAATTCAGCAGCACTTCACATTGGAATTGAATAGTGAAAAAGAGACACCTCACAAACACACCAAAAGGAAGGTCAAGGCTGTCTTCAACTGCCTCCCAGCCTTCTCATCATTGGTGTAGCTTTTGAAGTAGAAATGCTGTCTCTCAGGCCACCTCCTGTCACTGTAACCACTTTGGCAACAGTCAGTTGCGCTCTACCTAACAGTGACACAACTATCTAACATGACCCTGAGAGGATAATGGTGGAATCACTGTTTCGGAGTGCAATGTCAACATGAAGGTGTTAAATAAGCACTGCCAAATCAATTAGGCATGACCTTAGCAAGCTGTTTTACATTTTTATCACAGGCATGTATCAGAAAAATAAAAAGAAGAAACAAAAACACTACTACTTAAATGTGATTACCAAATGCTTGCAATAAAATTGACAATTTATAAGAAAAATATAAACCATCACATATAATTTTAAAATACAATTATGGGTGCAACTTAGCAAGCTGGAATACTAAGAACAAATATAGAAACATGTTTTAGTTTTAATGCACATCACAGAAAAATGCAAAGCTTATTTGCACAAGAAAAGGTATTATTGGTGTTGGAAGTGGCCCACTCTACTGAGTCATCCCCAGACCTTTATTCCTTCCTACTCCTACTTTTTGCTGGATTTGTGCTTGTTGACTTTAGTACTCTATGCACTTTACCATTGCCAACCAGTGCTAAAATGCTTGTGCTCACTCCCTTAAACGTAGTTTGATTGGCATTTCCCTGATTGGCATATCTGGTTTACATAGAAGTCCCTTGTAGAGTGGTATACCATATATCCAGGGCCTATAAATGAAATGCTACCAGTGGGTCTGTAACACTTACTGGGCCACCCACTTAAGTAGCACCTTAAAAGTTGTCCCAGGTCTGACATTGTAGCCTGAAGGCAGTGTCCTACTGCTATGTCGACTTGGCATTTATTTAAAACCCCTCACCAAACCTTAAACTCCCCTTTATTAAATATGTCACCCCTGTGTAATTAAAAGGTAGGACATGTACGTTTTAGCTTCACATGCCCTAGTAGTGAAAAACTTCCAAATTTGTTTTTTTTTACTAGTGTAAAGCATACCCCTCCCATATAATACCACGGGGGGCTCCTTATTAGATTTAATAAGGTGTACTTCATTAACCAGAGGTTGTAGATATGTCATGTTTGGTTCCTATGAACTTGTAATGATAAACCCTCTTTAATGGTAAATTTGGATTTATCATGCCAAGTTTGACAATGCCACTTTAAAAAAGTTAATATTTTCCTGCCCTGAGCCCTCTGTGCCTGTAACCTGCCCTAGGTCAGAAGGCTGAGTGTAAATGACAGTCGGGACTTTGTGAATTCACCTCAGACAGTCACACAATAGGGAGAGTAGCAGAGCCTGAATGGGCCATTAACTCTCTTGATGGGAGCAGAGCTAAGCACAGCCCCACTTGCAAATGAATAGGCTGGGCTCTGCCACCACACATTAGGCTTAACTGCCCTGTATTTTCAGTGCAGCCAGCTAGGAGCCAGGGCAGGGGAAGCAGGAAATTCCTGGAACTTCAGAGAACCCGTCTGTAAACTTCTCCCAACTTCTAGGAGCAGGGCACCAGGGGATTAAAAGAGAGCTCTCAGACCTGCTCCTCAATTTACTACTGGACCTGCAGAAGGACTCTCAGAGGACTTCTTGCTGATATGACGTACTATGCACTCTGCCAGACTGCTGTTGTACCTGGAAGGAATGTCTTGTTGGCTGGAGCCTACCTGGAGCTTTCAAAGGCCAGCCCTGCTGTAAAGCCCAGCATCACAACCTGCACTCAGAACTTCAGAAGTGACTCCAAGGACTAGTTTAGTTGGTCTCCATTTCTGAGCCAAAGGGACATAACAGGCTCCCACCATCCTTATCATGCACCTGGACCCAGCCTGAGTGAGTCTTGAACCCCCAAAAGCTCTCAATCCATTCCTGGACCCTTTTTTGTGGTGCTAAAGGTGCCAAGGTGGCCAATCTTTGAGTATTTGTGGTTGACCCTGCAAGGGATTGTGGCTGTTGCCTAACCAGGGCTCACACACGTCAACCAACAACCCAATTTCTCACAACTGCCTTTAAATTGCTGTAGTCTGAAAGCATAATTGAAACACAGAACAATTGATTTCACAGTTGTTAGTCTAATCAGTTCAAGGGACGCCAGTCCAGAAGAGAGGTGGACCCCCCTAGCAGAAGCAAAATGTTAATGGCAGTCAAACAGAGCAACAGATGAAAAGTACTTAGCCAAAGTAACTCTATGTATGTATATATGTGTGTATTTTTTCATCAATTATATTTTTATTACATGAGGCTGGCAACATAGCTAAAGCTGGCTCTATTAATTGAAGTCTGGCTGTACTGACACGCCCCTATTCCACGCATTAGGGAACAGTTAAAAAAGGTGGAAACGTATAATGATGGCGACACATATTGAATAAAGGATTGTCAGTTTAGCCAGACAGCATTTCATTTTTTGACATGTACATCTACACAGATGCTGCTCTTCTTATCTTCAAAATGATGGGAATAGTGTAATTTTTCTGTCCTAGTTAAAACCAACCCTTAACAAGGTTGCGTAGGACTATGTATTGGCTATGGGTCATTATCACACTTTTTGCCTCCTGAAAGAAAGATGCTTGTGTATTTCACTAATTTATAACCCTGAGCTTATCTTAAATCCATCTTTATTGGCATGCTTGATAGAACAGTAAGACTAGTAAAGGCTTGAGGACTATGGGCAGCAGGCAATCTCTATATCTGTATTACTGATCTTTAATGGGTTTATGGTCCTGATTATGAATTAGGAGTAGTGGTAATTACTGCATGCCAAGATAAATTGTGAATGGTTCTAATGAATCATCTGATCATGAGATAAAAACAACATCTGATATTTTGCATGTGCTAAATGCCATGTGTGGTACCACCCATATGCAAAAAATAAAGCATGTAGTAAATAACACCCAATTGCAAGTATGAGAGGTCATTATACATCAGTGAATAATACCATCTTTAAATACTTACAATCAAATCAGGTGGTAAAAATTCCTGAAAGTGTAGGGAATGAAAGAAAAGCTGTAGGACAATAGACACATTAATAGACCAACATGATAATGCAAAAAACAGTACATTCGCTGTTTGGGCTGAAAATAATAAAATCTCCACACACCTGCACAAATATCCAGGCCCACTTTAACAGCCATGCACAGTTAAAGCTCTCACAGGTTGTTTGCAGCAGTGCACACTTCTATCCCACAGTACACCACCTTAGATGCATCACTGCTGATCCACTATACCATGCTATGCCAGATCCATATTCTGCTACATAAACTGTGCAGCCTGAGGTTAGAAATCAGGCCACGAAAAAATGATCCTGTTAGACCTGACAGCCTTAGGGTGGTCATCCCCCAACGTTTTGCCCACCTCCCTCTACTTTTCTGATACTGTTTTTGCTGGTTTTAGGGCTCTGTGCACTTTGCCACTGCTAACCAGTGCTAACGTGCATATGCCCTCTCCCTACAAACATGGTAACATTGGCTCATCCTGAAGTGGCATATTTGTTTTACTTGTAAGTCCCTAGTAAAGTGCACTACATGTCCCGGGCCTGTAAATTGAATGCTACTAGTGGGCCTGCAGCACTGGTTGTGGCACCCACAGAAGTAGCCCATTAACTATGTCTCAGGCCTGCCATTGCAAGGCCAGTGTGTGAAGTTTCACTGCCACTTCGACTTGGCATTTAAAATTACTTGCCAAGCCTTAAACTCCCCTTTTTCTACATATGTCACCCCTAAGGTAGGCTCTAGGTAACCCATAGGGCAGGGTGCTATGTAGGTAAAAGGCAGGTAATGTACATATGTGTTTTATATGTCCTGTTAGAGGAAAGCTCATAAATTGGAGACCTGCTCAATCCATGGGATAGCATTAGGTCCACCCTCATATACTGTGTGAATGGTATATTCTGATCAGAAGGGGGTAACCAGGTTATATTAAGTATGGCCAGAATGGTAATAGAAAATCCTGATGCCTTACAGTCTGTCTCCAATCCACTTCTGGGCTGGTTGACAGCTCCCTTGAGCATTTCACCTAGACAACCACAAAAACAGGATACTCAGTCACACCTGCACTCATCTGCATACTGAATGGGTCTTCCTGGGCTGGGAGGGTGGAGGGCCTGACACTTATATTTCAAAGGTTAGTGGCCTGCCCTCTCACAATGGACTGTCACACCCCCTACTGGGACGCTGGCAGAAAGATCTGTAGTGAAAGGCGACCTTGTGCACTTCAAAACCACTCTTTGAAGTCTCCCCCACTTCAAAGGCATTTTTGGGTATATAACCTGGGTCCCTGACCCCACCAAATCAGACACTTCTGGATCCAAACCTTCAGCCTGTCAAGAGGAACTGCCGTGCTGCCCAAAGGACTCATCTGGACTTCTTTGCTGGGAAGGACTGCTGCCCTGCTGTTGCTCTGCTGCCTTGCTGCCCTCTGACTTTGCTGAGAAGTGCTCTCCAAGGCCTTGGATTGCTTGCCTCCTCTTTTCCAAAGTCTTAGGGCCAAAAAGATTTCACCTTTTCAGGAAACTCCTTGTGTGCCCAAAATCTATGCACCACCTGCCAGGTTGATGCAGTGCCTGTGACTTCGTCCCGCACGCCCAGGATTTCCACGCATCGTCCCTGGGTGTCAAAAAGATCCCTGCATTGCAGTGAGGCACCAAGACTGCATGCCGGAAATTAACGCAAAGCTACTTGCAGCATGGAAAGAAATAACGCATCGTCTGTGCCGTGTCTGAAATTCCTACGCACAGCCTATTGTTCAATGCATCTCCTCCTCTGCGGTCTCTGTGCATGTTATTTTTTGTGCAAAGCAGGTACTTTGTGCAAACAAGATACAACCGTTGATTTCTAAGATTTAAGACTTTTTAATCTTGCAAAGGTGATATCTCAACTTGTTCTATTTCGAATATTAATCGTTTTGACCTTAATTTAACTAGATAAATATCATATATTTTTCTAAAACTATGTGGTGTATTTTTGTGGTGTTTTCACTGTGTTACTGTATGATTTATTGCACAAATACTTTACATATTGCCTTCTAAGTTAAGCCTGGCTGCTAAGTGCCAAGCTACCAGACGGTGGGCACAGGATAATTTGGATTGTGTGTGATTTACCCTGACTAGGATTGTGGTCCCTATTTGGACAAAGGTGAATACCTCTGCCAACTTGAGACCCCATTTCTAACAGATCCCAAATGGCACAGCAACTCAGGATGAGAGCTTTGGAACCAACAAATATATTCAGCTTGAGATCCAGAGGAAATGCAGGCTTGATATGGGCAACATACACATAATATTTTCATTATTACAGATACCATGGAGGCCAAAAAAGGGATCCACTGCCCTCCTCCCTGCCTGAAAATGCTAGCAGTGCTAGAATTCTTTGCAACAGGCATCACACATCAAAAGGTAGAATTGGTACATGGCATTTCTTAGTCAACCTTTGGCAAAATACTCTTAGGGATGCTTTGAGGAGACTGTTCCCCTTGGACATCCAAACAGCTAATGCCAACAAAGCCAACATCTGTGATACAGCAGGATTTCCTTATATCCTACAATCAATTGACTGCAGTCTTGTACACCTGTTGATCTCACTTAGACAGAAGCAAGTGTCCATACAATGAAGCACTCTATTTCCAAATGCTGTGTCATGTGAATCTGTGTATACTAATGTGGTGTGTTAGGTACACTGGACGAAACCATAATGTTACGATCCCAACAAGAAGCAACATTAGTCCTGCTCTGGTAACACATAACTAGTGGCAGCCGTAAGCATAAATTATAAGGGTGTGGTGGGCACATGCACACCCTCTTAGACCCATGCATTCACATGCAGACATGTACCCACACACCCGTTCACAATCTGCGCTCACAAATACAGATACATTCAAACATATACGCATGCACCAAACAGTCAATAAAAACACAACACTTACCTTCTGCAGCTCTTAGGAAGGGAGGCCTCAGCGGTGACAGAAGGGGTGGGACTGCTGCCTCCCCTCATTGGCTACCTATGGGTCAGTCAGTGAGGGGAGGCAGCAGTCCCTACCTCATCACAGAGGAGGACTGGGTCACAGAGGCTTCTGAATCCACTCACTCTGTGACGAGGTGCCAGTAATAGACATTCGGCCCTAGGCATTTCAGGGCTTAAAACTGAAGAATCCAGGTATGAGGCTATCCCTGACGCTCCCTCTTGTCACAAGAGGATGGGCCATGAGGAGCTTTGCTGAGCTGAGAAACCCATGCCCACAGGAGATGTGACATCCTGAGCCTGTAAAGCTCAGGTCAGGCAGCAAGAAGACTGCACATTTAGTGCATGTCTAGCTCCTGGCTGCCTGACCTGAAAATGAAAGAATGTCTGTCACACTGACCTTTGCTCAGCCTCACAGACACTCTTTATGTCCAAAAGGTGTGCAGGGTGGCCCCTCCACCCTTATGGAAAGGCCGCAGTAACACTTCTCTGTTGAGGTACTGGGCAGACAAATCAACCTTTCATCAAGATTACAGTGCCTTATGATTGTTGTCATACATGTCAGCAGTACCATTAAAGAGTTGGCAGTCTCTATGACATTATATACATGGATAAATGTAAATATGTAATAAATTACATCAGCCACTCTTCACGATGATGCTGATTCTCAGCCAAGTCCGTTTTTGTAACAACCACATGCACGTTCATTACAGCTTTCGTGTCTCTTACTTTGGATTCCTCCGATCTCAAGACCTTCTTTCATGTCTTCCACTCTAGACATGGTGAGGATGGCCATAATTGTTCTGACCATAGTTTTAGGTAGTGCTGAGTTGAGAAACTACCACCAGTTTCTATGCTTTAATGCATTTGCTTGACAACTGACCTAAACGTAAAAGTTCAAGGGTTAGGACCTGTTTGTAATGTTCTCAACATCATGTTGATGTGTTGATTCAGTATTGATATTGGCCATTACCTCCTTCCACAAGCATGTTTTTATTTGCTTTTGGTGGTATCATCAGCATTAAATGACACATTAGAAGCTCATGGTTTTTTACCACCGCATTGGACAGAGACGTCCAGCTCAGGATCTGTAAATTTGTACATGCCTGGGTCCGTGATGGAAGAGTCCGGCAGGCTTCTACTTGTGATGACCGGGTGATTTCATAGAATGGCAGTGGATCCTGTTTGTGTTTTTTCAAGGTGCTTAGTCCAGTGTGTGCCATGCAGGAAGGTGTTGTTGGTGTAATTTCGGTGTGTTCTAAGGTCCCATTGGGTGCTGCATTGGCTGTAACTGTTTTCTATGGGTAAATTACCTCACTCCAGGTACTTCTAATATTCGAAAATGGCCATCGCCTGATATTTTGTACGTGTGCTATTGATTGGGGTCAGTACTTGCCACATGTGTTAAATGACACATTTGGGGCCTGACTCTGATGTGGTCGGTGTATTCTGACCCATGCCTAAACCCCTGCTTATGCACGGGTTTGAATTAGAAGTTGAAAAGTATTTAACACATCTGATAATTATTAAATTCGATAGATACCTCAAGGCTCCCTAAATTTCGACACATGGTATTTACTGTATGATTCAGATTTTGGTGCGTTAAACTCCAAAATCTGCTTGTTATTCCATATAAACTCATAAAAAAGCCCTATTTATTGCACCAGAAAAATAACATACCCGTGGTATTGTTATTTATCAGGTGCGCTAAATAGCATGTATACTCGTAATCAATGCCTTTGTATTTACCACATGAACTAAATAACAAACGTTCTACATTTAACAGATGGACTAAATAATGATTCTGAAGCCCACAATAAAAACTCATAAACAGAGCTGTTTAACATATGTCTTATTTACCGAACGTCTTAGTATCAGTATTAATCTATGTGCAAGTTTGTTTTTTAACACCAAACTCACAACTGAGGTCTTACTATCTGATTCCTGGAAAAAAACGTATTCAGGTTAAACCTGCAAAAATGTACTTGGCGAAAATGCCTGGTAAATAGTGAAATATGCAGGACTCAGTTTAAAAAGCAGAATGCAGCACAGTTAGAAAGGGGAAAGATTGAGGAGAAATGCAGATATTTCTCCTAGTTGCACTTCTATCAGGAAGTAGTAGCATTTTGAAGCATTTCCATGTTTACCTATCTTAGTAACTCTGGGAATGCCCCTAACTAGATAGGTGGATGTCTGGGAACACCCATTTTCCACCCTTGTAACACCTTCCCGACACAGTGCACCACAAGGCAGAGACTTGCGCTGCCTTGCTTTACTTCAGATTTAACAAGAAATGCAGCTCTACGCACGGTGGCCTTATGTGGCTTGGTAAATCTGGCTTAAGGATTGTGTTGCCCTTGTACCTCCATGCATGACGCAAGGGCAACTCAATCTTATGTTAAATCTGTGCCATATTATGTAAAAGGTGATCCCTTCATGTCTTAGAAGAAATTAAGTAACTGAGAATTATTAGTAACACAATTTTTACAAAGTTGTCCACAACCGCCGGAGCCATGCATGATTTTCAGGATAACCACTGACTTTGTAAATGTTTAATATGTAGGGTCACTGTGTTTAAGTGAATATTGTGATGGTATTAGGCCTCATGAAACAAAGCTGGACACATTGGATGAATGTGAAAAGTGCAATACTTACACAAAAAAACAATAAGTAGTAGTTGTAATTACCAGCAGAGCAAACAGAGGATGTACTTCATACAGGAGCTCAGAATGCTCCCACTACAACTGTCGCAACTACAACATATTGTTTGTACTTCGGACCGCTACAGCAGCTTCTTTTACGGAGTCCTATCTTCAGCATACTCGAATGGCTTCTTAACGGATGCGATGTACAGATGGGAGCATTAAAGTTGCTCTCTAATAGGAGACTTATAAAATACACTTTTTCAGGATATGTCAGTTACGGCGGATTTGCCGCTCAGCCCTGATGAAGTTGATGGGGTGTCCCCTGGACGAAACACATGTCTGAATAGAACAAAGAAGCATCAAGATTATGACTATTGGCAGTACTACTGAATGATTGACTGGATTGAATTGGGACATTGCCATTAAATCCCAAGATTTTCGGAATCACGTTGGAGACTGCTTTGCCTCTTCAATTTTTTGCTTACATTTCACACCATCCTAAGACACAAAGGCCCTCATTACAACATTGGTGGTAAATCCCGCTTACTGCCGTGCAGAATACCGCCAACAAACCACAGCGGCTGCAGAAACCCTCTACAGCTATTACGACCCACAGCTCAGAATCCGCCAAAATCTAGACACCCACACAAGTCCGCCACACCAAAGGTCAGTGATAAACTGGCAATAACAAAACCTCCACCATCACGCCAACAGGGATACGCCCACACTATCACGACCCACGAATCCATGCGGTGGTCTTTCAACCGTGGTATTCCATTGGCAGTACACACCGCCGCACTCAAAATACACACACATTTACAAAACACTACCACATTGGACAATTCCAAATACACACACCTGGTACACATACACACACCACTCCCACACATCCAACACAATATAAAACACACACCCACATTACCCACAAACACTTACAACCAAAAATTTGGCAGAAGCAGAGAGACAGCAAAGCAAAGACCACACCAGCATACAGAGGCACACAACACCATCACTCACACAACATCCACGCACAAAACACTACACACCCCTAAACATCACCCCACACATCACAACACACACCACCTCACACATCACCCACACCACCCCATGGCACCGCAAAGACACCGCAGGTTTTCTGAGGAGGAGCTCAGGGTCATGGTGGAGGAAATCATCCAGGTAGAGCCACAGCTATTCGAATCACAGGGGCAGCACACCACCATAGCTAGGAAGATGGAGCTATGGCGCAGAATCGTGGACAGGGTCAATGAGGTGGGACTGCACCCAAGAACACGGGATGACATCAGGAAGAGGTGGAACGACCTACGGGGGAAGGTGCGTTCCATGGTCTCAAGACACCACATTGCGGTTCAGAGGACTGGCGGCAGACCCCATCTCCTCCCCCACAACTAACAACATGGGAGGAGCATGTCTTGGCTATACCGCATCCTGAGGGCCTCGCAGGAGTAGCTGGAGGAATGGACTCTGGTAAGTCAAATCTTTCACTACTTCATCCCCCACCCTACCTGCATGCTATCACATACCCCCACCCTCGCCCTCACCCCCATCACTCCAACTCCTCACATATGTCCCACTATCACAAACCACACATTCCAACACCAAGCCCTGCATGCAACAACAAAGCATGGACACCCATCACCAATGCACGTCCACTACACATACCCACACAGACCCCAAACAATTATCACACAAGGTCTTACACAAGAATGTAAGCACTGGGGTACAGGGTCACCCACCCATTGCACACCATGGCACACACAGATGCAATTATCATGCCTTTACACCCTGCAGGACCCCTACCCAATGTCACCAGACAGGAGGTTCCAGTCCACTCCCCCCACAGAAGAGGCCCACAGTGATGACAGCAGCTCTGTCCAACTGGATCTAGATGACCAGCCCGGCCAATCTGGGACCTCAGGACAGTCGGTTCCCCTGACACAGTCACAGGCCACCACAGAGCCTCCCCCTCAAGAAACACCAGCACAGCACCCACCCAGCGGGCCCGTACCTCTGTCCCTAGGACAAGTCAAACAGCAGTGTGTCCACCACTACAGGGAACCCAGGCTAACCAACCACCCAAAGAACAGCAGGGACCTGGGGGCAGTGGGCACAGGGTTCAGGGGACAGAGGCCCAGGAAAACCGGGGAACTGGGAGGTATGCTGTGTGACAGGGGGAGGAGAGGCCCAGGGAACCCACTCTCCACGAGGCCCTCTCCAACATCATGGGAGCGTACCATCATTCTTAGGAGACAATGACAATGGTACTGGCCAAATTTCAGGAGACCCAGCGGCTGCAGGAGGAACAGTATTTGGGGTTCAGGGAGGAACTCAACTCCATCAATACAACCCTGGGCACCATTGTAGGAGTGCTGAAGGACCTCGTGAACACCAGGAGGGACACTGTGGCACAACAAGGGGCCCCTGAATCTAGCCTGGACGGTGAACTGCCCACCACCTCCGCCGGCGCTAGTGGACAGGAGGCACTGCCACAGGACCACAACACCAGCCCCCCACCCCCTGCAGGTAGAGAACCACCCCGCAACCGGTCCCTGAGATCCAGGACAAAGACAGAGAACAATGCAAAGACCCCCGCCAAGAAATGAGACCACCCTGAATGTCATCCTTCTGTCCCACTTTGTCACCCTGTCCATCCTTAAACTGCCCTAGCTCCACTTCCTATGCCCCTTTGGACAATGCACCTGTGAGACTAATCGACTGGACCCTGCCATGAACATTAATCCACCATCAACCATGACCATTTTACAACCCCCTCCACTAGTTAGCACTTAAATAAACACCCTTGAACCAAAAAACAATCTGGAGTCAGTCTGGGCTTTCACAAATGTGTATTTGCAATAACCGCGGGAATCAGCAATGTCCATTCTATTGTCAACATACCTATGTCACACAGCTCTAGTCTATGAGGTAACATAGCAGAGGTCACACAGTGGGACCCACAGCTCTGAAATCAAAAGGGAAAGTGACAAATTAGGGTCCAGACACTGGGGTCCATACACTGGGTGAAAGTGACAGACAGATGAGAGGTCGAACAATTGTATCAGATGTAGGAGGCAGTGATGTCTTCTTACCTGTGTCTCACTGGAAGTATTGTTGGATCACGGTGTTTCTGTTGTCTATGTCCTCTTCTTCTGTTTCCTCTTCTTCACTGTCCACAGGCTGCACAGCTGCCACAACACCTCCTTCAGGAACATCCTCCTGCAGAAAAGGCACCTGTCGTCGCAAAGCCAAGTTGTGCAGCATACATCAGGTCACAATGATCTGGCACACCTTCTTTGGTGAGCAGTAAAGGGAACCACCTGTCGTATGGAGGCACCGGAACCTGGCCTTCAGGAGGCTGAAGGTCCTCTCTATAACCCTCCAAGTTCACTCATGTGCCTCATTGTAGCCTTCCTCTGCCCTTGTCTTGGGATTCCTCACTGGGGTCAGTAGCCATGACAGTTGGGGTAGACAAAGTCACCTGCAAATGTCGAGGGACAACTGTTAGACAAACACTAACCCTTAGGGACAACCCCAGACAACTATTCACACTATACAGGGTCCTTGTCCTCACCTAATAGCCACAGACGGTGCCTCTGGAGTTGCCCCATCACATAAGGGATGCTGCTATTCCTCAGAATGTAAGCGTCATGCACTGAGCCAGGAAACTTGTTGTTCACATGGGAGATGTAGTGGTCAGCCAAACACACCATCTGCACATTCATAGAATGGTAGCTCTTCCGGTTTCTGTACACCTGTTCACTCCTGCAGGGGCTACCAAGGCCACATGTGTCCCATCAAGGGCACCTATGATGTTGGGGATATGTCCCAGGGCATAGAAGTTACCTTTCACTGTAGGCAAATCCTCAACCTGAGGGAAAATGATGTAGCTGCGCATGTGTTTCAGCAGGGCAGACAACACGTTTGAGAACATAGGCTGGGACATCCCTAATGCTATGGCCACTGTTGTTTGAAAAGACCCACTTGCCAGGAAATGGAGTACTGACAGGACCTGTACTAGAGGGGGGATTCCTGTGCAATGACGGATAGCTGACATCAGGTCTGGCTCCAACTGGGCACACAGTTCCTGGATTGTGGCACGATCAAGACTGTAGGTGACTATTACATGTCGCTCTTCCATTGTCGACAGGTCCACCAGCGGTCTGTACACCGGAGGATACCGCCATCTCCTCACCTGCCCCAGCGGACGTGCTCCATGGATGAGAACAGCGATCAGAGGATCAGCCAACACTGAGGTACAAAAAAACAACTTTATTGCACACAATTGTCAATCCGCTATGTGCCTGTCTTAGTGTGTATGCAAGGCCTAGATATGTGTGACGCATTTAAAATTAATGCCATGTGGTCCCCTGAAATGGCGGCTGCCTGACCTGTAAGGTGGGACAAGGGGATATGAGGTAACTGTGCTGGCGTTGTACACCGTCGCGGTAGGCGGTCGAAGACCGTGGTGCAATCCTGCATTGGTTAACATTGGACCCTATGGGTCCCAGGAGCCAATGACGATGTATGCCGGTGGTGACGGTACGCACCGCCGCGGACGTGACCGTCATTTTCTCTCTGTTCACTCACTTGATACCTGATCTTCGACAGGAGAGGACCTACACTGCAAATGCTGCTGTGACCTCAGTCTGGAAGTGACAATGGCTCAAGTGTCTGGGAAAAGGGCCCCTGCCTTCACATCGGAGGAGTTGGAGGAACTAGTGGATGGGGTCCTCCCCCAGTACACACTACTCTATGGTCCTCCAGACAAACAGGTGAGTACACTGTGAGCATGCTGTATGGGCAATGCCTGTTTGGAGTGCTGTGGATGTGAGATGGGGGGAGGGGGTGAGGCGTCCATGATATGACCGTGAGTGTATGTGCGTCAGGGTAAGGGTGGGAACGTGGGACAATGACTGTGACGGTCTGGACGGTTAAAGTTTTTCCTTTTCCCCTGTACTATCCCTGTAGGTCAGCGCCCATCAGAAGAAGGATATTTGGCGTGCCATCGCCAAGGACCTCCGGACCCTGCGGGTCTACCACAAATAGAGCACCCACTGCCGTAAAAGATGGGAGGACCTTCGCCGCTGGAGCAAGAAGATGGCGGAGGCCCAGCTGGGTATGGCCTCCCAATGTGGGAGGGGTGCCCATCGCACCATGACCCCCCTGATTTTCCGGATCTTGGTGGTGGCGTATCCGGAGTTGGATGGGCGCTTGATGACATCACAGCAGCCACAAGGGGGTGAGTACCGTCACATCCATCTGACTCTGCGTGCATTGAAAGTGTCTGGGTGGGGGAGGTAGGCAGTGGGTTCCCCTTGCTAGGGCGAGCTTTGTAGACAAGGACCCTTTGTGAGGCAGGCTAAGTGGCACCCCAACCCCACCAGTAGTAAGAGCCATCTACACCTAGTCAGGCTCCTGTGACTTCCATGTGTGCAGCAATCGGGCATAGGCCATGTACTCCATGTCCCTGTGATAAATTAGGGAACTCTAAGTGCATGACGTAGTGAAGAGGGCTGCTGTGTCTGTAGTGTCCACCAACGGTAGCGGTGTTGCATACACTGAACATGTCTTTCTACTTTCTTTCCCCCACCCTTTTTGTGGTCTCCCTGTTCTTGTGTGCATTAACATCATCAGGCGGAGGAGCTGTGCCACCAGAGCAGGAGGGAGTTGCATCCCACATGGCCCTGGAGGGCGAGACTACGGAGTCAGAATTCACCAGTGGGACAGAGGGCGAGGGGAGGAGCAGAGACCACCGACACCGACTCCTCTTCTGATGGGAACTCTCTTGCAGTAATGGGCCCCTATGTGCCCCCCGCATCTACAGGTACAGCCGCCACCCCCCTACCAGCACCGCCCTCCCAGCAGCCCCTCAGCGCTGGCCCCTCAGCGTGTGGCCGCTCACCCAGAGGGTGGGCATCTCCTTTGCCCCAGGCACCTCAGGCCCTGCCCCTAGTCAGTCATGCTGCCCTGCTGCCCTCAGTGAGGAGGCCATTGACCTCCTCGGATGCCTCTCTGTTGGACAGTCTGCCATCCAGGGTGTAGAGAGGCAGTTGCAACAGACAAATGCATACCTGGAGGGCATTCATTCTGGCCAGGCAGCCCAACAGCGAGCATTTCAGACTCTGGCCTCAGCACTGATGGCAGCCATTGTCCCTGTGTCCAGCCTCCCCCCTCCAACTTCCTCCACCCAGACCCAATCCCCAGTACCTCAGCCTATCCCAAGCACACCATCAGACCAGCTTGCACACACCTCAACACACAAGGGTAGCTCTGGAAAACATAAGCACCACACATCCCACAAGCACTCACACAAGCATCAAACCCATGCACACATACCAACATCCACTGCATCCACTGTGTCCCCCTCCTCCACGTCTCCCTCCTTCCTCCCAGTCACATCTCCACTCACACCTGCATGCACTACATCTTCAGCCACTACCTCCATCACCAGCACGCTCATCACCACACACTGCTCATGTGCAGTCACCACCCCACTACCATTCACACATCCCCTGTGTCCTCTCCCAGTGTGTCTGTGAGCCCTTCTCCCAAAGTACACAAACGCAGTCACACACCCACCCAACAGCCATCCACCTCACGACAGCCTCCAGCACATGAACCTTCACCCAAAGTCAGCAAACGGACACCTCCTACAACCACTACCTCTTTCTCCTCTCCCAAACCACCTCCATCTACCCGTCCCAGTGTGTCTAAAAAACTTTTCCTGTCAAACCTTGACCTCTTCCCTTCACCTCCCCACCCCTTCCGACCCCCAGGGCCCGCCTTTCCAGGTCCCAACCCAGAACCTCAGCCACCACATCACTGGGCACAGTGGTGCCAGCAGTAACCGGCTTCTGGAGTGTGCCAAGAAGCAGGGCTGCCAGTGTCCCAAGGAGCCCGTCCAAGGACATTCCCCCACCTCCAAAACAGAAGACGTTGCTCACATCCCGGAGGACAAAACACCTGCCACCAAGGGCTCAGCCAAGACAACAGTTGGGAGTGGCAAGACAGCTGTGCCACCATCCAAGGTGGGGAAGAGCCTGAAAAAGAAAGGCAAGTAGCCGCCAACCTGCACGGCAGACAAGACCGCCACCACCACATGCACCGCTGCCACGGCCACTGCCGCCAGCACCCAAGATACTGAGCCCTTCACCTGCACCGCAGACACTGTGTCCTTCAGCAGCACGAGGTCAGTGAGCCCGTCACCAGCACCGCCGCTCATGACACCGCCACCAGCACCGAGGTCAGTGAGCCCCCCAGCAGCACCGCCGCTCATGACACCGCCACCTGCACCGAGGTCAGTGAGCCCCCCACCAGCACCACTGCCCAGTGACCGCCGCAAACACCGCCGCTACTGAGCCCGCCACCAGCACCACCAGTGGCAATGCCACATCCTGAGCCAGTGGCACCACCGCAGACATGGCTGCCATCCAGAGTGATCATTCGTACGAGGCTGGTGATCAGTTCCAGGGGCCTGGGCAGCTTCCGTGTCGCCCCACCGTCAGAACCAGTGGAGTATCACATCCACTAGCTCTGTCCTTGGCAGGATGAAGCACTCTGGGCAGAAAGCCCCCTCCAGAACCAATGGAGTATCACATCCACTACCTCTGTCCTTGGCAGGATGAAGCACTCCGGGCACAAAGCCCCCTCCAGAACCAGTGGAGTATCACATCCATTACCTCAGTCCTTGGCAGGATGAAGCACTCTGGGTGAAAGCCCCCTCCAGAACCAGTGGAGTATCACACCCACTACCTTTGTCCTTCCTTGCCAGGATGAAGCACTCTGGGCAGAAAGCCCCCTCCAGAACCAGTGGAGTATCACATCCACTACCTCTGTCCTTGGCAGGATGAAGCACTCTGGGCACAAAGCCCCTTCCAGAACCAGTGGAGACTGTTATCCACTTGACAGACTATGGCTTTGCACTCCCCAGGATGCAGCAGTGGGCAAACCACCCACTGGAGAGACTTCAGAGACTGTGGCTTTGCACTCCCCAGGATGCAGCAGTGGGCAAACCACCCACTAAAAAGACTTGAGAGACTGTGGCTTTGCACTCCCCAGGATAAAGCAGTGGGCAAACCACCCACTTGAGAGACTGTGGCTTTGCACTCCTCAGGATAAAGTAGTGGGCAAACCACCTACTTGAGAGACTTGAGAGACTGTGGCTTTGCACTCCGCAGGATAAAGCAGTGGCCAAACCACCCACTGGAGAGACTTGAGAGACTGTGGCTTTGCACTCCGCAGGATAAAGCAGTGGGCAACCCACCCACTGGAGAGACTTGAGAGACTGTGGCTTTGCACTCCCCAGGATACATCAATGGGCATGGAGCCCCCTCGTGGAGCTGGCGTTGTGCACTCATCCGGCTGAGGTGCCCCCCCTTCCCCTCCCCCTAAGGTGCCTGTTTTATTTCGATCTGATGCCTCTGCAGTGTTCTCTCCGTTTGGATCGGGTATCTTGTGTGGGCCTCGCCCATGCATTTTGGGCCCAGTGGTCCACGGACTATATAGGTGCAGTACCTGGACTTGAATTCTTGGTGTACATATTTGTTAATAGTGTATATACATTTTTGAGTAATGGATTTTTCTTGATTACATTTGTTCAAATCATTTCCTTTTGTCCTTGCGTTCTTTCAGGGGAAGTTGGGGGGGAAATGTAAAGTTTCAGCATGTATTTGTGTGTGTGTTGTTGTGGGTGAGGGTGGGGGTGTTGCGTGTTGCGTTTGTGTGTCACTCTCTTTTCCTTCCCCCCTCCCCTGTGTCGTAGGTGCAGTACTCACTGTGGTTGTCGCAGCCGTCAGTCGTGCTCCTGGTAGAGGAGCAGGAGGACAATCTCAGGGAGGATTTGAAGTTCCGGCTCCATGGCGTCCTGGTTCCTCGTGGGATGTGTAGAGGTGAGAGTTTTCCCTTCCAAGTCCTGTTTCCGACGTGTTTTTGTTCGCGTTGAATCCGCCCCGGAAAAGGTGGGGGATTGGCCTGTCATATAGTGTGGGCGGTACATTGTCTTCCGCCTGTCTGTTGGTGGTGACCGCCAAACTGTTTGTTTGTACCGAAGTGGCAGTCAGAGTGTTAAAGTGGCTGTCTGTGTTGGCGGTTTCCGCCACGGTCGTGATTCAATTTTTTTTTCCGCCAGCCTGTTGGTGGTCTTACCGCCGCTTTACCACCGACCGCCAGGGTTGTAATGAGGGCCATAGTTTGGTGTTTTCTTTTAAGGACAATTGCAGAGACTTTAGTGGATACTTTTATACTCATTGTTATTCATATGCATATTTAACGAGTGCCTCTCATCTGTATAATAGTAGTTGTCTGTTTGGTTAGCCATACAGTTGGGGTCTAGGGGTGTTGTCCTCCAAGAGTGCACCATGTGATATTTTGTGGAAAATCCTTAAATTTACCTCGTTGCTTTGAGCGCCATCTTTTCCCTTAATCAAACACCCTTTCAATTAGGGCACTTGTGAGTCACTGCCTGCCGCAGGCAAGCCACAGTAATGTGTGGCATCCCTTGGGGTTTCCCGGAGTGCTGTTGCTCTACCACACTCCCTGGTGGACATATACCTGCTGCCTGCCGAATTCTGCTCTGGGCTTGGGTGGATCACAGTAGCCCATCTTAAAACACTGATTTCCTTCCTGACAACAGGTGGATTTGTCATTTCTATGGTCAACATTCTAATTACAATGATCTTGAAAAATAATAAAGATTCTATGTCTTCCTCCTTCTACAGGTTCTCTGCAATTTTAAAAGGTGATGAAAACATTTACTTCAAGGTCTTGGCCACTTCCTTAGAAACAGTTTACCAGTCCTTATCCATCCAGACCACATCATCTTCTCAAAGGATCATCTGGTATTGGGCAATAACATAAAGCCAGTGGATGTTATTGACTGGCTGGAAGGTCTACTATGTCATAGCCAAGTTCAGCTTTGTTCCTTTTTCCATTAAGCAGATTTTGGTCAAAGGTCAGACACTTTCTACAAAACTCAGTGCTAGTAAGCTCATGTCTTCGAGATTCGTCTTTACACTTGGTGCAAGACAGGGCTGTCCAATGTCTTCTTTGTTGTTCATCCTGGAGATAGAACCATATGCATTCTGATCCACAATAACTCACTGATGAAGAGAATATGATCTGACTACATGCAATCCAAGCTTATTATTCTACATGCAGAAAACACTTCATGTTCACTCCATGATACAGTCTATATTTATGAAATAGTCTCAGTCTCAAGGAAGGACTACTATATAGAAGTGTATATGTTAATCTACCATGATTGCAAATCCAGAAACTACAAACAATATAAAATATGATGGCAAAGGTATATCTCAACCCCAAAATTTGCATTATTTGGGTTCCTGTATAACAGAGGATAACGTTACAGATGTAATATGTTTCATGCACATTAATAAAATCTTCAGGAGCGAATTTGGAAAACTCCACAAATATAAGATTCCCAGTTGAGCTCATACTTCCTTTGTCTGTAGTCTTGTGGATTATCAGCAAGAAGACAATTCACAGTTTTAGGGTGGGGAAAATATGCAACCACACAATTCCCTCCTCATCCTTTTCATTTTTTACTCTTCATGGAAGCATTTTTGCTTGTGGGGAATTTACGTCCTCTATTGTCCACACACTTCTGACTTTATGTCAATCGCAATATTCTCAATGGCCTCTTTCAAACCTGCCAACTTCTACAACAATGTAACTGTGTGTAAGAATGGGCGGGCCTTGGAGGAGTGAGGCTTAGTTTGTAGGCCAGGCTGAGGCCCTTCTATTCACTCTGACCCCTCCACAAAGAAAAAAAAAAAAAAAAAAAAAGGTTCTAAGCCTGTCACCAATGTCCTGGGGAGGTTTCACTGTCACACCCTTAATTGACATTGTCTGTACAGGCCTCCAAACAGGAGCTGAAATACCACGCTGTAAAGAGGTTTCCAGCTCATCGTTTGTGCCACCTTGTGATATTGGCTCTTTGGTGAGAGACTGTGTGAAGGTAACAGATAGTGTGGGTCACAGAGTGGCACTGTATTAAATGACATGTCTGCACTTCTCTGGTCCTCTCTTCAGACCACTCATCTTCCTATCCCTTTCCATAGTGATGACTGATAAAAATCATGGCGTCTTGCAGATTTTCTAGTTATGTGTTCCATCAGCATCCACATTTAGCAGCAGGTACTGATTAATTTGCGGATGGTATTTATTCCAACTCATAGCAACTTACTTACATGTGTAAACAATTTACGGGTATTTGGCACTAATAACAGTGGTAAAATGATACACCCAGGTGAAAGAAATGTCTCTTGTAGTGTATTTTCAACTGCATAGTTTCCTGAAGTCAGAAAGGTGTATCCAGAGTCGGAGGTGAAAAAGCTGGAAAGAGATCTCTTGGGTCTTCGTTAGAAGTGTCTGTTTTTTACTTACCTTCCTGGAATGAGCATTAGCTGCATCAACCCAGGGATACTAGGTTCTTTGTCATGCAGTCTTTAGAATTCAGTGGAGAAAACTGATCACATTTTCGACCACCTCAGAGCCGGTGGAACCTGTCACCTGTATCGGGGGAGGAGCGTGCGATTTTTGTGGCGGGGTATTGGTCAGGGAAGGGTTCAGTCTGGCCGGTGGTAGCATTTCTGCTCCCCTGACTGCTGTATAGGGAAGGTATAATGCGGGCTGACTCTGCTGCCTAGAAAAGGGTTCAGTGTCACGAGGTCTGGAATTATTGGATCAGATATTTTGAAAATAAATGAACCATTCCTGAACCATTCAAGGACCACCAAAGAATCATGCTCTAGCATGCTGCTGCTTTTATTACAGTAACCCCAAGATGCTAAGGCTAGGGATGGGAGGGCTCCTATTTTTTCATCGGAAGAATGGAAAGAAACCAAGCAAGGGGTCCTCTCAAAGTATCCTCCCCTCTGTGGTGATCCTGACACATGACATTAAAATCAGTAATGCAGCATGCATGGACATTTTTCAGGATATTGTCATGTGCTGATGTGCAATGCAGTAGGTGAAGACACAGGACATACTAGGACTACACTCCCAGCTCTATACAGGTTACCCCAGGCTAGTCGCACAACACAGGAGGGTCCTAGAAACAGCTTGATCTAACATCCATACTCAGATGGAGGCCATGTGCAGTAGAAAGGCCGTAAGCCATACCATACAAAAATATTATTTTGTCTGTGGATCGAACATTTTGCAGTCTCATGTCTTGTGTCTGATGTGCCTTTTTACCTGTATTATTTGTTGTCCTCTAAAATGTGTATCTGAATAAATGTAATCAATGTAAATATTTGTTAAATATAAAATGCATTTTGTTGTTTTTCATTTGTAGTATAACGTATTGGCACACAGGGACGTATAATAGCAAAAATCATCTGCACTTTTAAAAAAGTGTTCTGGGCACTATACGCATATGGCTCTATTTATTAAAAATTGGTGACTTATTATTGTTACATGCACTTAATACTCATGATAGGTTGGTGGAGGGGCGTCCTGTTTAACAGGATGAGTTTCCATGGCTTTTTATCTCGTGCCCGGGGACGTGAAAGCGGTGGAAGATCCCATAGAAGTGGCTGCTGAGTGACCAGGTGGTGTTTCTAGAGAGAGTATTCTGGGTGAAACCAACAATCTCCTCTACATTTCAGCAGGGAAGATAGTAGTGGGATTGCACACCACCCTCAGCTCATGGAGGAAAAAAAGCCTTTTGCAGATCTGCTCTTCACGCGAGCTGCTTTTTGAACAACATTTTTCTGCTAGAGAAGAAAGACAAGAGCTTTTGCCCTGTAATAAACTTGAGGGAGTTCAACAAATGGATAGTTTATCATCACTTCAAAATGGAAGGCATTCATCCATTGAGAGACATTCTACTTCCGAACTATTGGATGATCAGATTGGACCTCAAAGATGCATATCTCTCAGTCCCCATTTTTCCTCCTCACCAGAGATTTCTTCAGTTTTTGTGGAAAGGGCAGATATACGAGTTCAAAGCGCTCCCTTTTGGTCTATCCTCAGCTCCATGGTTTTATCAAACTCGTGAGTCCACTAATAGAATTCCTTTGAACCAGGGGAATAAGGATGATAATTTATCTAGATGATATTCTTCTGATGGACCAGTCCCTAGCTCAACTGAAATCCAATCTGAACACGACTATTGCGCTCCTCCAAAATCTCGGCTTTGTGATCAACAAATCCAAATCAGAACTAAATCCTACCCAACAAATAGTATTTCTAGGTTTCTTTATAAATTCTGTCACACCATCTCTCAGCCTTTCATTATCAAAACTTTCCAAGATTTGGAAAGAACTCAGGAAGGTTCTCAGAAGAGAGAGAATTTCCCTCTGCCAACTGGCCAGGATTGTGGGACTTCTATCCTCATCATTCCAAACCATCTTCCCAGGTCCTCTTCATTATCATGCATTAAAGAGATTAAAAGCTACTCATCTCTGAAAAGGTCTAAATTACTCAGAAATGATTTCCTGATCTGCAGAATCCAAAACGGAACTCAAGTGGAGGATAGACCACATGGAAGCTTGGAACAGCACAGCAATATTCGTCACATCACCGGACATGAATATAGAATCAGACGCCAGTCGTCTGGGATGGGGAGCCAGATGTGGGGAAATAATCATGGATGGCAGATGATCAGAGGAAGAACTCTCTTTCCATATCAATTGTCTAGAACTTGTGGCAGGATCCTTCTCAATCAAGTATCTCACGAACTACAATGTGTGTTGTTCCATTCTCCTGAGGATGGACAACATATCAGCAGTCCAATATATCAATCACCTGGGGGGCACTCGATCGAAGGCCCTCTCAGAACTAGCGAAGGATTTCTGGCATTATGGCCTTCAGAAACAGATCTCTGTAGTGGCAGAGTGTCTTCCAGGGATCAAAACCACTGTAGCAGAATGGAACTCCAGGAACTTCACAGACAACACAGATTGGAAATTTGATTGAAAAATGTTTCTAGCCCTGATGGAAAGATGAGGGCCTTGCAACTTAGATCTCTTTGCTTCCCATCTGAATCAGCAACCAACGAGATATGTCAGCTGGAGACCAGATCTGGAAGCAATAGCGATAGATGCTTTTCTTTAAGATTGGTCGAAGGCTCTTCGTTATGCCTTTCCCCCATTCATAATGATTCCCAGAGTAGCAGCTCAGGTAAGACATCAAACTGCATCCTTTGCTCTAGTGACTCCGATTTGAAAATCTCACGCAAGGTTCCCGGCACTAATGGAATTGTCTTGGGATCTCCCATTCAGATTACCAACATTCCCTTCGATACTTCTTGATCATCAAGGATCACGTCACCCGCTAGTTCTCCAAGGTCATCTTTGCCTCATGGCCTGGAGGATTTCCGGGGACGTTGGAAAAACAGACACCTTTCAAAAGAAGCTATTCACTTCACTCAACAGGCCTGGTCTACAAGTACTACCAAGACATATAGAGTGGCTTGGAACCGATGGAATCATTGGTGTATGGAGAAACATCTTGGACCCTTGGGGGTGGAACTTACGTATATCCTAAATGTCTTGGCAGAGCTGGCCCACTCGGGTCCAGCTTATCGTACCATTAATCCCTTTAGACCAGCCATCTCTGCAGGACATATCTCCATTAATAATAAACCAGTAGGTGAACATCCATGGGTATGTAAATTAATGAAAGGCATCAGTCTTTCTAAGGCCCCAGAACCCAGATATTCAGGACTATGGGACATTAACATAATTTTAATTTTTCTCTCCCAATGGCATGAGAATCACCTCTTATCTCATAAACAATTATCAGCTAAATTGGCTATCCTACTATGCCTCATTTCCTGTAAAAGAGTATCTGATGTTAGAGTCTTAGGTCTATCTGTTAGAGCCTTTACTCCAGAAGATGTTACTTTCACTATTTCTAGGAGAGCCAAAACCAATATCAGAGTGGTCTCTTATCCTGCTTTTCCGGATCATCCAAAATGATGTGTAGTTAACTGTATCAAGGCATAAGAAGACATGACACTGGATGTCAGACCTGCAGACGAGATTCAACTTCTCATTGACTTACAAAAAAACATTTAAAGCAGTTTCATCCACTACTATTGCCAGATGAGTTAGATGGATCATGACAGAGGCAGGTATTGATATTCATAGATTTGGAGCTCATTCCACGAGAGGAGCAATGGCTTCTAAAGCCATACAAGTAGGTAGTAGACTTGAAGACACCATAAATGCAGCGGATTGGTCATAGGAATCCACTTTCAAAAAATTCAATTTTAAACCCATTTTAGAACCTGCATCTCTGGTTGTCAGTAAGCTTTAAAAATGCATAATCCTCACCTCCAGTCCTGACATAGAATGACAAATGTCCTAGCTAACGAGAAGGAAAGTTACAATTCTATTAAGGACACAGAGGCGAGGATTATCCCACCCAGGCATTTGTTCTCCACAAAAGCCTCTCCCTCCCTTGAACTAATACCTCTCTTATTCGAGTAAGTAACCATCTTATTGCAGTGTCTTCAATGCTTTAAATACCTGACTGTTTGAATACAAATTAATCTTTGCATATCTCACGTTGAAAAAATGTCTTTCCCTTCATCATTGTATTCTCTTCTGTAACATAACAAAGTTATACAAAAAATTAGATAACGTGTTTATAATTTATTTTAGTTCCGCAGGCAATAGCCAAGGAATGGATTAAACTACCTTCACCTTTAACTTCCTTGAGGGAAGAATAGAAACAGAAAGGGACCTCATTTGTACTTATAGGCTGGACTGTGTTGTGATTGGACTGTTTACAGACTATAATATTATAAGCCTTATGGGACATGTAGTCTTTGTTTATCTTTTACTTTTTATTCTGTTCTTTGTATCTGCCGTGGAAATAAAGTGAAGAAAGTTATCCTTGCCTCTGCGTCCTTAATAGAATTGAAACTTTCCTTCTCGTTAGCTAGGAAATTTTTCATTGTATCAATACTGGAAAATGTAACTGTGATATGTGTTATCTTAACTTCACATGGAGAAATGGCTCAATGGGCACACGTGTTATAAATCACAACGCAGGGAAATGAGCTACAAACGAAGATTTATATTAGTACATGTATTATGTTCGTAGACTTATCTGACTGATGGATGGTGGAGGGTTGATTTGCTGCTTGAAAGATGTTGCTTGGTGCTAGCTGATGAATGGACATAGGGGGTGATTCTAACCCTGTCGGTCGGTGTTAAAGCGGCGGCCAACCCGCCAACAGGCTGGCGGTAAAAAATATGGAATTCTGGCCCTAGCGGGAACCGCCAATACAGACAGCCACTTTAACACTCCGCCCGCCACGGCGGTACAAACAAACAGCGCGGCGGTCACCGCCAACAGCCAGGCGGCAGACAATGTACCGCCCACCCTATCACAACTCACCAATCCGCCACCTTTTCCGGGGCAGGAGCACCGCCGATAAAAACACGGCGGAAACAGACTACGAACGGGAAAACGCTCACCACTACGCACTCCAGGAGGAAGGAGGACAGCATGGAACCCGAATTAAACATCCTACCTGCTCTCGTCTACCTTCTCATCTACCACGAGTACGAAGTCCGGCGCAGACGACAACGGTGAGTACTGCACCTACGACACACGGGAGGGGGGAGGACGAAAGGTTACGGGCACACACATATGCGACCCCCCCCCCCCCAACTATGTACACACCAATGCAGAGCAACAAGTCACAGTGACACCACCCAAACACCCCTGAAAAATGCTAGGACATAATCAAATTTGGAATCAATATTTATGTACCAAAAAGCTCCTGAAAAATATCGTACAACCATGAAAGATATTCACAAGAAAACAAATGACATACACATCAGTGTATAACTGAAGTAACAAGTCCTGCACATCCTACGAATTCATCATGTCCGTGGGCCAAAGTTTTGAGAAACAAGGGCAAAGCCCACACAGGAGACCTGAGTCCTTTGGAGAGAACACTGCAGGGGCATCAGATGTAAAAACTACAGGCACCTCAGGGGGAAGGGAAGGGGGGGGCACCACAGCCACATGAGTCCACGACGCCAGATCCACGAGGAGCCACCATGCCCACTGTACCATCCTGGGGAGTGCAAAGCCACAGTCTCTCAATGTCTCTACAGTGGGTGGGCTGCCCACTGTACCATCCTGGGGAGTGCAAAGCCACAGTCTCTCAATGTCTCTACAGTGGGTGGGCTGCCCACTGTACCATCCTGGGGAGTGCAAAGCCACAGTCCATCAGGTGGATGACAGTCTCCACTGGTCAAGGAGGAGGCATGGTGGGCACAGTGAACCATAAACAGTGATTGAGACGGCGGTGCCCAGCGGAGCGGTGCTTGAGAAGAAGGGCCCAGCGGAGCGGTGCCTGAGACGGCGGGGCCCAGCGGAGCAGTGCTTGAGATGAAGGGCCCAGCGGAGCGGTGCTTGAGAAGAAGGGCCCAGCGGAGCGGTGCTTGAGACGGCGGGGCCCAGTGGAGCGGTGCTTGAGAAGAAGGGCCCAGCGGAGCGGTGCTTGAGATGAAGGGCCCAGCGGAGCGGTGCTTGAGACGGCGGGGCCCAGCGGAGCGGTGCTTGAGAAGAAGGGCCCAGCGGAGCGGTGCTTGAGACGGCGGGGCCCTCTTCAGCGGTGCCTATCTTCACGGCGGGGCCCTGTTCAGCGGTGCTCTTCTCCGCGGCGGGCCCTCTTCAGCGGTGCTCTTCTGCACGGCGGGGCCCTGTTCAGCGGTGCACTTCTCCACGGCGGGCCCTCTTCAGCGGTGCCTATCTTCACGGCGGGGCCCTGTTCAGCGGTGCTCTTCTCCACGGTGGGCCCTGTTCAGCGGTGCTCTTCTCCACGGCGGGGCCCTGTTCAGCGGTGCTCTTCTCCACGGCGGGCCCTGTTCAGCGGTGCCTATCTTCACGGCGGGCCCTGTTCAGCGGTGCTCTTCTGCACGGCGGGGCCCTGTTCAGCGGTGCTCTTCTCCACGGCGGGCCCTGTTCAGCGGTGCTCTTCTCCACGGCGGGCCCTGTTCAGCGATGCTCTTCTCCACGGCGGGCCCTGTTCAGCGGTGCTCTTCTCCACGGCGGGCCCTCTTCAGCGGTGCTCTTCTGCACAGCGGGGCCCTGTTCAGCGGTGCACTTCTCCACGGCGGGCCCTGTTCAGCGGTGCTCTTCTCCACGGCGGGCCCTGTTCAGCGGTGCTCTTCTCCACAGCGGGCCCTGTTCAGCGGTGCTCTTCTCCACGGCGGGCCCTGTTCAGCGGTGCTCTTCTCCACGGCGGGCCCTGTTCAGCGGTGCTCTTCTCCACGGCGGGCCCTCTTCAGCGGTGCTCTTCTGCACGGCGGGGCCCTGTTCAGCGGTGCACTTCTCCACGGCGGGCCCTGTTCAGCGGTGCTCTTCTCCACGGCGGGCCCTGTTCAGCGGTGCTCTTCTCCACGGCGGGCCCTGTTCAGCGGTGCTCTTCTCCACGGCGGGCCCTGTTCAGCGGTGCTCTTCTCCACAGCGGGCCCTGTTCAGCGGTGCTCTTCTCCACGGCGGGCCCTCTTCAGCGGTGCTCTTCTGCACGCCGGGCCCTGTTCAGCGGTGCACTTCTCCACGGCGGGCCCTCTTCAGCGGTGCCTATCTTCACGGCGGGGCCCTGTTCAGCGGTGCTCTTCTCCACGGCGGGCCCTGTTCAGCGGTGCTCTTCTCCACGGCGGGCCCTGTTCAGCGGTGCTCTTCTCCACGGCGGGCCCTGTTCAGCGGTGCTCTTCTGCCCCGCGGGCCCTGTTCAGCGGTGCTCATCCAGCAGGTCAAGGGAGCCAGACCTGGCCTGGACTCCCTGCTCAGTCGCCCTCGGACCGTGACGTTTCTGGACCCTTCGGGGACGGACTCCTGGCCTCCTTAGTGTCCTCCTTCCCAGCAGGGATGTGACATGTGGGGTCCACCTCCTCCGCGCTCCTGCTGCCCTTCCGCTCCTTTGATGGGGCTCTCGGGCCCTTGCCTCCCCTAGATGGTGTGGGTGGTGAAGTGGCCGCACATTGCTCCTTGGGGGCAGCCCTGTCGGTCCTCGCACGGCGGCCCTTGTTTTTGCGGGTCCTCTGGCCGGGGGGGGGGGCTGGACGTGCCCTTGCTGCTGATCGATGTGTCACTGCTGGCAAAGGGTGGGCTCCAGAACCCATGCACAACAGTGACACCCGAAGCTGGGCTGGTGGTGGCTGCGTTGCTCTTGGGACTCTTTGAAGATGGAGGGGGGAGCTCATCGGAGGGCAAGAGGTCAAGGTTAGCCAGGAAAAGTTTTTTAGGGCCAAGGTAAAGGGTAGGAGAAGTGGAGATGGAAGTGGAGGAAGAGGAGGTGGTTGTAGGAGAGTCAGGTGTGCTGTCATTGGGTGAAGGTGCTGGTGCTGTAGGCTGTCGTGAGGTGGATGGCTGTTGGGTGGGTGGCTGCCTGCGTTTGTGTGTCTTGGAAGAGGGGGTGACAGACACAGTGGGAGAGGACACAGGGGACGTGTAAATTGCAGTGGGGGTGGTGACTGCACGAGTGTGGACTGTACTGGAGGGTGAGGTGGTGATGGAAGCACTGGCTGATGTTGGGGTGCATGCAGGTGTGAGTGTAGACGTCACAGGGAGGGAGGAGGGAGACGAGGAGGAGGGGGACACAGGGGTGGCAGTGGCTGTTGGCATGACTGCATCTGTGTGTTGCTTGGGTGAGTGTTTGTGGGATCTGTGGTGCTTGTGTCTGGATGAGCTGCTCTTGGGTGTTGAGGTGTGTGCAGGCTGGTCTGATGGTGTGGATGGGATAGGCTGAGGAACAGGAGACAGAGAAAGGCTGGAGGCAGTAAGAAGAGGGAGGCTGGAAACAGGGACAATGGCTGCCGTCAGTGCTGAGGCCAGAGCAGTGAACGCTCGTTGATGGGCAGCCTGACCCGAATGAATGCCCTCCAGGTACGCATTGCTCTGTTGCACCTCCCTTTGCACACCCTGGATGGCATTCAAAAGGGTCGTCTGCCCAACAATGAGCGTCCTTACCAGGTCAATGAGCTCCGCACTGAGGGCAGCAGGGGCAACAGGGGCAGGGGCAGGGGCTGAGGTGCCTGGGGCGAAGGAGACGCGCGCCTTCCTGGGCGAACGGGCACGGAGCGAAGACTGAGGGGCTGCTGGGAGGGCGGGGCTGGTGCGCTGGGTGGCGGCTGTACCTGTAGATGCGGGGGGCACGGATGTTGCCGCCACCGCTAGGGAGCTCCCATTCGAGGACGTGTCGCTGTCGCTGCTCTCACCAGCGGTCCCCGTCGTGGTGCTCCCCTCGCCCTCCGGATCACTGGTGCCCTCGGTGTCTGTTCCTGGGCCCACCGGGGCCTTGTGTCCTGCAGCTCCCTCGTGCTCCGATGCCAAATCTCCTCCGCCTGATGATGCTAATGCACACATGCACAAGAAGATGAAGAGAAAGGGTGGGGGGAGAAAAAAGAAGACCAGGTTGAGTGCATGCAATGTCAACACCGTTGGCGGAGAGGACAGACACAGGAGCCTAATGCACTAAGCCGCACATTCGGGGTACACTACTCAGTACTACTGACTAGGACAACAGGCCAAGAGACGTCAAACGCGCACATGGGAGATGCTGGACCTTCAATGGCTGTACTTGTCACCCTACAGAGGTGGGGGCCGGGGGCACAGGGCCATGCCTAAGGGAGAGGACTACACTACAGAAAGCGCCCTGGCCTAATGTCACCCACAGCCCTCCTCCCCCACCCAGACGCCTCCACTGCGCAGAAAGATAGGAGAATGTGCTGATACTCACCCCCTTGTGTCTGCTGTGATGTCTTAAAGCGCCCATCCAATTCAGGGTAGGCCACCGCCAGGATCCGGGACATCAGGGGGGTCATGGTGCGACTGGCACCCCTCCTAGGTTGGGAGGCCATCCCCAGCAGTGTTTCTGCGGTCTTCCTTGTTCCGCGGCGGATGTCCTCCCACCTCTTGCGGCAGTGGGTGCCCCGTCTGTTGTGGACCCCCAAGTTCCGGACTTCCTTGGCGATGGCACGCCAAATCTCGATCTTCTGATGGGCGCTGACCTATTTGACATGTACAGGGTGGAAAGGAGGAAATCATCAATGACCTGCATGTTAGATGTGATTGGCCCCCCCCACCAACTTTGCCATATGGCACATGCTCTCATCTGTCGGGCGTTGCACTCCTCATTCGCCCCCCACCCCACCAACTTACATCCACCCCAATCCACACAGGCATAGCCCATTCCATGTGCACCCGGTGTACTCACTTGTTGGTCTGGAGGACCGTAGAGTAGCGCATACTGGGGGAAGACCCCATCCACGAGCTTCTCCAACTCTTCAGACGTGAAGGCAGGGGCCCTTTCCCCAGTCGCAGCAGCCATTGTATCTTCCAGACCGAGGTCACAGCAGCACTTGCAGTATAGGTCCTCTCCTGTGGATGATCAGGTCTCGAGTGATTAATCAGATAGAAAATGGCGGTCACGCCCGCAGCGGTGCGTACCGTGGCGGTGCGTACCGCGACCGCCGGCGCACATCGTCATTGGCTCCTGAAACCCATAGGCTTCAATGTTAACCAATGCGGCTTTGCGCCGCGGTCTTTGACCGCCTACCGCCACGGTGTGCCCCGCCAGCGCATTGACCTCACATCCCATTGTCCCACTTCACAGGTCAGGCAGCCGCCATTTCAAGGGCCTACATGGCTTAATTTTGACTGCGACACACAGGCCTAGGCCTTGCATTGCCACACATACACGCCTTTCAACCCATTGCCATTCTTTAACTGTGCAAGCTGTCTGTACGTACCTGTGGTTTGCCTGACTCTGTGCTCCATGTTGTCCTTCCTAGGCACCGTCCGCTGGGACTTGCGATGAGAAGGAGGAATCCTCGCGTGTACCGACCGCTGGTGGACCTGTCGACAATGGAAGAACGCCATATAATACTTCGATACAGACTTGACCGTGCCACTATCCATGAACTGTGTGCCCAGCTGGAGCCAGCCCTGATGTCCCCCATCCGCCAACCCACAGGGATTCCCCCTCTGGTGCAGGTTTTGTCAGTCCTCCATTTTTTGGCAAGTGGGTCATTCCAGACCACAGTGGCCATGTCATCTGGAATGTCTCAGCCTATGTTTTCTAAGATTTTGAGCAGAGTGTTGTCTGCCCTGATGAAACTCATGCGGAGCTACATCATTTTCCCAGAGGAGGGTGACTTGCCTACAGTGAAGGGTGATTTCTATGCCCTTGGACATATCCCCAACATCATTGGTGCCATTGATGGGACCCATGTGGCTTTGGTACCCCCAAAAGACGATGAGCAGGTGTACAGAAACAGAAAGAGTTATCATTCGATGAATGTCCAGGTGGTCTGTTTGGCTGACCAGTACATCTCCCATGTAAATGCCAAGTTCCCAGGGTCAGTGCATGATGCGTATGTGATGCGAAATAGCAGCATCCCCTATGTGATGGAGCAGCTACAGAGACAACGTGTGTGGCTAATAGGTGACTCTGGTTACCCCAACCTGCCTTGGCTACTGACACCAGTAAGGAATCCCCGGACCAGGGCAGAGGAACAGTACAATGAGGCCCATGGGCGAACTAGGAGGATCATCGAAAGGACCTTTGGCCTCCTGAAGGCCAGGTTTAGGTGCCTGCATATGACTGGGGGATCCCTGATGTACTCACCAAAGAAGGTGTGCCACATCATCGTGGCCTGCTGTATGCTTCACAATCTGGCATTGCGACGTCAGGTTCCTTTCCTGCAGGAGGATGGTGCAGATGGTGGTGTTGAAGCAGCTGTGGAGCCTGCGGAGAGTGAAGAGGAGGAAGACTCAGAGGACGACACAGACAACAGGGACAGAGTAATAGAACAGTATTTCCAGTAGCACACAGGTAATAATCACCCATGCCATTTTACATTTCCTGAAAGCCTCCTGCATCTCAACTTTGTCGATTTCCCCCCAGACCTATAAACATGATGTTTGATTTTCCCTTCCCTTTTCTGTGCTGTATGAGCCACTGCGTGACCTCGGCTTGGTTGGCCCATGGACTAATGCTAAGTTACCTCGGTATGTGTAATTCACAATGTTAATTATACGTAATTGATATGTAATGTGTCATACATTTGTAAATAAGACAGGCTGAGTCCTGATTGATTTCAGTGCAATGTGTGATTTATTATTAGTGCATAGATATTGGTACATGATAGTGAAACAGTGATGGGTGGGGGTGGAGTAATGTCCATGGCGGAGTCCAGTTCTCAGTCTCACAGGTGCATTGTCCATATGCCTGTGGCAGGATGGAGCAGGGGCAGTTCAAGGTTGGACAGGGTGGCAATGTGGAACAGTGGGAGGACTTCAGGGGGTATGTGATGCTGGCGGGGGACTTGACATCCTACTCTGTCGTTTTTTTTTTATCTCAGGCTCCTTTTGCGGGGCGGTTGTTGTTCAGCAGGAGGTGGGGTTCTGGTGGGCTGTCGTTGTGGTGGGGCCTCCTGTCCACTAGCGCCGGCGGAGGTGGTAGGCTGTTCCTGTTCCTGGCTAGTGACAGGGGCCCTGTGTGATGCCACATGGTCCCGAAACATGTCCTCTATACGGTTCAGGGCCTGGACTATGCTCCCCATAGCGGTTGAGAGGTTGCTGAGTTGGTCGCTGAACCCCATGTAGCGTTGCTCCTGCTGTGCCTGGATCTCCTGGAACCTGGCCAGTACCGTCGCCATCGTCTCTTGTGAGCGGTGGTAGGCTGCCATGATGGTGGTGAGGGCCTCTTGGAGAGTGGGTTCCCTGGGCCTCTCCTCCCCCCCCTGTCGCACAGCAGCCCTCCGAGTTGCCCTGTTTCCCTGGGCCTCTGTCCCCTGGACGGTGTGCCCACTCCCACTGCCCCCAGGTCCCTGTTGTTGTTGGGTTGGTGGGTTACCCTGGGGGCCCTGCAGTGGTAGACACACCGCTGCTTGACCTGTCCTAGAGACAGAGGCATGGGCCCGCTGGGTGGGAGCTGTGCTGTTGTTCCCAGAGGGGGTTGGGTCTGCAGTGGCCTGTGTCTGGGTGAGGGGAACCGACTGCCCAGAGGTCCCCGATGGTCCGGGCTGGTCGTCAGGTTCCAGGTCGACAGAGCTGCTGTCATCACTAGGGGCCTGTTCCGGGGGTGGGATGGACATTTCTGGTCCCTCCTGACCGGTGTGTTGTCGTTCGGGTCCTGCATGGGGTAAGAGGGTATGGTTATTGTTTCTGTGTGTGCATTAGCTTGTGTTTTATGGGTGCCCTTGTCCCCCAGTGCTGGCATTCCCTTGGGGGAGGTGTTGTGAGGGTGTTTTGTGGGGGGGGTGATAGGTATGTGCAGTGGTCATGCTTAGGTGATGGGTGTCCATAGTTTGGGGGTGGCATGCAGGGGTTGGTGTTGGGTGGGTTGTGCTGGGGAGACATTCTCAGGGAGGATGTGTGCTGGGGGGTTGGGGGTGAGGGTGGGGGTTAGCATGCTGGGGGGGGTGAAGTGGTTGGCCTTGTACTTACCAGAGTCCATTCCTCCGTGTACTCCAGCGAGGCCATCGGGATGCAGGATGTTGAGTACCTCTTGCTCCCATGTTGTGAATTCGGGTGGAGTGGATGGGGGTCCCCCGCCAGTCTTCTGCACTGCGATGTTGTGTCGCGAGACCATCGAGCGCACCTTCCCCCGTAGGTCGTTCCATCGTTTGCGGATGTCCTCTCGATTTCTGGGATGCTGTCCCACCGCGTTGACCCTGTCCACGATCCGCTGCCAGAGCTCCGCCTTCCTTGCTATGGTGGTGTGCTGGACCTGTGAGCCGAAGAGCTGGGGTTCCACTCTTATGATCTCCTCCACCATGACCCGGAGTTCTTGGTCCGAAAAGCGTGGGTGCCTTTGTGGTGCCATGGGGTGGTGTGTATGAGGTGTGGGGTGGTGTATGTGATGATGTGTGTGTTGGTGTGTGGTGCTTTGTGCTTCTATGTGGTGTGTGTGATGTTGTGGTGTGCCTCTGTGTGTCTGGCTCTCTATTCTCTGATGTGTCTCTCTCTCTCCTTCGTCTCTGGTTTTTGTTGGTAGGGGTTTGTGGGTGATGTGGGTGTGTGTTTTATATGGTATTGGATGTGTGGGAGTGGTGTGTGTATGTGTTTCAGGTGTGTGCCTTTCAAATTCTCCAATGTGGTAGGGGTTTGTAAAGGTGTGTGTATTTTGACCGCGGCGGTGTGTACCGCCAATGGAATACCGCGGTTGAATGACCGCCGCGTCGATTTGCGGGTCATAATGGGATGGGCGTATTTCTGTTGGCGTGGCGGTGGAGGTTTGGTCTTCTCCAGTTTACCGCTGGCCGCTGATGTGGCGGACTGCAGTGGAGGGTGGATTTTCGGAGGTTTTGCAGTTGTGGGTCAGAATGTCCGTGGCGGCTGACCGCGGCCGCGGCGGTATTGTGGTGGCCTTCTGACCAGCGGTAAGCGGCTTTTACCGCCGAGGTCAGAATGACCCCCATAGTGTGGACACCAGGGTGCTGTTGTACAACTGAAGCTGTATAGAGAAGCATATATAGGATATGAAAATATTCCAACGCAAAAAGTGTGAGGGTATCTTAAATGGTTAATTTTACACAGTAAATAAACATACACAGTGTTATTCCATTGGTGACATTGGTAAATATGGAGAGTGCATTCAAACACACACATATCTGCTTATTAATAAAGTAATAAAATAAAAGAATTAATTTTGTGACAGATGTACCCAGTCATAACACGTATACGTTTCAAACATTAGACCTGCCATTTAGACATATTGAACGTGGAGTCCTTACTGTGTTAATAATTTATAATGTTAATATTACACCTATGTATAGAGAAAAATAGTTATAGAAATCACAGTTGTTCAGGCTGTATACTTATCAGTCAGCACTGGTTAGAGCAGAAGGAGAGGTGACGGGCAGGTGGCAGAGGGATTAACAACACAGGAACTGCAAAGTAACAGATGACATGGTAAGGATGAGCATGTTTGAGACGAAATTAATTACAATAAAGTTGTATGTTGAATTCATTGTATAAGCTTATATAAAGAAGATACAGTAATGGCTGTGTTTGGGTAAGACAAACTAAGATATTACATTGTCAAGGGTTTGGTTCTGATATTCGTAGCAGTGTTGCAAACCTTTGTCGGTGGTAGAGATGCATTTAGACCTAATGCCTTGTATTGCCCTCCGACAATATGGGCTACTCCTGCTCCAGTTGTTGCTACCAATGCACTTGATTTGCGATTGTTTCAATGAAAGATGGATGTGTGAAGATCAATATGCTTAATTTATATTTCTAATGTGGAGTATAATCTGAGTTTAGGGGACAGTGTGTGAGATGTGTGCCTGTCAGTGAGGGAGAAGGGCAATGTGGCTTCAGTGGGAAATTGAAATATAGTGGAAGGTAAATCGCAATTTGTGCTTTGTACAAATGATAAGGAATGTTGGCAATCGGAAACAACCCAATTCTGCAAATCCGGCCGTTTCCCACTACAAAAATGCTTTGTACATCAGGCCCTAGAAAGTTACAGTTCTCTTAGGTATACATGAACTATGATATACCACATGGGGAAAAGGCATGCCTACTGTATGTTAAGAGGCTTTGTAAGACGGTGGCTCATATTACAGAACATTTTCATAGTACAGAGCATCTGCAAGATGACAACCAACTGTATGGAGCATTTATTAAACAGTCGCTGCATTTTCATCGTATAGAGCTTTTTAAATTTGCTGGTTAAAATACCATTGCTATGCACAAAAAGTCCTCCATCAGCTTCAAGAGTTAGGATGAAAATCCATCTCATTCTTCCCTGTATACCAAAAAGTCTTTGCTTTCCAAAGTGGCGATTTTTTATCAAAAGCCTCATCCAATATGCCATAAAATACACCATGAATTGCATTTGAGAAATATAGCGTAAAGCTACTAAAGGTACATATGATTGATGATCTTTTTCGATCTGGCTTGTTAACTTGTTGTCATCAGAGTTAAAGCCAAGACAGCAAAAACAAACAATGACAAACAAATATGCCTGGCTTTAATGTGGCAACATATGACAACACCATTTGGCTATGCCCATATGTGCATATGCTAGCTCACTGAATCAATAACTATTGTCCTTTCCAGTGCTTTTTATTATTAATTGGGGTGGCAGCAGTAATAACCTAGTGTGGTCTCTGTACTGTGAAAACTCACAGTGAAACTTTCAATGTAGACACATGGAGAGATTCTGAATAAACTACTGAGGAAAATAATGCAGAGTTTAAATTCAGTAACCTGGTGATATCTCATGGGAGCATATCAGGGTGCAGCTTCTTGGGGCCGAAATGCTGCAGTGAGATCTCTGCTCTGTAAAGCTAAAGAGGCAATTGTATGTCAACTCACATGAAAAGCAAGTGTAATAGGTAGGAGAAGAGATAAGTTACACCAAGCTAAATATTCCAGGTAAACTATTACAAATTCTGGGAGGCATGAAAAGCTCACTGGCTATATTTGACCTCTGCGCACTTTACCCTTGCTTCTCAGTGGGAAAGAGTCTATGCTCCCCCTTTCAAGATGATGCAATTGGCATAACCCTATTTGGGATATTCAACTCACCTTTAAGCCCCTAATATATGGTACAAAGTGTTTCCAGGAACTGTAAGTTAAATGTTACAAGTGGACTTCAACACCTTTTGTGCCACCCACTACAGTGACAAGGTAAGCCTAACTGCCTGGCTGCCTGGCTGGCGGCGGTCTACTGGCGTGTCACTGCTGGTGGTAGCAGTGCCAATGTTATGTTGTGCCCCTAAATGTTTAATGATAAACGTGTCCTTACAGTGAAAAAGCTCTAAAAGCCATTTTACTGTAGCAGGGCTGACTGTTCCATAGGAAAGCATTGGGAATGACTATTACATTTAATAATGTTATCAACTGCTAGGAAGAAGCTACTAATAGACCTCTGAGCCCTACAGTGGTCTTCCCCTAATGTTTTTGCCTCCTTCCCTCCTTTTTTACTGAATTTGTTTTAAGTGTCCTTAAGACTCTGTGCACTTTACAACTGCTAACCAGGACTAAAGTGCTTGTGTTCACTCCCTTATACATGGTATGGTTGGCTTACTCCTATTTGCATTTTTAATTTACTTATACGTCCCTAGTAAAGTTGTATACCATAACCCAGTGCTGGTTAATAAAACGTTACTAGTGGGCCTGCAGCACTTTTTGTGCCTCCCACTTAAATAACCCCTTAAAGCATGACCTAGGCCTGTCATTGCAGCCTATAAGCAGTATTAAGCTGCCAATTGGACTTGGCAAAATAAACTGTTAGTAAGGCCTATGGGGGTCATTGCTACAGGGGACGGAGGAAGCACCGCCAACAGGCTGGCGGTGCTTCAGGGGCCATTCTGACCGCGGCGGTAAAGCCACGGTCAGAAAAGGGAAACCGGCGGTTTCCCGCCGGTTTTCCCCTGCCCCAGGGAATCCTCCACGGCGGCGCTGCAAGGAGCGCCGCCATGGGGATTCCGACCCCCTTCCCGCCATCCTGTTTCTGGTGGTTTTCACTGCCAGAAACAGGATGGCGGGAACGGGTGTCGTGGGGCCCCTGGGGGCCCCTGCAGTGCCCATGCCAGTGGCATGGGCACTGCAGGGGCCCCCTAACAGGGCCCCATTGAGATTTTCAGTGTCTGCACCCGTCGCACACCAGCAACTCCGCCGGCTCCATTCGGAGCCGGCTTCATCGTTGCTGGGGCTTTCCCGCTGGGCGGGCGGGCGGCCTTTTGGCGGTTGCCCGCCAGCCCAGCGGGAAAGTCAAAATGACCGCTGTGGTCTTTTGACCGCGGTACGGTCTTTTGGCGGTCACCGCCTGGCGGGCGGCGCCCGCCGGCCGCCGGGGTACGAATGACCCCCTATATCTCTCTTATTGTTTGGTATGTCACCCTTAAAGTAGGCCCTAAATAACCCATATTGCAGGGTGTATTTAAAATGTTGGACTTTAGTTTGCTATGTCCTGGTCTTGAAATACTCCCAGATTCATTTTTTACTATTGTGATACCTACCTCTCCAATAGGATAACATATGGTTACCTTATTACATTTAATAAGTGAGAACGTTTGCTTGGGAGCAGGTAAAATTGTCATGTTTGTTGCCAAAGAAATTGTAATTTAAAATCCTCTTTAATGGTAAAGTCGGATTTTTAATCACAATTCTTAAATTCTACTTTTAGAAAGTTGTCATTATCTTGTCCCCAACCATTCGGTGTCCGCATCCTGTTTCTTGGGTCACATGTTTAAGCGTAGTTGGCAGTTTCCCTTTGTGTATTCCTCTAAGACAGCCACACAACAGAGGAATTGGTTGTGCAGAGCTGTGTACGGCCCTACTTGCAAGGGCTGGTTGGCAAGCCTTCAGATTAAGGGGGTCATTACAACATTGGCGGTAAAAGCCGCTTACCACCGTGCAGAAGACCGCCAACACACCGCCGTGGCCGCGGAAATCCGCCACAGCTATTATGACCCACATCCCGAAATCCGACAAAACTCAGACACCCACACAAGTCCGCCACACCAAAGGTCAGTGATAAACTGGCGAAAACAAAACCTCCACCATCACGCCAACAGAAATGCGCCCATGCTATCACGACCCACGAATCCACCCGCCCGTCTTTCAACCGCAGTATTTCATTGGCGGTACACACTGCAGCGCTCAAAATACACACATATCTCCAAAACACCACCACATTGGACAATTCGAATGACACACACCTGATACACATACAAACACCACTCCCACACACTCAATACTATATAAAACACCCACCCACATCACCCACAAACCCCTACGACAACAATTGCGACAGAAGGCCAGAGAGAGACACCACCATCCACAAACTAGCAGCCACAGGCACTCAACACCACCACCAACACAACTTTCACGCACAAAACACCACACACCACTACATATCACCACACTTATCACCACATACACCACCCCACACATCACCTACACCACCCTATGGCACAGCAAAGACACCCCAGGTTCTCGGAGGAGGAGCTCAGGGTCATGGTGGAGGAAATCGTACGGGTAGAGCCACAGCTATTTGGATCACAGGTGCAGCACACCTCCATAGCTAGGAAGATGGAGCTATGGCGAAGAATAGTTGACAGGGTCAACGCAGTGGGACAGCACCAAAGAAATCGGGACAACATCAGGAAGAGGTGGAACGACCTACGGGGGAAGGTGTGTTCCGTGGTCTCCAGACACAACATTGCGGTACAGCGGACTGGCGGCGGACCCCCACCTCCTCCCCCACAACTAACAACATGGGAGGAGCAGGTCTTGACTATTCTGCATCCTGAGGGCCTCGCAGGAGTCAGTGGAGGAATGGACTCTGGTAAGTCAAATCTTAACTATCATATCCACCACCCTACCTGCATGCTATCAAATACCCCCACCCTCGGCCCCACCCCTATCACTCCAACTCCTCACAAATGTACCAATATCACAAACCACCCATCCCAACACCAAGCCCTGCATGCAAAAACAAAGCATGCCCACTGCACATACCCATAACACCCCCCTCAACCATCATCACACAAGCCTACACACAGGAATGCTAGCAGTGGGGTACACGGTCACCCACCCATTGCACACCATGAAACACACAGATGCAATAATCATGCCTTTACACCCCTGCAGGACCACTACCCAAGGTCACCAGACAGGAGGGTCCAGACATCTCCACCCCACCCACAGAAGAGGCCCACAGTGATGACAGCAGCTCTGTCCACCTGGATCTAGATGACCAGCCCAGACCATCGTGGGCCTCGGGACAGTCGTTTCCCCTCACACAGGTACAGCCCACCACAGTCCTTCCACCCTCTGGTAACACCAGCACAGTACCCACCCAGCGGGCCCATACCTCCGTCCCCAGGACACGTCAATCAGCTGTGTGTCCACCACTACAGGGACCCCAGGATAACCCACCACCCCAACAACAAGAGGGACCTGGGGCAGTGGTAGTGGGCACACGGTCCAGGGGATGGAGGCACAGGAACACAGGGGAACTCGGAGGGCTGCTGTGAGACAGGGGGCAGACAGGCCTAGGGAACCCACTCTCCACGAGGCCCTCTCCTCCATCATGGGAGCATACCACCACTCCCAGGAGATGATGGCAACGGTACTGGCCAAGTTTCAGGAGACCCAACGCCTGCAGGAGGAACAGTCTTTGGGCTTCAGGGAGGAACTCAGAACCATCAGCACCGCCCTGGGCACCATCGTAGGGGTGCTGAATGAGATACTGAACAGCAGGAGGGACACTGTGGCACTCCAAGGGGCCCCTAACACTAGTCAGGACGACGAACTGCCCACCACCTCCGCCGGCGCTAGTGGAAAGGAGGCACCGCCACAGGACCACCACACCAGCACCCCATCTCCTGCAGACGGAGAACCACCCCGCAAGCGGTCCCTGAGAACCAGGAACAAGACAGAGCACGATGCCAAAACCCCCGCCAAGAAATAAGACCGCCCTGATTGTCATCCTACTGTCCCACTTTGTAACCCTGTCCATATTGGAACTGCCCCAGCTCCATGCCCATATGGGCAATGCACCTGTGAGACTAATAGAGTGGACTCTGCCATGGACATTCCTCCACCATCACCCCTCACAATTTTACAACCCCCTCCAATATTTAGCACTGCAATAAACACCCTTGAAGCACAAAACAATCTGGAGTCAGTCTGTGATTTTGAAAATGCGCATTAGCAATGACAGTGACAAAATGCGTTCTCAAATGTAATGTCAACATACCTATGTCACACATCTCAAGCCCATGAGGAATCTAAGCAGATGACACACGTTGGAAACCACACCTGTGAAACCGTAATGGAAATGTACAACTCAGTTACCATATACTGGTTGAAATCGACAGACAGGATAGAGGTAGAAGTGTGAAAGTACTTGTAGTAGGCAGGAATGTATTCTCACCTGTGTGTCACTGGAAATATTGCTGGATAACTGAGTCCCTGTTGTCAATGTCTTCTTCATCTGCTTCCTCCACATCACAGTCCACAGGCTCCACAGCTGCCACAACACCGTCATCTTGACCATCCTCCTGCAGAAAAGCCGCCAGTCGTCGCAAAGCCAAATTGTGAAGCATACAGCAGGCCACGATGATCTGGCACACCTTCCTTGGTGAGTAGAATAGGGAACCACCTGTCATATGGAGGCACCTGAACCTGGCCTTCAGGAGGCCGAAGGTGCATTCGATCCCCCTCCTAGTCCGCACATGGGCCTCATTGTAGAGTTCCTCTCCCCTGGTCCTGGGATTCCTCACTGGGGTCAGTAGTCATGACAGGTTGGGGTAACCAGAGTCCCCTAATAGCCACACCCGGTGCCTCTGGAGTTGACCCATCACATAAGGGATGCTGCTATTCCGCAGGATGTAGGCGTCATGCACAGAGCCAGGGAACATAGCATTTACCTGGGAGATGTACTGGACTGCCAAACATACCATCTGTACATTCATCAAATGATAACTCTTCCGGTTCCTGTACACCTGTTCACTCCTGTGGGGGGGGGGACCAGAGCTATGGGTACCATCAATGGCACCTATGATGTTGGGGATATGTCCAAGGGCATAGAAGTCACCTTTCACTGTAGGCAAATCCTCCACCTGAGGGAAAATGATGTAGCTCTGCATGTGTTTCAGCAGGGCAGACAACACTCTGGACAACACGTCCTAGGTCTGTGTGACGCAGTTGGTAATTAGGCCATGTGGGTCCCTGAAATGGCGGCTGCCTGACCTCTAAACTGGGACAATGGGATGTGAGGTAACTGCGCTGGCGTTGTACACCGTTGCGGTAGGCGGTCGAAGACAGCGGCGCAATGCTGCATTGGTGAACATTGGACCCTATGGGTCCCAGGGGCCTATGACGATGTACGCCGGCGGTGATGCTACACACCGGCGCGGACTTGACCGCCATTTTCTATCTCTTCAATCACTCAATACCTGATCTTCGACAGGAGAGGACCTACACTGCAAGTGCTGCTGTGACCTCGGTCTGGAAGAGACAATGGCTCTTGCGTCTGGGGAAAGGGCCCCTGCCTTCACTGCAGAGGAGTTAGAGAAGCTCGTGGACGGGGTCCTCCCCCAGTACACGCTACTCTACGGTCCTCCAGACCAACAGGTAAGTACACAGGGAGCACGTTGTATGGGCTATGCCTGTGTGGAGAGGGCTGGTTGTAAGAAGAAGGGGGCACAGTTCTGCATGCATGAAGGACTGTGAATGCATGTGCCACATGGCAAGACTAGGGATGTGGGCCACTAACTTTGACGGTGCAGTTGCTAATGACTTCTCTTCTTCCCCTGTACATTTCATGTAGCTCAGCGCACACCATAAGAAGGATATTTGGCGTGCCATCGCCAAGGACGTCCGGACCCTGGGGGTCCACCACAGACGAAGTACCCACTGCCGGAAAAGATGGGAGGACATTCGCCGCTGGAGCAAGAAGATGGCGGACGCTCAGCTGGGGATGGCCTCCCAACGTGTGAGGGGTGCCCGTCGCGCCATGACCCCACTGATGTTCCGGATCCTGGCTGTGGCCTACCCTGAGTTGGATGGGCGCTTGAGGGCATCACAGCAGACACAAGGGGGTGAGTACAACATCATTCTGCGGACTTTGGATGCAGTAAAGGTGTCTGGGTGGGGGAGGAGGGCTGTGGGTTTCCCTAGGCCAGGGCGAGTTCCATTGGCTAGGCCCCTCCGTGATCCAGGCCATGTGGCACCCCACCCCACCTCTGTAGAGTGCCAAGTACAGGTAGACATGCCCCTGTGTCATCTATGTGTGCAGATGTCGACCATAGCCATGTAGGCCATATCCCAGGAACTGCATCTGTAGAGCCCAACAGCGCGGTGTAGGGAAGGGGGCTGCTGTGTCTGTATTGTCCGCCAGCGGTAGCTGTAAGCCATGCACTCAACCTATCTTTCTTCTGTCGTCCCCCCCCCTTTTTGTGATCTCCCTGTTCTTGTGTGCATCAGCATCATCAGGCGGAGGTACAGTGGCACCGGAGCACGAGGGAGCTGCATCCCACATGGCCATGGAGGGCCACACCACGGACTCGGAATACACCAGTGAGATGGAGGGCGAGGGGAGCTTCACGGCGGTCACAGGATCTGCAACCAGCGACACGGACTCGTCCTCCGATGGGAGCTCCCTTGTGGGGGCGGCAAAATCTGTGCCCCCCACTTCTACAGGTACAGCCGCCACCCCCCCTACCGGCACCGCCCTCCCAGCAGCCCCTCAGCCTTCGCCCCGTGCCAGCTCACCCAGGAGGGTGGGCATCACCTTCGCCCCAGGCACCTCAGCCCCTGCCCCTGTCACCTCTGCTGTCCTCAGTGAGGAGGCCATTGACCTCCTCAGGTCCCTCACTGTTGGGCAGTCTACCATTTTGAATGCCATCCAGGGTGTCGAAAGGGAATTGCAACACACAAATGCATTCCTGGAGGGCATTCATTCTGGTCAGGCTGCCCTTCATCGAACCCTGCAAACTCTGGCTTCAGCACTGATGGCAGCCATTGTCCCTGTGTCTAGCCTCCCCCCTCCAACTTCCTCCACTCAGACCCAAACCCCTGTACCCCAGCCTATCCCAAGCACACCATCAGACCAGCATGCACACACCTCACCACTCAAGGGAAGCTCAGGCAAACATAAGCACCACACATCCCACAGGCACTCACGCAAGCATCACACACATACAGTACAGACACAGCAACATCCACTGCCTCCACTGTTTCCCCCTCCTCGTCGTCTCCCTCCTCCCTCCCAGTCTCGTCTACACTCTCACCTGCATGCACTACCACTACAGCCACTACGTCCCACACCAGCACACCCACCACCACACCCCGCTCACGTGCACTCACCACCCCCACTACCATTTACACGTCCCCTGTGTCCTCTCCCAGTGTGTCTGTGACGCCCCCTCCCAAAGTACACAAACGCAGGCACGCACCCACCCAACATACATCCACCTCACGACAGCCTCCAGCGCATGCACCTGCACCCAAAGCCACAAAAGTTACACCTCCTACAACCACCTCCTCTCCCTCCACTCCCAAACCTCCTCCAGCTACCCGTCCCAGTGTTCCTAAGAAACTTTTCCTGACCAAGCTTGACCTCTTTCCCACCCCCCCTCCAATTCATAGGTCCCGTACTAGCATCTCAGCCAAAAAATCTCCGGGACCAGTGGTGCCTGTTACAGGTAAAAAAAATGTAAATTAGCACTTGTATAGCGCACTACTCACCCGTTAGGGTCTCAAGGCGCTGTACTCATACCGCTATGGAACCCCTCCTGGCTTTTCCCTGTGAGGCGCCCACTCCTGAGCACCCCCAGGGTGAAGCCAGGCGTCCAAGCGCTGTTGGGGCCGTTGTGGAGATTAAGCACGCTATTGCCCAGAGTTGCAGAGTGGGACCCATGAACTAGATTAGGCACCGAGGCGAGAATTATCTGGTCAAGGGGAATTGAGCCCAAGACTGCCGAAGCGGGACTTGAACCCTGGTCTTGAGCCAGATCTCTGCTTCAGGGTCTGCCGCTCTAACCATTGAGCCACACTTCTCCACGTATGTGGAGTTCACCGGGCACCAGGGCAGCCAATGTGACATGGAGCCACAGCACAGCCAGTCCCCCCCCTGTGAAGCACCAGAAGTTGGACAGTGCCCGGCGGGAGAGGGGGAAGACTCCAGCTAGCAAAGCCGCTCACAAAGGTCCGGGGGGAGTGTCGACTCAGCTGTGACTCCTCCCAAGGTGGGGAAGGGGCAGAAGAAATCACCAAAGTCTGGGAGGAGCAGCACGGCGGAGAAGACCGCCATCATCCCCGCTACCCAGGAGGCCACCGCCAGCCCAATCGTCACTGCCCAGGAGGCCACCGCCAGAGTCAGTGCCCAGGAGGGCAGCCCGATCGTCACTGGCCAGGAGGCCAGAGTCAGTGCCCAGGAGGGCAGCCCGATCGTCACTGGCCAGCAGGCCACCGCCAGAGTCAGTGCCCAGGAGGCCACCGCCAGCCACAGCCCAGCTGCCCAGGAGGGCCCCGGCAGCCACAGCCCTGCTGCCCAATGAAGGACCACCAGCCCCAGCCCAGCTGGGCAATGAAAGACCGTCAAGGCAAGCACCGCTGAACAGGGCAAGCACCGCTGAACAGGTCAGAAACTGCTAACTCAAGCATTGCTGAACAGGGCAAAGACCGCCATGGTAAGCACACTCAAGCACCGCTGAACAGGGCAAAGACCGCCATGGCAAGCACCGCTGAACAGGGCAAGCACCGCTGAACAGGTCAGAAACTGCAAACTCAAGCACCGCTGAACAGGGCAAAGACCGCCATGGCAAGCACTGCTGAACAGGGCAAGCACCGCTGAACAGGTCAGAAACTGCAAAGTCAAGCACCGCTGAACAGGGCAAAGACCGCCATGGCAAGCACCGCTGAACAGGGCAAGTACCGCCGAACAGGGCAAGGACCGCCAACTCAAGCATCGCTAGCCCATGAGCGGCAGGGGCAGTGACGCAACTGGGACCGTCACGGGGTGAGTGCTGCACTGTCTGTCCTTGACAGGATGAAGCACTCTGGGCACCAGTCCCCCTCCAGCACCAGTGGAGAGATGCATCCACTCCGTCTGTCCTTGACAGGATGAAGCACTCTGGGCACCAGTCCCCCTCCAGAACCAGTGGAGACATGCATCCACTCCGTCTGTCCTGCACAGGATGAAGCACTCTGGGCACCAGTCCCCCTCCAGAACCAGTGGAGACTGTTATCCACTTGAGAGACTGTGGCTTTGCACTCCCCAGGATGGAACAGTGGGCAAACCACCCACTTGTGAGACTTGAGAGACTGTGGCTTTGCACTCCCCAGGATACATCAATGGGCATGGAGCCCCCTCGTGGATCTGGCGTGGTGCACTCATCCGGCTGAGGTGCCCCCTCTTCCCTTCCCCCTGAGGTGCCTGTTGTATTTCTGTCTGATGCCCCAGCAGTGTTCTCTCCGTTTTGATCAGTTATCTAGTGTGGGCCTCGCCCATGCATTTTGGGCCCAGTGGTCCACGGACAATGGCTTGTGCATTACCTGCACTACTAATCGTGGTGTATATTTTGTTCAATGTGTATATATATGTATGTAGATATTTGGTTACTTCATTTTGATATATTACAATTGTTCCACTCATTTCCTTTTGTCTTTGAATTCTTCTGGGGGGGTTGTTACTGTAATGTTTGGATATGCATTGGTGTGTGTGTTGTAGTGGGTGAGGGTCGGGGTGGGGGTGGGGGTGTTGCGTGTGTGTGTCCCTGTCTTTTGCCTCCCCCTCCCCTATGTCGTAGGTGCAGTACTCACAGTTGTCTTCGCCGCCGGCGTTGATGATCGTCGTATAGGAGCAGGAAGACTAGTGCAGGAAGAATATGGAGTTCAGGCTCGATGGTGCCCTCCTTCCTCGTGGAGTGTGTAGAGGTGAGCGTTTTCCCTTTGAAACGGCTGTTTCCGCCGTGTTTTTATCTGCGGTGAATCCGCCCCGGAAAAGGTGGTGGATTGGTAGGTTGTGATACTGTGGGCGGTACTTTGTCTCCCACCTGTCTGTTGGCGGTGACCGCTGCGCTGTTTGTCCGTACCGCCATGGCGGTCGGAGTGTTAAAGTGGCTGTCTTTGTTGGTGGTTTCCGCCATAGTCATAATTCCCATTTTTTTACCACCGGCCTGTTGCCGGTCTTACCGCCGCTTTAACACCATCCGCCAGGGTTGTAATGACCCCCTAAGTCTCAGGGACAAAAAAGGCTCCAACCAATGTGAACCTGTACCTGCACCCAGCCCGAGTCTTCCCCCTCAAAGTGGGGCCCCTTCAGTCCTTGACCCTTGAAAGTGGTGCTAAAGTTCCAAGATAGCCCAAGTCCAAAATTTGGAACTTAGAGAATTGTCTGCCAAAATGTGCTCTGAGAACCAAAAAGAGACCGGGATATACCTGCTTGCCGATCTGCCCAAGGTAGCATCACCGGTATGCCTGACTTTGCTGGAGCTCCAGACAAGTTCTCTGCAACAGCAAATCCTGTTCATCAACTCCTAGCATTAGGTAGATCTGGCCTCGCAAATCCCTTGTTGGCTACAGCCTACATCTTTGTCCCACTCAAACACCTCCGGCTGCCTTGCCCTATTGAACTTTACCTTCTTGGATATTTTTCTTGAAAAATTATTTTAAGTCTGAAGGTAAGCGGAGGCTGGGCCCAATCCAATTTGTGTATCCGATCCGCCCTCCATCGCAGTCGGCCATAACTTTCGACTTTACCCTGGTCTTGTGCGACTAGATGACTGCAGTTGGTGCTTTGATGTTTTAGGCACTATTTAATTTTCAAAATTTTTAAATTCCGCCATTATGCTGTGTTTAATTGCTCATGATTCATGGCAAAATGGTATTAACAGCACTCAAGAATATTGTGACCAACCAGAATGTGGGCAGCCCTTCCATGAGCTATTTATTATATTTGTGCTATTTTATTGCCACAAAAAGTATCCTTGCTTCAGAAATTGAAGCAAGGGCACTTTTCATGCTGAAATATAGTGATAAATGACATATTTGCAGTGTGCATAATTACATGTACGTTTCTTGAAATTTCATATAATTATGCTGAAGTAAAGTGTGCCAATTTTGCACAACTCTAAAAGGCATCCAAGTTCAAATAATGCACGTGGTAATTGCATATAATATTTTCACATCTCTGAGGGTGAGTGTGACTCATCTTTATTCCTTAACTGATTACATATTTATATTTTCACAGCCTTGAGAAAGTCGCAGATAGACATACCCTAGGGGGTGAAACAAGTGTCGGCTGTTGTCCTCCAAGTGTGCATTCATAAATATCTTCTGGATTTAATGTCTTGATCCAGCGTATGAATTTTAAAACACAATCTGGTGATGGTGCAAATTTTGAACATATATACTGGATCTATGGTGGGTCTATCAATCTTTCTTCTGTAGTCTTAAGAAACTCTTTTGAGGGAAATGGCTCCATACCTCATTTGGTAGCCCACATTTGGACTAAAAGTGCATTTCACTGGATGAGAGAGTTGGACCACTGGAATACTGTTTCTCGAGTTGCTAGCATGTCTCTCTCCTAATAAACCCATAATATCAAGATTTAATTCTTAAATATATTATCATGAAGTATAACTCATGGCAGATCATCAAAAGCGATAAGAACTAAGAGATAGTGGACTTAATCAAGTCTTTGATGCAACAGGTGCTGGCAAAAATCATTTGAACATTGGTAATCCGTTTTCTGCTAAAAATACTTTTCAAGCTCTAAAACTAGCAGTTAAAAAAGAAACATCTAAATGGTGGGAGGCAGGCTCACTAAAGAAATACATTGGACATGACCTCATACCTAGAGGCCTTAGGATTTTGATTGTTCCACCTATAGAAACTACATTTCAGGAGAGACTCAAACAATGGGATGCAACTTTACAGAGAGCTTCGAACAATATGCTATGACAATTGGTAGACATAGCACAAGAAGAATTTGAACAATACCAAGAGGAATTAGATATGCTCAACAAATGGATTGAGGAAGCCAACTGGGGTGACATTACCAAGAAAAACGATTATATTCTAATAACATTATTGATGAATACGAAGAAGATAGAATTCAAAGGAAAAATAGGAAATTTAGATGAGATTTATCTGACTATCAACTTGGCTGAGTTATACATCTTTTGGAAGAAATATGATAATATAAAAACATCAAAGTCTACTATTGAGCTACCTAGTTGCTCTGAGACAATACCATCATCAGAGGTGGAATAACCAGAACAGACAGAAATACGCCAGGCCATAAGACCAGGAGTACATTTTTACGAGGGAGTAAAAAGACATCGCTTGGGCACAGCACAAGACAACCGCCTAAGACCACCAAGTTCCATAATTCCAGAACCAAGTACATCTGGCATACAGAAAAGGGCTTGAAGCAAGGAAGCCAGGAACAAAATCTAAATGAGGAAGTAATTGCTAATCTCTCTGATAAAGTTCTTACTAGACCACAGGTTGAGATTTTGACAAAAGGGCTCTCATTTTGTCTAACTTCTGGATGGGCTCTAGATCGAACCACAATTGCTTTGTTTAAATTTACCAGAAAAAAGAAATTAAAATCCTTTTTTACTGCTCAGGAACTAAAAACGACTAGACATATACATCAACCTATTACAAGCAACCTAACAGCCTGGGGTTTGGTAACAGTTCATCTATTTAGTAATCTTTCTAGGACTGATAGTTTTGAACAATCTCTAACAGAGATAGCATCAGAACTTGGTATTGACACCTCACATTCTAAACAATCAAGACTACCTATGAAATCCACCTTTGCACTGATACTACTATCTGACAATACTATTGACCTCTTTTTTAAAGCCATGATGGTGGATGTGGGTCAGGAATGTCAAAGATATGCTAGGAAATAAAAATATTTGCTCTTGAACACTAATTACAAAGAAAGACAGACTATGTGACCTACAGGATGATAACACAGTTATGATCAAGGAATCAGACAAAAGGGGTAACATTGTCATTCTCAATAAAGGAGACTATCTTCATGAAGCTAATCAACAAATTAATGATACTACCTGCTATAGGAAGTTACTGCAAAATCTGACACAGGAGGTACAAAATAACTTAGAAGAACCATCGGATCACTTGTATTCGAGAGAATTACTTACCTTGAAAGAAAATACCTATTTGTTTGCAAAACATCCCATTACTTTATACATTATACCTTCTACCTAAAATCCATAATGGTGGCTTTCCAACGAAAGGTAGACGGATCATTGAAGGTATTAGCTCTCTCTGTTCCAATGTAGGTACTTTCATTGACTCAGAATTACAGCCCTTCATGAACAATTTACCTTCCTTTATTAAGGATACAAAAGATATACTTCAGAAACTTCAAAATATTCACTGTCAATCAGACTACATATTAGCAACTACAGATGAGTCCAGTTTATACACCTCAATCAAACATCAAGATGGTATTGAGGCAGTACAGAGATGTCTATTAACACGATCAGTACATCTCCTAGAAAGAAATGAAAGGATTATTGAAATGTTGACCTTTTGCCTTAAAACAACTTTTTCTTGTTTAAAGGTGAATATTACCTTAAGCAACAAGGGACTACAATGGAAGCTCCCTTTGCACCCCCGTATGCTTGCGTCTTGATGGGTGAAGTGGAAAGATACTGGTTATGGAAGGAGAATACGGAGGACCTATCAAATCACATTATCTTTTGGGATCAGTACATAGACGATATTCTTCTCATCTGGCAAGGCCAAGAATCCCTTCTTCAACATTTTTTGCGGACTTTGACACCCAACAAATGGGAAATGTATGTGATTTATCAAATCTCAAAGGAGTCACTTGAATACTTGGATGTAACTCTTTATATTGATCAAAATCACCTGCGTACTTTTTTCATAAAAAAGAAACGTCTGCCAATTCTATCCTTCATGCTTCTAGCTGTCACTCACATAATACAATAGTAAACATTCCATGAGGAGAATAGACGGGCTAGACAGAACTGCTGCATTATGGATGAGTATGAGGCAGACACAACTGAAATTAATGAACGTGTCTCTCGGAGAGGATATAACCGTTCAAGATTAATTCATAAAAAAGAACACTTTGCCAAAATAGATCGAAATGAAATCTTAAATAAAAACAAGACCCCTACAACTCAGACACCTATTCGCTTTTTTACTATTTTCAGCAATGGTCACCATGTTCCCAAATACTACAAAAACATTGGTATCTGCTTACCAAGAATCCTTTCATTTCTCAAGATATTCAACCATTTCCACAAATGTGTTGTAAAAGAGCACCTAATTTTAGAGACAAAAGCTGTCCTTCATTTTACCAGGAAAATAAAGCAACTAAACATTTCTTGAAACCAGTTTCAGGTATTTACCCTTGTGCTAACTGTTCAATCTGTAAACTCGGTCTGTCTAAGTCAAAAGACATTAACATCAATGGTCAATATTTTGCAATACGCAATTTCATCAACTGTGAAAATGCAAATGTAGTATACCTTATTAATTGTCCTTGTGATAAGTCCTACATTGGAAGAACAACCAGGTGTTTAAAACTATGGCTACAAGAACATTATTGCAATATACAGAAGAGATGATTTGGGACTTCCACTAGTGGAACATTATGCATGTTGTCATCCTAATGCAAGAACCTTTACATTTTGTGGTCTCCTAAAACTAAAACAACATCCTCGGGCGGTGATCTAGAACTGAAGCTGCGACATTGTGACAGTGCCCTGATTATTTGCTTTGATACAGTCCGACGTGGTGTTAATAAATATGCAGAATGGCATTATTGGCTCCTCTAATGAACCGAACTATGGAGACTAAACAGCCCATTCTGCTCTCTGTGTGAAAACTGCATGGTAACAGGAATTCCAAGTATAGGAGGTTGTTTATCTATATAAAGACATTATTTGCTTCTATACATGAAAATGTTGCACATGTACAAAGATATCACTTGTTTCTACACAAAGAGATTATCTCTTTCTATTTTGTTTTTGTTGGGTGTTAATGCTGGTTAGACTGCTATCCATTACTTTATTCTGTTTCCATAAAATCTTTTTCAACAATAGTATTCAGGGAGACCCCTTTTCCATTCATAGGGTTTTTATATGTCAGCTCATGTAGAGACAATAAGAGGATGCATTTACCCAGTCAGGATGCAAATTATTTAATAATTATTTACAACAGTTGTATTATATTGTCTACCTATAAGTCAGGGACGCTATCACTTTATACTCATGTGCTCTGTACCGGTTAGTCCTCTTTGGACTAAGAAAATAAAGGTAGGAAGTTCTATCTGCATTAATGAAAATGGTGCTGGTGGTCTTTTTCGTCAATACTCGACTCTGGGACCCAACTTGTGTTCCTTACATCTAACATATCGCCATTTCTAGAATATCTATTTCAGTTTTGTATATACTGTAGGATGATCCATAATTGGAGTTAACCCTCCACTCCTTTATCTTGATAAGATCATATTTTCTATCTTTGTTTCATCGCACATTTTTGTGGCCTCATCCTCACGTTTATGCTATGTTTTGATAGTTGCCTCTTTCCATCATGGCGGCCATGACAGAGGCCCGGAATGATTCACATCCCGGGCGATGATAACAAAAAAAGGACGATAGATCAGTTACTATGAATATAACGCTAGGATAAAACGTCATTATCTACCTCTACACTGTATGAGAGACAACACATTTTCTGAACTATTCTCATTTTCTGATTTGATTCCAGTGTTATTCTATGTTTACCAAAGTTCTCCATCATGACTGCCAAAAAAGAGGTCAAGGGTGACCTATACTCTGGGGCACGACAATAAAAGTAGGACAACATGCTTGTTCCAACAAATATGGCGCTGGACTACAACGCCAAGCCCCAGTTAGGGATTCACCCCAGGACAAGCTTTTCTCTTCAGCATGACACTATGGCCCTCATTAAAACCCTGGCGGTCGGTGATAAAGCGGCGGTAATACCGCCAACAGGCTGGTGGTAAGAAAAATGGAATTATGACCACGGCAGAAACCACCAACACAGACAGCCACTTTAGCACACCGACCGCCACAGCGGTAGCAATAAACACTGCGGCAGTAACCGCCAACAGCTAGGCGGAAGACAATATACCTCCCACAGCATTACAACAGGCTTATTTCACCTTTTCTAGAGGGGTACCAACGGCATCAAAAGAATGGTGGAAACAGTACACTGAAGGGAAACGACTCACCTCTCGACACTCAAGGAAGAACCACGACGCCATGGAGCCCGTGCTGCACATTTTTCCAATGCTGGTGTACCTCCTCATACACCAGGAACACGAACGCCGGCAAAGATGACCACGGTGAGTACTGCACCTAGGAGACAAGGGAGAGGGGGAGGAAAAAGAGAGTGACACGCACGCAACACCCCCACCCCAACCCTCACCCCCCACCCCATACACACAAACAGATGCAACAACGTTACATATACACCCCGTAACCCTCAGGAATAAAGCAAGGACAAAAAGAATAGATTAAAATGAGTGGAATAGTACCATTTTAGATAAATACGTACTTAAATAATAAACAGTATGTACAATAAGTACAAAAGGAGGAACAATTCCCACTCCAAAATGTCCGTGGCCCACAGGGCCATAACACATAGGCCAAGACCACACTTGACTCCTGCCTCAATACGGAGAGAACACTGCAGGGGCATCAGGTCGAGAACACACAAGCACCTCAGGGGGACGGGGGATTGGGGGCACCTCAACTGGAAGATGGTACAATGCCACTGGCCTGGAGGGGGCTCCATGCCCACTGCTTGGTCCTGGGGAGTGCAAAGCCACAGTCTCTCAAGTGGGTGGTTTTCCCACTGCTTGCTCCTGGGGAGTGCAAAGCCACAGTCTCTCAAGTGGATGGCTTGTCCACTGGTTCTGGAGGGGGCTTTGTGCCCAGTGTGCTTCATCCTGGAAGGTGCAAGGTCACAGTCTCTCATCTGGGTGTCACACCGACAGGTGTTGCAGGAGCCAGGACGCACTGCAGCCCATGTAATCACTACTACACACTGCTCAGCTGCGGTGACGGCTGCTCAGTGGATGGCAGTTGCGCTGCAGGTGGTGGTGCTGTCAGTGGTGGGGAGAAGCTCCAGCCCTTCCCCTGCAGCCTCGGACGGCTGCCCACTGGGGCTGCTGCTGCTGGCATTGGTGCTGCTGGAGGGGCAGGTGGCGGTGCTGTCTGCGGTTCAGGTGGCGGTGCTTGCTGCAGTGCAGGTAACGGTGCTGTCAGTGGTGGGGGGAGACTCCAGCCCTTCCCCTGCAGCCTTGAACGGCTGAAGCGCCATGGCTAGTGTTGTGTGACCCTTCCTGCCCTTGGTTGATGGTGGTGCCTCCTTGCTTCTGCCAGCTGGTGTTCTTTTCTTGCTGACTGGTGGTGCCTCCTTCCCCTTGCTGGCTGGTGGTGCCTCCTTCCCCTTGCTGGCTGGTGGTGCCTCCTTCCCGTTTCTGCCTGGTGGTGCCTCCTTCCACTTGCTGGCTGGTGTCCCCTTCATGCCCTTGCTAGGTGGCAGCCCCTCCTTGGCCTTGGCAGGTGGTGCTGGCACACTGGCTGTGCTGACGGGTGTCCCCTTGGAGCCTCTCACACCTGCAGTAGCTGCAGAATCCACAGTGGCCTTGGTTTGGTTGGCTGAGGTGCTGGGCTGGGTTCTGGCACCCTGGCCCGATGTGAAGGACAGGGGGAGGGGTAGAGAATAGGTCAATGGTGGCGAGGAAAAGCTTCTTAGGGACACTGGGGGGAGAAGAGGTTGAAGGTCTGGGAGTGGAGGAAGAGGGAGTGGTTGTAGGAGGTGTCAGTCTGATGTGTTTGGGTGCAGGTTCATGGGTTGGATACTGTTGTGAGGTGGATGGCTGTTGGGTGTCTGAGTGCTTGCCTTTGTGTACTTTGGGAGGAGAGGTCACAGACACAGTGGGAGAGGACAAAGGGACATGTGCATGGATTGGGCGGTGGTGACTGCCAGTGAGGGGCGTGTAGTGATAGGCATGCTGGTGATGGAGGTAGTGGATGAGGATGTAGTGCATGCAGGTGTGAATGGAGACACTACTGGGAGGGAGGTGGATGACGAAGAGGAGGGGGACCCAGTGGAGGCAGTGGATGTTGGTGTGTCTGCATATGGAAAGTGCTTGTGTGAGTGCCTGTGAGATGAAGTGTGGTGCTTGTGTTTGCCTGAGCTACTTCTGTGTGTTGATTTGGGTGCATGCAGGTCTGAAGGTGTGCTTGGGATAGGCTGGGGTTGAGGGGATTGGGACTGGGTAGAGGACGTTAGAGGGGGGAGGCTGGAGGCAGAGACAATGGCTGCCATCAATGAGTTGGCCAGACCCTGGAATGCTCTCTGTTGGGCCGCCATGCCAGAGTGAATGCCCTCCAGGTATGCATTTGTTTGTTGCAAATGCCCTGCTAGACCCTGGATGGTATTACGTATGGTTAACTGCCCAACAGAGAGGGTACTCAGGAGGTCAATAGCCTCCTCACTGAGGGCAGCAGGGCTGACTGGGGCAGGGCCTGAGGTGCCTGGGTCGAAGGAGATGCCCACCCTCCTGGGTGAGCGGGCACGGAAAACATGCTGAGGGGCTGCTGGGAGGGCGGTGCTCGTACAGGAGGTGGCAGCTGTATCTGTAGTTGGGGTGGGCACAGAGGCGTCCACCACCCTCAGGGAGCTTCCATCGGAGGAGGAGTCGCTGTCGGTACTGTCCCCTCCTGTCTCTGTCGTGGTGCTTCCCTCGCCCTCTGTCCCACTGGTGCCCTCACCGTCGGTGGATTCGGCCACAAGGCCCATGTGGGATGCAGCTCCCTCCGTCGCCGGTGCCTCTGCTCCTCCGCCAGATGATCCCAATGCACACAAGAACAGGGTGACAAAACAAAAAGGGTGGGGAACAGACAGAGGATACACTTGGTCAATGCCAGCAACAACACCACAGTTGGCATACACAACTCACAGGGAACAGCCCTATACACTAGGCCATGCACTACCAGTTGCAATGCTAGTCACTAGCCCATGGGGAACAATGCCTAACACGTTAACTGCACACCTGAAACCCACAGGACACTGCCCAGTAGTAGATGCCCACCAACATCATTGTGGTTGGAGTGTATCTGAGCTTGCCCATCATGGAACCTACCCTGCCATGTTTGCCCTGGCCTAGGGGCACCCACAGCACACATCCCACACCCAGGTAACGCTTGAATGCGCGCAAAGCCAAGAATCTGAATCTGTACTCACCCCCTTGTGGCTGCTGTGATGACTTCAAGCTCCCATCCAACTCCGGATAGGCCACCGCCAGGATGCGGAACATCAGGGGGGGTCAGGGTACGACAGGCACCCCACCCTCGTTGGGAGGCGAGCCCCAGCTGGGTCTCCGCCGTCTTCCTTGCCCAGCGGCACAGGTCCTCCCACCATTTGCGGCAGTGGGTGCTTCGCCTGTCAAAGACCCCCCGGGTCCGCACCTCTTTGGTGATGGCAAGCCATATACCCTTCTTTTGATGGGCGCTGACCTGCAGGAAAAATACAGTTGAAAAGGGATTAGTCATACTGTCCGGACTGTCATACTCATGGCCCACCATATCCCTCCCATCCCCTTACACACCGACATTGACCACCATACATGCAGCACGCTGCCCAGGATCCCTCAGCTCCCCCTACACGAGGCTTACACACACAGCACTCCATACATTCATGTCCCATGCATCATGCTCACAATGTACTCACCTGTTGGTCTGGAGGACCATAAAGTAAACGGTACTGGGGTAGGACCCCATCCACCAGTCTTTGCAACTCCTCCGAAGTGAAGGCATGGGCCCTTTCACCAGACACTCGAGCCATGGTCACTTCCAGACACAGCTCACAGCAGCACTTGCAGTGTAGGTCCTCTCCTGTTGAAGGTCAGGTAGCCAGTGAGTGTACAGATAGAAAATGGCAGTCATGTCCACGGAGGTGCGTACCGTCACCGCCGGCGTACATCACCATTGGCTCCTGGAACCCGTAGGCCCCAATGATAACCAATGCGGTGTTGCATGGCGGTCGTCGACCGCCGCCCGCAACGGCGCACAACGCCAGCAGACATAGGCACATCAACTGACTTACAAGTTCATATACTGTTTCTGTAAAACAAAAATTGCATGTTAATGTGAATATGACCTTCTGCTCACCATTTTTCAACCTAGAGTTCAACCACTCAGGATGGATAGGAGATGGAGATATTCCCCCGTGTACAGACCCCTGGTGGATCTGGCGACAATGGAGGACAGGCCCATTATCCTTAACTACAGACTTGATAGGGCCACAATCCAAGAGCTGTGTGCCAAATTGGAGCCAGACATGATTTCAGCTATCCGCCACCCCATAGGTATCCCCCCTCTAGTACAGGTCCTGTCAGTGCTCTATTTCTTGACAAGTGGTTCCTTCCAGGCAACAGTGGACAGTGGCCATGGCATCAAGGATGTCACAGCCTATGTTCTCAAATGTGCTGACCAGAGTGTTGCCTTCCCTGATGAAACACATGTGCAGCTACATCATATTACCCCAGGATGAAGATTTGGCCACAGTGAAGGCTGACTTCTATGCACTGAGACATATCCCCAACATCATTGGTGCCATTGATGGTACACATATTGCCTTTGTCCCCCCCAGGGAAATGAACAGGTGTTCAGAAATCAAAAGAGTTTTCACTCTCTGAATGTGCAGATGGTGTGTTTGGCAGAGCAGTACTTCTCCCATGTCAATGCAAAGTATCCTGGCTCTGTGCATGATGCCTTTCTCTTGATGAATAACTGCATCGCATATGTGATGTCTCAACTCCAGAGGCACCGAGTGTGGCTAATAGGTGAGCCCATGGTCCCCACCCAGTTGATGTAGGTATATGGGTGTGGGGTTGGCCCTAAGGGTGAGGGTCTGGGTAACAGGTATCCCTCGATATTTACAGGTGACTCTGATTACCCCAACTTCTCATGGCTACTGACCCCAGTGAGGAATGCCAGGACAAGGGCAGAGGAACGTTACAATGAGGAACATGGGTGAACAAGGAGGATCATTGAGCTCCCCATTGGCCTCCTGAAGGCCAGATTCAGGGACCTCCATCTGACAGGTGGATCCCTGTACTACTCACCCAAGAAGGTGTGCCAGATCATCGTTGCATGTTGCATGTTGCACAACCTGGCCTTGAGACACCAGGTACCTTTTCTGCAGGAGTATGAACCTGGGGATGGTCGTGTGGCAGCAGTGGAGCATGTGGACAGTGACGAAGAGGAGGCAGAGGAAGAGGATGTGGACAACAGAACTACAATAATCCAACAGTACTTCCAGTGACACACAGGTAAGACACTGTAACTTCACTTTTCATTGCAGTTTTGTGTTGGACATTGTGCATGACAGCCTGATTTCCCTATTTCAGGGGCCACTTAGTGTTCCCTTTGGCATCTCTATTTTCAGATACCTGTGCCCCTCTCTGGCTTCTGGTGTGTTTACTGCTGCCCATTATAGGTCATACCTATGTAAATATAACATTTGAATTGCAATGTTTATAGCTTGTTAAACAAATACATATTTCAATCAATTGACAGACCCCATACTTGTATTTGTTCTAAGGGTGTTTATTTCTGTGATAATAAGTGTGGGGGGTATTGCAATGGGCTGGGTTGATGGTGGAGAAATGTCCTGGATAGAGTCCAGTCTATTGGTATCACAGGTGCATTGTCCAAGGGGGCATAGGAAGTGGAGCAATGTCAGTTCAAGGTGGACAGGGTGACAGAGTGGGACACAAGGTTGACAATCAGTTAAGTCCTATTTCCTGGTGGGGGTCTTGGCAATGTTCTCTGGCTTCTGCCAGGAATGCAGGGACCTTTTGCGTGGTAGTTCTCCTTCTGCAGGGGGTGGGTGCTGGTGGCCTCTTGTTCCAGTGGTGGGGCCTCCTGTCCACTAGCGTCGGCAGAGGTGGAGGGCTGTTCTTCGTTGTGGCTAGTGTCAGGGGCCCGTTGGTGTGCCACTGCCTCCTTCATGGTGTTGGCCATGTCTGCCAGCACCCCTCCAATGGTGACCAGGGTGGTGTGTAGGTCCCTCAGGTCCTCCATGATCCCCAGGTACTGTCCCTCCTGCAGCTGCTGGGTCTCCTGCTGCTTGGCCAGCATCTGGCCCATGGTCTCCTGGGAATGATGGTATGCTCCCAGGATGTTGGTGAGTGCCTTGTGGAGAGTCGGTTCCCTGGGCCTGTCCTCCCCCTGTTGCACAGCAGTCTTCCCAGCTTCCCTGTTGTCCTGTGCCTCTATCCCCTGAACCGTGTGCCCACTGCCACTGACCCCAGGTCCCTGATCGTCCTGTGTTTGTGGGGTTGCCTGGGGTCCCTGTAGTGGTGGGCACACTGCTGATTAACCTGTCGTGGGGACAGAGGGATGGGCCTGCTGGGTTGGTGCTGTGGTGGTGTTTCCTGAGTGGGGAGGCTGTGTGGTGGTTTGGGAATGTGGCTGGGTCACTGACTGTCCAGAGGTCCTTGGAATAATTCCAATAGACAAGTGAAAAATTTAGATTTTTGGGCTATATATATTCATGATGCACAATCCTTTTTGGTAAAATGTGACAGTCAGGCCCTCGGATGCTAGATTTGAAATACCATTGGAAAATTGCTAATAAAATCAGTTATTAGCATATACTTGCAAAATTGGAGATTGGACATGTATAAGAACAGGTTTGGTGACCGTCACTTGAAATTGTACACTTTCGTACTTTCTAAATTATTTTAAATAATGCTATTACTATATATATTTCTTTTGTATAGATTGTGTATTCTTGTCAACTAATACGTCCTCTTGAAAAAATTAAAAATGGACATACCCCTGTGATACTTGATAGATATGATATGACCTTGTCTGTAGTCACCCTACCTGACTTAGAGTATTGCGGTAGCATGCGGCAAAGGTTAAAGGAGACAAGGTTTTTTGTCTTTTCTTGGTATGGGCTGTTATTTTATATTCACACACCAATGGTCTCTCTTGGTTGCAATGATCCTCCAACAAATTGCTTTACAAAAGTTGGCTAAAATCTGTCAGCACCTGTCCTACCAACAATCTATGCATTTAACACTGAATGACTAACCAATAATATATGAATGATATATAGATATAATTAATTTCTTTGTATTTCTTTATCATTTTTCACATGTGGTGGTTTATCATCTCTTTCTCTTCTACAATTTCTCTTTTATTCCGCACCATACTTAATAGGAAAACCTTGGAATCATTAGTTGTCTTTCCTTTTCACATCTCTGAAGGTGAGTGTGATTAGCTCCCTCACCTTTATTCCTTAACTGATTCAATTTTTATATTTTCATTACCTTGAGAAAGCCCCATATAGTCATACCCTAAGGGGCAAAACACGTGTCGGCTGTTGTCCTCTAACTGTGCATTAAAAAAAATCTTCTGGATTTAATGTCTTGATTCAGCGTATCAATTTCAAAACACAATCTGATGAAAGTGCAAGTTTTGAATATAGATACTGGATCTATGGTGAGTCTATCAATCTTTCTTCTGTAGTCTTAAGAAACTCTTTTGCGGTAAATTGGTCTATACCTCATTTGATAGCCCACATTTGGACTAAAAGTGCATTTTACTGGACGAGAGAGCTGGACCATTGGAATACTGTTTCTCAAGGACAACAATGTTATGCCTGTAAAACTTTGCAGACTCTGCCTTTCTTCGTAAATAAGATGTCTAACACAAGACGATTTTGCAAATCTGTTGATCTCATAGCAACTATTTCCGTATCCACGAGCAACACTGCTCCAGCATAATCAGTAGACATCCTGACCACAATTGTTGACAACTTTCTAATCTTGACATCATTCAAAATCACACCAACCAACGGAATAAACGCATCAAATATATCATCTGTAATTTCAGCTGCACTAGCTCCTCTTCTTGTCCTGGATTTAGGTGACTTGTTCCAAACTGGATTATCAAAATTGTCCACATGGTAGTTTTTCAGACATACAACCCCAAAATAACATGTACCATACCAGCCTTTCGACAACTTATAATAGGCATTTTTCCCACAAATGAAATAAACAGCTGGTGTGGAAGGGTCCTGTCCATTTAAAATGAAAGTCGAAACACTTCTAAACGAAAACACATTTCTGCATTCACTAGTCCCTACAAACCTATTGTCGGTCTTTGACTGCAGCCTGTTTATACATAGCTTCCCTAAATGTTGCCAGTCTAGAGCTACGCATCCTTGTGTATTACCACCTGCAAGATGGGTAGCACCTTTCTGCCAATCCTGTAAAACTACTCCTTTTTCTATTTTGTTTTTCATGGCTTATCTCCAGCCATCCACTTGGTTAGTGAAATCTTTCTCTACTTGTCTGAGAATGCAGATTAAATGATTCTTATGTGCATAAGCAGTTCCAACAGTTAGGGTTGGTTCAAAGAAACCTTCCACTATATTTATATTTTTAGCTTAAGCAATACTACTCAAATACTGGTTATTAGGCAAAAATTAAAACACAAGATCAACATTAGAACATAAATATTGTATAAATTCTAGGTTATACAATCAGGTTAATTAAAGACTGCAACTAATACCATGTGTTAAAAGTAGACTGTGAAAGGTGATTCCTTCCTGCACTGACAAACAATCACGCACCTCCATAGCTTTGTAGTCATACAGTAACCTGTAATATACATTTGAAGATAAATCTCCCTTTGAATCGTTAAGATGAAGCAATCTCTCATCATCATACAAGGGATCTCATTTTGTATGCGACTCCTCATGCACTGGTGCAATGGTGCTCTCAACTTTCACAACTTTCACAGACACACTCAAACCAGCAATTAATAAAACGCTCACAATCACACACACTATTGCTAATTCTATACACACCTACTTACACTTACTCCATTTACCTTGATCCGGATCAATGACGTCTAGAGTCAGACCAAGATACCAAATTCAAAAAACAAAAAGCAAAAAGCAAAAGCAAAAAACAAAAATGTAAAGCAACTTTTTAAAATCTTTTTTCTTTTAACATGAGCAAAGCAAAAACAAAATCAAACATACTTCAAAGTCTTTTTGCATTTATTTACAACAGTTCTTGATCTTTAAAAAGTTCATCAAGTTATCCCTACTTGTAAATTTTCAAAGTCTGTATTAAAAGTTCAAGTGTCTCTAGTGGAACACCATCTGGAAATCATTTATTAGCACTTCCAGCATGTAATATTCCTGCTCATGGAGCGGCATTGAAATTTCAAAGTTCAGTTCAAGAGCAGTTTCAAGTTCCAAAATATTCAGCTGGATCAGAATTGTCAAAATAAAGGGCAATGACTCCCTTCTCCTATTCATTATTAGAAAAGTATGTCCATTCAGGAGCTGAGTACCTGCGACTTGGCACTCTTTTACTTTTTGATCTCCTTGCTGCGCAATTTTCACTGTCACTTTGATCTGATTCTTCAGCTGCTTCAACCATAGTTGGAAGCATGTCTGTTATTGGGTCTGAACTTTTTGCGGGCCACTGGTCTCCTCTTACAGTTCTCATTTTAGGCACAGATGGAATTTTAAAGTTCACTGAGCTAACAGGCGTCAACTGATTCTGACTTGACCCTGCTGCACCTTTGATTACTTTTGGACACTCTGATTTTCACCACCTTGTGCAGGCTCTGTGACAGCCACTTGTCCAGTCCTCACAGTTTGGCTAACCTGGACCCCTTCACTCACTGATTCTGACCCAAGAGGATTAGGTACTGTATCTTCAAGAGGACTTGGAACCTTGCCTGTATGGCTCGCATGAACCCAATTTGGAAGGCCAGCACGCTTCACAGCTGTTGTAGTCACCAAGATAACCTGGAATGGACCTTTCCAGCGTGGGTCTAAACAAGACTTCCTATTGTGTTTCTTCACCAAAAACCAATCACCTGGATTCAAGTCGTGACACTGCTCTAGTGTTGGTTGAATAGTTGCTTCTTCACCCTGGCGAGACAAAGAGCAAACCACAACAGCTAGCCCTTTACAAACATCCATCACTAAGTCATCTGTAATGTTCACAAGTGCATTTGCAGGCATAGCTGGCAACCTCAAAGCATGACCCATGAGTATCTCGTGGGGTAAAAGTCCTGAATTCTTGTTGGATGTGCTACCCATGCTCATCAGAACTCTGGCCATTTCAGCGTTGTAGATGCACACTTTTTAGACAGTCGAGACTTCAAAGTTCCATTAAGCTGCTTGACCAATCCAGATGCTCCTGGTATATACCTGCAGAGCAATCCTTGCTCAATTTCTAATGCTGCACACAACAATTTTATGATCTCATTATTAAAATGAGAGTCTCGGTCTGATTCCAAAGAAGCCAGAAATCGAAACCACGGTATCAACTCCTGTAAAGGCAGCTTTGCAACAGTGAGGCTCTCATTCCTGCGAGTTAGGTAAGCTTCTACCCAATGGGAAAAAACACACACCACAACCAACACATATCTCAATCCATTGCACACAGACATCTCAATGAACTCAAGTTGCATTCATTTGAAAGTACCTCTAGATCTGCCTACTAGGCTCAGGTTAACAACAGTGTGTTTCCCTACATTCATCTGACGACATCTTACACATCTATGACCCACAGCTTCTGCAACAAATCTGAATCTGGGATTGTACCATGTTTGTCTGAAAGGCCTAATAATAGCATCTTTGCCAATGTGTGCCTGATCATGGTAATAACTTGCCATTGACAGTAACAAACTATTTGGCAACACTGCTTTTCCTTCACTGGAAACCCAAACATCATCTTCATCTCTTTGAACACAGCCTGTCTACTACAACCTCTGCGTTCCTCTTCAGTCACCTCTTCCTGCAATCTCTTAGCCTCTACCCGGATATCAATTGCTGTCATTAAGAAACTTTGATTTGTCTCATTGGTGCTACTTGCATTGCTCCATTCCACATTAAAGGATGTGCTATAGAGTGCACAGTATCTGGCCACTTGGTCAACATAGGCATTGCCAAATGATATGTAATCACTCGACTTTTGGTGTGCTGCACATTTCACAACTGGAATTTTCATAGGCAACTGTATTGCTTTCAACAACTGATTCTGTCACCATTTCTGATAGGTGATCCAGAAGAGGTCATAAAACCTAGCTAGGACCATAGCTGTCCGAAATCATGAACAACACCAAACCCATATTGACTATCCATGAAAATGGTCACGTTAAGCTGTACAGAATCACAGCATGCTTTAGTAAGAGCCATCAATTCAATAACTTTGGTGGAAAAGACTCCTTGAAACCATGAAGCTTCCATCACTCTTGTATTGCCAATGGTGCTTCATGACCAACAATGCACGGCAGACAATAAATTAACTAAGTGTATCCATATACTTGTGCATTACTCCAAAGTCTTAGGCCGCAACTGACCCATCGACAAGAACCACTGTGGATATTTTTTAGCACAAAGTGCCACACAATCACTTCGGGTCCCACAACTCCTCAAACACCTCACAACATCACACTTCACGACAATTTATAGCAAAAAGCACCACAAGTGCAAATCATCACTTATACATCCACCGCACACTTGTGACACAATGCTGAGATTTCATCAACCTCTCAAACTAACTATAGAGCAACTCTACTACCAAATGTGTTACCCTTAGCACTCATCAAATAAACATTTTCCCTCCTCATGAGACTAAACCCTTCTCTGCTGCCAGCTTCTGCTGACATGTTTTCCACATCCTTTGCAGGATTTGAAAAACACTTCCCTACTTTCTTCCCTCAGGTCGATGGATCTTTTTACTCAGTGAAGAGTGTGATAACCATTTACAATCAATTCAATTCCAAACAACAAATGTAAACACCATGAACCTGTGACCATGGAAGAAAACTCTAATCAATGAAAGTTTCAAAGCTTTATTTCATAACCACAAAGCGGAAGTCACATAAATTGTGTGCAAACTCTAATTGTAAAGATGAATGAACACCATAGGCTGACCAAATCTACAAAATTAGTTATAATCTACTCACCATCAATACCATTAGACATTCAAGAAGAAGAATGCATATTAAAAAAGCAAACACTTGTACTTGTGAGATAGAAACATATTTCACTTCAGACAATGAATTTATTAGTCAAATCAATTGCACAGATTCAGAATTCAGGGATCGGGACATAGATTCTCCCTACTACTAACCTTTCGGACAAATGTGTGCTGAAAAATGAAAACAAAGCTAATTTGGAAAAGCATTTACCTCAGGTTAAGTTAGACTAACAAAAAAAAACAAAAGAGGCAGGTGTCAGCATCCTAACTTCTACTGGGAGAGGCTGGTCAGGGGAAAATAACATTTGCACTAGAATTCACCTTTCCTATGTTCAGCATTCAATTCAGCTTAGTCAGCAAAGCATGTAGATCATCAGCAAAGTCCGATAGAAGCATCATCAGGGGAAAATCGCAGAACACAGGCTGCACATGCAAATCAGGAAACATCCAATGAGACAAGTTAACAGAAAAAGATTCAAGAGGGGACTGCCACTAAAACTTCCAAGTCCATCTCTTTCTTGGAATTACACAAATCAGTTTGATTGGTTAATTTGATGAGTCCATAGTACGCCGAAAGGGGCACTATCCAAGTAAGTTTTTTAAAGCACAAGTCGAATTTGAAACATCAGGAAACTATCCCATGGTTGGTGTCAAGTCATCTCTCCTTTCCATGTGACTCGAATAGTTTAACAATTTGTATATCACTTGCTTCAATCCACATGCCTTCCCCTGGCACTGAACGTTTTTCTCTTTTCTCATGGGAACAGTTCTTTTAAACAATAGTACTACTTTCCTTCCAGTCATCATGTTCCAATGTTGAACCATTCAAGGACACTGCAGTCTAAAACTTACACATCATACAATAGGACTCTTTACTAACCATGTGAAACAACCTAATGGAAAAATTAATGTTAGAGAGAAAGAAATAATTCAGCATTCTATGCTGATGCAAATATGAAGACTTGAGGCCTCTCATTAATAGTCACAATCTTTGTTAAGACATCACTTTAAGTATGACAGAGATGTGCATTCATTTTTCTGCACACTTGTACCTTCAAACTAATAAATCATAAAACATTATAAATCATATTAATTTCTGCTAATAATTCATTCTAATGAATAAAATATATTTAAATCTGTCAGTGCAGATTTTTCCGTATGTTAGGGTTTAAAACACGAAGATAAATGACACCAAATGCTGACCTCTGGTGAACTAAAGCATTGCAAAAATGTACGCTCCAATAAGACTTTCAAACAGACATGCTTATCTTTCTCTTTTATGTTTGCTGTTTGTAAATGCGAGTTTCTCAATAAGAGATGGTGTCAGTTATTTGAACCTAATGTAAGCAAGAACCAGCTTGTTTCTTCTCTATTTATGTTTGCATGATGATTTCTGGCATGACAATTTTCTCTTTTAGTCTCTGAAAAGGTTGTGTGGGCATGTGCTTTATTAATTCTTTAACTCATTTCTCACTCATGGATGGTGCCCCAAAGACAGGAAATGAACACAAATTGATTGTGGATGGCTGCTACAGTCCATCTGCTGAAAGTGCTGCCTTCTTTTGTTTGGTTTTGGTATTTTACAAGCAGAAGATGTTTCAAAACATTTTGACTCCATAGACATAAATTTGTAAAATTATATATTAATGAAATCATCCCTTCCTCCTACACTTTCATTAATGCATGGTAAACAACCAGATAAAAGCAAGCAAACTGAATTAAATCAGGTTGTTTTTCCCATTCTGTATTCATAAATTTGTTTTCTCTAAAAACCGATTATTGTGCCTGCTTTCTGGTATTTAAGCCTTGCCTTTTTCTAGTTTTCAGGACGTTTTTCAAGTTGTAGTAAATTTCTAAATAGTTTAAGTAATAATAATCAACGCTAAATGGTTTACAAATTGTTAAAGCTGGTTCTTAACATTGTTCCCATAAGGTTTGTGTTCTCTTTCCTTATATCCTGTTTCCTGACATCTACTATAAAATGTTCTCTTTGGCCTTCAGTGGTCCAACATCCCCAAAATGCTACTGGCCGTGATAAAAATCACACAGCACCATCAATCAATCAATCAAAAAATGTATAGAGCGCGCTACTCACCCGTGAGGGTCTCCAGGCGCTGGGGGGGGAAAACAAGGGGGGGGGCAGGGAGGGTCACTGATCAGACAACCATGTCTTGCAGTTCTTTCTGAAGAGCAGGAGGTCTTTGGTTTTGCGAAGGTTGGTGGAGAAGGAGTTCCAGGTTTTGGGGGCGAGGTAGGAGAAGGACCTGCCTCCTGTGGTGGTGCGTTGGATACAGGGGACTGTGGCTAGGGTGAGGTCGGCTGATCGGAGGTTGCATGTGGGAGTGTGGAAGTTCATTCTTTCATTGAGGTAGGTTGGGCCGGTGTTGTGGAGGGATTTGTGTGCGTGGATGAGGATCTTGAATGTGATTCTCTTGTCTATGGGGAGCCAGTGAAGGGATTTGAGGTGTGGTGAGATTAGTTCGTGGCGGGGGAGGCCAAGGACGAGGCGTGCGGCTGTTTTCTGGATTCTCTGGAGTTTGCGTTTGAGTTTGAGTGTGGTGCCGGCATAGAGGGCGTTACCGTAGTCCAGTCTGCTGCTGATGAGTGTGTCGGTGACTGTCTTCCTGGTTTCTGGGGGAATCCATTTGAAGGATTTTTTTAGAGTGCAGAGAGTGTGGAAGCAGGAGGAGGTTAGAGCATTGATTTTCTGTGTCATGGAGAGGGAGGGGTCCAGGATGATGCCGAGGTTGCGTGCGTGGTTTGCGTGGGTAGGTGCGGGGCCTAGGGCGTTGGGCCACAGGAGTCATCCCATGTGGTTTTGTTGGGGCCGAAGATGATGATCTCGGTTTTGTTTGAGTTGAGCTTGAGGTGCTTAGTGGTCATCCAGTTGGCGGTGTCGAGGAGAGCAGCGTGTAGGTTGGATTTGTCGGTGGTGGAGTTGCGGGTGAGGGAGAGGATGAGTTGGGTGTCATCTGCATAGGAGAGGATAGTGATTCCGTGTGCTCAGAGGATGTTGGCTAGGGGGATCATGTAGATGTTGAAGAGTGTGGGGCTGAGGGAGGACCCTTGGGGGACTCCGCAGGTGGTCTTGGTAGTGTTGGAGTGGAAGGGTGGAAGGTGGACTCTCTGGGTCCGGTCGGTGAGGAAGGAGGTGAGCCAGTCTAAGGCTTTGTGGTGAATTCCTATGTTGTGGAGGCGTGTGCAGAGTGTGTGGTGGCAGATGGTGTCGGAGAGGTCTAGGAGGATGAGTGCGACAGTCTCGCCTTTGTCGACTTTGGTCCTGATGTCGTCGGTGCATGCGATGAGGGCGGTTTCCGTGATGTGGTTCTTGCAGAAGCCGGATTGTAAGGGGTCAAGAGTGTTGTTTGCTTCGAGGAAGTGGGATAGGCGGGCGTTGACTAATTTCTCTGCAACCTTGGCGGGGAAAGGGAGGAGGGAGATGGGGCGGTAGTTGGAGAGGATCTCCGGGTGGCTTTTTTTTTATTTTTAGGAGAGCCGTGATTTCTGCGTGCTTCCAAGGGGTCTGGGTAGGTGGCGGAGTCGAAAGAGGAGTTGATTATGTTATATAGTGGGAGGGCGATGGTTGGGCTGGCTATGTTGTAGATGCGATGTGGGCAGGGATCGGAGGGGAATCCGGGGTGGATGGAGTTCATATTTTTTTTCGGTTTCTTCATGTGTGGTGGGGCTTCAGGTGGAGAGTGTGGTGGGGGGTCAAGAGTGGGGGTTGGGTCGGGTGAGTGAGGGGTGTGTGTGGTGGGTGTGAGTGGTATGAATCTGTTGTGGATGTCCAGGATTTTGTGGAAGAAGTGGTTTGAAAGGGCGTCACATAGGGGCTGTGTGTGTGCGGGGTCTATGTTGCTGGCTATGTTTCTGGCTTTGGGTTTGGCAAGTTCATTGATGATGGTGAAGAGGTCTTTGCTGTCGTGAGAGTTGTTGTCAAGGCGTGTCTTGTAGTGATCTCTTTTGGCGGTGTGTATGAGTTGGTGATGGGTGCGAATGGTAGTTTTGATGGTGGAGAAGTTGGTTGTGGAAGGTTTTAATCGCCATATTTTCTCAGCTTGGCGGCATTTGCGCCTGGAGTCTTGCAGTTCAGGGGTGAACCATGGGGCGTTCTTGATGTTGCGGGTGACGATGTGTTTTCTGGGGGGCTAGTGTGTCTGCGCAGGTGGTGATCCATTTTGTGTGCTCCTGTGTTGGGGTCGTTGGCGTGGGGGGGGATTATGGGCCAGTTGGGAGTTTAGTCGTTCCGTGGGGATCTTGTCCCACATGCGGTAGGATGTGGTGTGTTGATGGTAGTGTGAAGGAGAAGTGGACGCAGTGGTGGTCAGTCCAGAGGAGTTCGGTTGTGACGGTGTCGGCTATGTGTTGGCTTGCTGTGAAAAGTGCATTCAGCGTGTGTCCTGCTGAGTGGGTGGGTGCGATGACCAGTTGTTTGAGTCCGAGGTTGGTGAGGTTGTCTATGAGGGAGGTAGAGTTGTGGTCTTGTAGGTTTTCTAAGTGAAAGTTGAAATCACCGAGGAGGATGAAGTCTGTGGAGGTGAGGGCGTGCGAGCTGAGGGTGTCTGCGATGGTGTCACAGAAGGCGGGGCGTGGTCCTGGTGGTCTGTAGATTAGTGTACCTCTGAGGGTGGAGTTGTTGTTAATGTGGATTAGGAAGTGCATGTGTTCTGTGTTGTCGATAGTGTCTTGGGAGCTGGTGGTGACTTTGATGGTGTCTCTGTGTAGGATGGCGATGCCACCACCTGGCCTGTTGAGGCGGTCTTTGCGTTGGAGTTTGTATCCCTTGGGTGTGGCGATGGCTATGTCGGGTTCTGAGGAGGGGTTGATCAAGGTTTCCGTGAGGAAGGCGATGTCAGGTGAGTGTGATGTGATGATGTCCCAGAGTTCTATGGCATGTTTGTGAAGGGAGTGTGTGTTGAGGAGCAGGCAGTTGAGGTGGTTGAGGTGGGTGGAGTTGATGTGGTGCGTGAGGGTGTTGTTGAGGGGTGTGTTGTGGTTGTGGGCTGGTGTGCGGCGGGGTTGGTTGGTGGGGGCAGAGCAGGTGAGTCTTGCATTGGGGGTGTTGTGTTTGTTGAAGGTGGGGTCGCTATGGTTGGTGTGTGGTGTGAGGGATGAGGAACTGGAGAAATGACAGGTGTGGCAGGTGAAGGGGCCATGAGTGTGTGTGGGGCTAGATGGGGTGCACATGGGGTGGGGGCCTGGGTTGAGAGAGTGGAGGGTGTGGGGGGAGTAGGTATGTCTGAGAGGGCCAGGGGGACTGGCGCTGGGCATGGTCTTGGCGTGGACGGGCGCAGACGGGCTCGACTTTGGCGCGCCTTGGGTGCGCCAGTGGCGCACCCGTGCCACAGCTGCCATAAGAGGAGGGGAGGGTGGGAGTGGTAGCTGGGAGGAGGGAGGGCTTGACGAATGAGAGGGCTGGGCCCGCAGGGGACGCAGCGGTGGGGAAAAAAACGGAGTGGAGGTGGCGCGGATGGTGGAGCGGGGAGCGAGCTGCCTGCAGAAGCAGGGTCAAAGGTTGTTCCCTGTTACCGCGTCACGGCTGCCATAAGAGGAGGGGAGGGTGGGAGTGGCAGCTGGGAGGAGGGAGGGCTTGAATATGAGAGGGCTGGGGGGATGGGGCCGCAGGGGACGCAGCGGCGGGAAAAAAGGCAAACAAGGACGGTGAGGAGGAAGGGGGAGGCGGGATGGGCTGCAGGGGACGCAGCAGCGGGAAAAAAGGAACAAGGACGGTGAGGAGGAGGGGGGAGGGGACGCAGCGGCAGGGAAAAAGGCAAACAAGGATGGTGAGGAGGAGGAGGGAGGTGGGAGGGGCCGCAGGGGACACAGCGGTGGGAGAAAGGGCAAACAAAGACGGTGAGGAGGAGGGGGGAGGTGGGAGGGGACGCAGCGGCGGGGAAAAAGGAGAGAAAAAAACGGAGTTGAGGTGGTGCGGATGGCGGAGCAGGGAGCGACCTGCCTGCAGAAGCAGGTTGCACCATACAGTTGTACAGACCCTGCAAAAACTAAAGTCTATCTGACAGTCTATTTCTATGTTTCTATACTGCTGACAGGTGCACTTTAGGTGTCAATGCCAGGACTGCACTGGAATTCAAAAAAAGCCCTGACCATAATGTTCAACAGGGCTGGACTGGGAACACAAAGCAGCCCTGGCAACCTTGACAGACCACCCCCTGGGGCAGAAGGGGGGCTGGAGGGGAGTGGAGGAGGTTGGGTGGTGCAAAAGTGAAGAACTGCTGTGTTTGTTACTAGGGGCCATTAGGGCAACAATGCTGCAAAACCGCCCCCAAGTAACAAAACTGGCCCCCACTGCTTCAAAACCCAACCCTGCCCTTTCAGCCTCCTGGGGAAACACCTGATGACTTCTGCAGCCAGTCTGACCCTGGTATACAATTGAGCTATGAGTCAGCCTGCCTTCATTTTTCTTTCTCCTCCCTGCCTGTACAACCTCCCCTCTCCCCTCAATGACCCTATGGTCTCTACTGCAATAAACCCTGGGGAGTCTTTCTAAAAGTCCAGCAGCAGGCATGGGTCTTCCAAATATGCCTTGGATGGCTCTAACCCATGGGGAAAATACCAGATGGATTAAGCCAATCCGCCCCTGGTCAAAACATTGTGCATACAGCCTAGGCATGTAGGTACAATTAATGGCCAGGTGTCAAAATTGGCTCAGGTGTGAACATTTCATTTCAGGTTACAAGTGACTTCTTGGCACCTTTATGATTATTATTCATAGAAATATATGGTGACAAATATGGTTCTTTGGACCCTCTTCCGAGTGTTTTGCCAGTTCTGTGATTGTATCTATGGACAATGGGCTACTGCAGTCGAGTTCAACTACTGAGTTCAAGTGCATCAGTCTTATTACAGATGGTGGATGTTCCTCCTCTGTTCAAACATATGAAAATCATCTCAGTGGTTTTCCAGTACTGTTTATGGATTGCTATGGTAGCACCAGGTGGATGTAAAAGTAGGAGGGATGTATCTTTGGTGCAAGAAGGAACCCAAGGTCTTGCTTTTAGTTTAGAGTCTAATACTACCGGCCAGCTTCTATGTGTCTGCTCCCTAGTGAAGGGAAATAATAAGAAGGTCCCTCGATACTGTGAGTGATGAGATCTGTGGGAACTGATATATTTTCTGATGTATTTACTCTCAAACAGGCTCTGGTTCCCTTTGGAGTCCCTTACAGGTTATTCATCTTTCATTTTTTATTTACCAGTCACACAAAACTCACCTCACGGCCTCCTCCTTTAGCTTTGCTGATGATACTCAGATTCATTTTAAGCATAAGGGTCACATCACCCTGATCATAAAGATAAGACACAGAGGGCCTCATTAGACATTCCCAGCACATAGTTCTAGTGATATCAGAGGGTCAGAACCTATAATTCCAGTTAGTATCCCTGCTCCTATTTAATTAATTAAAAGCAATTTCCTTCAGCATGGAGAACTACAAGCAGATCTGGTGATACCAGGTCCAATTCTGCATGTTTTTCTCCCTTCCTGGGGAACTGATGGGCCCAGATGTGTTTCCACCTTCTCGAAGCCTGAGGTAAACTGCATGTATTGCTATACAGCAAGTAACTTTCTGTCAGAAGGGTTTTCATGGTTTTCATAAATTATCACATGTTCATTGGTGGGACAGAGTTTGTAATATACAGAAAATAGATACTGCATTTAATGGTAATGTTAGAATTAAAAGTGATCACTTGGTAAAATATACTAATTTTCTGTTTCGTAAGCTTTGGCATATTTCTATTTCTTGTCAAAATCGTTCTTTGTTGTGCCATAACTAAATCCTTCAACGCCGAGTACTATTAGTTAGTTTTTTTTTTTAAATATATTTTTTATTAACAATTAACAATTCGCTGTTTACATCACTCAAGTACATTGATGGAGCATCTTATTCTCATCTTGCATAGTATTGAAGAGGATACAATATTTTATTTGTGTTTATGTATAATTTGTGTCATGGTTTAACACACACCTTCGTCTCTAACTAAACTTTATTATCCGCTAGCGTGTTGGTCCTAGTGTGGTTTCCCATGCGTGTCTGGTTCCTTGCCGCTTTGTGCTTCCCATTCATCTTGCATGCATATATAACAGCTTCAACTTAACACTAAACCATACACACACTTAATGGCTTTTGTGGGTGGTGTTAATGTTGAGCGGCGGGGGTGATTCCCTGAGGGAATTGTGCCTGGGGGGAGATGCCAACCTTTTCCGTGAGTTTAACTACTGTTCTTTACGTATACCTGTACACACCTCTAGGCAGATTCTTGTGGTCTGTGGCGTGCTTACTGCGTTTTTTACTCGTTTTTCCCCATTAGTGTTTTCCTTTTTTTCCTCGTTAGTGGTATTGTTGAGGATATTCCCTGTCTACTTTCCATTTACGCTCAGATTTCTGCTTCTGTTGGTGTTGTGTTGGGAGCCATTGGTTTATCTCCTGCAGTAACCCAGTTCATCATTAGTTCTTCCCACCCTGGGGCAATGGGGGACTGCCTGATCCCTCGCGCCTCTTCTGACTTTAGAACCTGTAATTCCGCCCCAGCCCACCTCGTAACGTCGCTTTTCCATTCCGCCAGTGAAGGATGGTTTGAAGCCTTCCAACCCTTCGTGATCAACCTCCTGTAGAGGGCCAGGGCGAGATCCAAGAAACGACCCCCAATCTTCCCCTGCGACATATTCGTTTTTACCCCCAATAGACAGACATCAGGGGTAAACGGCAGTACCATGTCATACAATCCTGATATGTGCTCTATAACTGCCTTCCAGCCCACCTGTAGGACCTCACATTTCCACATCATATGGTCAAAGTCTGCCTCGCAGCTGCCACATCTGGGGCATGTCCCGGGGGTCCCCCCATATATACAGAACAGTCGGTGAGGGGTAAGATATGTTCTATGCAGGTAGTTATATTGGATATATTGTAGTCGAGTATTACGAGAGACCCTTCGGGGATAAGCCAGAGCTCTGTTCCAGTCTGTCTCATTTAGTTCATGTCCGACTGTTTTCTCCCACCTCTCTCTTAGTGCACGCATGGGATCCAATGCTGCTTCTATCTGGGCTCGGTATATTTTCGTAATCAGGTGAAACTCTTCCCCCGATGTTAGCAGGAGATGTAGTACTCCGTGAACCCCAGGTTCAGCATTAATCGTGTCCCAATGGTCCTTCAGGGTATGCACTAATCTCCTATACATAAGGAATTGACCCCGAGGGATCCCTTTTCCCACCAGTTCGGTGAAGCTCTGTATTTTACCTTCCCTATAGATTTCCCCTACCGTCGTCACTCCCGCATCCGTCCATGCGCCCAACTCTCGTCCCCCCTGGTCTGGTGTTCTTCGGCTCCACCACCATGACCGTGAGTGGCAGCGCCGGCGAGTAGGGTGGGCCAACTCCAGTCCTACTCATACATCTTTTCCAGCACGCTGACGCAGTGCTAGTCATTAAATTATCCTCGAGGGGGGAAAGCTTCTTCCCTATCATACGCGCTATTATTCGGTCTATGTGCAATGAGCCATGGGAGGTAACTAGGTCCAACTGTCCCCTGCCTACCATCCAGCCCACCACCCACTGCAACTGGGACGCCAAATAATATGCCTCAAAGTCGGGAGCCCCGAGGCCCCCAGCTTGTGTCGGTCTGCACATAGTCGACAGTGTTGAGCGCCTACGACCTACATCCCATATCAATTCCCGGAGCAGTGCGTTCAGTTCTCGAAACCACGCCGGGGGGATCCATAGTGGTACGTTAGCAAAGAAGTATAGGAGACGGGGCAGCATCACCATTTTAGACAATGCCACTCTAGCCATTGTTGTCAGTTTTAGTGACCGCCAGAACCCAACTGAGGCACGCAGTGACCGGAGTGCACCACCCAAGTTGCCATCCCGGAGGTCGGCCGGCTCGTGGAATATCTGGATCCCCAGATATTTAAAGGTTTGCGGGCCCAGTTCATATCTTTGGGGAACGTTTCGGGGCACATGCTGTTTGGCATTATGGGGAATACGAATGTTTTGCCTCGATTAAGACGCAGTCCCGATAGTTCCCCGAAGTCCTCTAAGTTCTTTAACACCCACGGGAGGCCACTGGGTCAGTCTCTTAAGTACACCAGGATGTCGTCTGCATATAGGGAAATAATATGTTCATTTGGGCCCCAGATAATTCCTTTGCCGACTTGGCCGCTAGGGGTTCGATTGCCAGGGCAAATAGTAGCGGGGATAGGGGGCATCCCTGCCTAGTTCCTCGGTATACAGGGTATGAATCAGATACTGTTTTGCCCGTCTTCACCCTAGCTAGCGGGGAGGTGTACAGCAGGTCCACCCACTTCACCCAATTCTCTCCCAGTCCCATCTCTAGCATCACAGCCCTGAGGTAGTCCCACCTGATGGAGTCAAAGGCCTTTTCAAAGTCTACCGCTAAGAGGGCCCCTGTAGGGGGTTTCTCTGTTGCTGGCATGTTTAAAATAGCAAAGATCCACCTCAGGTTCAGTGATGTGCTGTGGCCCGGAACGAAACCATTTTGGTCCGCGTGCACTAGTGTGGTAATTCGGGGGAGTAATCTGTTAGCCATGATCTTACTAAGGATCTTAAAATCGCTGTTCAGCATTGATAAAGGGCAGAAGTCGGTCACAGGTGCCTCCCTGTTCTTTGTTTTGGGTAGCGGCACCAACAATGCCTCCCGCATTGTGACTGGTAGCTCTCCTCGTCGCAAAGCCTCCGCGAATACCTCAGCTAGTTGGGGCACTACCAATGTCTTATATTTTTTGTAAAAGTCCATTGGGAGGCCATCGGTGCCGGGGGTCTTACCGGGAGCTAATTGTAGTATGGCCTCGCTTATCTCCTCCGCTGTTACTGGACCCCTTGTTCATCTCTCCCTTCTGGGTCTAAGGTCGGGAGGGCGATTCGCTGCAGGAAATCTCGAAAGGCTTCAACCCCTAGGTCTTGGGGTTTCCTATACAAGTGCATGTAATATTCCTTAAAAGCCTCATTGATTGGGCCTGGGCTACGCCTGTGGATTCCCTCTTTATCTCATACGCTTGTGATGGGTTCTCCCTCTCCGCCTGGGCGCACTAGCCAGGCCAGAAGCCTTCCCGATCTACCTTCCTCTGATTGTACTGATGTCAGGTATTTTTGTGTGCTATGGCACCTAAGCTGTGCCTCTAACTGGGAGTGTTCTCTACGGGCCCGTTTATATTCCTCGTTCTCTTGGGCTCCAGGATCCCGTCTCACTTCCCATTCATGTATTTTCTTCTCTAAGGAGATCAGTTCCCTCTCGAGTGTGTATTTCACCCCCACTGACTGGCCTAGGCAGAAACCCCTCGTCACCACTTTAACCGTTTCCCATTCTATGGCCCTAGACGCGTTAGATCCTCTGTTAATCTTGGTGTGTTCTGTCAAGTGGGACCGAAGGGCCTCTCTATACGCTTGATCCTCCAACGCCGCTGGGGACGGTCTCCATGTTGGTATTGGGGGTCTATCCCCTAAGATACTTAGTGTCACCAGTAAGGGGTTATGATCTGATAGAGTGTGGCCCAGGTACTCTGTGTGGGTCACATAACGTGCCAGGCCCATGGTGCATGTTATTCTGTCAATTCTTGTGTGTAGCCGGTGGAGACCTGAGTAATAGGAGTAGTCGCTGTCGTTCGGGTGTTGTTCCCGCCAAACATCCACCAGCCCCCAGGAGTCCAACCATTCACAGAGTTTTTGGGCTATTCTAGTGGACGCTGCGCCCTGTAGCGGTGGGGTCGATCTGTCCATGTTAATGTCCAGTATTGCATTGAAGTCCCCCCCCCACTAGCAATTCTCCTGCGCATTGGCGGGTAAGGTGGCTCGATAGTTTGGTCAGGAAGGGGACCTGGTCCTGATTGGGAGCATAAATGCAACTCATGACAACTGGAATACCATGTAGTCTTCCTTCTAACACCACAAACTTACCCTCTCGGTCTATGTTGAATGTGTCTACTGTCAGTGGGACCCTGGCCCTGACCCATATCAGTGCACCCCTCGCGTAGGCTGAGTACTCTGTGGCAAACACCTGTCCCCTCCATCTGCGCCTCAGTTTCTCAACCTCACCAGCTATCAGGTGGGTCTCTTCCAGCATTGCCACCTGCACCCCTCTTCTCTTCAAGTAGGTGAGGATTCTGTGCCTTTTGGCAGGTGTGCTCATCCCCCTGACATTCCATGTTAGGAAATTATATTCTGCCATCTTAATACAGTAATTTGATGATAGCGTCCTTGGTCCCCCCAGGTTACCACCCTATGCCCGCTCATGTTCAAACATTTCCTACCATCGTGTATCGCCACCCATTTAGCCAAGATAACTAATAACTGTAAAACCCAACTCCCCCACCCCAGGGTGCCTACTAACATGCAGGTAGCCTAGAAAATTATGCAACATTGCAACTGGTTCAAACATATAGCTACAGTTCCCGTCAGGCTAGCTAGACCAGCAAGGTACTGGTTCGGAGGGCGGTCAAGTCCGGAGGGGACGCACGTCTTTTCGTTGTGCCGTATCGTCAGGTCCACTCGTATAATACTTAACCAAGTTCATCAGCGGTCCTCGGCGTCACCCTGGGAGCACGTGTCGAGCAGCTCGAGTCCCCAGCCGAAGACACCACTGTATCATCAGAGTCCTCCCCTGAGCCGGAGCTCCCCGGGGGGGAAGCTCCACCACTGACCCGGGCCGCAGCCTTCAGAGCTGCTCTTTTATCTTTTTTCTTTTTGCGTTTCTGTTGGTGCCAGCCTCGGTCGATTCCCAGGCCGTCACAAATCGCGGGCCCGTCGAGTTCGGTCTGAAGTCGCACCCCCACCAGGGGGTCTCCTCTCCCGGAGTCCCCACTTCTCGAGCCATTCCCATGCCTCCACTGGCGTTTGGACGAAGGTGGTTTTCTCTTCCAGTATCACTCTCAGCCTGGCCGGATACAGCAGTGAATATTGAATCCCTTCGTCTCTAAGGGCCCTCTTGACTGCTAGGAATGAGGTTCGTCTGTTTTGGACATCCAAGGTATAGTCCGGGAATAGCGTCACCTCCCCGTTTGCTACCATAAACGGGCCCTTCTTTCTAGCCTTCTGGATGAGAGTGTCTCTGTCTTTGTAGTGCAGTAACTTGGCAATCACCACTCTGGGTGGCCTACCGGGGGCCAGTGGTTTTGATGGCATTCGGTGTGCACGTTCTAATGTATAAAAGGGCGTTAGGCATCCAGGCGCAACCTTTGTATTAAACCACTTCTCCAGAAAGTCCACCATGTTGGTCCCTTCGGCTCCCTCAGGAAGGCCCACTACAGGTACATTGTTCCTCCTATTTCTGCCCTCCGCGTCCTCGGCCCTTTGTTCTAAGCGTGTTACTCTATCAGCCAGGGAAGTCACCTCTGCCGCTAGATCCTTCTGCTTCGGTCCAACAATTGCCAATGTGGATTCCATTTCCTTGACCCTGTCCGCCAGTTTGTGGTGGTCTGCCCTTAGGAGGCCCACTTCGACCGCTACTTGGTTGATGTTGTGTTGTAGCGTTGTCTTTGTGTCTTCAATCGCCCCCAAAACTTTGTCCAGGGTTTCCTGTACGTTGGATTGCAGAAGGGACTGCTCTTTCATTTCCTTGCCCGCCGGTGGAGGTGTAGTGTCCATGGTTTTCTTTTTGTGGCGGGCCTTGGGGGGCATCGGCCAGGCCAGGCGGGGAGGACTGCACCTCTAGTCACAGGCCCGAGCCACCACTCAGGCCAACTTACTCCTGCGCTTCTGCGTCTCAGCAAGCGTGGGCTTAGCGTTAGTCCCCCATATCGGCGTCAGGCAGGGCCCGTCAGCGCGGTGCCAGTGGGGTCCACACTCAATGCTCGTTCACTGGGTTCAGACTTCGGCTGCTCTGATATTAGTCCCTGCGGGGGGTGCGAGCCAGCCGTTCGTTCTATGTTGGGTAGTTTCTATTTCTTCTCTTGTTTTCTGTGTTTTTGGGGTTCTGCCCATATCCTACTGAAGTTTCCTTTTATCACTTGTTGCTTTTCCTTTTTTTTTTCCTTTTTTCCTTCCCCCTTTTTCCTTTCCTTTCTTTTCTTTTTTTTCCCCTCTTGTTCTTTCCAGTAATTTCCTCGCCTTACTTGTGCCTCGGGGTGTCGTCACACTGGGGCCCCCGCAGCCGCTCTGCGTTGTTTTCTGCTGTCTCCGGGGCTCAGCTCCGGTCGGGCGAAAGGGCGGCCTCACGTCTCCTCTGACGGCCGCTTCTGGCTTCGTTCGCTGCTCTCGGGGCGAGAGCCGCTCGGCCCCGCCCCCCCTCCTCGCGGGGGGCCTCACTACTCCGGCCCGCAGTACAGGGGCTCACTCGGTTGGGCCGCTTCTCCGGACCGTACCGATCACGCCGCGGCCCCCGGCTCCACTCGAGGCCCCGGCTTGTCGGGGTAAGGTAGGCCACAAGTCCGCCCCAAGGCCGACAGGCCGATTCTGGCTCCACGCGCGTCCCGAATCAAGGACGGCAGCCAGGCGGCATCTGGGGGACTTCCCTAGCCCAGCGGTCGCCCTCGGTCGTTGTGGCGCCCGAGGATGGCACGCTTTTTATTCCAAATTTTAGCGGCCCCTCCGGAGCCGGGAGATCAAGCGTGCGCCATCTCCCGGTAGTTGGCCACGCCCCTACTATTAGTTAGTTATTATTATTATACAGGCATTATGTAATCTCTTAATAGAAGTCTAACTTACATTTGATACATATTAATAATATTGGTTGGTTTTCCTTTTCATTGTTTTTTTTATCTAACTTGTTTCTTTCCTTTTGAATCTTCATTTGCATCTCGATTCTGTGCTTTTTTCTTCACTCTAGTAATGATCACATTACGCTCCTGTTTATTATTGGGGTATGATTTTAAATATATGCTCATTATAATTACAATGAGGCTGTAATGGCACTTTTATTGTGATGTATTTGTTTGTTTTTATTGTATTGCTGCCAATATATAATTTATAACCACATTGTATTTGCCTGTTATTGCTTTCTTGAATTATTATTCAAATTAAAAAAACATAGAGTCAAATCGCAGCACAAACTGCATGGATGTATTCAGATTAAAATCCAAGTCAGTTCAATGATTGCCTCTTTGACACAAAGTTGAGCACTGAACATTAAATCAACAAGATTAAAAAAAGTGTTAATTATAATTTATTTTTTCAGACATTGAAAGTTGTTTCCTTAAACCATGAACAGGGCAGGACTAAAACCTAAAGCAGCCCAGCAAATATGTTAAATCCAGCCCCCTATAGCAAACACATACACTGGATTAGAATTAAGTTACAACAATTGTTTATGTTGTGGCCTGTTTTAGAAACCTGTTGATGGGTTACAGTTTTATCACAATACAGCAGGTTTGGTGGCAGAGAGGCAAGATAATAATCATATTTCCCCCACTCATGTAAATCATTTGTTGTTTGCTAAGATATTTCAGTTTAAGGGGATTATGACTTTCATCGAATTTAAATAAGACACAACTACTTACTCTGTACCAATGGAAATTAATTATTGAATATATGTCAGCAGCAACACCTTCTAGCTAGTCCTGCGGTTTGTTGATTTTGATTGGTTGTACACTCTATTTTTTGCTTTAATATGAGCACTTACTGTCTTTAGGTGAAGGCTTCAACAATCCCTATCAAACCTTTGAAAACTCTGAATATTGGAGGTTTCTAAATAGCAGACGAGCATTGGACACGGTATGGTTCCAAGACAGAGTATCATGGAAAACAATATTGACTCACCAAAATATTGGCAAGATAATATTGATTACAAAAATATAGCCATCCTATACTTGACTTAAAAAGAAATAACACAACTTTCAGTGACAAAAATATTGCCATCAAAAATATCTAAATTTAACAATATTGAACACACAAATCTTGAAACACAAAATACCAACTACAATAATATTGTTAAAATGAGAAAAAATAAATAGTTTACATCATAAACTCCTTTTTTAACTTAAATAAATATAAAAAATAACAATAAACTACACAAAAACTATTAAAATGTTAAAACAACAAACATAAAACTGTTGACATATATAAACATATATAGTCACCATATATTACTCTTAAAAATAAACACATTAAAAAAAATAAACATTATTACAACACACATTATTATAAATAAACACAATAACGTTTTACATATTAAATATATTAATATTACAAAAATCTAACAAATGCATATATTTAAAAGTAAAACAGAAACCTTAATTAAAATAACCAAAAAAGGTAATAACTGATAGCCAATGAAATTTACCGTAAAACAAACTAACCAATAAAAATGCAAACGTAATTCAGTGAACACTATGAAAAGAACAGAAAAAATCACTATTTTTCACAAGAAAAACAACTGCAAGAAAGCAACACCCTGCTGGACTGCAGGAAGAAAAGCCAGAAGGAAGACCTCAAGAAAAATAACAAGGCACCTTAACAAGTCAGATAAAAAACTAAATGAAATACAGTGTAATTTGACATAATTTTAAAACACAAATCTATAAATAAATGACCAGCTTCTCTCTTATATTCTCTGTGTTAATCTTTCGATACTAAAGAAGCAATTCAGCAAAAACAAAGCACTTCACACTGAAAAATCCAAACTCACACTTGTAAACCTCAGAAAATACATTTTCAAAGTAAGTAAAATAAACACAGTTATAAAAATGAAACAATTCCCAAATGTTAAACATAAAAGCAAAAACACACCTCAAAGCTAACCAACCTGTATTTTTCACATGTAACTAAAACAAACATTTTCTCACCAACAGAAATGTTAAGCCCCCTAACCTAAATCTTAATGCCATCAAAGAGAAACAGAAGAAAATCAAGTGGAACTAAAGGTAACAACACATTTGGGAGTATATAATGTAAATGACTTAATAAATATTTAAATTACAATAGCAAACAAAATAAACATTTTTAAAATAATTATTAGTTTTCAAATTGTGGTATGATTCAAACAGTATGGCAGAAAGAGGCATATATGTATCATCCTAGAAAGGCAAATAATTGCTTTTGCACATAGAATACACATACATTGGAAATGTACTAAATAAGATGCAAATTCTAGTTATTGGAGGGCTACAATGAAAACAATGATGTAATTGACGTTGGAGAACACAGTCATCCACCTAATCTACCAGAGAAACAAGTAAGACATGTGTTTCAATATTTACAAGATGCAAGCATTACTTCCCAACAGCCCACTTCTAAAACTTAAAAGGGCATACCACCTAAAGTACTTGAGCACATTACAGGCCACCTACTGGCAATTCCAACTTAAAAACGGCTATTATCATGTACTAAAAAAGCCACAAGTCAAACCCCTGCTGTCCCTGGACGATATCAAGACACACATATTCCAGGCCACCTAACTGCTGCAAATAATGAAGAAGCATTCCTTCAGCACGGCAACCGCATTAATGACAGAAGATTACTAATATTTGCAAATTAAAATAAACTCCTGTGATGGAACTTTTTAAATATGCCCTCCACTATTCCCAAAGATATGTACTTAATTGGCGAATATCATAACACTAACATACCCGTCATTTATGCACTGCTGCCAAAAAAACAAAAAGCAACTTACTAAGAACTTTTACACCACATAAAAGGAAACACAAATGACTACTCTCCACAAAAAATTATAATAGACTTTGAACAGGCAACGATACAAACAATACCTAATCTATATCCACATACAGCCATACAAAGCTGATATTACCACTTGAAAACATTTGGAAACATCTGCGAAAACCTGCAGTAAGGGTCAAATTTATCATTACTCACACAATGCTGCATTGCACAGGGTTGCTTCAGAAATGTTTGTGCTGTTTTGTGGCATTTTCCAGTGCTATGGATGTGCTGTCTTTATGAGAGTGAGCTCCAAGGTATAGGACCAAAAATTCAACAGGAATTTTGACACATTGGTTTTCAAAATGGCACACCACAGGTACTACTTATGTAATGTAAAGTTGATTTTTGTGCCGTAAAGCACCTATACAGGCCTTAAATCAGCAATGTGCCATGCAGGAGTGCTTTGAGATGTGGGAGTGCTTGAAAAATAGAAGCAATCTACAAATCAATACTCCTGAAGACTGTGAAGCACGTAAGGAGCCTCAGGGAGCCAGGAGGGTAACCCCCAACTCGGACGCCTAGCAGGCATCCCCAGCCAAAACGAAGAGAAAGTCCAACTTTAATGAGGAGGAGAACCAGATATTAATAAGTGAGGAGAAAAAAAATGAACATCTCAGATTTTTCATCTCAGAATTGCCATTAGCAAGGGAGGATGCCATTTGGCAATCCATAGTGGACAAGATAAACTGTATTGCACTAACAAAAAGGATCATCCTGAAGTGAAAGAATAGATGACTCAATTACAACCACCGGACCAAAACTGTCCAGGAATCATGAGGACCGGAGGAAGACCTGATGTCCAGGAGGAGTTCAATCCACCAGAGGAGTTGGTGGCATCCCTCAGAGGTGGTAGCTGGAGTGGAAGGTCAGGATTAGTAAGAAAGTAGAGGACCATCAAGAGCTGCAGGGTGAGTGTAAACAAGGGACCATATATTACCAAACTTTCCTGAAGGGCAACGCAGAAAGACACTTTGCTGCACTGCGCTCCATTAAAGGGAAAGGGCAGGAATTCTGCAAATGTTAACTCATCTTTCATATAACTGTCCTTTCCTTGGGAAGTACCAATTTTTACTGTCCAGCCTGGCAGTGTTTCCCAGGTTCATGTGTGATGTGCTGCCCCAGTCCAGGTATTTTCCTTTGAATCCTGGGACTTGTAGTATAGTTTATTCCTTCATAATCAGGACAAGTACCAGAACACAAACTTGAAAACCTGGACTGGAGCAGCACATCATGCATGGACCTTGGCCCATAATGCAATTGTGCTTGTGTTTGAGCTAGGCAGCCAATGTGTCACCAGATGCTGGTTAGATGCATGCACTGCAAGTAGTATCACTTGAAGAGCCAGGTGTACAGTTCCCAATACAAATCCATTTTTGACACAGCTGACCTGATGTGCTGGGGGAGGTTGTTTCAGAGTATAGGAACACCTTACCTCCTCTCTTGCTCATGTGGGTTTAGGGGAGTGTGGGTGAGTGCAGGAATGTTGAGCACTTATTTTACTTAGTTGTCATTATTGACCTAGGTTAGCAATGTATTATGAACAACTGTTAATTTAGTTTGAAACACTAAAAAATATTTCTGTGTGGAAAAATATATTCTTTTAAACTTCACACTTTATAAGTTCCTTAAATGAATAACATGTTTAGTTTGAAATCATAAAATCTTTTTCTTTATGAGTAGGTTGGATAGAAAAGGTGTATGGAAAAAGAAATGTGATGTGCAAATATACATTACACTAACCATGAACCTTTTTCTCTTCTAATCTTTACAACTGTGTGAACCAGCATCCAGTAGTTTATTTGCAACGTGGGGCACTATCAATAAAATGTTTCATAGCTACTTGTTTTGGTAGATTAGTTGATGGAAGCTCTCCTGTTCCCATGAAGACATCAAAAAGTGATTGGCTGAATTGGTGGTGGAGACGAAGAAAGAATTTACAAGTTACAAAATGGAATTGCTATAAAATATGTGTTCCTAGAGTATAGAGCGAGAGAGATTCATTTAAGGTTCTTTATGGTGATTTCTGACTTCAGACTTCTGAGTAGAGGTCTCGCAGACACTCTCTGAGACACTTCTCGGAATTACCTTTAGATTCTTCAAATTTGACACTAGGATTCATTTGGGGGCTCTTAGTCTAAAGCTTATTTTGCTTAATGCTTTTACATCTCTGATTTACAAACTCTTTATGGGTACTTCTAACTAACTGATTATTCTTTTTTACAAAACCATCCTTTGAATTAGACAAGTGAATTTAATTTTATGGAACATTCTCCATGAATTGTTAGGTTTATTTTTTATTTTAATGATCTTTGATTAATAAAAAATGTTTTCTATCAATTAAAGATGAGATACTAAAGATCTTCCAACTGTCATCATTGACTTCTATTAACAAATGAAAATTATTTAATGTTTTGATTTGCAGCTTCTCCCTGCTCACTCACCACAAAGGTCCATTACATAGGGTCCAGTAGTAAGCACAGAACTTAAATGGGACATATTTAATCAATTATGATCCCCAAGTCTCTGACCTAACATTCGTGTAGTGCATTGTAGGTGTGGGTGAGCATTTTGAAATGGCAGTGTGTCTGAATAGGGATCAACTCAAGGAGAGATGTGATGTGCGTTTAACACGGTAGGCTGAGTAAAAGTCTGACAGTAGTATGTTCGACAGTTTACCACTTGTGCAGCAGGTGTGCAGAGATGCTGTGGTAGAAGGTATTGGTGTGGTACAGTCTACATGTGATGAGGGCATGGGTGATAGTCTTACAGGTGTCAGACGGGAACCATATAAAGAATTCTCTTAACAGGCAAAATATGTGAAATCCGGTTGAGGTGATAGTGGTAATTTGAAGTCACATGTAGAGTTTGGGGTCCAGGATGATGGACAGGTTTAGAGGGAGTTGGTCGGTGAGGGCCTCAGGCCTAGTAATGTGGGCAACCAGAGTCAGTTGATGTTGCAGAATATCATCAGTCTTGCCTTGTCAGGCTGAGTATGAGCTACTTATCTCACTTAGGGGGTCATTCCGACCCCAGCAGTCAAGGACCGCCAGGGCCGGGGATGCGGGAGCACCGCCAACAGGCTGGCGGTGCCCCGCAGGGCATTCTGACCGCGGCGGTTTGGCCGCGGTCAGAAGAGGAAAACCGGCGGTCTCCCGCCGGTTTTCCGCTGCCCTGGGAATCCCCCATGGCGGCGCAGCTTGCTGGCCGCCATGGGGGATTCCGACCCCCAGGGCTCCGGCCTCCAGGAACAGGATGGCGGTGAGGGGTGTCGTGGGGCCCCTGGGGGGCCCTGCAGTGCCCATGCCAATGGCATGGGCACTGCAGGGGCCCCCGTAAGAGGGCCCCACTTTGTATTTCAGTGTCTGCTTTGCAGACACTGAGATACGCGACGGGTGCCACTGCACCCGTCGCACATACCCACTCCGCCGGCTCCATTCGGAGCCGGCTTCCTTGTGGGGAGGGGTTTCCCGCTGGGCTGGCGGGCGGCCTTCTGGCGGTCGCCTGCCAGCCCAGCGGGAAAGCCAGAATGGCCTCCGCGGTCTTTCGACCGCAGAGCGGCCATATGGCGGCTCCCTCCAGGCGGGCGGCGACCGTCGCCCGCGGGGGTCAGAATGACCCCCATAGTGTGTGCAATATTTGTCAATGGCATATTGTACCCACTTTTGGTGCTTTTTATGCCTCCCAAGAGTTTTTATATGATCTAGGTACCATCAGTGTAGAAGATGATGTAGAGTCCCTAGTGTCTGAATAAGGCTTGATAGAGGAGTCCTGTATCAGTTAAAGAGACTAGGGCTGAGGGAAGAGCTTTGTGGCGATCTACTGATGAGCTGCTTGTGTTCTTAGGGAATGGAGTGACCGTTCGCTATTGTATACTTCCAATTATGAAGGGACTATCCACTTCAGAGACGGTCCTTAATTTTTTGCATTGTGGAGTCTAGAGATCATTGTGTATGTGCTAGGAAACTACAGGATTTCCTTGAAAATGCTGATTTATGGCTAATATAAGCCCTTCCCTTCCATGCTGTACAGCAAGGTGTCTTGAAGTGTAGTGTTTTGTGCCTGTGTGTGGAATATGACCCATATGACGCAATAATGCATGCAATGAAATGAATAATATTTATGGAGCGCAAACAAATGCCCAAAGGTGTCTAGGTGCTGATAGCAGTTAGACCTACAGAAGAGAAAGAAAGCAGAAGTAAATCATAACCTGACCTAAGTACACATAACACTGTTGGAGAGTAAACTGCCAGATTTTTAAGGCTTTTCCAAATAGGGTATGGGACTGAAGAAAGGAGATGGAACAAGGGAGCGAGTTCCATAGCTTGGTTGCGACCACTGAAAAGGCTCAACCTCCTCACCTTGCTTTTCGGTATCTGTTGACCACTAGAAGATTCAGGCATGAAGATGAAAGCTGCCTGGAGGGTATGTACCATTGAAATATGGTTCTAATTCCTTCAGGCCTGAAGTTGTACAAGGCCTTGTGAACAATAGAAAGAGCTTTAAAAAATAATGTTTTTGTTCACTGGTAGCCAGTAGAGCTTTCGAATCCCTGACGAGTCTGATTGATTTTTAGGCACATCAAGAATCGGTCTTGTTGCTGCATTTAGAACAAGCTGCAGTTTGGCTATTGCAGTCTTATTAATATGCATGTATAGCGCATTACAACAGTCTAGTCCAGATGAGATCAGTGCCAAAGCCACCTGCTTGCATACTGGGAGGGGTGTGAAGGGAAACTCCTTCCGAAGAATCCTAATTATACAGAAACAGATTGATACCATTCAATTGACCTGAAGGTCAAATGACAGGTTATTGTTAACCAGTACACCAAGGTTGTTTTGCAGAGTCTTTTGGAGTGGGTAAGGTATCCAACATCTCTGGCCACCACAAGTTAGTCCAAATAGATGGTTGATTCCCAAAGATGAAGACCTCCATCTTATCCCCATTAAATCTGAGGTAATGTTTAGCTATCCAGATGGCTATTGCTTGCATGCAGTTTTTAAAGTTGGCAGTTTTTAAAGTTGGCAGATTCTTCCATACCTTTCGTGATTGACACAATTATTTGTGTGTCATCAGAATAAGAGAGAACCTGGAATTGAAGACAGTACAACAAGGCAGCTTGGTGTGTTGTGCTGTGTGAAAGGAAGAGGGCAGGAATGTGTGAGGTATAAAAATATATGGAGCATCACATTTCTTGGCTAGTGCTGTTGCACAAACTGATGGCTAGGATAAATGCAGGCACCCTTGCTACATAGTGCAATGGTATCTGCAGTGGGGCTAGGCAGCAGATTATGCATCAGTGCAGGCAGAGAGCAGAAATACACCATAACGTGTTCAATATGGCCCATTCCTGCACTCACTCAATCGGGCAGGGCAATATGTAGCCTAGCTGCCTTGCATTGTGTAAAAGTTACACAAATAGTCCCACTAGTCAATACTGAGGTTGTATGATCAATGTGCATATACTGTCATCTGGAAAGCAACAATAGTACTACAAGGAAGTATTTACCTGTAGAAACATAGGTTCCACATATCCCTCTGTAGTTAAAAGTGAAGGAAAATACTGTCCAAATGTAACAGAAATCACCTATGTCATATTAGATCATGGAATCCTTGTAACATAGTTATATTTCTTTCTAGAGGTCTCACAGAGATCAGCCAGTCTGTGACGCCCAACCTGTTGAGGACACCATGCTGCCTCCCATGGATAAAGACACCTTTCAACAGCTGCTGGACACTTTTGAAGCCACTCTTCCGGTATTGGTAAGGAAAGACAATGTTGTTGGGTCTCCAGATAAACCAACAGACACTTGACATGGACCATTAACTTTCACCATAACAGGTAAGGACTCTGAGCACCCTAAGACACTCTTCAACCGTGAATGGTAGGAGTCCAGTAGTGAGTAGCTGATGGAGTCTGGTTGGGGATGGAGATACTATCGCTCTTTTGAAGGAGTCATTAGGTGTCTTGGCCCTATTAAGGAGTTGACAAAGGCCATCACAGACACCTACTCTTGGCTCCATTGGATTGATAAGTCCCTAGCTGACATCACTGGTGTTATGATGCAGAAGGAAAAACAACACTAGCCTTCTACATCTGACAGCAGTAAAGTTGTCAGGCAGCTGGAAGCTATCAAAACATCCACCCAGTCCCTGGAGGCCAAGTTAGACTCCTTCATAGCATCAACGAGTGCCCTCAATAGTAATGTTGTTATGTTGCTGGCTAGCCAGCAAACCTTTGCCAGGGACTACAGTGCTGCCTTGCTGGCACTCACAAATGTTTTTAGGAACATGGGATTTACATCTTCTGCCTCTGATGTGTGTGTGCCTGGGGCTAGTAACTCCATTCAGCTGCCTCCCATTCCAACTCCACAACTTTCAGGGGATGCAGAACACTTACTAGAGGAGAATGATGTAGAGTTCTCCCATTTCTAACAAAGAAATTCCACATAAATACTAATGAATGCTCCTGGCCAGTTTTCTATCTGTTCTTTGTAGGACATCATGCCACCTTCTTTTGAACTCACTACGGTACGTTTTGCTTGTGCAGTAGTTTATCGTGTCCACCTGTGCTCCAAAATATCATGCTACATTTGCTAATAGCAATTTGTTCTTCCTCATTCATATCAATAAACATGTTAATATCAAGTCACATGTGCAACCAAATGTGTTTTTGCACACAATACATTATAATTTGCCACATGTGTTGTTTTCAGAAAAAAACCAACTACTCGCATGTTGTAATGTGAGGATCTGAACCTCTGGAGTAAAATAATACATTTTTCAAAACTATTATGAGCTTTGTATGGTGGTGTCTCAACAGTCTACAGACATAGGTTGTCATTACAACCCTGGCGGACTGTGTTAAAGCGGCGGTAAGACCGCCAACAGGCCGGCGGTAAAAAAATTTGAATTACGACCGTGGCGGAAACCGGCAACAAAGACAGCCACTTTAACACTCCGATCGCCACGGCGGTCCAAACAAACAGCTTGGCGGTCACCGCCAACAGGCAGGCGGAGGACAAAGTACCACCCACAGTATAACAACCTACCAATCCGCCATCTTTTCCCGGGGCGGATTCACTGCAGACAAAAACACGGCGGAAACAGGACTTCAAAGGGAAAACACTCACCTCTACACACCCCACGAGGAATCCGGACGGCATGGAACCAGAGCTGCAGGTCCTGCCAGCCCTTATCTTCTTGCTCCTCTACCAGGAGCACGAACGCCGGCGGGGAAGACAACGGAGAGTACTGCACCTATGACACAGGGGAGGGGGGAGGGAAAAAACAGGGACACACACACGCAACACCCCCAATGATACATTATAGTTCCACCCCCCCACCCCCCCGGAAGAATGCAAAGACAAAAGAAAATGAGTGTAACCATTGTAATATATTAAAATCAAGTACCAAAAATATATATACACTATAAACAAAATATACACCAGGCTTAGTGGTCCAGGTAGTGCTCCAATGAAGTCTGTGGAACACTGGGCCCACACAGTATGGGTGAGGCCAACACAAGATCCCCGACCATGACGGAGAGAACACTGCAGGGGCATCAGATAGCAAGAAAACAGGCACCTCAGCGGGAGGGAAAGGGGGGGCACCTCAGCCGGTTGAGTGCACGACGTCAAATCCACGAGAGGGCCACATGCCCACTGTTCCATCCTGAGGAGTGCAAAGCCACAGTCTCACAATTTTCTACAGTGGGTGGGTTGCCCACTGTTCCATCCTGGGGAGTGCCAAGCCACAGTCTCACAAGTCTCTACAGTGGGTGTTCCTTCCTGGGGAGTGCAAAGCTACAGTCTCACAAGTCTTTACAGTGGGTGGTTTGCCCACTCTTCCATCCTGGAGAGTGCAAAGCCACAGTCTCACAAGTCTCTACAGTGGGTGGGTTGCCCACTGTTCTATCCTGGGGAGTGCAAAGCCACAGTCTCACAAGTCTCTGCAGTGGGTGGGTTGCCCACTGTTCCGTCCTGGGGAATGGGAAGCCACAGTCTCTCAAGTGGGTGACAGTCTCCACTGGTTCTGGAGGGGGCATGGTGCCCAGAGTGCTTCATCCTGGTAAGGACTGAGGTAGTGGATGGATCTCTTCACTGGTTCTTAGGGAGCATGGTGCCCAGAGTGCTTCATCCTGCTAAGGACTGAGGTAGTGGATGGATCTCTCCACTGGTTCTGGAGGGGGCATGGTGCCCAGAGTGCTTCATCCTGCTAAGGACTGAGGTAGTGGATGCATCTCTCCACTGGTTCTGGAGAGGGCATGGTGCCCAGAGTGCTTTATCCTGCTCGTGACGGACTCAGTAGCGTCAGTGCCCTTGGCGCTTATGGGCCAGCGGTGCTTGTGGCGGCAGTGCCCTTTTCAGCGGTGCTTGTGGCGGTGGTGCCCTGTTCAGCAGTGCTTGTGGCGGCGGTGTCCTTTGCAGTGATTCAGTTGCTGGCGGTCCTGTCTGGCCCAGCGGGGCTGGTGCTGGCGGTCTTCTCTGGCCCAGTGGGGCTGGTGGTCCTGTCTGGCCCAGCGTGGCTGGTGCTGGCGGTCCTCTCTGGCTGGTGCTGGCGGTCCTCTCTGGCCCAGCGGGGCTGGTGCTGGTGGTCCTCTCTGGCCCAGTAGGGCCGGTGCTGGCAGTGGCCTCTTGGGAAGCAGGGCAGGTGCTGGCAGTGGGCTCTTGGGCAGCAGGGCAGGTGCTGGCGGTGGGCTCCTGGGCAGCGGGGATGATGGCGGTCTTCTCCACCGTGCTGCTCTTCCCAGACCTGCTGACTTTCTTGTGGCCCTTCCCCACCTTGGAAGGTGTCGCAGCTGACTCCACACTCCCACCTGTGCCTCTGGGAGCGGCTTTGGTGGCTGGAGTCTTCCCCCCTCCTGCCGGGCACTGGCCAACTTTAGATGCTTCACAGGTGGGGGACTGTCCGTGCTGTGGCTCTGTGCCACACTGGCTGCCCTGGTGGCCGGTGCACTCCAGATTCCGGTGACTACAGGCACCACTGGTTCCGGAGATGTTGTGTCTGAGGTGCTAGGTTGGGACCTGGAGAGTCGGGCCCTAGGAGGCGGACGGGGTGGGGGAGGTGTGGGAAAGAGGTCAAGGTTGGACAGGAAAAGTTTTTTGGAAACACTGGGATGGGTAGCTGGAGGGGGTTTGGGAGTGGAGGAAGAGGTTGTGGTTGTAGGAGGTGTTCGTTTGGTGACTTTTGGTGAAGATGCATGTGCTGGAGGCTGTCGTGAGGTGGAAGCCTGTTGGGTGGGTGTGTGCCTGCGTTTGCGTATCTTGGGAGGTGGCGTCACAGACACACTGGGAGAGTACACAGGGGAAGTGTGAATGGCAGTGGGGGTGGTGACTGCCCGTAAGCGGGGTGTGGTGGCGTGTGTGCTGGTGATGGCAGTAGTGGCTGTAGATGTAGTGCATGGAGGTGTGAGTGGAGATGAGACTGGGAGGGAGGAGGGAGACAAGGAGGAGGGGGACACAGTGGAGGCAGTAGATGTTGGTGTGCCTACATCTGTGTGATGCTTGCGTGAGTGCCTGTGGGATGTGTGGTGCTTATGATTGCCTGAGCTTCCCTTGTGTGCTGACGTGTGTGCATGCTGGTCTGAAGGTGTGCTTGGGATAGGCTGAGGTACAGGGGATTGGGTCTGGGTGGAGGAAGTTGGAGGGGGGAGGCTAGACACAGGGACAATGGCTGCCATCAGTGCTGAGGCCAGAGTCTGAAAAGCTCACCGAAGAGCCGCCTGACCAGAATGAATGCCCTCCAGCAATGCATTTGTTTGTTGCCACTGCCTTTCTACACCCTGGATGGCATTCAAAATGGTAGACTGCCCAACAGTGAGGGACCTGAGGAGGTCAATGGCCTCCTCACTGAGGGCAGCAGGGGTGACTGGGGCAGGGCCTAAGGTGCCTGGGGCGAAGGTGATGCCCACCCTCCTGGGTGAGCGGGCACGGGGCAGAGCCTGAGGGGCTGCTGGAAGGGCGGTGATGGTGGGGGGGTGGCGGCTGTACCTGTAGATGCGGGGGCACAGATGGTTCCGCCACCACAAGGGAGCTCCCATCAGAGGACGAGCCCATGTCACTGGTGTCAGCTCCTGTCCCCGCCTTGGTGCTCCCCTCGCCCTTCGTCCCACTGGTGTACTCCGACTCCGTAGTCTCGCTCTCCAGGGCCATGTGGGATGCAGCTCCCTCCTGCTCTGTTGCCACTGCTCCTCCGCCTGATGATGCTAATGCACACAAGAACAGGGAGACCACAAAAAGGGGGGGGCGTCAGAAGAAAGATATGTTGAGTGCATAAATTACCGCTACCATTGGTGGACACGACACACACAGAAACCCCCTGCACTACGCCGCGCACTTGGCCTCCACTGTTCAATCCCTGGGACATGGCCTACAAGGCTATGGACGACATCTGCGTACATCGATTTCACATGAGCCTGACTAGGTGTACTTAGCACTGTACACAGGTGGGGTGGGGTGCCACAGGCTCTGCCAGAACAAGGGGACCTTGCCTCCTATACTCGCCCTGGCCTAGAGAAACCCATTGCCCACCTCCCCCACCCAGACACCTCCACTGCGCACAAGATCAGCAGAATGAGAGTGTACTCCCCCCCTTGTGGCTGCTGTGATGCCCCCAAGCGCCCATCCAACTCCGGGTACACCACCGCCAGGATCCTGAACATCAGGGGGGTCATGGTGTGACGGGCACCCCTCTCACGTTGGGAGGCCACCCCCAGCTGGGCCACCGCCGTCATCTTGCACCAGCGGCGAATGTCCTCCCATCTTTTACGGCAGTGGGTGCTCCGTCTGTGGTAGACCCCCAGGGTCCGGACGTCCTTGGCGATGGCACGCCAAATATCTTTTTTCTGGTGGGCGCTGACCTACATGAATTGTACAGGGGAAAATAAAAGTTATTACCAAATGCACCGTCACATTCATTGGCCCCCATCCCTACCCTTGCCATGGTGCACATGCACTCACCGTCGTTTCATGCACGCCTCAATCCCCCCCATCTTTCATCCACCCCACTCCACATAGGCATAGCCCATACAGCATGCTCCCAGTGTATTTACCTATTTGTCTTGAGGACCGTAGAGTAGCGTGTACTGGGGGAGGACCCGATCCACGAGCTTCTCCAACTCCTCCTAGGTCACAGCAGCACTTGAAGTGTAGGTCCTCTCCTGTCAAAGATCAGGTATCAAGTGATTGAACAGATAGAAAATGGCGGTCACGTCCACAGCGGTGCGTACCGTCACCGCGGGCGTACATCGTCAATGGCTCCTGGGACCCATAGGGTCCAATGTTAACCAATGCAGCATTGCGCCGCGGTCGACGGTGTACAATGCCAGCGCAGTTACCTCACATCCCATTGTCCCACTTTACAGGTCAGGCAGCCGCCATTTCAGGGGCCCACATGGCTTAATTTTTAACTGCGTACCTAGGCCTAGCCTCAACACACATACAGGCCAAATATCGGATTATGATTCGTGTTCTGTGTAAGCTGTGTTTACGTACCTCAGAGTTGGTTGACTCTGTGTTCACTGTTGTCCTTCATAGGTACCGTCCGCTGGGACATGTGAGGAGATGGCGGCATCCTCCGGTGTACAGACCGCTGGTGGACCTGTCGACAATGGAGGAAAGACATGTGATCCTCACCTACAGGCTTGACCGTGCCACAATCCAGGAACTGTGTGCCCAGTTGGAGCCAGACCTGATGTCAGCTATCTGCCATCCCCCCTCAAGTGCAGGTGCTGTCAGTACTCCATTTCCTTGCAAGTGGGTAATTTCAAACAACAGTGGCCATAGCATCAGGGATGTCACAGCCTATGTTTTCCAACGTGTTGTCCAGAGTGTTGTCTGCCCTGCTGAGCACATGCGGAGCTACATCGTTTTCCCTCAGGTGGAGGATTTGCCTACAGTGAAAGGAGACTTCTTTGCCCTGGGACATATCCCCAACATCATAGGTGCCATTGATGGGACACATGTGACTTTGTTCCCAACTGCAGGAGTGAACAGGTGTACAGAAACCGGAAGAGTTATCATTCCATGAATGTGCAGAGGGTGTGTTTGGCAGACCAGTACATCTCCCATGTGAATGCCAAGTTCCCTGGCTCAGTGCATGACGCTTACATCCTGTGGAACAGCAGCATTCCTTATGTGATGGGTCAACTCCAGAGGCACTGTGTGTGGCTATTAGGTGAGCACCTGGAAGGAAGTCAGTGGGAATGGTTGTCTGGGTCTGGGGATATTACTCCAGGTTAGTGTGTGCCTAACAGTTGTCCCTCGCCATTTGAAGGTGACTCTGGTTACCCCAACCTGTCATGGCTACTGACCCCAGTGAGGAATCCCAGGACAAGGGCAGAGGAACGCTACAATGAGGCCAATGGGCGAACACGGCGGATAATAGAGCGGACCTGTGGCCTCGTGAAGGCCAGGTTCAGGTGCCTCCATATGACAGGTGGATCCCTATTCTACTCACCAAAGAAGGTGTGCCAGATCATGGTAGCCTGATGTGTGCTTCACAACGTAGCTTTGCGATGACAGGTGCCTTTTCTGCAGGAGGATGGTCCAGACGGCGGTGTTGTTGCAGTTGTGGAGCCTGTGGACAGTGAAGACGAGGAAGCAGAAGAAGAGGACATGGACAACAGGAACTCAGTGATCCTGCAATATTCCCAGTGAGACACAGGTAAGAATACAAACCTGCCTACTACATGTACTTTAACACTACTACCTCTCTACTGTCTGTCATTTTCACCCAGTATATGGTCACTGAGTTGTCACTTTCCCTTACGATTTCACAGATGTGGGTCCCACTGTGTGACATCTGCTTTGATTCCTCATGGACTAGAGCTGTGTAACATAGGTATGTTGACATTACAATTGAAAGAGCATTTTGCCACAGTAATTGCTAATACACTATTCCGAAATCACAGACTGACTCCAGATTGTTTTGTGCTTCAAGGGTGTTTATTTAAGTGCTCAATATTGGAGGGGGTTGTAAAATGGTGAGGACTGATGGTGGAGGAATGTCCATGGCACAGTCCAGTCTATTAGTCTCACAGGTGCATTGCCCAAATGGGCATAGGAAGTGGAGCTGGTGCAGTTTAAGGATGGACAGGTTGACAAAGTGGGACAGAAGGATGACATTCAGGGTGGTCTCATTTCTTGGTGGGGGTCTTGGCATCATTCTCTGTCTTTGTCCTGGATCTCAGGGACCGTTTGCGGGGTGGTTCTCCCTCTTCAGGGGGTGGGATACTGGTGTGGTGGTGCTGTGGCAGTGCCTCCTGTCCACTAGCGCCGGCGGAGGTGGTGGGCAGTTCATCGTCCATGCTAGCATCAGGGGCCCCTTGTTGTGTCACAGTGTCTCTCCCGGTGTTGAGTACTTCCTTCAGCACCCCTACGATGGTGCCCAGGGTGGAATTGATGGCTCTGAGTTCCTCCCTGAAGCCCAAATACTGTTCCTCCTGCACGCACTGGGTCTCCTGAAACTTGGCCAGTACCGTTGCCATCGTCTCCTGGGAGTGGTGGTAGGCTCCCATGATGGAGGAGAGGGCCTCGTGGAGAGTGGGTTCCCTGGGCCTGTCCTCCCCCTGTCGCACAGCAGCCCTCCCAGGTCCCCTGTGTTCCTGGGTCTCCATCCCCTGGACCGTGCGCCCACTACCACTGCCCCCAGGTCCCTGGTGTTGTTGGGGTGGTGGGTTAGCCTGGGTTCCCTGTAGGGGTGGACACACTGCTGCTTGACGTGTCCTGGGGACAGAGGTATGGGCCCGCAGGGTGGGTGCTGTGCTCGTGTTTCCAGAGGGGGGAAGCTCTGTGGTGGCCTGTGACTGTGTCAGGGGAACCGACTGTCCAGAGGTCCCTGCTGGGCCGGGCTGGTCATCTAGATCCAGTTGGACAGAGCTGCTGTCATCACTGTGGGCCTCTTCTGTTGGTGGTGTGGACATGTGTGGACCCTCCTGTCCGGTGACGTTGGGTAGGGGTCCTGCAGGGTTATAAAAGGATGGTTATTACATCTGTGCGTGCCATGGTGTGGAATGGGTGGGTGTCCATGTACCCCAGTGCTTGCATTCCTGTGTAGGACCTTGTGTGATGATGGTTTAGGGGGGTGTATGGGTATGTGCATTGGGCATGATTTGGTGATGGGTGTCCATGCTTTGTTGTTGCATGTAGGGCTTGGTGTTGGGATGTGTGGGTTGTGATAGTGGAACATTGGTGAGGAGTAGGAGTGATGGGGGTGAGGGTGAGGGTGGGGGTATGTGATGGCATGCAGGTAGGGTGGGGGATGTAATAGTTAAGATTTGACTTACCAGAGTCCATTCCTCCATCTACTCCTGCGAGGCCCTCAGGATGCAGAATCGCCAAGACCTGCTCCTCCCATGTTGTTAGTTGTGGGGGTGGAGGTGGGGGTCTGCCGCCAGTCTGCTGAACCGCAAGGTGGTGTCTTGAGACCACGGAACGCACCTTCCCCCGTAGGTCGTTCCACCTCTTCTTGATGTCCTCCCGATTTCTTGGGTGCTGTCCCACTGCGTTGACCCTGTCCACGATTCTGCGCCATGGCTCCATCTTCCTAGCTATGGAGGAGTGCTGCACCTGTGATCCGAATAGCTGTGGCTTTACCCGGACGATTTCCTCCACCATGACCCTGAGCTCCTCCTCAGAGAACCTGGGGTGTCTTTGCCGCGCCATGGGGTGGTGTGGGTGATGTGTGGGGTGGTGTGTGTAGTGATAGGTGGGGTGATATTTAGTGGTGTGTTGTGTGAGGTACATGGAAGTTCTGTGGGTGATGGTATTGTGTGCCTGTGGATGCTTGGTAGTTGTTTGTAGTGTCTCTCTCTGGCCTTCGTTCAGGATTTTAGGTCGTAGGGGTTTGTTGGTGATGTGGGTGTGTGTTTTATATTGTATCCAGTGTGTGGGGGTGGTGTGTGTATGTGTATCAGGTGTGTGTGTTTCGAATTGTCCAATGTGGTAGTGTTTTGTACAAGTGTGTGTATTTTGAGCGCAGCGTGTGTACCGCCAATGGAATACCGCGGTTGAAAGACCACCGCGTGGATTCATGTGTCGTGATAGTGTGGGCGTATTTCTGTTGGCGTGACGGTGGAGATTTTGTTTTCGCCAGTTTATCACTGACCTTTGGTGTGGCGGACTTGTGTGGGTGTCTCAATTTTGGTGGATTCTGTGCTGTGTGTCATAATAGTAGTGGCGGAGTTCCACGGCTGCGGCGGTGTGTTGGCGGTCTTCTGCACGGCGGTAAGCGGCTTTTACCGCCAATGTTGTAATGAGGGCCATAATGTAGCTCTAAAATCCAAAGTTACCTTTTTGAAGTTGAGGAAGTGTGAGCTCAAGATAATTGCCATTCTGTCTTTCTATGTGCACCTACACCAATTACATCCATTGATGAGCAATGTGTAGTTACTCAATGTAAAGTCAGAGTGTATCAACAAGCTGCTTTTTCCTGACAGACACACAGTGAGAAGTGTTTGCAAAGTACACAAATACCTACACCTATAAATGGAATATGTGAGACCATAACACTGTTCCAGTGATCCATCAAATGTTCCAAAGTAGATATGAATACATCATTACTAGGACAGTGCAGGGAACTCTGGTCCGCTGGCTGAGCTAACAGAGTTTTTGAAACTAGCATGGAGTAAGTCCATAAACTCCGTTAGCCCGGCCAGCGGCGGGGAGCTCACCAGGTGCATGCTGCACAGTGCAAGTGCAGACAGTCTGCGCTTGCGCTATGCAGCCCACAACTGTGCTGCAGCGCACACCAGAGCACAGAGGGAGGCAGCCACTGAAAACTAGTCACTGTCGGACGACGAGGAGAGGAGGACCCCGGGAAGACCCAGGTAAGTCCTCGTCTCTGCACTGCACATGGGGCAGACTGGTGCATAAAAGGCCTAGCATATTTCACTGCCTATGGCCCTGAATTCAGACCAGGGTTGTAGGCAGTGAAAGAGAGCTGCCTTCTCGGACCTCTTGTACACCGGCCTGTACCATTTGCACTGCACATGGGGCAGGCCGGTGCACAAGAGGCCTGGCAGCTTTCATTGCCTATGGCCCTGGTCTGAATTCAGGCCAGGGCTGTAGGCAGCGAAACAAAGCTGCAGTTTCAGGTCTCTTGTGCACCGGTGAACAACAAGCCTGAAACTGCAGCTTTCACTGCCAAGGCCCTCTACTGAATGTGCCTGATCTTGGAAGCTCTATGCAGGGTCAGGCCTCGATGACCAGGCCAAACCTGCTTAGCGAATCAGAAATTAGGCACATTCAGGACTCTGAGGTTCACGGATCCGCCTCCACAGAATTCCACAACTCCGTGAAATTCTGCAGAGTCGGACTCCATGAACTCAACCCAGGCCTAATCATTTCCTAATGTGAATACCTTACTGCTACACAATAGTTAATCAACAATACATAACTATTAAAGATTGTATCAATACTAGTCAGATACTCATGTCCGTATTCCTCATGGATCTGCATTGTACTTTTACCAGACAACGATGCACAAGGGCGACCCAATATCTTGAATGACAGGAACCAAGACATGCAAAGTCACTTTGCCTCTCCCTGTGTATACAGATAAATGTTGAGTAATGCAACACAGGCCAAAATAGCTGACTTATGTTACTCTGCCCAGAGAGGCCTCACATGTTTTGAGTGTGAGTGCATCCACAGATTACATCATTTGAACATACAATGTATAAGTAGTGGACCAGGGAACCCGAACAATTCTGCACCTCTACCAGTTAAGTGGAAAATGGGAACTATAGGACAAAAAAATAAGTAAATGGTGATGGATGTTTTCCAGGCAGGTGTGACTTACTGCACAATTATACACCAGCCAACAATGCAGAACTCTTTTCAGAATGGTGCTGATTCACACAGCAGAGACGATGCACCAATTCTGATCAGTGTAGCAGCAGTGATGGGTGGGTGGCTTCAACAGAAGATGCATGGGTTCTGCTGGAGAAAACACCTTAGGCCTACTTCCAAAGATACAGGACTGGGGTGGCACCACTTGACATGGCAGACTCACAGATGGCAACGTCCAGGTGCAGAAGCAGGGTGGTTGGAAGTCATTTATGTCCCTGAGACTGCAGATCAGGAGGCCAGTCAGTTAATTAGCACTTGGAGTCACTCTGGGTTGAAGTGATTCAGGTCCAGTCCTTCTCACCTAAGCAGGGAAACAGCAGGCCGCAGGGCATCACAGCAAGGCAGGAGTCCAACAACATAGCGGCCCAGCAGAGTAGCAGTCCTTCAGCAGCACAGCAGTCCTTCTACCTTGCAGAGTATTCAAAGGCCCAGATGTGTCCTGACGTGGGGGAGTCTAAGGTCTAGTCATTATAACCAGTTTTGCATTTGAAGGGGAAGAGACTTCAAAATCAGCCATTTGAAGTGCACAGAGGTCCTGCAATCCTGTTCTGTCTCCAGACTGACTACAGGGGGTATGCAGCCCTTTGAATGGGGACAAGATACAGCCTATTCCTGTGCCTATTCACAGCCAGGACACATAAAACTTAAAAGTACATGTCCTGCCGTTTAAATACATTGCACCCTGCCCTCTGAGTTGTCAAGGGCCTACCTTAGCAGTGACTTATATGTATAAAAAAGAATGTGCAGGCCTGGCAAGAGGTTTACATTGCCTAGTCTAAATGGCACTGTAAACTGCACACACAGGCTCTGCAACCTTCAATCCTTAGCTTCTCACACTACCACCACCACCACAAAAGGAGGGTGAAGAGTCATGCGAGGATGAAGAGTAACAATTTCCTACTGTATGATGACAAACTTCCCTGTGAACACTGTTGAGTGAGGTCTGGCCAGGTCTTTAATTTGGTATGTGTCAATCATCATGCCACCCTAATATCAAGCCACTACACAGTTTAATTGGTGACTTGCAGTTGCTTTTGGTCAGCTATAAATGTCATTCAGGTTCCTTCTTTGCTTATGGTAATGTGATTGAGAGGACTCTCAATATACAGCACCTTGTCATTGATTTGTGTGATATGTCTACCTTCATTTAAATGCACATTTATGTATTGATCTTATTCACTGCGCCATTTTTCTTTTTTTGAATGTGCTTCTCAAATAATGGTTGATACATATGAATCTTGAATATAGATATCACAGACACCAATTAGGTTAATAAGAGGGTCATTATACCATCTTTAGACCGCCAGGTTCGCGGTGGTCCAACGTCTTTGGCGGCGGTCTGACTGCCACATTACGACCATGGCAGTTGCGCCACGGTCGGACCGCCTGCACAACCAGTTCTCCTCCGTAGGAGGGACTGGCAGTACTGGTGGTACTAATTCTCCAGGACGGCGTTCTCCACCAGCTTTTACATGGCTGTAGCACCGACATGTAAAGACTGATGGAGATGGGTGAAAGGAGCCCCAGAGGGGTGGGGGGCCTGCACTGCCCATGCACTTGGCATGGGCAGTGCAGGGGCCCCAAGGGCCAGCCGTGTCTTGCTTTTCACTGCTTGTAATACAGACAGTGAACAACGCGATGGGTTCTGGTGCACCCCACGCATCTTGGCGTTGCCACCGGCTAAATTATGAACTGGCATCAATTTTGTGGGCTGTGCCCTGCTGGGCCAGTGGGGAACTCGTAATGGGGCCACCGGGAAATCGGTCGCACTGGTGGCAACCTGACTGTGGGAGTTTGGCAGGTAGCCTTTTCCATCTGCCAAACTCATAATGACCCCCTTAGTGTGCATATACCATGGTATGTTCTGTAGAACGTCAGAGCTTATTTCATGGTGTGTTGATGTGGTTGCAGATGTGCATGTTAGCATAATTGTCATCACTTATCAATGTCTACCTCCTTAGAAAATAAATACCTTTCCATCTACAAAGAACTGCATATCATTTTACTGTATAGAAACATACCAACCACCTATGTGAAATAGAAAAATATTTATTATCACAAACTTAAACACACTAATAAAATATACCCAACTGTATAATCCTAACACTATACCACCTAGTCTAATCTTCATTGCCCTATAACTGAAAGCCTCCCAATCTAACTTAACTATTTTACACACAAAACCTATTAAACATCAGCCCCTCCCACATACAATACATGTATAGACACACGACCTACATATAATATGACCTACACATATGCTAGTTTAATACATGAAACTTAACAAATATATATTGTTTTGTTTATTTATATTTTATTAAAACACATAAAAGCACCCCCCTCCCACAAATGAAAATTCAACCTGTTCTACCTAAAAGAATCATATTGATAAAACACTACTTGCACCTAACCACCTAACAATATACCTACACTATGGGGGTCATTCTGACCTCGGCGGTAAAAGGCGCTTACCGCCGGTCAGAAGACCGCCATAACACCGCCGCGGCCGCGGTAAACCGCCACGGTCATTCTGATCCGCAACTGGCAAACCGCCAAAAACCCGACATCAACAAAAGTCCGTCACACCAAAGGTCAGCGAAAAACTGGCGATGACCAAACCTCCACCGTCACGCCAACAGAAATACGCCCATGCCATTCCGACCCACGAATCCACGCGGCGGTCTTTCAACCGCGGTATTCCATTGGCGGTACACACCGCCGCGGTCAAAATACACACACCCTTACAAAACACAACCACATTGGACAATTTGAAATACACACACCTGATACGCATACAAACAACACACCCACACACCCAATTAAATATAAAACACACACCCACATCACCCACAAAACCCTACGACAAAAAAAAACGACAGAAAGCCAGAGATAGACAGCACTGCTTAGACAACACCATCACACAGAGGCAAACCACACCATCACCCACACAATATCCACGCACAAAACACCACACATCACCACACTCACCACACTCTACAACACATACACCACCCCACACTTCATCCACACCACCCTATGGCACCCCAAAGACACCCCCGGTTCTCAGACGCCGAACTCCGGGTCATGGTGGAGGAAATAGTTCGGGTAGAGCCCCAGCTCTTCGGGACACAGGTGCAGCACACCAGCATTGCCAGGAAGATGGAGCTATGGCAAAGGATAGTTGACAGGGTCAACGCTGTGGGACAGCATCCACGAAATCGGGATGACATCAGGAAGCCGTGGAACGACATACGGGGGAAGGTGCGTTCCATGGTATCAAGGCACAACATCGCGGTGCAGAAGACTGTCGGCGGACCCCCACCTACTCCCCCAGAATTTACAGCATGGGAGGAGGAAGTCTTGCACATCCTGCATCCTGAGGGCCTCGCAGGAGTATCTGGAGGAATGGACTCTGGTAAGTCAAATCTTAACTACTTCTTCCCACCCCCACCCCACCTGCATCCCAAATCATACCTTCATCCCCACCCCCATCACACCTACTCCTTGCAAATGGCTCACCATCACAACCCACCCATCCCAACACCTAGACCTGCATGTGTCCACAAAGCATGGACACCCATCACCAAAGCATGCCCACTGCACATACACATCTCCCCCACAAGCCACCGTCACAAATGCCCACACACAGGAATGCCAGCCCTGGGGTACACGGGCACCCACCCATTGACCGATATGGCACACACTGAAGCAATAACCATACCTCTATACCCCTGCAGGACCCGAACGCCACCACACCGCCCAGGAGGGTCCAGAAATGTCCATCCCTCCCCCAGAAGAGGCCACCAGTGATGACAGCAGCTCTGTCTCCCTGGACCCAGATGACCAGCCCGGACCATCGGGGACCTCTGGACAGTCGGTTCCCCTCACACAGCCACTGGCCACAGCAGACCCAATCCCCTCTGGGAACACCAGCACAGCTCCCACCCAGCGGGCCCATGCCTCTGTCTCCAGGACACGTCAATCAGCGGTGTGTCCACCACTACAGGGCACCCAGGTTAACCCACCACCCCAACAACAACAGGGACCTGGGGGCAGTGGTAGTGGGCACACGGTCCAGGGGACAGAGGCCCAGGGAAATAGGGGAACTGGGAGGGCTGCTGTGTGACGGGGGGGACAGGCCTAGGGAACCCACTCTCCACGAGGCCCTCTCCTCCATCATGGGAGCATACCACCACTCCCAGGAGACGATGGCGACGGTACTGGCCAGGTTCCAGGAGATCCAGGTCATGCAGGAGCAACAGTACATGGGGTTCAGGGAAGAACTTCGAACCATCAGTTCCGCAATGGGCACCATCGTAGGGGCACTCAACCAGATTGTCACCACATTGCGGGACCATGTGGCACCACAAAGGGCCCCTGTCACTAGCCTGGACCAAGAACAGGCTACCACCTCCGCCGGCGCTAGTGGACAGGAGGCCCCCACACAACAACAGGCCACCAGAACCCCACCTCCTGCAGAAGAAGAACCACCCCGCAAGCGGGGCCTGAGATCTCGTAAGAAGACAGAGTAGGATGTCAAGACCCCCGCCAGCAAAGGATGCCCCCTGATGTTATCCCACTGTCCCACATTGTCACCCTGTACAACCTTTATCTGCCCCTGCTCCACCTTCCACAGGCATATGGACAATGCACCTGTGAGACTGGAAAGCTGGACTTTGCCATGGACATTCCTCCACCATCACCCATCACCGATTTCCCACCATGTCCCTAAATTCAGCTTTTAATAAAAACACGTATTGCACAAAAACAATCTGGAGTCTGCCTGTATTGTGAACAAATGTATTAAACATAATGCTGCCAAAATGTCCAGTTACACAGTGATGAAAACATACCACTGTCACACAGCTGTAGTCCACGGGGAAACAAAGCAGAGGTCACGCAGTGGGGGCCACATCTCTGAAATTTGAAGGGAAAGTCACAACTCAGTTAACATACACTGGGGGAATAGGACAGACAGTAGAAAGGCAGGAGACTGTAAGTAATTGTAAAATGCCGGTGTTGATTCTTACCTGTGTGTTATTGAAAATACTGTAGTATCACTGTGTCCCTGTTGTCTGTGTCGTCCCCGTCGTCTTCCTCCTCTTCACTCTCCACAGGTTCCACCGCTGCCACAACACCACCATCTGGACCATCCTCCTGCAGGAAAGGCACCTGGCGTCGCAAAGCCAGGTTGTGAAGCATACAGCAGGCCACGATGATATGACACACCTTCTTTGGTGAGTACATTAGGGATCGACCTGTCATATGCAGGCACCTAAACCTGGCCTTCAAGAGGCCAAAGGTCCGCTCGATCACCCTCCTAGTACGCCCATGGGCCTCATTGTAGCGTTCCTCTGCCCTTGTCCTGGGATTCCTCACTGGGGTCAGTAGCCATGACAGGTTGGGGTAACCAGAGTCACCTATTAGCCACACACGGTGTCTCTGTAGCTGTCCCATCACATAAGGGATGCTGCTATTTCGCATGATGTACGCGTCATGCACTGACCCAGGGAACTTGGCATTTATATGGGAGATGTACTGGTCTGACAAACAGACCATCTGGACATTCATCGAATGATAACTTTTTCTGTTCCTGTACACCTGTTCACTTCATCTGGGGGGTACCAAAGCCACATGGGTCCCATCAATGGCACCAATGATGTTGGGAATATGTCCAAGGGTATAGAAATCACTCTTCACTGTAGCCAAATCCTCCACCTCAGGGAAAACAATGTAGCTCCGCATGTATTTCATCAGGGCAGACAACACTCTGGACAAAACCTTAGAAAACATAGGCTGAGACATCCCAGATGAAATGGCCACTGTTGTTTGGAATGATCCACTTGCCAAAAAATGGAGTACTGACAGAACCTGCACTAGAGGGGGAATCCCTGTGGGTTGGCGGATGGGTGACATCAGGTCTGGCTCCAGCTGGGCACACAGTTCCTGTATAGTGGCACGGTCAAGTCTGTAGGTGAGTATGACATGTCGTTCTTCCATTGTCGACAGGTCCACCAGCGGTCTGTACACGGGAACAGCCCTCCATCTCCTCACAAGTCCCTGCGGACGGTGCCTAGGAAGGACAACATGGAGCACAGAGTCAAGCAATCCAATGGTACGTTCACACAGCTTGCACTGTACACGATTCTCTATGCATTGAATGGCTTGTATGAGTGGCAATGCAAGGCCTAGGCCTGTGTGACGCAGTAGAAATTAAGCCATGTGGGCCTTTGAAATGGCGGCTGCCTGACCTGTGAAGTGTGACAATGGGATGTGAGCTCATTGCGATGGCGTGGCACACCGTGGCGGTCAAAAACCGCGGTGCAAAGCCGCATTGGTTAACATTGAACCCTATGGGTTTCAGGAGCAAATGAGGATGTGCGCCGGCGGTCGTGGTACGCACCGCCGCGGTACGCACCGCCGCGGGCGTGACCGCCATTTTCTATCTGCTTAATCACTCGAGACCTGATCATCCACAGGAGAGGACCTGTACTGCAAGTGCTGCTGTGACCTCGGTCTGGAAGTGACAATGGCTGCTGCGACTGGGGAAAGGGCCCCTGCCTTCACTTCAGAAGAGTTGGAGACACTCGTGGATGGGGTCCTCCCCCAGTATGCGCTACTCTACGGTCCTCCAGACCAACAGGTGAGTACACTGGGACCATGCTTAGTGGGCAATGCCTGGGTTGAGTGGGGTGAATGAACGATGGTGGGGAGGGGAGCGAATGAGGAATGCATCGCACAACAGATGAGAGCATGTGCCACATGGCAAGGTTGGGGGGGGGGCCACTCACATCGACCATGCAGAAAAGTGATGATGTTTCTTTTCCCACCCTGTACATGTCACATAGGTCAGCGCCCATCAGAATATCGACATTTGGCGTGCCATCGCCAAGGACGTCCGGGCCCTGGGGGTCCACAACAGACGGGGCACCCACTGCTGCAAGAGGTGGGAGGACATCCACCGCGGGAGCAGAAAGACCGCCGAGGCTCTGCTGGGGATGGCCTCCCAACCTAGGAGGGGTGCCACATGGCAATTGACCCCCCTGATGTCCCGGATCCTGGCAGTGGCCTACCCCGATTTGGATGGGCGCGTGAGGACATCACAGCAGACACAAGGGAGTGAGTATCAGCACATTCTGCTATATTAGCGCACAGTGGAGGTGTCTGGGTGGGGGAGGAGGGCTGTGGCTATCTCTAGGCCAGGGCGGTTTCTGTAGGCTAGGGCCCTCCGTAAGGCATGGCCCTGTGCCCCCGCCCCCCACCTCTGTAGGGTGCTAAGTACAGCTATCCATGGCCCGGACTCACCTATGTGTGCATTTGTCGTCCATAGACTTGTAGGCCAAGTCACAATAATTGAGTAGTGTACCCCGAGTGCGCGGCGTAGTGCAGGGGGCTTCTGTGTCTGTCCTCTCCGCCAACGGTGTCGCCAATGCATGCACTCAACATGTCTTTCTTTCTTCTCCCCCCCCTTTTTTGGGGGGTTTTCCTGTTCATATGTGCATTAGCATCATCAGGCGGGGGAGAAGTGGCATCGGCGCACGAGGGAGCTGCATCTCACATGGCCCCGGAGGGCCATGCAACCGACTCCGAGTTCACCAGTGAGACGGAGGGCGAGGGGAGCTCCACAACGGGGACCCGTGGAGACGTCAGCGACACCGACACGTCCTCGGAAGGGAGCTCCCTTGTGGTGGTGGCAACATCCGTGCCCGCCGCTACAACAGGTACAGCCGCTACCCAGCGCACCAGCTCCGCCCTCCCAGCAGCCCCTCAGCGTTCGCCCCGTGCCCGCTCGGCCAGGAAGCCGGGCATCTCCTTCGCCCCAGGCACCTCAGGCCCTGCCCCAGTTACCCCTGCTGCCCTCAGTGCGGAGATCATTGACCTCCTCCAGACGGTCATTGTTGGGCAGTCTACCCTTTTGAATGCCATCCAGGGGGTAGAAAGGGAGGTGCATCGGAGCAATGCATACCTGGAGGGCATTCATTCGGGTCAGGCTGCCCATCAGCGATAGTTCAACGCTCTGGCCTCAGCACTGAAGGCAGCCATTGTCCCTGTCTCCAGCCTCCCTCCTCCAACTCCCTCCACCCAGTCCCACTCCCCTGTTCCTCTGCCTATCCCAGCCACACCTACAGACCAGCCTGCACACACCTCAACACCCAAGGGCAGCTCATCCAGACATAAGCACCACAGATCACACAAGCATTCACCCAAGCAACATCCACATGCAGACATGCCAACAGCCACTGCCTCCTCTGTGTCCCCCTCCTCCTCGTCTCCCTCCTCCCTCCCTGTGACGTCTCCACTCACACCTGCATGCACACCACCATCAGCCAGTACATCCATCACCAGCACACCCACCAGAACACTCCGCACACATGCAGACACCACCCCCACTGCCATTTACACGTCCCCTGTGTCCTCTCCCAGTGTGTCTGTCACCCCCTCTTCCAAACCACACAAACGCAGGCAGCCACCCACCCAACAGCCATCCACCTCACGACAGCCTCCGTCACAAGCACCTGCACCCAAAGACAGCACACTTGACTCTCCCACAACCACATCCTCTTCCTCCACTCCCATACCCACTGCACCTACCCTTCCCATTGCTCCTAAAAAACTTTTCCTCTCCAAAATTAACCTCTTTGCATCACCTGACCCACCCCCTCCATCTCGTAAGAGTCCAAACAGCACCTCAGCCACCACAAGCCCTGCACCTACTAGGACCATAGTTCAGGGCTATTGGAGTCCACCAGCTCCTAGGGCAGGAACATCGGCCAGCAGCAAGGGGACAGCCAGCCCACCCCCTGGGAAAAGAACCAAAAAAGGGAAGGGCCGGTGCGACAGGCCTGAGACGGCTGCTCCCAAGGACACTACCCTTGCACCGTCACCTGGCACATCCACAAAGGGAGGCAAGGGCCCCAGAGATTCGGCAAAGGAGGGCAAGGGCAGCAGGGCGGACAAGTCCGGCAGCAGGCAAGCTGCCCAGGATGGCCCCACCTGCCCCATTGCGGGTGTGACGGAGGACACTCACGGGGCCAGGACTCCAGCACAGGAGGGCCCCGCAAGCGAAAGGTCGGATGGCGACTGAGCGGGAAATATTGGCCAGATCTGGTTCCCTAGGAACACAAGACAAGCACCGCTGAACAGGGCCCCGCCAAGACAGGCACCGCTGAACAGGGCCCCGCCAAGACAGGCACCGCTGAACAGGGCCCCGCCAAGACAGGCACCGCTGAACAGGGCCCCGCCGTGACAAGCACCGCTGAACAGGCCCCGCTGTGACAAGCACCGCTGAACAGGGCCCCGCCGTGACAAGCACCGCTGAACAGGGCCCCGCCGTGACAAGCACCGCTGAACAGGGCCCCGCCGTGACAAGCACCGCTGAACAGGGCCCCGCCAAGACAGGCACCTCTGAACAGGGCCCTTCAAGACAGGCACCACTGAACAGGGCCCTTCCTGTCAAGCACCGCTCCGCTGGGCCCTTCCTGTCAAGCATCGCTCCGCTGGGCACCGCCGTCTCTGAACTGCTCCGCTGGGCCCTTCATCTCAAGCACCGCTCCGCTGGGCCCTTCCTGTCAAGCACCGCTCCGTTGGGCCCTTCCTGTCAAGCACTGCTCCACTGGGCACCGCCGTCTCTGAACTGCTCCGCTGGGCCCTTCCTGTCAAGCACCGCTCCGCTGGGCCCTTCCTGTCAAGCACCGCACCGCTGGGCCCTTCCTGTCAAGCACCGCTCCGCTGGGCCCTTCCTGTCAAGCACCGCTCCGCTGGGCCCTTCATCTCAAGCACCGCTCCGCTGGGCACCGCCGTCTCTGAACTGCTCCGCTGGGCCCTTCCTGTCAAGCACCGCTCCGCTGGGCACCGCCGGGCACCGCCGTCTCTGAACTGCTCCGCTGGGCCCTTCCTGTCAAGCACCGCTCCGCTGGGCACCGCCGTCTCTGAACTGCTCCGCTGGGCCCTTCCTGTCAAGCACCGCTCCGCTGGGCCCTTCCTGTCAAGCAGCGCTCCCCTGGGCCCTTCATCTCAAGCACCGCTCCGCTGGGCACCGCCGTCTCTGAACTGCTCCGCTGGGCCCTTCCTGTCAAGCACCGCTCCGCTGGGCCCTTCCTGTCAAGCACCGCTCCGCTGGGCCCTTCATCTCAAGCACCGCTCCGCTGGGCACCGCCGTCTCTGAACTGCTCCGCTGGGCCCTTCCTGTCAAGCACCACTCCGCTGGGCACCGCCGTCTCTGAACTGCTCCGCTGGGCCCTTCATCTCAAGCACCGCTGGCCCATTGGCAGGGCCGGATCTGTGTCGGGCAGGGCTTCACGAAGCACTCTGGCCAACATGCCTCCTCCATAACCAGTGGAGTCGGTAATCCACCTGATGGACTGTGGCTTTGCACTTCCCAGGATGTAACAGTGGTCAACCCACCCACTGCTGAGACTTGAGAGACTGTGGCTTTGCACTCCCCAGGATAAAGCAGTGGGCAACCCACCCACTGCAGAGACTTGAGAGACTGTGGCTTTGCACTCCCCAGGATAAAGCAGTGGGCAATCCACCCACTTGGGAGACTTGAGAGACTGTGGCTTTTCACTCCCCAGGATAAAGCAGTGGGCAATCCACCCACTGTAGAGACTTGAGAGACTGTGGTTTTGCACTCCCCAGGATGGTACAGTGGGCATGGAGGCCCCTCGTGGATCTGGCGTCGTGGACTCATGTGGCTGAGGTGCCCCCCTTCCCTTCCCCCTGAGGTGCCTGTAGTTTTATTATCTGATGCCCCATCAGTGTTCTCTCCAATGGAATCGGGTCTCGTGTGTGGGCTTTGCCCATGTGTTTATGCACATTGGCCCACGAACAATGGAAGGTAGCCAAAATGTGCCGGACGTTTGGGCTATGTATATATTGTTCATGTTGTTATTTATTTTATTTATATATTTAATATTTCACTTAACTTCAAATGTGCTATAATATACTTCAATTTTAATGATCATTTTATTTTGTCTTTGCATTATTCCGTGGGGTTTGGGGAGTGTCACTCTGACTTGTTGCTCTGCATTGGTGTGTAGGGATTTGGGGGGGGTGGGGGGGGGGGTGTGTCGCGTATGTGTGTGCCCGTAACCTTTTCTCCTCCCCCTGTGTCGTAGGTACAGTACTCACCGTTTTCGTCTGCGCCGGCGTTCGTGCTCCTGGTAGAGGAGCAGGTAGACAATAGCTGGTAGGATGTTTAATTCGGGTTCCATGCTGTCCAGATTCCTCGTGGAGTGTATAGAGGTGAGCGTTTTCCCGTTCGTAGTCTGTTTCCGCCGTGTTTTTATTGGCGGGGCTCCCGCCCCGGAAAAGGTGGCGGATTGGTGAGTTGTGATAGGGTGGGCGGTACATTGTCTGCCGGCTGTCTGTTGGCGGTGACCGCCGCGCTGTTTGTTTGTCCCGCCGTGGCGGTCGGAGTGTTAAAGTGGCGGGCTGTGTTGGCGGTTCCCGCCAGGGTCAGAATTCCATTTTTCTACTGCCTGCCTGTTGGCGGGTTGGCGGGTTGGCCGCCGCTTTAACACCGACCGCCAGGGTTGGAATGACCCCCTATATCTGCACTACCTATAATACCTATCTACCTACACATTAAAACAACTGTATACAAGAAGAGGAAAATGAAGAGGGGATATATGAACAGTGAGAGGCAGTGAGACCACTATTTCCTAAGGCCTGGAGGCACGCATGCATCAAAGGGTGAATCTGTTGCTTCCACAAGTTAAGACTCTCGAACTGCCCACTTATGTGTTGCATACTCGCATGACCCAACCTAATGTATTTCAGGCTTGCCAACTCAATCTACTGTACCTTGATACTCAGTCCTAATGAGCTTTTTTTGGTGGTAGTGCGCCTCCTTCTGCAAAAGATTTTCTTCCTGCCCTAAGGGGGGGTTGTGCTAGCGGACCTGCCTGGCATGGTTGGTGCGGGTGTAGAGGCCCATGTGCCCGAGACCTTTTTTGCATCATAATATTTGCCCATCCATTGGAATCCTTTGACAACCTTCTTGATCTTCACAGAGGTAAATTGTTAACATTAATGATGACTTCCTTGAGTACACCTACATGTATGTACCAAGTGCTAAAATCCACAACACATATATAATTGTAGAGCATTGTAACTGACATACACTATGCATCTGTGCATTGTATGGCAAAATACTTACAATCCTCTGTGAAGCATCAACTGTTGCAGCATCCACTTTAAATCTTTCATCATAAGTGGCCAGCACATACCCACACTGCAGGTACTGCAAGTACACCATCACGTAACCTGATTTGTATCACATTTTTATTTGTTATGTTATGTTAAGCAAATTTATAAAGTGCATAGCTACCCAAAGGCTTCCTAGCACTGAATAGGTAAAAGCATTCTCCTTTACGCCTGTCAGTTATACTAAAAGGGATTAGTTTGAATAGAGTCATGTTTTAAGCATATTTCTAAATTTGGTTTAATCAGAATCAGTTCTCAAATCTTTAGGCAAAGAATTCCATAATTTGGGTAACAGATAGGAAAAAGATCTCCCCCCCATCTGACCTTCTGTATGTGCGGAACACTTAAAAGCTCTATGTTGGGAGACCTTAGAGTCCTATTTGAGGTGTAACGTGGCAAAAGTGACCTGACCAGGAGGGGACCTCACCCATTAATTGCCCTATGCATCAAGCAAAGTGATATGAAAGTCCAGGCATCATATTCTTCGAGGCCATGCAATACAACAAGGTACATGGTTGCTGTGTGCTGTGTGAAAGGCAGAGAAGTATAAATAACAATGGGGGTGATTCTGACCGCGGCGGTCGGCGGTCGCCGCCCGCCAAGCGGTTCCCGCCGAAAGACCGCTCCGCGGTCAAAAGACCGCGGCGGTCATTCTGGCTTTCCCACTGGGCTGGCGGGCGACCGCCGAAAGTCTGCCCGCCAGCCCAGCGGGAAACACCCTTCCCACGAGGAAGCCGGCTCAGAATGGAGCCGGCGGAGTGGGAAGGTGCGACGGGTGCAGTTGCACCCGTCGCGAATTTCAGTGTCTGCAAAGCAGACACTGAAATTCTATGTGGGGCCCTCTTACGGGGGCCCCTGCAGTGCCCATGCCATTGGCATGGGCACTGCAGGGGCCCCCAGGGGCCCCACAACACCCCATACCGCCATCCTGTTCCTGGCGGGCGAACCGCCAGGAACAGGATGGCGGTATCAGCCATGGCGGATTCCCATGGGCAGCGGAAAGTCGGCGGTACACCGCCGGCTTTCTGCTTCTGGCCGCGGCTGTACCGCCGCGGTCAGAATGCCCGGCGGAGCACCGCCAGCCTGTTGGCGGTGCTACCGCCAACCTCCGCCATGGCGGTAATTACCGCCAGGGTCAGAATGACCCCCAATATGTAGTAGTTGATGTTTTAGTCCTGTGCAGGTGCACAATCTGGTGACAATTGACAACAAATAAACATTTGTTCAATGTTGCAAGTGGAGGTGGCCAACAGCCAGATTAATTCTTACATTTGGATGTGTCACATGGTTCTCAGGAAAAGTTGCAACATGTCAACCAATATCAACAAATAACACTCTACTGACATCTGTACATGGTGAAAACTCAGAAGGTATGTATGCCTTAAAACACCCAAGCAGCAGCCGTGGCATGCATCTCTTGAGCTGAATGAAGGTAACCATCACAGAGGCCTGCATCATGTCAATCCACATGTAAAAACCTAAGCAAGTCCATTGTATTTGGCCAGGAGTGGCTTGATATATCAGACGTGACTGAGCGTTGCCTTGCCCTTGTGCCACTTTGTTGCACACAAGGCAATAATAAACCCTGCGTAAGAGGTCCACCCTCTGACATCAGTGCAAGTGGTGGGGGCAGATAATCATAGTTTCAGGCGGCACAACACAGCAAGCCATGTTGCTGCACTGTGCTGTGTGAAAGGCCATGAAAGCACCATATGTACCAATATATGCTGCATAACTGTGCTATTGTAGTGCTGCTGCACGTTAGGCTGCCCAGTGCAAAGGTAAACACACTTGTGTTATGGTGCAAGGGTGCCTGCAATGTATACAGAAATAATGTTTCTGTCCAGGAAGATACCTGTTCCTGCAAGCAACCATTACACAAAGCTATTTTCCTCTTTCTATATGTGCTCCAGACAGCAGCACGCATAGGAATATGAACAAACTAGTGGACATTAACACGTTTGTCCTTGTTGTGGCTCACCTGGGGAGGTATAGTACCGTGACGCATTCCTAGTTCTATCACTAATGGTAAGTCTGGAAATTAACACAAACCTATGGTAGGAGGCGTGGGAACATTTATGCTCCACCCATGGAACGCCTCCCTTCCACAGAGTTATTGTAGGATGCAATTTGCACTGCCTTGCAAACTGTGGGGCGTGCCCCCTGATAGGCCCTGGCTATGTTTCCAAGTGGGACGCAAATGCCTTTGTAAATGAAGATGGCTTGGAAGTGTTGACTTACTCTATTTATCGCTTTTCCAGGCTCTCATGTTTTACACCCACCAGGTAAAGTGCATATACAAGTATGGCAACTGTGATCCTTGGCGCCCTGGCGGCAGAGTCAAAGGCGTAGTTAAGTAGCTGAAAAGAATAACATTTATTGTAAGTATTTTGTTGTTTTTTCATATTTAGCCAGCTGCTTATAAGATAATGCACATACCATAAACAACAAATAAATACAAATAAACTCTTCCTTGGGAATGCTTTCTGTTATGTTATAAAACATCAGTTCATTGATGCGATGACTGTAGATTATCGTTTGTGAGACCAGAGTGTCACATAATTGAATCCTGGTTGCCACTGAATAGAATCGTGACTTGTGTATTTATAACGCTGTGAAGTCTTAGTCCGCAACACAAACCACTGTAAATGTGCAAGTCGTTGTTTGAAAATTGTACTAATCACTGTATAAGCAAGGCTGCTGGAATTATCCGACGGGAAAGACCGAAGTATGTGCCATCGTTCACTAAATTATTTGGCTTAATGCAGCAGCACTTTTTGGAAAGTGTTGCTTCAGTATTGAATCAGTCTTACACATGCTAACACTGTGTGGGAACCTCATTAGTGCCAATTTAACACACAAATACAGCAATAAGCAACAGAAAGATGCCCGTCAACCTTTGTGATGGGCTTTCCACTGCATGGCAACATTTGTTAATGCCTTTTTAATAACGTTTGATTCATTGGAGCTAGAAATAAATTTTTTGTTAAAATCTCTAGCATATGCAGCAGATTGTAGATTATGTGGCAAATGCAGAAAATACATAATTATGTGGGAAATGCTGCAGCCGCAAAATTACATGGTTCCAGTGGTTTTTAGTATTAAGTAGGCTGCCACAAAATGACTTAGCAGTTAAGATAAAAGAAGTGCTTTTAAAGAATACCTTTTAGAACAAAGTAATTACAATGTACCTAGTGAAAACATTTTCATTATTCAATTAAAAGGAAGTTTTGGAAAACCGAACACCCTTAGATCATCTCTCAAAAATAATAGAGACTTCATAAATTACTCTGTTCCAAACAGCTTTTATGTTTGGTGATTAACCAATGGCAAACATTTTTTCAAATTGAAGGTACGCTGGTGAGAAGGTCTGCTTCTTCTCTAGTTCTCTGTCCATAGATAGCCTCAAGGAGATGACCCAGAGGAAAAGGTGATATGTGTGGGCGAATTATTTCCTTTACAAACAAACAAACACAGCTCTCTCAGCGAAATCCCCTGTGGAAGGTGGAGACTTTTTTAAATGGCCATCACTACCATTACTGCAGCAGGTGCAGTGGCTCTGGGGAAGTGCACCCCAATTTTGGTTGTGTTACTAGCAACATGGTGGGTGGAAAGCTTTTTTTCCTTGTTAGCATGAGGGCCCAGGTTACCCTTGCTGCATAGGAAACAGATCCGAAGCAAGAGGCGGCGAGATGTGGGATTTACTCCCTTTTTTACACAAAGGGGCAGACAACCTGCTCTGGCCTCGTTTATAGGAGTGATGGGCCAGTGAATAGAGTGGGGGGCTAGTAGGTATTATTTGTGCTGCAGATGCACTGGCACAGGGGCCCAACTAAACCCCAATTAGTATTGCTTTACTATTTTTTCTTGCTTACAGTAAGGCCCAGTGCACTGTTGTAGCTTTAGGCCGCAGACCAATGGCCCAAGTGAATAGAAAATTGAAGCGGGGAAACACATTAGCTGAAGCCTCAGAGAGATGACAGAGCGGAGATTGGGGCAAGATGAGGTCACGCGTTTTCAATAAGGGGCAGAAAAGACCCCCACTTCAAAATTCAGTCAATCGCATTACAGAAGCAGGTGTGATGGCACTGGGGCCCAAGTTTGAGAGGCCCACTGCATAACAGTTAGGACTGCCTTCATTTATAAAAGAGGATTGAAGGCTCACTTTTATTGCTAACATTAGTGATGAGGGCATCTTTGCTGCCAAGTGGTGGGCAACATGCCAGAGCTCATTTTATTCTGAACAGGACAGAGGCCCCTTTTATGAGCTTGGCGGTACCCAGACCACCATGTTGGCGGTTGTACCACCGATGGGCCGGCGGTGAAGACTGCCAAATTATGACCATGGAGGATTTCCCAACAGTTTACAGCTAATACACCGCTAGTACCGCCACTATGGTCAGGCAGCCATGGATGTCTGTAGGCACCCTCAGACCTGCGGAAACCATGTTTGCGCCAAACATATTACAAGGCTGCAACCGCCATGGTTTCCGCTGTGGTTGCACCACCACCAAAACCCTGACAGAAACCAACTCTATGAAAAGAAAAACTCACCTTTTAGAACACAGAGCTGCCCGGAGCCACCATGGACCCTGAACTTGAAGTCCTCCCCCTGCTTCTGTTCGTATAACGACTCCTGATCCAGCAACGGCGATGGAGACAACAACTATAAGTACACCCACCTAGCACACACTGGAGGGAAAGTCATTGGTACACACCCACACACATCATACACAGCCGGGATGCCTTGCGACGGACACACACGTAACCACGCACCCATGCACCCATACGAACACACACACACAACTACATATGCACACCCACACACATACTACACATAAAAACTACACACGTGCCATACACACACCAACCTGCACACACACAGCACTGCCACTCACGCAATCATATACAACACCACCGACTCACACATCACAACTGCAACTACACATACGCTTCGCCAACTACTCTCACTGCACACCTCCACATTACAACACATACATACAACAACAAGTAACAACATCACATGGCCAATCAACACTATCACACAGGCATACAACAAATTATTTGTCACACCGTGGCCACACCAAACACACGCATGCACACACAACAACCGCACAAGGGTACACAACACCAACATTACACGTGCCAACACAATGCACAATTTGGCTTAACACATGGAGGTGGAAGGGCTAGACTTGGGGAGAGACACAGAGCACTTGAGGGTCTCACGGGGTGGGAGAGGGGTAGGGAACAGGGAAAACTCTGAGAGGGACACCTTTTTACACACACAAGTTTGGTCATGGCAAAAGGGTTTGGGTGTAGAGGGAGTGGTTGTCAGATGTGTCAGCCTGGATGTCATGGGTGCAAATGTGTGTGTGGAATGCTTGTGGGTGCTGATTGTATGTTGGATGGCTGAGTGCTGGCATTTAGGTGTTTTGGGAGGAGGGAGGAGGAGGTGCTTGGAGATGCCATGGTGGATGGGTGACTGCCTGTTGGGGTGGAGTTTTCAGGTATGGTACATATGCTGCACGTGGGGTGTCGGTGGTGTGGTGGGTACCAATGTGGTGACTGGGGTGGCTTTGGAGGGTTTCTGAACCTGTGCTACAAAGAGTTGTGGCTCTGGCCTGAGGATTTTATCTACCATGACCCGCAACTCCTTGTCAGTGCAGCATGGGTGCTTTGATGGGACATGGTGGCTGTGTTGTGGGTGGGAGTGAGTATTGTGTGTGTTTAGGGTACAGTGTAGGGTGATTGCTGGTGTTTGTGTGTAGTTGTGATGGATGCATAGTGCTGTTGGTGCAGTTGTGTGGTGTGTGATGAGTAGGTGCTAGATTTGTGATTGTGGCTGCTTTCACCTCTCGATCTGTTGTTTTAGTCGTAAAGACGTGTGGGTTGTGTTGGTGTCTGTTATATGGTGCTGTAAGTGGGTGTGTCTGGTGTGTGCATGTGTGTCAGGTGTGAGGTCTTCGAACTATCCAAAGTGGTGTTGTGTTCTGACAGGAGTGTGTTCTGACAGCGGCAGTTGGGACCGCCAACTGTTTTCTGCCACAAAAGGACCACTGTGCTGATTTGTGGATCATAATATGGTGGGCAGAAAGTTGTCAGTGCTGCGGTGCTGGTGGTAGAACCGCATCTTTCATGCCCGCCAGTGTCCTGGCAGTGTCAGATTTGTGACTGTTTTTTTGCCGGTCTTCATTATGGGCTCTAAATACGGCAGACAGGATACCGCCAACACTGGCGGTCTTTTGGTGGCCGCCATGGTGGCGGTCTTGCCAAAAGACCGCCAAACTCCTAATGAGGCCCAGATAATCTGTTCCAAGATTGGAGTGATGGTCATGCTTGGTGGAGAAGGGATGAAAGAGGCACAGTGTGCTACTCAGGGCCACAACTATCATCAGTGCAACAGGTGCAGTTGCATTGAGTCCCAGGAGTGGGAGGGGCTCAGAACACCCCAATTATCAGGAGTCATGTTTTTGCTTGATATGTTTGCTCATTGACTACCTACTGGAGTACGTTACCCCCACTATGTGCAAATAACACAGGATCCAGACACAAACACAGAAATGGCTATTATGTCATACATTACAACTTTGTAGTTGGCATAATGTACATTTCGGCTTCCCTTACCGATGAGTAGGGCATTCTCATATCTGCCATTCTAGAAGTGCTCTTTGATGGTACTGTGGCTGACGATATACCCATCATATGCACTCCCTGAACATTTTTCAAAGACATTGATGAACATTCCATGATGGTTCACTATGCCTGCACAGTTATGGAGTAGTTGTTATTGCTGTGGCAGTGGTCCCTGTAACAGATGTAGCTAACTGCTACAACAGGCTAACAGAATTCCCATTTTACCAAAGAAATGAATGAAAACTAAGGCCCCGATGTGGAGTTTGGCAGTAGGACCGCCAGACCACCAATACGGCGGTCAGGAGGATGCTACCAAGCCAGCGGCCTCCCAACTGCCGTATTATGACACTACTGCTTGGTTTGCCAAAGTGTCTGTGGCGTTATCACTGTGGTGGCATGCTTCAGCTCAGAAAGTGAGTCTAAAGCACATACCGCCACAGTGCAGTGCCAGATGCACCTTGGGAGCACTGTTGCCATGCACAATGTTGTGCATGGCAACAGTGTGCACCAACAGTACAGGCATAGAGGGGCACAACATGTGACCCCAGCCACACTGCCCAATGGTCAAAATCATCCTGGGGCCCTGTCTTTCTGGCAAGCTTTTCATGCCGGGGTCCCTGCGATGAAAAGCTTAGCCAAAAGGCACGCCCTGAACAGCACAGTGGTGTCGGCATCAGCACTGCATCAATTGGCCCCTTCTTTCCCTACTGCCTCCACCACAGAATCTAAGATCCTGGTGGTCACGGTGTTCTTGTGGCCATCCTCATAATCTGGTGGTTGGATCGGCGAGGAGGCGGTGGTCAGACTGCCACCGTGGGTATGGTGGTCCCAGGACCAACATCCTTGTAACCAGGCCCCAAGTTCTCTAATGGACCACTTTGAAGACAGTTGGGTTGGCAACTGCACCATTCTGGACACAAACCTCAACCCAATTTCAAAGAACCATGGTGGAATGTCTACGACAGCACAATAGCTCAACAAGCCAAAACCAATAATGCATGGGAAGAATAGCACAATACTTTCTAAACCATATTAAAAAGAATGCAACCAACATTCTAAAAAATCATAAATGCCCTCCAAACAGAACAAAGTTACCAACAAATAAGGATAGAATAATCACTAAACCAAATCAAACCTAAAACAACTAAGCAAACCAGGGAAATGTGTGAAATAATATGATTCACAGTCAGACTCTTCGTAACAAAGCAGTAGACTATCTAGAAAAGATAGCTAAATAACTATTATAAACCACCTATCTATGAATATACTTACATTTAAAATAAAACAAAACCTAACACCACTATAAAATAAGCAATTTTAAATATTACAATCATTCCTTTTAGAAATCAGCCAATTCCAAAATTATATTATTTAGTTACAAACTAAGACTGATAAATACAATAAATTTATTTTTATGTTTAATTCAACATATTCATAGTAAAACCAAAAAGACACATTATAAAAAATACACAAAGCAGCTCACAGATTAAAGCACACACATTCAAAATGATATGTCTCCATTGCAGTAAAAGCAAAATACATATACATTAAAAAAAACATTTCCCCCAACAAAAAATAATATAGTACAGTTGCTTAGCTTGAGTTCTTGATCTGCCTCCGCCTCCCAAAAATACAATCCACAAAAAGTCTGAAATGAAGTCCAAAAAATGAAAAAATGTAATGCCCAAATTAAATCAACTGAGGTAATCCACAGCCATTGGAAAACATCAAGGGCCAGATGTAGGAAGCCTTTTGCACGTCGCAAACTGCGAAAAACGCAGTTGGCGGCATGCAAAAGGCCGAACGCGATGCATATCCCCAAATTGCGAGTCGGTACCGACTCGCAATTTGGGGATGCGACTCGCAAATAGGAAGGGGTGTTCCCTTCCTATTTGCGACCGCATCGCCATGCTGAGTTGCTTTGTGACCGCGAATGCAGTCGCAAACCAACTCGCATTTACCACCAGTGTCACACTGAGGTAACTCATTCGCAAAAGGGAAGGGGTCCCTATGGGACCCCTTCCCTTTTGTAAATGCCGAAATAAATATTTTTTCAGAGCAGGCAGTGGTCCTATGGACCACTGCCTAATCTGAAAAAAAAATAAAAAAAATGGTTTCGGTTTATTTTTCATTTTGCAACTCGTTTTCCTTTAAGGAAAACGTGCTGCAAAATGAAAAAAAAAAACTGCTTTATTGACAAAGCAGTTACAGACATGGAGGTCTGCTGACTACAACAGGCCTCCATCCCTGTGAGTGAAGGGACTCGCTATGGGGGTCGCAAACTGCGACCCATCTCATGAATAATGATGAGGTGGGACTTTGCAACCCCATAGCGAGTCGCAGAAGGTGTCTGAGACACCTTTCTGCATACAATTTTGCGAGTTGCAAATTGTGAGTCGGTCTGACTCGCAATTTGCAACTCGCAAAATTTGACTTTGCTACATCTGGCCCCAACACACTAAAATAGAAAGTAAAAACCACTCCAGGAAACTACCACTAACCAACCTCAAAATGACACCAAAAGAGTACAAAATATAGGTAGCAGTAAAACAATGAACACTAAATGAAAATAAAAAAAGTGTATCTTCCTATAGAAATCAATGCAAATTTTACACAAACCTATGAAAAAGTCTCCAAACATGTATGTAAAAAGTATTAAAATGTTAAAAAAATATTAAACAATATATTGGACAAATACAAATATAAATGTGAAGTACAAATTAAATATTACTATAAAAATCTATCTCTAGGAGGCGGGGCCAACCAACATGGCCGATCGGACGTGAGCTCCGTCGGCTCGGTCCAAATCCCCCCAGGCCCGATGGATTGAGGAGGTAAAGAGGCGCAAAAGGATTCCCTCCGACCTGGGGACTTGCCTCTTGGCCCCCAGAGGGAGAGAACCCGTTGAGATTGCCGGCCGTGAGAGGTGAGTTGCTTGAGGCGGAGCCCACCGACCAAGTGTGTGGCTCGCGTCGGGGCGCGGCCTTGCAGCCTTGCGCCGGCCGAGTTGCAGCCGAGTGGAGACAAAAGGCGACTGGTGTCCCGACATGGAGGTGAGAGCTGTGGGTCCCGAGGAGCAGGGGAGAGAGGTATCCCCACCGGCAGAGCCGAGCGGGAGCTGGTTAGGACCCCATTGAGGTGAACGCCACTACGCACAGCAGCGACGAGGTGGGGTCCAGCAGGGGCCTCCTTTCTTTTCCGTGGAACTTGGGGTGGTGGCCCGAATTGGAGAGAGTGGCTGCCCCCCACAAATAATCCAATAATCCCCTTACCCACCGGAGAAACCGGGGAAGCAACAGGACGACCTACCCTGGGGGGGAGGAATCTTTTTGGAGCAAGCCCTGAGCTACCACAGTACAGATACACGCATGGGGTGCCGAGGCAGGGAGAAAGAGGCCAAGTTGAAGAGCGCTGAGCTGGGGTGATCCTCCCGAATGGGGCCCTGAGAGATTAGGGCCCAACTGTGCGAGCACAGGCGACTGACGGCAGGACACTCCAAATCGGGGCCACACCCGCCAAGGGGGCGAGAGACAGCTGAAATGAGCGGGAGCAAATGCGATGCGGGGGAGAGGAGAGACACATAACTCCCCCTTGAGAAGTGGGCTGTGAGGAGAGGGCAAAGACCTAGAGGAGAACCCTGATGACAAGGACAGCAGTTCTGAGGAGAGAGAGAGCCTCCAAATAAGATCTGGGGCCCGGTCCCTGAAAGACACCAATGCCACGACGCAAGATACAGGCCAACAGAGTCTCCAGCTACTTTTACCCGGCCAGAGTGGAGAGCGCTGACCAGGTACAGGGGGGAGAGATGGCGCTTACAAAGGAGGACCTCTTGTCCTCCCTTCGCACTTTCAAAACTGAGCTGCGTAAGGAGCTCACAAAGGATATCAGAGCAACGCTGGATGCCTTCCAAGCAGATGTCACATGGGAAACTATCTGCACTTCAAACAGATGTAGACTCAGTAGGGGCCCGTACTATGGACTTGGAAACACACTTGCAGAACTTGCAGCAGAAAGTTGCCCCGGTGGAGACGGAGATTACAAATATTAAAGCGCAGTTACATCTCGCCACATTAAAATGCGAAGATTTGGAAAATCGAGCATGTAGAGACAACATAAGGGTGAGAGGTCTGGAGGAGGGAGCTGAGGGAGCTGAGGGGACTGATCTGGAGGCCTTTGTGGTTGGGCTGTTTTCCATCCTTCAGGGAGAGGATCAACCGGAGGTGCAAGTGGAACGAGTGCACCGCGTGGGCAGTAGAGCTGCGGGCAAAGGGAGAAGACCTAGAGACATTCTGGCTAAATTAAGCTCGTTCAAGGTGAAGGAACGAATTCTATTAAAGGCAAGACAACAAGATCCTATCTCCTTCCCGGGTGCAAGATGCTCCCTCTATCAGGATATAGCCCCAGCAACGCTGGCCCGACGACAACAGTTCCATCCGGTGACGGAGGCTCTGAGAGAGAAGAACATAAGATATCGTTGGACCTTCCCCTTTGGTGTGGCGTTCAAACTCCACAATAGAGCGTACCATTTCTCGACTGTGGATGATGTGGCAGCCACGTTGGGCCTAGAGTCTGGAGGAGAGAGGGGTGATGCCGGCATCGCGGTTGGAGAGGGGCGAGGAGAAGATATCCCCGCCACGTCAACCGACCCATGGAAACAACAGAGGAGGGGTAGGAAGACCCCCAGGAGATAATGTCACATGGAGGTCCGGCCTCAGGGAGGGCCCCAGCGGCCCACTGGAGAGAGCTGGGGTGTGACCCTAGTTAGGGGTTTTGATGGAGATGGAAGGATGGGGGGCGCCTCCCCCCGGGGAGGTGGTGTGGACGTGAGAAGCACAATAAAGGTCTCAGCGATACTTGCCACTCAGACATACTCCGCTCCTGTTGGTGTCTGGAGGTTTGGGGGGGACCCACCACTGAAATGCACTCTGGTTTGACGAGGTCTGGGGGTGGAGAGGAGGCGGATTTGGACCCTGTCCACGAAATGAAGAATGTAGGGAAGTTTGTTGTTTTATACTGGCAAGTCTATGTTTATATTCCTCTTCTGAGATGTTCCTTAGGTTTTTTCATTGTCTACCATCCCTTTCTATATTCAAAGAGTCATGTGGAAAGTCCAAAGCAGGCTTGGTGTTACGAAGGGGGGAGGATGGGAATCAAGGTGCGTGGTATTAGAGATATTATCAGGGGTCTAGTTGAGAGTGTTGCTGTTTCGGGGAGATGATGCTGGAATTACTTTCATGGAATGTGAAAGGACTTAATTCCCCCAATAAGTGATCGCAATTGAGAAAGTACCACGATGATCACCATTACGACATTGTGGCTCTACAAGAAACACATTTGAAGAGGGGGGAGGTACACCCTTTCCGTCAAAAAAACACTACACTCAGATTGCTTTAGCTTCTGCGCCAACGAAACATTGCGGGGTATCTTTGATGTTTCGCAAATCAGTCCACTTCTGGAAAACAGGTTCCAAGAAAGCTAAAGAGGGAAGATACTTAATGGTAAAAGGCAGCCTAGGTGGGAAAATGTGCATGATATCTACTATTTATGCCCCTAACAGCGGTCAAACCCAATTTCTGTTACATTTCTTGAGAGAACTGGAGGGCTATGCAGAGGGCAAAATTATTTTGATGGGAGACTTTAACCTGGTGTGGGACTCGGCTCTAGACACAACACATCCACAGAGATCACAGACAAATGCTTTTGCCAGATCAGTGAAGTCCACCTTTCACTGATTGGGGATTTTTGACTCCTGGCGGGCCCTGAAACCTTTGGAGAGGGATTATACTTTCTTCTCACATACCCACCGCTCCTATTTGAGGATAGACTACATATTTCTGAGCAAACCATTAAGACAGATTCTTAATTCTGTATCCATTCATCCAATTGTCATATGGGATCATGCCCCGGTGGTGGTTAGCCTGAATTGGTCCCTAGCACGCACCTTTTCCAAGCACTGGTACTTCCCCAATGGACTTACCCGTGACACAACATCCCGTAACGATCTGCGCTTATCAATCAGGGAATACTTCCAACATAATAGGGTGGGAGACACTAACCCCCATACACTCTGGGATGCCTTTAAAGCGGTCATAAGAGGCAAATGCATCTCACTTGCATCCGCGATGTACCGATTAAAGGCTAAAGACCAACTTCTTCTGGAAAGTGAACTTAAAATAGCTGAACGAGATCATAAACTATCCCCGACCTGGCAAGCTTAAAGGAGGGTGGTGTCCTTCAAAGGTAAATTGCAAGCTACCTATACAAACAGGGCAGAATTGATACTGCTGAGACTTCAGAAATCCCACTATGACAAGGGCAATAAGATAGGCACCCCCCTGGCAAGACAGCTTCGAGCCCAAATGGCCTGGGACTACATAGAGGAGGTCACAGACGAGCTTGGAGAACACCTCAAGGTAGAGGGGAAAGCGATGGCATTTAGACGGTTTTATGAGTGTCTCTATCACTCAGATCATCCACCCTCCAACGCTCAAGAAACCTACCTACGAAATACCCACCTGCCACAGGTCTCTCAGGAGACGAATGAAATGCTAGTGGCACCATTGTCAGTGGAGGAAGTACAGGCGGCTATAGACGCCCTTCCCCTGCATAAGGCAACGGGCCCTGATGGCTTTACAGCTAATTTCTATAAAACCTTTGGTGCAGAACTGGCAGGACAGCTCACTGCACTGTTCAATTTTATACGAGGCGAGGGAGCGGTATCCCCATCTATGGGTGAGGCTCTGATCACTCTAATACCCAAGGTGGGAAAGGACCCTCAATTGTACGCCTCATACCGACTCATTGCCCTGTTGAATCTTGACGCCAAATTATACTCTAAAATCCTGGCGCAGAGAATGGAGGATGTGATGCCAGAGCTGATACATCCAGACCAATCGGGCTTTATCAAGGGGCCCCAAACACATGACAATTTGTGGCATGTCATCCATTTGATGGAAAAGGTTCATAAGGAAAAGGTCCCTGCACTTTTATTAGTGCTAGACGCCGAGAAGGCATTTGATAGAGTTGAGTGGACATTTTTGGTGGCAACCATGAAACGTTTTGGATTCGGGGAACAATTTATAACAATGGTAATGAGCAATTACTCATGCCCCAGATCCCGCATCTCGGTAAATGGGGTGACTTTGGAATTCTTTGAACTATCACGGGGCACGAGGCAGGGATGCCCTCTTTCCCCGCTGCTTTTTGCACTGAGTGTTGGGCCCTTGGCAGTCAGGTGAGGGCTTGCCCTGCATTCCCAGGCATTAAATTTGGCTCAGATCACCATAAAATCTCCTTATTTGCTGATGATATCTTATTATTCGTCACTGAACCCCATACATCCCTTTGGTAATTCAGGAGGAATTAACACTCCTTGAACAGGTGGCAGGTTTTAAGGTAAAAGCGGGGAAATAATATCTTCTCAACCTGTCGATGCCCGAAGGGGCAATGACCCAGGTAGCCTCCTTAACCCCAGTTGCGTGGGCTAAGAAAGAAATCACTTATTTGGGCATTCAAATTGTTCCCCAGGTGTCTGATCTGTTCAGCGGTAATTATCGCCCCTTGATTAAGTCACTACGAGAAGGCTTTAGGAGGTGGTCTCCGCTGTGGTTGTCTTGGCTGGGGCGCATCAATAGTATCAAGATGACAGTGCTCCCCAGATTTCTCTATCTCTTTCAAAGCCTCCCTATTGAGATACCACCAGATTTCTTTGCTGAGACCCGGACGATGTTCATGAGGTTTATTTGGCAAGGAACAAGAGCTAGAGTATCAAATAAAGTACTGGTACGCCCCAAGGAAGAGGGAGGATTGGCACTTCCTGACCTCCTTCAGTACTATAGAGCTGCACATCTGCGGGTATTAGCTGAGTGGTCCCTCTGAGAGTCAGACAAGGTGTGGCTGCATATGGATAGGGCGGTGACGGGCAAGACCTTGTGGGATGTCTCATGGAAGCCCAAGGGGGCAAGGCCACACATTAGCACACCCACTTCCACTACCCTTAAAGTGTGGGACAAGGTAACTAGAACCTACGAGCTTACATCCTTCCCCTCGCCACATACCCCTATCCATTTTAACAAGGCATTCCCACCAGGGGAAACTCCTGGGCCCTTTGATAGATGGAGGGAAGGGGCTGCTTGCGCATTGCAGATTTATATCATGGTGACCAACTCTGTACGTTCAATAACTGTTGCAGAGATTTTCAGCTTCCTCAGTCCGAACACTACCATTACACTCAGTTGGTGCATTGGGTCTCACAGCCGCAGATGAGGGAGGCAGCCACAAGGGATCTTCTTCCAATGGAGAGATTTGTGCAAGGGGGCGGAGTGGCGAGAGGCAGTATTTCTACACTATACTCTTTACTAGCCGCTACACAGAAAGCGCTGACCCCTCGACACATCCCCTTTTGGGAACAGGTTCTGGGCATCACAGTGCGGGAGGACCATTGGCGACAGCTATATTAGGACATATCCAAGCACAACCGCTCAATTGCAGCCAGGGAAGCCCACAACAAGCTGCTCTATAACTGGTACCTCTATCCCGAGAAGCTTAAGAAACCATACACACAGGTGTCCGATAGATGTTGGTGGGGCTGTGGCATGCTGGGGGACTTTAGACACATTTGGTGGGACTGCCCAACTATTGGCCCCTATTGGAACGAAATCCTCTCACATCTTAAGGAGATGTTGGGTTACCCTGTACCGACCGCGCCGGAACATGTTCTCTTGGGTCTTCGGGCCCAGGAACTGCAGCACCAATCATACGGGGACCACGCCATTCTTTGGTTAGCTCTAGGAGCGCTAAGACAACACTAGCGTCCCTCTGGAAAAGAGCAGATCCACCCCCTATAGCCCTGTGGTTCACCAGGCTGTGGAGGAGCCTCGCCATGGAGCGTCTGGTTGATAAAGGGGAGGACTCACGCAGAAGTTTTGATTGTATTTGGGACCCCCGGTTAGGTTCCTGTACAGGGGTCTTTCCCTTACTGCATGTGGTCCCCGGCTAAGAGCTCCACACCTCTTTCATATCTAGGAACCAGATACTGAGACTTGTTGAATGGACTTGATAGGGCCCCCGCTGGTTTAGAGAGGGGAGCCTGCAACCCCTGACTCCTATCAGTTACTTCAGATACAGCCAGGGATGGATTACTTGTTGTATGTTTAAAGTTGTTTTTTATTTGTTTCATTTACTGAAATGGATGGCTACACTCACCACTTCCAAGATGACACGCTTGCCTTAGATCTGCGTGCTGTCTTTGAGCAATGTAAGACTTACCCCAGATGGGGAGACACTAGAAGGGGATAGGACTGCAGTGGGTAGCCTACAATATCACTTGATTGAACATGTTAATTATGTTGTACAAAAATGTCAATAAAAATAAATTTACAAAAAAAATATATCTCTAGATTAAATCATATTAATGACTATATACTAAAATGCATTATACCATTTTTAAAATATAAAGTAGTATGTAGAAAAATATATGTATAGAAAAATAATTATGTACTGTTTGTTTTTATATAAATGTTATATACAGTTTGAAAGTATGTTAAAATACAGAACATATGATACTACAGTAAAAAGTATATACAAATCTTATACAGCTATAAAATGTGAAAAAATCAGTTTTTTCTTTGCAATAATGTAAGTAGCGCAAATAAAGCTAAAAATGTACATTTAATATAAAATTAGAATACTTAGAAAATGTGAAAATCTTCACATCTATTGGTTAATTTTACAAAAAGACACACTATACAAAACTACAAAGTACAAATGTATTTGGGGAAGAGTTTTGAATCCAAAAAAATCAAAAAACATTTAGAAATAATGTCTGTTAAACCAAATTACATTCCACACATTAAAAACAGCTGCAAATCTTGCACTCTCACTTCCTAAGCTGTAAAACTCACAACATACCCACCCTCACAATACATGCTTCCCAAAGACAATAAAAACATAATATTGCAAGTTTACATCTCTACAGTACAACACATAAGTATATGTACTATAACATATCACCAATAACAAACTATAGTTAGGCGCACTACATTACACTAAGTAACAACGCAATGCAAAGTACCACTAAGCAACTTTATCAAATAAAACTAACACCAAAGCCCACACTAAACTAAGGATGCCCACATTCCCTCACACCTAAAATCCTAAATAAATACTTTAAAAAGATCTTAGTTTGTCTGTCAAACAGCAAAAGGGATTTGTGACCGATGTAAACAAATCCACCTCAAAATGATACTAAGAGAGTACAAAAGATAGGTAGCAGTAAAAAAATGACCACAAAATGAAAATAAAAAAGAGTCTCTTCCTATAGAAATATATGGAAATTTTACACAAATCTTTGAAAAAGTATTCAAACATGTATGTAAAAAGTATTAAAATGTTTAAAAATGTTTAAACAATATAATGGACAAATACCAATATAAATGTGAAGTACGAGTTAAATAGTACTATACAATTGTGTCTCTACATTAAATCATTAATTAATATATACTAAAATGCATTATACATTTTTTACAATATAAAGTAATATGCATAAAAATATATGTATAGAAAAAAACTCTGTACTGTTTTTTTTATATAAATGTTTGAAAATATGCATTTTGAAAGTATGTTAAAGTACAGAACATAAGTTACTGCAGTAAAAAAGCATATGAAAATGTTATACCACTATAAAATGTGAAAATTATGTTTTTTCTTTGCAAAAATGTAAGTAGCACAAATAAATCTAGAAATATGCATTCAATATAAAAATGTGAATACTTAAAAAATGTACAAATCTTCACATGTATTGGTTATTGTTTTTTAAAAAGACACTATACAAAACTACTAAGTACATATGTATTTGGGGAAGGGTTTTAACACTAAAAGCGTAACATTTATTATTCAGTTCCAATCTAAACCATTTTGGGGAAGGCCTTAGGGCCTCGTTATGAGCTTGGCGGTCTTTTGGCAAGACTGCCACTGTGGCAGCCGCCAAAAGACCACCCTGTTGGTGTTAATCCAACTGCCTTATTAAAACTCACATAGCGAATCCCGCAGAAATCCTGCCAAATTTCCAAAAGAGGCAGTCTCACCTTCAGCACCGCCAGCCCAGCAAAAAACCTCAGATCATATTACCAACCACAAATCACAATAGCGGTTCTTTCCTGGCGGAAAACCAATGGTAGCGCAAACTGCAGTGGTCACATCAGTAATACACCACACCACATTTGATAGTTTGAAAACCCCACACCTGACACACATCCACACACCAGACACATCTACGCACTGCAGTATAAACACACCCCTTCACACCCCATAATCCATTGCAACAAAAATGCCATACACGGTCATATAGAGGCTGCACAAAAATATATTACAAAGCATAGAATAGGCACCACTATTCATTTCACATAGCCCTCATCCCACACCTGCATAACTCACCCAACACACAAATTAGTACTCCACATATTAAACATCAACCATCACCCACTCTCATCAGAGCACCCACGCCTCATCACAAATAAATTTTTGTTTCATTTTTTCTTACTCATCATATCGTCCACCACTACCATGTCCCCACAAAAACATCCCTGTTTCACAGATGATGAATTGAGGGTCATGGTGGTCGAAATCATCAGAGAAGAGCCACACCTATTTGGAGCACAGGTCCATCAAACATCTATCGCCAGGAAAATGGAGCCATGGTGAATTCTGTAGGCAGATATGCACGCACAAGGGAGGAAATCAGGAAAAGGTGAAACGACCTCCTCAGGAAGGTGTGTTCTATGGCCGCCAGGCACCAGCTGGCATCCTCAAGACTGGCAGTGGGCCCCCACCGCCTCCCCCTACTTTTACATCCTGGGAGGAGAAGGTCTTGGACAGGAATAGCTCGGGGAGTGGAGTCTGATAAGTCACTACATCAATAATGTCACCAAAAGGTTTGGTCTTGCATGCTCACTGATCACCTTTGGCCACCTTAACTGCCAACCCACTCACCACCCCTCTGTTCAAATGTCCAGATAAACCTCCCTATCATCCCACATGTCAACTAAACTCTCTTGGGGCACAGTGTATGTGTCTGGCATGGGTAGTACATGGACTGACAGCACTAACATGCGCTATTCCAGCTGTAAGAAAACCTCAACAGTGTAATACAAGTTCAATAACCTTGCATGTGAAACAAACAATCAAGTTAACCCATTTGAATGCTCCACAATTGTACAGTCAATGGCAATGGCATCAATGCTATAGCCATCTGCCAGTACTATTACAAACAACACGCTGCTACAGCTGTGTTCTCTCCTGAACTGGCCTTTACATCACCATCCAAACAATGTCATGTACTCATTGGGGGACACCTATTTAGGGAGCTTGATGTACTTGGAGTACACTCATACAGAGGACCAGTATCATGCACTACAACTAACTAGGAGATAGCTTTACATTGTCAAGTCTCTAATGAAACAAGATATGCTATGAGTCAATGAACAGTCATCTAACCACCAAGATGCTCCAAGATCTTGTAGCAAGATGTTTGCAATTGGAAATCTCTGTGTACCACATAGCTTTAACCAAGATTTGAAAGCAGGTGCCATTGTCATATCAGGGGATCATGTAAAGGCTTTGTGTGCACATAGTATGTCTACCGGTCAAACTTTGATATCACTTGTTGCATTACATGCAGCAACTGTGTGTTCCACTTCTCCTACAAGTAACCTAGCCATTGCCACCATGGAATGGACACCAAAGAGTGCAACTACCCCTCTGTATGAATGCCCCGGTAAGGAAAACACTCCTGGATGTGTGGACCTTGAGGACAAAGCTGGCCTTACAACGACTGTGAGCTTCACCCTGCCCACATCGACTCCTCCCAGCCCTGTTGGATCAACATCACAGGCAACCATTCACCCCAAACCTGTGTTCCAAGGACAGTGTCTACCATCTTGTGACCCCCAGTAAAGGTACCTGAGTCATCTCTTGCTAACCCAGACATTGTTGGACCTGGCACCAGTGGGAGTGGGCAAACTGTGCCAGGGGCACACACACGTGGGGGTAGGGTGCGTGGGAGGGATGGTGTGGGCCAGAGGATGGAGGGTCTTACGGATCCAACTGACCAGGACACCATCTCCCAAGTCTTGAGATCTTACCAACTATCTCAAGGCATGATAGGCCAGGTACTTAACGTGATGGGGGGAGATCAAGCAGCTGCAGGGGCACAACCACCAGGAAGTCATGCAGCAGTGGCAAGGCCACAATACCCACTTGGCTTCCTTTGCAGGGGTGCTGAGAGTCATGAATACCACCCTGAGTAGGTTTTGTACCCAACATCAGGCTCCTTCCACTAGCAATGAAACATCAGCCCCTTCTAAATGTGTGGCTGCTAGTGGAATGGAGGCCCTGCCAGGGGAGTGATATGCCTCAGACACCCCAGCCTCTGTAGCTGAAGATCCCACCCCCCACAAATATAGACGTACCCCCTAATCATCCAGGAGTAGCAGATGTTGTCGTAGTTTGACTCTTGCTTTAGGCAAGACTGCTGGTTTAAGGATGACAGTGCTTATGTACTTATGTTTGTAGGCGACTATGCCAGTCCTACAAGTAACAACTGTTGTCCCAACCCTCCAGGCTCACAAGCAGCACCTCACCAGAAACCCAGACAGTAAAAGGTGATTTGTGGCAGCCTTTACGCATGGACTCAAGAGTGTGACATCTCAGGGAGTATCATGGTTAAACAGAGATTACCTCTTTATCACATAAACAACATGTCTCAATCAAACACAGGAAATGAAGATGATGCAGTCAAGTTTCAATAGGTTTTATATAACAAAACTGCAATCTGTGATTAGCTGCTTGGGCTGCAATGATTAGGATAATGAACAGTGCAAGAAACAGAATGGTAAAGACAAGAGTCAATAATACAAAGACCCCCACCATCTTGCAATAACACGTGACATAAAGTATGAGATATGTCCTAATACTCTAACATAATGAGTCCAACCTCTAACTTAAAAGAGAGATAGCTATGTTAAACCTATTCTGCTGATGCCATGTCCATGAGAAGAGCCCCCCAACACTTATTACCTTGTAATAAGGTCTCTAGCTCAGACTCCGAAGGGCCACGAAGACTGGGTCGGCGTCAAGGTGACGTGCAGCATCGATAGCAGCGATGGCATCTGGTCGGAATCCCTCTGACTATCTGTTTAAGTGAGGAGTATTTATACAGATCTGTGTGAATCCCTGACGTAGGTCTGTTCACAACCAATAGATAACAAAACATGCTTGGGATGGTAATTTATGTAAACAATTCCCTCTAAATCGTGAAGAGGGAAAGTACCTAAAGTGAACACCTACAGTTTGTTTATCTTTGTCGCTTGATATTGACGCTTTAGCGTGGTGGCACTGATAACGCAAAACCAAAACATGGGCCTAACTAAAAACAAGGCAGCCACCCTTAAAGATATAATTAAATAAATGCGCTAAAACAGAGCAAGGTAAGTAGGGTAAAAGTCACTAGGTGACTGGGGCACGAGTCTGTAAGTCAAAGGCTAAGCTAACTCCTGTATCCCACTAAAACAAACTAGGATTCACAACACCATCCCCATTGCCGTAGCAAGTATGACACCATAACTTGACGCTACCGAAGGTAAATGAATTCAAATGCTAAAAAGTGCTCTGAACTAAAAGCTAAAAGCAGAAAAACTAGATAAACAATCACATCTAAAAATGTTTTACAAATCAATAGCTAATAGCAAAACAAAGAGATATGGGCCCTCATTAAGACTTTGGCGGTATAAACCGCCTACTGCTGCGCGACAGCCATCAAAAGACCGTCACAGCGGCTACCATCTGTTCGCCTGACCATGACCACAGCTGGAATTCCACCACAAGAAGGGCAGAAATCTGCCCGTGGCCATACTGGCAGATGGTGGTAAGGTGGCACTGCTACCACCAACACCGCCATGCCAGTAGACCGTCACCAGCCAAATTATTACACATGATACGGCCTGGCAGTGTTCTGCCGGTAGCAGCGCCCTGTCCCATTCCCTACCGTAAGACCACCTGGATGCAGGTAAGTTGGGCTTCCGACAGGGGATACATGTGTGTGAATGTGTGTAAGAATGGAAATGTGAATGCATGTCTGCATGTCAGTGTGAATGTGTATACGGATGTGTGCGAGCGTGAATGAATGCTTGTATGCCAGTGTGAGTGAGTGGGTGTATGTGTGGTGCGTGTCTGTGAGTGTGTGCATGTATGGGAGGGTAGGGGATCGGAAGGGTGGAGCAAGGATAGAAGAGGGGGAGGCATCTGGGGTGTTTTTGGGGGGTGAGTGAGCCTCATACCAGTGACAGGGAAGGAATTATCTGTCAATGGCAGAGCCTCCTGCCATTGTTTTCGAAAACCATGGTGGTAGGCAGGCACAAAATGCCGCCAGCGCTGACCTGCAGAGGCAATACAGACAGGAGAACACCATTCCACAAACAGCCAGCCTGTCACACAAATGGCCCACCATACCCGTTTCCATCACCATTGGCACACACATCGCCAAGCACATAACATGTACACTGCCACAATACATTCCTCCCACTCCCCAAAGCCCACACCGGATGCTTGCACACACATCTCCATATTTCCTTCCCACATGCATCGTGCCCAAGGTGTACCCACCTGTTGGTCTGGAGGCCCATACAGCAGTCCATACTGGGGTAGAACCCCATCCACCAGTCTCTCCAACTCCTCCGAAGTGAAGCCAGGGGCCCTTTCCCGGTCACACGGGCCATGGTAGGTCCCAGACACAGGTCAAGGCAGCACAAGGAGTGTAGGTGTTCTCCTGTTGAAGTTCAGGAAATAAGTGAGGAATCAGAGAGAAAATGGCGGTCACGTTCACGGCGGTGTACACCATCAACGCCGGCGCAGATCCCCATTGGCCACTGTACGCCATAGAGTCCCATATTATCCAATGAGGAATTGCACAGCAGTGCAAGATCGCCTTCTTCCTCGACGCCCAACGTTGGTGGAATTACCTCACTTGCACCTATCCCTACATACAGGGCAGATGGTCGTGATTTCAGGGGGTAGAATAGTAATATCAACAATAACTGCATCACAGAATAGATTGGCACATACCTCGCCATTAACACTGTCCAATTACATAAGTGCACCATGTAGACTGCAGTTGTGATTTTAATGTTCCAAATGTGACAGCCTACTCATTCTTGTGTCCCTTAGATACCTACTGCTGCGGGTGAATAGGAGGTGGAGACACAACCCCGTCTACAGATCCCTGGTGGACTTAGCTACATTGGAGGACAGGCACATTATCCTCACCTATAGACTGGACAGGGCCACAATCACAGAGTTGTGTGCCTGTTAGACCTGACAGCCTTAGGGTGGTCACCCCTAACTTTTTGCCTGCTTCTCTCCACTTTCTGGACACTGTTTTTGCTGGTTTTTAGACTCTGCGCACTTTACCACTGCTAACCAGTGCTAAAGTGCATATGCTCTCTCCCTTTAAATATGGTAACATTGGTTCATACCCAATTGGACTATTTAATTTACTTATAAGTCCCTAGTAGTGTGCACTATATGTGCCCAGGGCCTGTGGATTAAATGCTACTAGTGGGCCTGCAGCACTGATTGTGCCACCCACTTAAGTAGCCCCTTAACTTTGTCTCAGGCTTGCCATTGCAAGGCCTGTGTGTCCAGTTTCACTGCCACTTCGATTTGGCATTTAAAAGTACTTGCCAAGCCTAAAACTCCCCTTTTTCTACATATAAGACACTCCTAAAAGATGCCCCAGGTAACCCATAGGGCAGGGTGCTGTGTAGGCAAAAGGCAGGACATGTACCTATGGAGTTTACATGTCCTGGTAGTGTAAAACTCCCAAATTCATTTTTACACGGCTGTGAGACCTGCTGCCTTCATAGGCTAACATTGGGGCTGTCCTCATACATTGTTTGAGTGGTAGCTGTTGATCTGAAAGGAGTAGGAAGGTCATATTTAGTATGGCTAGAATGGTGATATAAAATCCTGCTGACTGGTGAAGTTGGATTTAATATTAATATTTTAGAAATGCCACTTTTAGAAAGTGAGCATTTCTCTGCACTTAAATCTTTCTGTGTCTTACAATCCACATCTAGCTGGGTTTAGTTGACAGCTCCTTGTGCATTCACTCAGACACACCCCAAACACAGGATACTCAGCCTCACTTGCATACATCTGCATTTTGAATGGGTCTTCCTGGTCTGGGAGGGTGGAGGGCCTGCTCTCACACAAAGGATTGCCACACCCCCTACTGGGACCCTGGCAGACAGGATTGAACTGAAAGGGACCTGGTGCACTTCTAAGCCACTCTTTGAAGTCTCCCCCACTTCAAAGGCACATTTGGGTATATAAACAGGGCCTCTGCCCCTTCCAACTCAGGCACTTTCTGGAGAAGAAACCTGTAACCAGAACCTGCATTCTGCCAAGAAGAACAGCCTGGCTACCCAAATGACTCACCTGGCTGCTTTCTGTGAAGGACTGCTGCCTTGCTGTTGCCCTGCTGCCTTGCTGCTCTCTGACTGTGTTGAAGAAGTGCTCTCCAAGGGCTTGGATAGAGCCTGCCTCCTGTTCCCTGAAGTCTCAGGACCAAAAAGACTTCTCTCTTGCAACTGGACTCCTTGTGCAAAACTTTGACGCACAGGTTGCTAAAACCGACACACGGCCTGTCCCGTGGTGAAAAGTCACAGCACAGCTGACCAGGAATGACGCAGCCCGACTTCCAGAGGGGCAATCGACGCAGCGCAGCCGTGTGGCAGAAACTTCCACGCAACGCCCACCGGAACGATGCAACACTTGTGACTTTGCTCCACAAGCCCAGGATTTCACACACAGACTCTGGGGCGTCTGCAAACCCTGCAACCCGAAAAGGATCCATGACCGAGCACCGGAAATCGACGCACAGCCACACCTGCGAGGAAACTAAACGACGCATTGCCATGTGCGGCCTGAGAAATCGACGCACACCCCTTTGTTTCCCCGCTTCTCCTCCTCTGCAGCCCTTTGCAGAGATTTTTCACACGAACCAGGTATTTTGTGCTTGAAAGAGACCTTGTTTGCTTTAAAAAGACTTAAGATGCTTTGGGGCATATTTATACTCTGCTTGTGCCGGATTTGCATCATTTTTTTTAACGCAAATTCGGTGCAAATCTAATGCCATATTTATACTTTGACGCAAGACCCCGCTAACGGCAAAATATCTCTGTGTGCGTCATTTTCTTGATGAGTGAAACCGCCTTGCGTTAATGAGATGCAAGGTAGGTTTTCCTGTCCAAAAAATGACTTAAACAGCTGTGCACTATATTTATCCAACCGCGCAAAAATGCCGCACAGCTGGGAGGCGAAGTCGAAAAATGGCGCATATCCCAATTTGCGTCAAAAATTAACGCCTGGGTCAGGGCAGGCGTTAAAATGGGACAAACACACCAGTACTTAAGGAAAACACATAGAAGCAACATCAGAGCTCCAAAAGGAAGACATGGAGGTGCAGTAACTCACATTCTCTTCCAATGCCCGCATACCGCAAACAAAGAGCCCGCTGGATCATTCCTCTATGCAGGATAATGGGTTTTAAAAATTGCTCGCCAGCTCTGAGAATTCTAAAATCTGACTTATCTGTTTTAGTGGTTTGTTGTCTGGCAAAATACTTAGATTCAATCTGGCGTATCAGATTGAACACGCTCAAAAAAGCAGAGGGAAATCTAACAACGAACGTGGGGAGCAGTAATTGAAGAATCGATTATTGTATGCACCTACTATTTTAACTGGTCTAGACGTATCTCCCATCTGTTGTTCTTATTTTGTTCTGTCTCAGATATTTTCATACTTTTAAACAGAAATGTCTTTTTTATGTGATATGTTTTGCCAGGTCTGTATTTTGATCTTTTAATGCCCACTATGCGCTTTTACATAAAATTATAAGGTGCGATTTTACAGTAGGGAAATGCTTATGTTTAAATACCTTTTTCTTCCTTTTCTTTTTCTTTTTAACCTTTTATGACTAAAACTGTCTACTATGTAGTTTGTTGTTCCCTTTTTAAATGTGATGTGCTTTTATGGTATTTATATTTACCGAAATAAAGCTAATAATGGAATAGAATGGAGGTGCTATTCATCCAGCATGCACGAAGACGCAGAGCACAGGACCAACAGCAGCAGCTTCCACCACACCAGCAGGGACTTCAAAGGCTAACCAGAAGGCAGGAGAGGATATTCAGGACCAGGACAACCCTTCAGGGCCTCAGGGAACGGGACATCATCCAGAGGTACACACTAAACTGGAAAGCCATACAGCAGCTGCTGCACCACATTGAGCCACAGTTGGCACCCCACATCATTCCACCAGAGACCAAGCTGCTAGCTGTCCTCCACATGTTGGCAAGTGGCTCTTTTCAAACCACTGGTGCCCTGGTTGCCGGAATTTCACAGTTCTCATTCTCTGCCTTCCTACCCAAGGTGCTGGACGCCATCATCTCCCTCACACCCCACCACGTCAGCTTCCCAAACACACAGCTGAAGCAGCAGAGGACCAAACAGGGCTTCTACCAAATCCATGGCTTCCCACACGTGCTTGGTGCCATTGACTGCACACATGTACGGATTGTGCCACGTGCTGCAACCAAGCATCTATACCGCAACAGGAAGCACACACACTCCATCAATGTGCAGGCTATTGTGGATCACAGGGGATTGATCACCAACATTGTGGCAAAGTATCCTGGGGGTGTACATGATTCATTCATCTTCCGCCACAGCACCATCAATCAGCACTTCCAGGATGGACGATATGGAAATGGCCTACTTGTTGGTAAGTACAGAAACTTAGTCATATACACACAGCACAGCGACCCTGTAGGACACACAACACTACATTGACACGTGGCCAGGAAGACATTGAGGTTGTGACACTGCTACTCATGTTTGATATCCTGACCCAATGGGATACACACCTATGGACAAATGACAGATGCAAATAACAACAGATGCCACTCCAGAGCCACAAGGGACAAATTGAAAACCACACAGTGACAATTACATGGCCTTAACTGGCAGGAAGATGAATCTTACAATATCACATCAATAACACTCAATCACACACCCTTCCAAGCAATACGTACTGTGTAAGGGGTGTGTAATGTGTTTCACTGCAGGTCAAACACCAAGAGACACATAGCATGATGATGATGAGTCGAATGAAGGTGACATGGAATCAATGAGGCTGTACCAACATCTCACATCACTCCTGGGGTGACATTGCCCACTAGCAATACGGAAGTGGACTGTGCTAAGAGCACATTTTGATGTAACAATATTGCAACGTGCACATTGCTACACAGATGGATTGAGACAATTACACATTTACACAACAGATGTACAGGCATATGGGCCTTCTGACACTTAAACCTTCACCCCCACAACCAAGTTAGCCAACTTACCTGGAGAAGGTTCAGTAGTATAGGTACACGTTTGCACATGAGACAACTCGGTGAGGGCACAAAAATAAGTTTGCATAGAACGTGTCACACATGGGATATTTGTGCAGTGTCAATTGTGAACACTTCAGTGCTGCACACTTATGTAGATGTGTTGTACATTGTCACCTAACTAAATCAAAGGGCCTCACTGTTGTTTTTCACATGCTATTACATATGTTGAATTGGATGGGATGTTCAGACCACATAGTGCAACCGTGTTACCACCACAGTGGAATTGATTCTGTGTGTGGAAGTATCATGTCACCTCCAGTGAAAGCACATGGACACTTCTTTCACACAACAAAATGCATGGGAGATACAGAATGAACTGCAAGTTTACAAATATACCGCTGATATCTGGTCAATCAGCCAAACACCAGTTTAGATAAATAAACAACCCAATGCTATAAACACATCCTAGAAACCTAGGATCCCACACACTAACACAAACACAGATAAGTCACAGATGACACAAGATAACAACTGCCATGCAAAGTGATAATCAAGGTGCAAGCAACATCCATATATTTACACTCATTTTCTCTTTCAGCTGATCAGGGTTATGGGATCTAGCCATGGATTATGACCTCATTTGCAAACCCAAGCACAGCAGCAGAGCGTGCCTATAATGAGGCACATCAGAGGACATGCACCATAGTAGAGAGGACTTTTGGCATCCTGAAGTCAAGATTCAGGTGCCTCGACATCACAGGAGGCAGCCTCTTATATTCACCTGACATGGTCTTTAAGATCATTTTGACCTGTGCCATCCTGCACAACATTTGTGTAAGGAGGAACATTCACCTCTATGAAGCAGACCCACAAATGCCTGAAAAGGAGGATGCTGTTCGTCAAAATGAGGGGGGCCATCCAAACACTGCAGCAGGATTGCGTCAGAGACAACATATTGTACAAAACTTCTTTTAACTCTAGTCACCATCACCACTTTCTTACCATTTGTCATTAAACACCTCACTTCTTCACTCAATCATGGTCTGTGTAATTGTTTATGCATCACATGATCCCTAGGAATCATAATCAGAGTTTAGCCTCATGGAGCATTGCAGAAATACAGATTTGGAAACTGAAAAAGCCACATCACATTTGATGGGTATGAATGTCCAGCCAACATCACACACAGTAGAAATGACATGTGTCCTGTCTATTTCACATGTGAAGGGCAAAATCAGAGGACCACAGCTATGACACACATCCATGTTGCCAACATAGTTCATTGCAGCACATGACACACAACTAAGACACCATCAATCATAAGGTAAAAAAGTGTTTCATACATGAGACAGTGGATGTGCTATTGCATTGGTAACAGGAATGTATGACCAGACCCTTGACAGCAGTAAGTGTGACATCCGCTCTCTTTGCAAGGAGCATGTGTGACAAGGAGTCGAACCATGCTGAAAATGGATAGCACGAGTGCCCCATGTATGACAAGCATTGCTCACAAGACATGCCCTGGGCAGTCCATCCCAGGTAATAAGTACTGCCACTGCCATGTTTTAAGTCTCTCCCAACCCTTCTCTAGTGGGCCCTGTAAATAGACTATCTGTACCCTGATAACCTTCATCTACACAAACCCAGACTCCCATTCTGACTCCTGTGTGCTTCCCTCTTCAGTATGGCATGCCATGGTCATAGTTCATCAGTCTTCATGGACTTCAGGTCCGATAATGCACTGCCTGGTAGTCGGTAGGACCTGTAATCAGCTGTCCATTGCTTCCCATATGAAAGGTCCCGTTGGCCTTTTGAACTTGATTCTCAACTACAGGACCTGTGAAAGACTGAAGCTGCACACACATGTGAGCACTTCCATCTAGACCAGCCATTTAAACCTGCACTGCCATTGCTAATGCCTGGAACTGCTTAGAAGCTGCCATTTTCTGAATATCCTTGTTGTGCATTGCCGTATAAATTACTTGTGTAACAGAGCCCTTGGGGGAATGTGTAACGTTGCAGCCCACAGCACAAATACAGTTTTAGGTTCCCACAGTGTTGTTTCAGCTTTTCCCAGTCAGAGTCTGCTCACTGTGTATTTGCTTTGTTCATATTTGTTCCTGACAGAGCCTGCATCCTGTTAGCCTGACTGGTTCCAGTCTTTGCGTTAACCATAGAGGTTCCCTGTGGCTACATTTGTCTCATAGTTGCTTTCCATGCCCTCTCTTTACTCCTGGGGTATTGTGTCTGGTAGGTCTACGATGAATCCTCAAATGTATAGTATAGTTTAATCAGTTTACTTATCGTATTATGGTCTGGGACATGTATTCAAATTGCCTAATCCAGCCCCCATCCCTTGTCTGGGTTTCATGTATTCATGAGTGCCAAACAGTCACAGTGTACTATGGCTGCATGCATGGATTTGGTATGGTGCCTCCAGCACAACAAACAAGGTTTGCTAATGTATATGAAAGGACAATACATGTTTGTGCCCTGATGGTCCACACATAGATTCACATCGGCCCCAAGCTATTGATGGGGCTTGCGTGGTGACTAGCTGTGAGATTAATCAGCACAGAGGCACTGATTTTCCCTGTTGCAGTGGGAATTTTAGAGGCCACCCTGTATACAAATGTTGTGATGAAGCCTGCCTGTTTCATATTACTGATCCATAAAGTTTTTGAGCACACCAAGGTTGCCCTGTTGTCAGCCTTATAAAAGTTCTGCAGTGCCATAGCTGGACTATCCCCATGTGTGTTGTTCATATATCTTTGGATTTAGGTCAATTCTGTTTTGAAGGATACTCTGTTAATGCATGGAATGGCTCCACAGACTCATGACTAGACCTGCACGTAACTGTGACAACATGGAGAACAATACTGACACAGGGTACACATGTCCACACACTTGAACTGGACAACTTTGTGCAATGAACCCATGGATATATGTGAACACATGCAGCGTGGTCTGCTGATCCTCCACTGCCCCAGGAGAAACATAGGTCATTTATATGACTCACACTGTTGTGTACCATAACTTTTTTGGATTGGTATTGGGACTCTGTGTCACAAACACTGTACCTACCTAGCATGTTCAAATGCCTGACTCCTGGGTAGTATACAAACAAGTGACTAGGAAGTGGTATCCTACATTCCAGGACATGTGATGGCTTACCCTTGTAACATTGTCATTATCAACAGTCCTCTATCTATCTTGTGCATAGTTTGTCATGGGAGATGTTTTGTCCCCAAAGTCACGGAAGTTCACACAGCATAAGACGCTACGGGTAAGACAGACACATATCCTGACTGATGTACCTCAATGAATGGCATCTGATGGTTATCTACATTTACAACACATGCATACAGGCACATTATGCAAAACACGTCTTGTGACGTTCACACAGAGGCACAATAACAATTGAAATAGTCAATTCACATACATAAACGCACAGGCCATGAGTGAATGTATTAAGTTGCGTAGCCTTGCTATCCTCTATTGACACACCACCTGCTCAAACTAGGGAATACCAATTTTTATTCCAAAATTTTGGGTTGCTGTTGCGTCAGTTAAGAGTGCTAATCTGGCACAACAACATGAGTATTATGGTCCGCTGTAGTGTGGTCTGCCACATGTGCCCAAACACTGGAACACACACATCAGGCCTTAACAGCCTATCCCTGTACAGTTACAGCTCTCATGTACGTTAAAAATGATAAAAATGACACAAACACAGTTAAAGACAGATATGTTGATGCAAACATGTAACAAAAGACGCATATGCTTCAAACTATGCTGCATATGCATTGAAAAATGACGCTTACAGCCATTATACATCCATTAGTCCCCAGCGGTAATTCCAACACTGCACCCCATGAAATTGGTTATCCATTAAAAACATATTGATCTTTGAATGTGGGGTAATTTTTAAGCATATGCGTCAAAAAATATTGATGCAAAGCCCGTAAGCGTCCTAAAAGTTTCACACATCATAATATAAATGCACCGCAGTTGAGACAGGAAGTGATGTAATAGGATATCCTGTTTACAGAAATGGTACAGTGGGTGTACTTTCACTTTCACTTTGCAGTCTGTGATTCTTCTAGACTGTGTGGCTGTGTTGGGAGTTGTGTCTGTCCAAATTGTGATTTTGTCTCCTGTGTGCCATTCTAATTGTCATCTGTTGTTTTTGTAATTGTCTCAGTAAATCAGTGTAAGTGTGTTTTTGTCATTTTTGGTGTCTAATTTTGCCTTTGTACTGTTGGGAGTGTGTAGTGGGTATTGTTAGTTGGGGTATTGTTGGGCTGTTTGTAGGTTCTTTAAGTTTCATTTTCCCACCTTCTTTCCACGTTTTTTTCTATTGTCCCTTTCCCATCCCTATTATTTTTGTCATGTTGGGAAGGCCACGTCTGGGGAGAATGGGTGAGGAGGAGGAGCAGGCTGCTTTCATTTGGCTGGTGTGCCACTTCCTCCCCCTGATGTTAGAGGCTAGTGGCAGGGTGATACAGGGGTATCACACTGAGGCGAGGAGGCTCAGGTGGTCCAAGGTACTGTTCCATCTGAAAAGAGTATTCAACAGCCAGCGCAACAACCACCAACTCAAACATCGCTGGGCTGACCTTGTGGCCAGAGAGTAAGACCTGCTGGACCACCTGTGTGTGGTAATTGGTAGCCATGTTGGTGAGTACAAATCAGACTAATGTGCACATTTCAATGCTCTGTAGTGACAGTAGCAGATTTGTTAACATGCTGCATGCAATGTTTGTGGACATGTGGAATGTAAGTTGAATATACAGTGAGCCTGATTTATACAATATTTGCTACACATTACCATCATTTGTTGACGCAAAAGCTGCACAAACTAACAAAACACAACTTGATCTTGTAAATTAGTGCTGCTTTGATGTCAATAGATGATGGTAATGCGGCACAAACATATGTTTTATTCATGGCCTGTGAGTGTACCAGGAATTAGATGTATTTTGCATGCTACATCAAGGAATGAATGTAGTCCCCAATTATTTGGAATACATGTCTGAACTGTATTCATGGCCATACGTACAAAGTTCCTCCTAACCTCTGGTAATATCTTAGACTGATACTTTGACTTGGTTTGTGCAGAATTTAAATTAATCACAGATCCCTAAGTAATGCACACTGGATAATATCTAAATGTTTGGTAGTACTTTCCATATCTGTAGCGTAAAAACATGAAGCAAATGCTACACATGTAAAAAATAAAAAAAGCATATCTGGCCCTATGTTCATAGTTCCTGTGTGTTTTAATTTGCCTTGGGCACAATTGCTGGTACAGAGCTGATGCATTTGCCATCTGTGTTACTTTATAGACAAGCAAATTTCCTAAGTTAATGGGTCATCATGGGATTCCTGAACTTGGTGAATGCATGGTCACAAATTATTTATTTGCATAATGTTGTGCAAGGGACCCCTGACTGCTTCCATCATACATTTAAAGTGAGGAAATAGTTTGCTAGTTTACATTTGGTACGCCCCTGCTGACCTAGTGCAGCATATGTACAATTGTTAACTTCTCAGTATGAAGGCTATCACAGACAATTGGTGTATGCTAAGATCAGCAGACCAGCATTCATGTGACTGCTGCCATTTCAAATGTGCATACAAATTGAGACCTACCTCATCAAGATTGCCACAGTAGAACATTTGCTAAACCATATTTCACTTAGGGGACAGTGTCAGTTCGTTGTATAACCACAGATCACCCAACTTGGCAAATGTAAGATGATGAATGTGGCTAACTGTGATTTACAATACCTGCTATAGGTACACGGGGCCCTGAGTAACACATTTCAGGTGCAATGACTACACCTGTGCTCATGCATTCTGTCACGGATGATCAACACTGTCAGCATATATTTCTTTGTTGTTTTGATTTAGATAAATGGCCAATCCATGTTTACCGTAACAATGTTATCAAGTACCACACAGGATCCCTGCCATCATGGTGTCATAGGGGGCATACAAAGCTCTGGGTACACTGCCAAAGTGGCATATGTAACCTATAGACAACACAGGCCCACATATAATGGACCATAGAAAGCACAATGATTCATGAGCTAAACTCAACCCACATGAGCATCACACAGTAACTGATTGTCCCTTGATGCACAAGCCACAATACCTGAGTGACTGGTTATGCAGTGCACCAGGAATGTGGCTTTGCATGTCTCTCATACCAACAAATGAAGAAATGGAGTACCCTCTATAAATAATTCAGCATGAAATTGAGTAATCATGTTTGTCATCACATGATTGTTAGGACCATGCATGTGTGCAAATGTGCGTCTATCACTCACTGGAGTAACAGGGTCAATACATGTTTGCAGTAGTATGTCTGGTGGGGTGTGTACATGCCTGAGGTCCTGCTCTATCATATCAAATGTCACACACAGTGATTTGCTGTTCCAAGTTTTGTACAGTGAGCAGACATTGAGCCCATTTCACCCTTTCACGTTTTACAGGTGGACCAGCCCCCTACACAATTGGAGAAGTGGCTCGATTTGCGAGCCCTAAACATATCCAGTAAGTGTTGATATGTTAGTTCTGTGTTGTGCTTGCAGCTGTGGTGTGATTGACTCCTGTGTGTTGGACACATAGCAAGGTATGATGTGCTGGCACATGATCTGATATGTGACTTGACTAGACTTTTATATTTTGTTCCCTTTTTGATTTGGACAATCAGTGGCGGAGAGTCATATTTAGGGATTCTAGTGCTGCACTGTAGGCATGGGCAGGTAAACAGGCTGATATTTGTTGCTACATTTATGCCAATGAAAATATGGAGGTATCCATGTTCATGATTTAGTCAGCAAGTCATGCCCTGATTCACACAGACCAGTGATGCCGAAGTATTAACCACAGACTTGAGCCTCCCTATGAACTAATGAACATGTAGGACTGTATGTTTGACTTCCTAGCAGCATCTAGCTCCACATGTTGTGCTACGTTTATGTGGCACTTGAGTAGAATGTCGTAGGTGTGCATACAGCTCAAGCCCAGATGGCTGCTTGCATCTATGTGCTTGTTTTTTGAAGGTATAAGTGAGATCAAATGATGTTGCCAATTATCCACAATTAGGAACATAAATGTGGATGTGATTGTCCAATGTTTGAGTCTATCCTAGTTGGCAGCCCTCCTTCCCTGTGGTGGACTGACTAAACCCATGGACAGCTGTCCAAAGCTTCCTGGCTGTCCTTGATGTTTGAAAGTATGAGTTGCATGTCCATCACCCCCTGAGGCACAGGGTTAGGATTATGAAATATGTGTAGCTAGATGTGAGGATCCCAGTGTAGAAGACAGACATGTAATTCCAAAATTCCTTTGTTCCAGAATAGGATACCCTCTCATGCTTAGCAACTGCATATCATCCTGGCAATTCCATTTCCAAATCACAGATTTTTTGGGCTTTGATTGTCATCCAGAAGATAGTCCTTAGTTGGCCTGTCACATGTGGAGTACTTGCAGCATTTGTTTCGTGACTAATGTCAGAACAATGATGCACAGACCATTTAAGTAGGTACACGCATTTTTGAGCATTGGGGTGCTGTTAGATAGGAGATGTGTAGGCTGCGTTGGCATGTCATTTCTCAGGGACAATCTATGATCTGTACTATGATTTGGACTGTTTAAGCTAATTTTGAGGAAGTGTTAGAATATCATCAGTAGATGTATCACACAATGATGTCACTAATGTTTGGCTTTCTCTATTTTGACAGCTGCCAACATGGATGCCAATCAAATCAGAGAATTCCAGAGGCGAGCAATGCGTTACCGCCACATTCTAGATGTGGAGTCTGGGTTCCGCAACATGGCATGGCGTTATCGCCATGAGAGAGCGACAGGGGTCTGGAGGGCATTTGCCCAAGAGGGGCCATCCTTGCCCACAACAGCCACCACCACCAGCACAACGGCTCCAACGACAGTAACGCAAAGGATGACAGCCACTGTTGCAGGTCCCTCTACATCATCAGCTCCAGGCCCACAGACAGCAGCTCCTGCACCTCCCCCTCCAAGCATGGCACCGGCACCAGCACAACCATACACTAGTGGCACACAGACAACCCCTGCTGCAGTCATAGATAATGTAGAATTTAAGAACATGAGACGTGACATGCAACGAATGTTGCGCAGGATGGACAGGCTGCAGCAGGAGGTGTCCCGCAATAGCAGGAGACTGCGTGGGATAAAGAAGATCCTGTGGGGAGCAAACTTGTGACTTTGTGACCGTCAGCCATGATTCCCTCCCCTCCCTCCTCTTTCCTGGTGCTTATATTTAGTGGGTTTAGGGGGGCTTAGTGTTAGGTTAGAATAGGCTGTTAGTTTAGATAGTAAAAGTGGGTTGGGGGTGGAAGGGATTATATTTTAACATGTGTTTTTTTTGTGGGTGGGTGGGTGGCGGATGATGTTGGGGTTTATGTGTATAAAAATAAAACAAAAATACAAAACAAATATGTAAAAAAATATATATATATTTTCGTTTAGGATAAGATAGTATGTATTTAGGTTAGTATATGTTGTCCTACATGTGTCCCGTCATATAAGGGTGGGTGGGGGTTGATGTTTAGAGTGTTTAGTTAAATGTGATAAGTAAGTTTAGATTAGGGTAGTTAGGGCCAGTTGTGGGTAATGAGTAGTTAGGATAGGTTAGGTTAGTTAAGGTGTTTCCCCTAGTTTTAGTATCCTTTTTTACTGTTAAATAAATAGTTGGTTCTCCTTTACAGTATGTGTCATATGCTTGGTGATCAGGGCCTTGGCATGGGTAAACAGTGTTAATTTAGTATTTGTGTTCCATCCTGCATCCAAATCCCATTATTGACATAGTTATTCCCAATTCCAATTGAGCTGTCACACTGACAGCTACACCAAAGCTACTTCTCTGCGCATCTGCCATCCATTGCACCCACCACTGAAGGGGTATCTATGGTTACCAATGTGTTGTTAAGTTTGGATGTGTGTTTTCAAACTGTCATTGTTTGAGACCAGATTTGGAATCTTGGGCACTGTGGTACGTCTGCCTGCAGCCTGATGTGCATGTGAACCCTGATAAGGTGAGTGATGGTATAATCTTATGTAGTATTGTATACATAACTCACACCTATAATTTCTTACATTGTACTCCCAGGTTACATCTTTGTCCATACACTCGTACACATCCATTCCTACTGTATGGTGTGTGTGTGAAGAAAGTTTATAGCCAGATGTCACATACATAAAGATTGTCTAGAAGGGAATTTTGAACACATTGATTTTCTGCTTAAACATCCCTTGAAGCGTACTTTTTCTGTCCAACACAGCATTATACTGTTAGTTTTCTATTTACTTCAGAAATAACCCTCAGGAAGCACAGATGATGATACAATCCAGACACCAGTGCATAGTTATCAGCCCACAATCTTTCAAGGCAGTTGTATTGACATTCTATGGCCATTGACATGTGACATACATCACTAATCTCCTACACGGTTCATGTGTCACATTGCACAGAGACAAAGTGGTTGTGTAAGTGCTATTTATTTTAAAGTGCTGTAGTGCAATATTTACATAGCCCAGGATTGTGAGTCCATTAGTGTGACGCCTTCTAATGTGATACTACACAAGGCAATGGGACATGTCATTTGACATGCTGGGGTGAAGTGTCATACAGTGCAGAGGAAAATGAATTGCCAATGAGGTAGTGAGAGACAATCACATAGCATAGTGTCAAGGTAAACAGTGGGCTGGAGAACAGTGCATGTGAGCAGCTGTTGCAAGACTGGCATGTTAACAAGCACAGGACCTAGGATATAAGTGCCCATTTGGCATGGACTTGTGCTACCGGGTACTCTTACGGGTGAAGGTGATCTGTTCCACGTCTTCATCTTCTGATGTTTTTGTCGTCTCCTCTGCCCTTGGTGGTGGGTTTGAAGGAGCAACACACACTTCAGTGTTTGAAGATGTGGAGTCAGAAATCCCGGTAGCTTCCAACTGTGGGGCTATTAAGGGCAGTACTGCAGCAAGGAGGAGCTGCTGGTTCTTAAGTATAGCAGCTACATCACTGTGCACTCAGTGAATGGTTTGGTGTGCGAGGTGTTCTGGCAACTCCCTTACTGCAGTGCTGATTTCCTTTACAGGACAGATGTTCGTGCTTGCATGACTACTGCCTGTTCTGCAGATGACACCATGCACGCACGCATCCCTTCAAGGCTGGCTGCCATATTTTGCTTCCCCACCCGCACCTTCTTGACCAGCTCCCGCTGTACTCCAACTACAGTCCTCTCAAAGCTGTTGCCAGTGTCCTCAGGATCCTCAGCTGGGTTAGAGCTGGCAGTTCATACAATTGGGGTGGTGGGTGGGTCATCTGTGATGGCTGCTACTTCTGTTCTCCTCCTAGTGACTGAAGGTGGGGTCTGGAGGGTTCCAAGGACATCTTGGAGGGTCTGCTGGTCTGCTAATGTTTGTCAGCTCGTCATCCATGTCATCAGGGAAGTCCTGGACAGGCATATCCCAATCGTCCTCTGCAATGAGATATTGTACAATTAGTGGGTCTGTGTTGTGGCATTTGTATTGTGACGTTCCTTACTTCCTATTAGTTGCACATTGTCATCTTGGTTCCTGTTCATTGTTTCTGTCATTAATGTAGGCATTCTCCCAGGCCAATGCCCCACCTGTATGTCACATTAGTGTGGGCAGTTTGGGGAAATGTCTGCGTCACATCCTCTAGGTGTAGGTTCTGCCCCAATTGTATGTTCCCACCTTATTGTCCTACTCAAACCCCGTCTACGTCCATTATCATGCTGTGGCCTTGTACTGGCTGTGGGTGTTCTGATGGCACTTGCACCACACTTAACAATCTGGAACTGACCCAGTCTCTGATATTTCACATCCACCTATATGTTGCTGAGACCTAGCATATACTATGCATCGCATTGACATGGCACGATACAGGTGTCAGCATTGGTAGTGTGTACTGCTGATGTTTGCCAATGTGTGCTACATTGGATTGCACTGGTGGTCCTAGCAGTGTTCCATTTCCTCTTATGACTGTGTGTTTCACTAGCTGGAAAGATATGTCCTCCCACTCAATGCTGTTGTCTTAGCAATATGACACTTGAGATGTTGCATGGTGGCATTGCAGCTATTGTGACACATGCACAGGGTAGACCCTGACATGTGCAGCTGTGTACCTCATAATGTTACATACAATACCTGATGTTTGTAGCACCTATAAATATGAGCATTTGACAGGTTTTGCACATTTGTATGAATTACAGGGGATTTTTAACGTTGTCATCCTGAACCCTCTAATTTGGGTGTGTTTGATCCATGGGCACGTAACTGCCATTAGCTACCTGACCTGCACACACAGCAGAGGTGGTAGTGGCAACTGTTGTCCTTGGTAAATACCACTTGCGGATATGGCCTGAGACTGAAAATTGAGCCCTAGTTCATGTAGTGACAATACCAGCTGTCGTGTGACAGCAGGCCAGTTTTACGTTGTATCCTAACCTCCTGGACTGGCTTTGCTTTTCCAACATCCTTGGCATGGCAGAGTACCCCCAGGCAAAGGTTGTTAGTGTAGTGTTGTGCTGTGCCCAGGTTGGCCCTGCACAGTCCATGACCCCTGTGCCGTGCCCCTTAGCCCTTTCCACTACCTGATTATCATGGCTGACATGCATTGTGTAGCAGGTATGTCCCCCCGCTTGCAGTTAACAATTAGGCATTTTTGTTCCCGTGCCACTTGCGCTGTCCTGTCTTTGAATCCCTGTGACGATCTCCTTAGGGATGATGGCTGCAACCATCTCCTCCATATGGTCCAGGGCCTCCTGTGGTGCTGGACTCCCACCTCCAGTCTGCAGTGCTGCCTTCCTGTTCCTTGCCATTTTTCCTTGGTCCTGCACTTGCAGTCATGCCAGCGTTTCTTGCACTCAGTGACTGTTCTCCGAACTTCTGCCACACTGTTGATCTTATCGACAATTTGTTGCCAATTTGCCTCTCCTACCAATTGGCAATTTAGAGATGTCAAAAAGTTGATGCTGGTGTTCTATCACCTTTTTCACCAGTATTTCATGCTCCTCTGCACTGAACTGGCCCTTCCTTTTCTTCTTCTCCCTCTCCTGGGTCTTGTGTGGGTCCTCCTGGCTAGTTCCTGGTCGGTTGTCATCTTCCTGGGGTCTCTCATGGCTTCTGGGATCCATTTTGGGGCTCCTTTGCACATTTTGCTGTGTTTGTGCTGCTTTTTGATGCTATTGTGGTGAAAAATGGCACGTATCTGGTTTGCGATGTCGTAAACCGGCTTAAAGTCATTTTCGCCGTGTTAACGTAGTTTTTCTTTATGACGTGGCGCAGTTGTTTGCGTCACCGAGCGTCAAAGTATAAATTTGATGCCCAGGTGGCACAAGGAAATGGTGTTTGCCGGCGTTAAACTTTTAGACGCAAAACTGCCCTAAATATCACTTTTCAGTGGTATTTCTACATTTACTTATTACATCTTTGATAGTTTTGACATGCAAATATCCAGATAAATAATATATATGTTTCTAAACACTGTGGTGTATTGTTGTGGTGCTATATTGTGTTATTGTATGACTTATTGTACAAATACTTTACACATTGCCTTCTAAGTTAAGCCTGACTGCTCAGTGCCAAGCTACCAGAGGGTGGGCACAGGATAATTTGGATTGTGTGTGACTTACCCTGACTAGGGTGAGGGTCCTTGCTTGGACAAAGGGTAACCTGACTGCCAACCAAAGACCCCATTTGTAACAGTGCCCAATTGGAGCCAGACCTGATCTCATCTATCCGTCATCCAACTGGGATCCCCCCTCTTCTGTAAGTGCTATCAGTGCTCCACTTCTTGGCAACTGGTTCCTTCAAAGTGACAGTGGGCTTGGCAGCAGGAATGTCACAGCCAACATTCTCAATTGTGCTGGCAAGAGTGTTGTCTGCCCTGGTAAAACACATGTGCAGCTACATTGCTTTCCCCCAGGTGGAAGATTTGGCCACTGTGAAGGCCGGATTATATGCAGTGGGACATATCCCCAATATTATTGGGGCGATTCGGTACACATATTGCGTTAGCCCACCCCCACCAGAACAAACAGGTGTTCAGGATTCGTAAGAGTTTCCACTCCATGAATGTGCAAATGGTGTGCCTGATAGACCAGTACATCTCTCACGTCAATGCTAAGAATCCTGGGTTGGTGCATGATGCCTTTCTTCTGGGGAATACCAGCATCCCCAATGTGATGGCCCAACAACAGAGGCACAGGGTGTGGCTAATAGGTGAGCCTTGGTCTCCACCCACTGTATGTTAGTGCATGCCTCTAGTGTTAACCCTATAGGATTGTGTGAGACTAAATGTGCTCCCTTAATACTTGCAGGTGACCCTGGCTATTGACACCTTTCGCGGCTGCTAACCCCTGTGAGGAATGCCAGGACAGTGGCAGAGGAAAGTTATGATGAGGCACATGGGCAAACCAGACGGATCATTGGAAGGACCTTCGGCCTCCTGAAGGCCAGGTTCAGGTGCCTCCCTCTGACAGGTGGATCCCTGTGCTACTCATCCGAGAAGGTCTGCCAGATAGTAGTGGCATGCTGTATGTTGCACAGCCTGGCCCTCAGATGCCATGTACCTTTTCTGCAGCAGGAAGAGACTGGAGATGCCCCCGCGGCAGCAGTAGATCCTGAGGAAAGTTAGGATGAAGAGGCTGAGGATGAGGACAACAGAACATCAGTTATCCGTCAGTACTTCCAATAACACAAAGGTGAGACAGTGCAACTGCACATTTCTATGACTATTGGTGTATTCTGTGTGGCCTTAGCATGAAGGCATTGACTTCCTTTTATCTCAACTTACTGTCACCTATGGTTTGTCATTTTACAGATGTTGGTGATATAACAACTGTGTACTGATGTGCTGACTACAGCCAGCTACAGATCATTATTTCTATGTTCTTACAGTGTGCAGTTCATTTGCAATGGATGTGATTGTTTCCATGTATACACATTTTCAACACATAAAATACTAGTAGTCATGTTGTGATCAGGGGTGTTTATTGTAGTGCTAATAAATTGAGGGTAAAGTGCAATGGAATGGGGTGATGATGGAGGAAAGTCCAGGGTATTGTTCCAGTCTGTTTGTAGCATAGGCCCAGTGTCCAAGGGGCCATATGAAGGGGAGCAACAGCAGTTCAAAGTGGACAAGGTAACTGAGTGGGACACAAGGGGGACAATCACAAGAGTCTCATTTCCTAGCGGGGGTCTTGGCAAGTGTCTCTGGCTTCTGTCTGGGTCACAGGGAACATTTTGCAGGTGGTTCATCTTCTGCAGCGGGAGGGATGCTGGTGGCCTGTGGGTCCTGTGGAGGGGCCTCCTACCCAATAGTGGAAGTGGAGGGCTGGTCAATGGACTGACTAGAGGTAGGGACCCGCTGGTGTGCTGTTGCCTCCCTTATGATGCTGGCCATGCCTGCCAGCACCCCTGCTATAGAGATCAGGGTGGTGTTAATGGCCTGCAAGTCCTCCCTGATCCCCTGAAACTGTCCATCCTGCACAGCAGACACCTGTTCTCCTGCACATTGTCAAGGATCTGGTCCATCGTGACCTGGGAATGTTGGTAGGCTCCCAGGATCTCGGAGAGTGCCTCCTGGAGAGTCGGTTCCCTGGTCCTGTCCTCCCCCTGGTGTACAGCACTCCTTCCAGTGTCTCTGTTGGCCTGTGGCTCTGTCCCCTGAATGGTGTGCCCGCTGCCACTGACCCAAGGTCCCTGATTGTCTTGGGGGGTGAGGTGTGGCCCTGTATAGGTTTTGCGCACTGCTGATTGACGCATCCTGGGAACAGAGGTGTGGGCACCCTGGGTGGGTGCTGTGGTGTTGGAAACTGAAGGGGGAGGCTCTGTGATGGACTGTGATTGGGCTTGGGTGACCCGATGTCCAGTGGCCCCTGAGGGGCCAGGTAGGTCATCCAGAGTTACTGTCATCTCTGGGGGCATCTTCTGTTGGGGGACTGGATAGTCGTGGCACCTCCTCTCCGCTGACATTGGCTGCGGTACATGTGGGGATGTAAGTGATGTATTATGCTTCATTTGTATGACATATTATACATCCCTGGCTTCCCCTCTTTCGTTGGTGTTGCGCTGCCACCTTTTGCTTGTGTATGGTGATGTATGGTGGGATTGTTAGTTTCCCTATGCTGCGCATGCTTTTGTGATTTGGGTCCATCCAGGGCTGGGAGAGCTGTCAATGCAGTGGTATAGCATGCAGGGCTTGACATTGGAGTTAGTCATATGTGTAGGTGCAGAATGTGAGATGAGGTGGAGTGATGGGAGTGAGGGTAAGGCTGTGAGATGACATGCAGGTATGGGGAGTGATAAGTAGTAAATGTTGACTTACCAGTGTCCAGTCCTCCGGCTACTCCTGCAAGTCCCTCAGGATACAGTATTCCCAAGACTTGCTCCTCCCATGCTGTGAGCTGTGGGGGAGGAGGTGGGTGTCCACTGGTAGTCCTCTGTATGGCGAGCTGGTGCCTTGCTGCTAAGGGTCATACCTTCCCCCGTAGGTTGTTCCACCTCTTCCTGATGTCGTCCCTTGTTCTTGGGTACTGTCCCATGGCGTTCACCCTGTCCATGATTCTCCGCCATAGCTCCATCTCCCTTAAAATGGATATTTGCTGTACCTGTGCTCCAAACAGCTGTCGCTCTACACTGACAATTTCTTCCTCCATGATCCTTAACTCCTCTCAGTGAACGGGGGCGCCTCTGTGGGGCATGGGTGTTGTGTGGTGTGTGTTGGTGAGAGTGTGTTGAGTAATGTGGCGGGATGTGTGATGTGGGGTGAGTGAGGGGTGTATGGGTGTAAGTGGTGAGTTTTTAGTTGTCGCAATGGTCTTGGTGTCAGTCTGGTGGCAATGATTTGTATTCATAAAGGTTTGTGGCTAATTTGAGTGTGTGTATTATAGTGGTGTGTGTGTATGAGGGTCAGGTGTGTGTTTTTCATTTGGCCAATGTAGTGTTGTTTTGTATGTGGGTGTCCATTCTGAGCGCGTCAGTCTGTACCGCCAATGGTTTACCGCCATTGAATGTCTGCCGTAGTGATTCGTGGGTCATAATGTGATGGGCGTTGTTTTGTTGGCATGACGGTATGGGTGTTGGAACCGCCACTTTATCACTGAACTTGGGGCTGGCAAATTTGTGTATGTGGCTGTATTCTGTTGGATTGGTGTGTGTGTGTCATAATATGGCAAACGGATATTCGCCACCTCGGCAGTATGTTGGCGGCCGTCAGTGTGGCGGTAAGTGCGATGTACCGCCAATATCATAATGAGGGTCTATATTTGTTAGGGACAGAGTGTTCATGCCGTTATCGAAAACAGCTAAAGCCTTTTCTAAGTTTTCCTTGTCTATCTGTCTTCAAGGCTCAGCAGCTTTTATCTGAGAAAGCTTCCAGATCTCATTATACATAGCATAGATGAATCTTTTAGAGCGTGGCTTTCTAGGACCTAGCAAAACGTGTTGTAACTCTATATCCTCAGAAAGAGTGTTAAGATGTTCCGTAATTAGTTAGTCTGTATCTATTGTTGGCATAGTTTACCCACACTGTATGTTGTAACTATACTGGTGTGTTGACCCGAGACAAAGGAAGGTTATGGCCGGGTAATCTTGAAACCTCCTGAGGAATAAAAAAAAACTTCCCTGACATCCATTGGTGTCCATTGGCCAAATCAACCACCTGCTGAGACTGGAAAGTAAAGAGTTATAGGTACCAGCCTGAACCTTTGCGTCTAGATTTTCCTCTGTGACATTCAGGAAGAATTTCCAATAATTAAACTTTGCCAGTATTTTTCCTAACCCCAGGCAGGATATCTGTTGAATAGTGTCATTTAAAAAGGTCATTTGCACAGGAATCAGGCATGCTCTAAATAAAGCTTCCCTAACCTGTATTTTCCAATCTTTTGTTCCCCATACACTCTTTAAATCAGTGGTTCCCAACCTGTGGTCCGGGGACCCCTGGGGGTCCGCAAAGCCTTCTCAGGGGGTCCGCAAGAGCCTAGAAAATTCAAAAATATTAGCAAATATTGACAAATTAGGTCCACAGCTTCCAGTATTGACTCAGGCGGGGGTCCCCAGATTCCCATGATGATTTAGTGGGGGTCCCTGGGTTCCATTAATGTTAAAGTGGGGGTCCACAGAAAGCAAAAGGTTGGGAACCACTGCTTTAAATCAATAGTGTTCTTCCAGGATTCGTAATGTTCAACTGCAAAACTGAAACAAAGGAATCTGAATAAATCAGCTTTTTATCTGTTAGCAACATTTTCCTAATTCAGGAAGGAGGTAATTTGAAATGTCATGCCCAGAAAAATATGTAAATTTATCTGTATAACGTTTTGGGCTCCCCACAGGGGGTGTTAAACAGTGTTACCACTGTGTGTAGTTATGTAGTGGTCTGTGTCTAGTGGCATGGTGCAGGTAGTAATGTCCCCAGTTATTATACCAGAACATTTCCCCATAGTTCATTGTATGTCTGCATACATTAGCACTTTCAAACACTGAATAGTCCTTCATTTCAGTTAACATAGAATCAACTGTCTGGACATCCCAATCACCAGGTACAACAGGTGTAATTACACCAGTCATAGAAAGTTTGAAGACATATGGAATTTGAATGACCTCAGTAGGCCCTTATATATAAAATGGAACGTTGTCCCACACAATCCCATCAAGAATTGCTACAGCCGAAATGTTCACAAGGGACAAGTCTCTTCGGACCGTATGTGAGGAAAGATAAGGAGTTAAGACCTTATCCACAGGTGAAACAGAGGAGTGTTCAGGAAGGTAATGACCATCTATGAGCAAAAAGAAAACAGTCACGAAACCAATCCATAGAAACAATGCAAAATATGTCAAGCAGAACCATAAATAGTTCCATGGGTGTATTAAATAGTTATTTTTAAGCCATAGGTACAGCTTACGTGGCTTTGAAACATTTTCAAATACTGGAGGGGATGAGCCTGAAGAAAAGTCATCAATGTCGATGAAATAACCAGAAGCACTCTCTGCAAACGCAGGAGCAGGTGCATTACTGGTGGATGGATCCCCTTCGCGTGGAGACTCATAGTAGACGGTGTTGTCATTCTGTGTAGTGTTGGTGTAGAAAACAGCCAAATCTTGGACAGGTTTTGTCGTTGAAGTAGTAACTGGAATCAGCAAGAGCTCATTTTCTGCCCTCCCCACGATAGAGGAGGTGTTTGTAGCATCGTTAGACATGCTTGTGTAGTCAGAAATAGTGTTGTTATTTCTGCTTTGAAGAGGTATATCCTGTTGGGTAGTGAGAGGGAACCTGGAACTACCCAAGGGACCTCCGGGTTTACTGTTCAGGGTCGGCCACATGGTGAACTTTGGCATCATCAAAGGAAACAAATCTGTTTGCTCTGGAAGCAGGCAGTGGTGACAAAATGACAGTTCTAGTACCTTTTACTCCCAGGACTGGGACCAGTGCTCTGTAGGATGGACCAAATTCTTTCTTTGCTGCGATCTTCTCATGAACCAGCTTCCCGACTTTAGGAATCCAGCCAGTGGAAGTTGTTGGTAAATCCCTTATTCCTGAGGTGGCAGCACTGTCAAAAGGTGTGTCTGCTGCCACCAAACCAGGGCCATCAAGATCTGGGACATACATAGGTATCCCAAAGAGAACCTCATAGGGGGGTGCGTCCCCCCAAGGACCGTCTTGGCAGATTATTCAGTGCTCTCTGGACCCCATATAGGTGATGAAGCCAGTTGCAACCAGAACCTAATACTCTAGCTGTTAAGGACTACTTTAGATCACAGTTCCACCTCTCCATGACCAAATTTCCCTTGGGATGGTATGGTGAGGAGTAATGGAGTTCAACACCCATCGTCCCCATGATGTCCCTGAATGCCTTAGAAACAAATGCAGGGCCCTGGTCTGAATGGAATGCTGCAACCACATATGTACCGATAAAGATCAGCAAGTCTTTTGTCACGGTTTGCGCATCAGTCGATCGCTGAGGCCATACCCACAGGAATCTAGAATAAGAATCTACAGCGACTAAGATGTATTTGTATGCACCATCAGGTTGGAGGGGACCACAGTGGTCCAGGTACACATATTGTAATGGCCTGCTGGACACTAAGAGGGATGACTGCGGTGGGCGTTTGATGTTTGAGCCCTTAATCTGCTGGCAACTGTCACAACAAAGAATATACTGTTTGTCTGTTTGTATAGACCTGGCCACAAGAAGCGTTTCTGTAAGAGTGTTACTGTGGCTGAAATACGAGCATGAGCAGAAGCGACAATCTCATGCGTTGCTTTTCTTAGATCTAATCTCTGGTATTTGTTGGGGATTGCTCGATCTCCAACCCCAGGAAGTGTTGCATAAACAACATTCTGTGTACTGATGTGATAAGGATATTCTGTAGAGTATGCTTTCGGGAGAGACTTGCCTGCAGCCGAAGCTTTCATGGCAGTCAGAATTTCATCATTCAGTTTCATCTGAGAACGAGTCACTGCAGCCACAGAAGCCGTAGATACTGCAGATTTAGCTTCATCACCCAAAGTGTTGCCAATAACATGTACTCCTACATGTTGGTGGCCCAATAGTAGCTTATTCTTGAGATCAGCCACCCTCCCTTACAATGTTTTGTGTTTTATGGTGTTCCCTTTGGAGTCTCTAAACCCGTTCAGCTTCCAATGATTGAGGTAATCATTGTAGGACTGGACGCAGTAGTATGAGTCACAGACAACTGAAGTCTGCAATCCTTGCTGTGTATGTTCTAGCACTAGAATAAGGGCTTGGAGTTGAGCCAGCTGAGCTGTGCTGTCCCCTAGGTACTGCATATAGGTATTGTGAGGGTGAAAAACTCCATCTTTCATCACTCCACTCACAGCTGCACAATCAGCTGAATATTGATGTTTGGGACCTACAGCTGTTTGTACTGAACCATCAGTGTAAATGACAGTATGGTATCTGTCAAGTTGCAAAATATCTAGAGGAGAGGGGTACTCCTGTTCGTATTGAAGAAATTCTTGTGTCTGAAGTTTTAGATCAAAGAAGTAGTCAACATTGGTGACAGTCAGGGAGGTTGCCCACAGAATCCAGTGTGGATGTAATGCTTTAGCGTTAGGAACACTTGCTTTGGTGACGGCATCTAAGGCTGGCACCGGGGTAATGACAATGATGCGTTTCCCTTGGGCAAGTGGCCTCTCCTTAATGACAGCCATCTGAACTGTAGTTCGTTTTTTTCTGTGGGTGCAAAACGTTGTTCTGCATTAGAATATAAATGTGATTTATATGGTATGGGCACTGTGTCAGCCTCGTTAAAGGTGACATAAGTGAGCCCAATTGCACCAGCAATTATTCTGATGACCAAATTTGTTTTGTTGTCACATGTGTGCAAGTGTTTTGCTTCAAGCATGTCCTGTTGCAATCCCCTAAGAATGCATGTGTGTTAAACTGTCTAGTGTCTGCTAGAAAAATCAGAGAGTATTAAGTCATAGAGTGGCTTGATACATTGTGCATAATCAGGAATGTAAGTTCTGCCAATGTTAAAGAAACCAAGTAAAGACTGTAGTTTCTTGAGAGTGTTGGGTAGGTGTAGTTGAGCACATTTTTCTAGAAAGTGAAGGGCCAACCTCTTCCCCTCGTTTGTTAGCTCGTATCCCAGGGACAGTATGCTGAGAAAGGCAATTTTAGCTTTTCTAAAATTGAATTTGTAGATTAGAGCTGCGAATCCTAAAACGATCCGATCGACTCTAGCAAGGTGAATGTTGAGGTCGTGATCTGTGAGATAGATGTCATCCACGTAGGACAACGCCTCGGGATCAATATCATGTAATATTGATGTTACGCTGGCTAAGAACAGCCCTGGGTTGTTCTTGTAGCTTGGGGGCAAACGGCAGAAGCGTCTTTTTGAGCCAAATGAGAATGCACTTCGGTCCTGACTTTCGTGTGCTAAGTTTTGGCAGAAGAACCCGTTGGAAATACCTAACATCGTTTTGTATTTCCTGTGCACTATGTTGTTAATTAGTGTTGTGCTGTGTGAATTTTGTATAGCGTATGTACGTGTGTGACTGTTTAAGTGTGTAATCTAAGACAATTTTGTAAGAATGGTCGGGTTTTGCAACTGGGAATAACGGGTTATTCATTGCAGAGACGCAGGGTTTAATTACTCCCTGGTACTCAAGCTGAGTGAGGATCTCCCTCACTGGAGCTTTTGCTTAATGGTTAACATGATGTTGTGGCTGAGGTTGGGGTGTAAACCTGATAGGTATTACATTACAAGGAGAATCCTTGTCCCAACCTACATGTTTGTGGTACAACACAGGTGCCTGCGCTAAAGCTCAATTGACAGTGTAGGTTTGTTTTACTGATTCTGGAACAAGATCAGAGAAAGAAGGCAATGTGACATCTTCCCCACGTGGGAGATTACAGACGTGCTCAGGTGGCCAGTCCCTTTCGGACAGCAGGATATCACTACTAAGTTCATTCCAAAATTTTACACCAATGGTGCACTCTATGTCTACCTCATTTTGGATATTTAAATCATAAACACTGTCGGGTGGGAGAATGTGGCCGTCCGCAGTCTCAACCGCAATGAAATTGCTAGTTGCTGCTGCATCCAGGTGATCTTTCAGAACTCTGGTGACGTATTGTGACTTCTGCTGCACTGTCTAACAGTGTCACTGCCCAAGTCTTGTTCTTCAGCAATGTTCTCAAGTGTACTGGCATTTTTAATTGACAGTGTTGCCACCTTTTTCTTTTTAAACTGTGGCTTTTGTTGTGAGGACTTATTTTCTTTTTTGGCTGAAGACTGTGGTGAGTCATTCTTCTGTTTCATGTATTCAGGACGTCGATCAGGATGGCCCCCTCTCTCGCTATGTCCATCATATGTGTCCTGAAAGGAACAAGAGGGACGTGACTCAGTATATCTGTCAGGAGTTTTTATATTTTCTCTATTTCTGAGAGTATATCTCCTTTCGGAGTTCTCCGGATGTGGAGAATCAGCTCTCTGGTTTCGTCTATCTTTAAATTATTTTTGCTTATCCTAGCACTTCTTAGAACCCTCCTCGGCTTGTTTAGGACTTTCCTTAGGGGTGGTACTCTGTAATTCAAGCTTCTTTGCTTGGCTCCCAAACTATTCCATCCTATACTAGTATAGGTGTCGGAAATAATTTTCGGTAGCTCTTTCTCCTAGTCCACAGGTGGAATCTCTCTGAGGTGCTGGCGTATAGCCAGTGCTACCGCTTCCCCTTTGATATTACTGAGTATGATTGAGCTGACTGCGTCTAAGTTACGCATTAATTTATTCCCCAAATCTAGGGCTGGAGTAGCCCTGTACTCATTCTGAATTTGTTTTAACACTTCCGGCAAATTGGCAAGTGTCGGGGTACCATGTGTGATAGTATAAGTTGCAGCAAAGACTGTATCCCATGTGGCACAGTCATCCACCGAGGGAACCATCCTGAAGGGCAAGCACACTCTGAGAATTCTATGTTTCTCCTGTGGTCCCGTATGTGGGAACACAGCTTCCGGTTGATTTGTTTTCTGGGCTATCCAGAATTATATTTTCTCTCGTTCTGTGGTACCTTATCCATGATAGTATGTACTGTTTGTGGATTAATCCCAGTAGCCAATTGATATCCAGCAGGTGCTGGTGGAGCTGGATGCACTAGTGTAGTGTTCAAAGTTCTCATTAAGAACTGAACAAGTCATCTGTAGAGTATTACTAGTTCAAGATATATGTTTCGCAGATCTGCTGCCTGTATATTTTGTATACCTGGGTGAGGTGTGTATGTGGTAAACATAGGCCACGTTGGTCCATTATCACCTAAGGGACCTAATCTCACGTGTTGTACTACAGGTGGTAGGGCGCCATTAAACCAGTTCTGGTGTTCTTGATAAGTAATTGGAATCTCAAGATACTGGTATGCTTGGTACCGTTGAGGTACGTTTGCAATTCTGTGTGTGTGGAATGTAAATGTTCTTTGGTCTTCCTCAGGAAAGGTGACCCAAGAGTAGAATGTTTCTGTTTGGTAAGCTTCACTAGCTTCTACTATGAATGTGACATCCCGCCCTCATCTTTTAAACCATGCGCTACTAGGTGTAGAGTTAATGCTTGTCTAGTATTCTCAGGAATGTCTACGGCGTTAGCCATATTGTATAATGGGTATAAGAGATGGAACAACAAAACAACAAATGGGGAGTAAAGTCATTTTATGAGTTTGAGGTCGAACAACCTACAGCCTAATTAGGTGCTTGCTGTTCAGCTGAGGAGGATCTTCCCAAGACCACTGATGTCTTCTTATATTGGTACTTGGGATACCTGTTGTATGTGAGACAGTGATAGTCAGGGTATCCGTAAATTAGTGCCTAAACACCATCGTTGGTGGTGCCACGTCGTAGTTTGACTCTTGCTCTAGGCAAGACTGCTGGTTTAAGGCTGACAGTACTTATATTTGTAGGCGACTATGCCAGTCCTACAACAAGTCGCAACTGTTGTCCCAACCCACCTGGCTCACAAGCAGCACCTCACCAGAAACCGAAACAGTAAAAGGTGATTTGTGCAGCCTTTACACATGGACTCAAGAGTTTGACATCTCTGGGAGTGTTGTGGTTAAACAGAGATTCCCCCTTTCTCACATAAACAACATGTCTCAATCAAACACAGGCAATGAAGAAGATGCAGTAAAGTGTCAATAGGTTTTATTTAACAAAACTGAAATCTGCAAAAAGTTGCATGGGCTGCAATTTTTAGGATAATGAACAGTGCAAGAAACAGAATGGTAAAGACAAGAGTAATTAATACAAAGACCCCCACCATCTTGCAATAACATGTAATGACATAAAGTATGAGATATGACCTAATACCCTAACATAATGAGCCAAACCTCTAACCTAAAAGAGAGCTAGGTGTGTTAAACCTAATCTGCCAATGCCATGTCTATGGCATAAGTGGAGAAGTGGAGAAGTGTGGCTCAATGGTTAGAGTGGCAGACCCTGAAGCAGAAATCTGGCCTGGGACCAGGGTTCAATTCCCACCTCAGTGGGTCTTGGGCTCAATTTCCTCAGACCTGATAATTCTCGCATCAGTGCCTAATCTAATTCATGGGTCCCACTCTGTAACTCTGGGCAATAGCTTGCTTAATCTCCACAATGGCCCGAACAGTGCTGGGATGCCTGGCTTCACCTTGGAGGTTGCCCAGGAGTGGGCACCTCACAGGGAAAAGCCAGGGGGGGTTCCACAGCGGTATGTGTGCAGTGCCCTGAGACCCTAACGGGTGAGTAGTGCGCTATACAAGTATGAAGTTTTATGTCTATGAGAAGAGCCCCCCGATCCTCGTTACCTTGGAATGAGGTCTCTAGCTAAGACTCCATAGGGACACGAAGACTGGGTCAGTGTCAAGGCAAAGAGCAGCAATGGCATCTGGTCGGAATCCCTCTGACTATCTGTTTAAGTGAGGAGTATTTATACAGATCTGTTTGGACCCCTGACGTAGGTCTGTTCCCAAACAATAGATAACAAAACATACTTGGGACGGTAATTTATGTAAACAATTCCCTCGAAAGCATGAAGAGGGAAAGTACCTAATGTGAACACCTACAGTTTGTTTATCTTTGTCGCTTGATATCGACGCCTTAGCGCAGTGGCACTGATAACACAAAACTAAAACATGGGGCTCACCAAAAACAAGGCAGCCACCTTAAAAGATAACATTTCACAAATGTGCTAAAACAGAGCAAGCTAAGTGGGGTCAAAGTCACTAGGTGACGGGGACACGAGTCTGCAAGCCAAAGGCTTTGCTAACTCCTGTATCCCATTAAAACAAACAAGGATTCACTACAACGCCAAGACCAAAACTACTGCCAGGAAGTGAACCTCTACTGATTGGTTCCCCTTGTGTAGCACAGATTCACCCTGTTGACTGTTCTGAAACCCATTTCCATTTTCCAGTGGTACAAGGACACTGGATGTGTGTCTCCAAATGTTGTAGCAGCTACCCTGATGATTCCATCCACCATCCATGACTGCATCCTTCACTGTTTACTTTGTGTTATTTTTGATCCAATTCACTCATTTTGTTGTACACACCTCAATAAATACTACTTAACCACAGATCATGTGTGAGAGTAATTTCTCAACCATATTTTTCTGTCATCTATAACACCTCCTGCACAAAAACATTTATTTCAAATGTAATACATTTGTTATGTTCCATAACACATTTATTGTATACTCAGGCTAGATTTTGCATTGCCTAAAATGATAGCCATAACTTAATTTACTGTTACTGAACTTTCCCAGATGTAGCTTGGGGGAATGCCCATGATCGTACAGTGAAGTACTGCTGCTCACTTCAGTGTTTCAGCATAGGTGTCAACCACTAGCCCCCGACAGACTTCTGAAGCTAGGGGCATGCCAGTCTTTCACTATCCCAATAGGCAAACATTGGTTCAATGTATCATCAGCTAAAGCCTTATCACATACCCATACCATAGCTCCCAAATGCCCATACCTCAGACACAGGTCAGTACAAATGCCCCCAGTCATGGAACCTTCCACTTACCATGTTCAGGTATCTGTAGGCGTGCAACTCACCTATTTCAGTCTTGATATACATACAGAGTGGCCTACAATGAGGAAAGACACTGGCAGCTACATACAAGTTAGTCATTACTAATACAAACCATTCTGATGGTTGAGGGTATGAAGAGCACAAGATTACATGTGTCAGAGACACAAGACCGTGCACATGGCACCATGGCCCCACCTTTAATGGCAAACAGGTATTTAGTGTGGAATAGAACACTACCATCCCACTGTCCTGACAGCATGGGGATAGAACTCACACACCACAAATCTCATGCTTGACAGTACCTGGCTCAATCCATGTTCACCTTCATTGTCAGCCTACAAATCCCATCTGCCTGTGGCACTGCCTGATATTGCCAAATGAGGATGAGCTTGTCAGTTAATCTGCAAGTTGTAGATGTCAAACATAAGGTATAGGCCTCATTGTAACAAAAATATTACACAACCAATTCCTATATGCAATTGTAACTCTGACTGTGCATTGTGATAGACTGCGTTGATCAAAAAGCTGTACACTACCCTATGTAATATTCTGCATGCACATCTGACTTATGGGCTTTGAAGCTACTTATGAACTCTCTGATGATCATACTAAGACCATTATCAAGCATTCTTAATCTCACCAATACCCCACTGAGTCATTTCAATTGAAAATTATCACATACTTAACGTTAGGTGAAATATTGATTGGTGAGATCAGCCCTGATATCTCCAGCTTCATCCTCATCATACTCATCCTCACTTGGTAAATCTGCATTCTCCCCCGAAGGAACTCGTGGCTCCTCCACATCTGGCATAAATGGATTTTTAAGTCTCAGAGCGAGCTTGTACAGCAAGCAGCATGGAACAATAATTTGACATACTTTGTTGGGTGAGTAGAAGAGGGCTTCTCCAGACTTATCGATGCAATGGAATCTTGTCTTCAGGAGCCCAAAAGTCCACTCCATGACACCGGTTGTCCTTCCGTGGGTCTCTTTGAAGTGGACTTCACCTGGCATGGCTGGGTACCTCAAAGGTGTCAACAACCAAGGGCGCTTTGGTTAGCCAGAGCCTTCTGTAAGGAAGAGTTACAAATATCAAAATATGAATCTTGGATATCCACATATCTGATAGCAGAAAAAGTTATTGACACAATTAACATATGTGACTAACCAACCTGCCAGGCCCTCTCTGTGTATTGTTGTGCCATCAGCAATGGGATATTGATGAATGAACAATGAACTGACCCTGGGTACCTTGCACAAACTTGTGAAATGTATAGGTTAGCGAAACAAACCACTTGACTATTAAAGGAGTGAATGTTTTTCCTGTGCCTATATACCTGTTCATTGGCATTTGGGGGAACCAAGGCTACATGGGTGCCATCTATGGCTCCAACCATATGTGGGATGCGTCCTAAAGCATAAAAATCAGCCTTTACATGGGCCAAATCTTCATGTTGTGGAAATCTGATGCAGCTGTCCAGATGTTTCAACAATGCAGACAGTACAACCTTCAAGACCAGACTGAACATAGGCTCAGACATCCCTGAAGATAGGGCCACATTATTTTGAAAGAAGCCTGTGGCCAGGAAGTTCAGCCCTGACATAACTTGTATAATGGGTGGTATGCTATAGAAATTATGAACGGCAGACATCCGATCTGGCTCCAACTGACGACAGAGATCCATGATTGTCTGCCTATCGAGGCAGTAGATCTGAATCACATGTTGAGCCCCCATGGTCTGCATGTCTGCTAGTGGATGGTACACTGGAGGTTCTCTCGCTCTTCGCACGCCAGGATAACTATGTGGGAGAAAAACAGAATGTATGTGTATGACTCATTCTGTACAGCATAAGTATGTTTACACCTATGTCACATATAATGCTCAAAACGCCACATGAAACTATTAAAACATTGTACACAGAACATACTTTGGCAGATAATTGCTTATTACTGCATTCACATCACCTTTCCCCTATCATGTTTTATAAATGGAGGAGCGTGTCACTGACAATAACATTCTTAACATGTTTCACATATACAGTATGGTACACATATATGGTACACATATATCATATTTCAGATTGTTTTTCTTCTGCTGACTATGCTGCTACATGTATATAAATCAAGACACATCAATTTTACATCCTTTACATAAAACACGCACATTTCTACATGTTTGCTCAAAGCCAGTAGTGTACATAATTTCATAGATATGTTTCACAGTTTGTGACGCAACTTTTAAAAACATTTAATAAAATGTGAGCCTTAAATAGCAGCTGCCTGACCTACTGTACTGGACATTAGGAAGTGACCTAACTCTACCGGCGAATGTCATCATGGCGGTAGGCAGATACAACCGTGGTGGACTTAGCCATTGGAACACATTGCTGCCTTTAGCGGTCTTGGGCCAATGGCGATGTCTGCCGGCAGTGATGGTCTTTCACGTGGTGGACCTGACTGCCATCTCATACCTCATTTCTCACTTGACTCCCGACACTTCTGCCAGCAAGATCTCCATGACCCGAGGTGCTGTGTACTGCCTCCGGGAGCAATCATGCCACATCCTACAGGTGATAGGGCCCCTGGCTTCTCCCCGGAGGAGCTTGAGAAGCTTGTTGTGAAGGTCCTACCCCTGTATGAACAGCTCTATGGTGCACCAGAGAAACATGTTACTGCAATGCAATTGCAATGTTTGAAGGGTGAAGTGTATGATGATGTCCAAGAAATGTGTCAGAAAGAAGGATTATGGTAATATCTGTCGGTAGATGGGCATGGGCATATGTGTACAGATAGATTTTGAGTCGTGAGACATAGTAGAGAGTGTGTGAAGTACGTGCCCTGACCCAACTACAGAATGTAATACATGATCGTTGAAGGTAGTGTGCATATTATTTGGAAAGATATACCATGTTTAGAGATAGTCTTGTGGTCTGATCATATGTTTCAAGGTGACACATGGTGCTGGATATGCATGTTGTATGCCTGTCTCAATATCACCCATGGCCTGACTGCAGATGGGTATCCCTCCTTGAAGGGTATGTAGAAGGCAGTCTGAGTATTACTAGTTGTACGAATTTGTATTTACGGCCTGTTTGTTTTGGTATAGTGTATGTGGACATGACATTCTCTTCTTATCTGTTTCACCTATGCAGGTCAACGCCCATCAGAATAAAGGGGATTTGGCGTACCATCACCAAGAAAGTGCGAACCCTGGGGGTCCACAGCCGGCAGAGCACCCACTGTATGAAGCGGTGGGAGGACCTGAGACGGCGGGCCCAGAAGACCGCAGAGGCCTAGCTGGGAATGTCCTCCCAAGGAATACCTCTCTGAACTTGACCCACCCCTAATGGCCCGCATATTGGCGGTAGCCTGCCTGGAGTTGGATGAGCGTTTGAAGGCATCACAGGAGCTACAAGGGGTAAGTACAGACCCCACACATTTTCATTACTTTACCAGGTTAGTTTATGCTGTGAAAGAGTCTAAGCTGTAACAATTGGTAAGTGCACAGGCTCAAAGATCTCCAGGGAACACATAGATGTACAGTCCCCTACAATGGTGCCCAGGTGTGTATATACTGATTTGCGGGGGGGAAAATTACTCCACTATGTTATTCCCTCTGTACATAAGCATTTGATCATGCACATGTGACCATCATCTGTGTACCACTTTACAGCTTTTAAATCCCTACTGGCTCTTGCTTTCCACCTGCAAGTCTGTGCTCCCTATATCATGGTGGTAAGTTGTCCAGGTCCTTGCTCTCTGTATATTCCAATGTCCATTGAATCATGTTTATCTGCAAAATAGGGTCTGACATTTGGAAGTTATTCCTACTTTTCAAAATATTTCTGATGGCTGACAGCATCATGTGAGTCTGTGATGTCCATCTGACTTTGTACATGCCACACATGCAAAATGTATTCTGACCTGTTACAATGTGAACCCCCTTGGTAAGTGAGGGATGTAAATTGGCCTCTGTAATGTGTCATCTGAGTAGACATCCTACATGTTGGTGACCATGGAGGTATTGCTGGACTCCTATTGAATCACATACATTGGTGTCAGAGCTATGAATGTTAGTAACATGTTCATGTTCTGTAGGTGGGAAGTGGCTAAACAGCTATTTCCTTAGCCATAGTGTTGTAGACACGATAAATAGGCGAAGATAAATTATCCACAGTTACAATCTGAACTGGTTCTTGCCAACATCATTTGTACATAGAAAGGTTCTGTCATAAATGTATATTGTCATGAGTTATAAATATACTTTCTGTTGCTCTCTTAGATATGTTTTGAGTCCTTGTTGTATTGAAACCTATTGTTTGCACTGACACCAATCTATTGTTTGCACTGACACCAAGGCGGTGCAGATTTTGTAGTTCACATATACGTGTGAGTAGAATGGTATGTGTATTCAGGCATTTGGCTTGCATCATTGTGTGTGTGTATCTGTCATGGTAGCCTCAGATGCGGTCTGATATTTTCCTAAACAGATGTATGGCTACACTGTCATTGGCCTATTGATGGAATAATAGCATGATACGTTGAATTGTATATCACCTTCATGCAAATGACATCTGTCCATTGACTTGAAAGAGTAGATATACTACCTGTGGTTGTGTGTGGGTAAATGCTCTTAGATTATTAGGCACTTACATGAGTGCTATACTTTGTTTTCAGTGGGACATTGACTCAGATGACTTGCTCTACAAAGTATGCATCATCCTTTCAAACATCACTATTGGTACATGTGTAGGTGACACGTGTTCTGACTCTTTCATGATCCTAATTTGGTATTGGCAATAAGAGTAGTTGTATGTTTGCAAATTTCCAGTGTGAAGGTTGTGAACTCAGTTACATGAAGTGGGTATGACTCGTATGCAACATACTGTCTTGTGTTTACTATACAGTAAGTTTCCTTGCCTGGTACGTGACATCAGGTCAACTTGTTAGTATGTGTTGAGTTTGTGTATGTGATATGTGGAAATCGAAGTTACCCCTATTTTCCATATCTTGGTTGTTTGTTCGGTATGTTGGTGTGGATAGAAACCCAATATCACGTGGCCAAGTCACCTTGTCATTGACTGGTTGTTGTGATAGGTCTACTGATATCATGGTACTCTAGGTGTGAGATAGGTAGCTTAGCTGGTGTGTGACACAGGTTGTATTGAGGGGTGTGCATTGTATCTTGTTGTGACATGATGTTGGCACTAAACTGGTAATACCTGGGGGTGTTGTACAACTAGATGGGATGTTATTGATGTGTACAATGTGATGTAAGTGGTATATAAAGAAAGTGATTACCCTACCTGACTTTCTGTTTTCCAGCATCAGCAGGCGAAGGAGACGGGGCACAGCCAAGTGGAGAAGCTGCTGGCCACTGGACCTCCAGTCATGAGAACACCGACACTAAGGGACCCAGTGGCCTGGAGGGCAAGGGGGTTTACGGGGGAGACTTTATCCAGTTCTTTATCTTCAGAATCCTCCTCCAGTGGGCACTTCCTAGCAGAGGCGGACCCATCTGGGACCACCCCAGCACCATCTCTGTTCACCACTCCCCTTTCTATCACGCCGTCCCTGTAGCTCCCCACCCAGTTGGCTGTGCCCGCACAGCCAAGAGCAGGGGCATCTCCTTTGCCACGGGCACCTCTGTTCCAGCCCCTGTTAGCCCTGCTGCCCTCAGTGAGGAGGCTATGACTTCTTGAGGTCTGTCTCTGCGGGTCAGTTGACCATTGTGAATACTACCCAGGGGCTGACAACTCAGACACAATAGAGCAATGCATTCCTGGAGGGCATTCACTGTGTACTGTCTGACCTTCAGAAATCATTTCAGGCTGTGGCCTCCACACTGAAGGCAGCCATTCACCCTTTCTCTACCACCCCGACTCTACCTTCCTCTTCCCAATCCCAATTTCCCCTTCCCTGACCCAGCCAAAGCACACAAACTGACAGGTATGCATCTACCTCAACATCCCAGGGTAGCGCAGACAAACCATAGTACTGCAGGACACACCACCAGCATATACACAATCAACATATTCCTGCACACACAGCAACAGTCACAACCTGCCCTGAAACCCCCACCATCCCTCCCCAGCAGCACAGACACCACACCTTACTCACTTGCAGACACCACACCAACATTCACAGATCCAGCCACCACACCCATCCTACCGCAAACAGCATCCCAGCAAACCCTCAGACATCCACCCCAGTCATCACGCCTGCAGACACCATAACCACAGACACGCCTACATGCAGCACATTCACCATACCTGCAGTCACCACCCCAACAGACACCCACCCACCACAACATCCGCTGCACCTCCAGCCCCTCAGCCAAAGACACAAAACCCTCACTTACCCACCCAACAGACATCCACCATCCACAAGCATACCTTCCACAAACATGCACCCAAGACATCCACACCAACACTTCATACAACACCTTGTTTGCAATATAAATATTATAACAATTACAAACTAATAGCATATACGTGTAATGTATTTTATATGAACTAAAACAAATATTTTTTAAAATATTCAAATAAATAATTAAATTAGCATAATTATGACCATAACTGTACAGCTATAACACACATAACATCAGTATAATTATAAAAAGTACCACAATATATACATACACTTCTACGCATATACGCAAAGTATGATACATTTTAAAGGCATAAATAAAATGAAAAATTAATTGAAACATTTTTAAAAATGAAATTGACATAAAATGAAAAATAAAAGCTTCAGAAATAAAAATTACAACATGAACTTTACATTCCAAAATGCAACAATTAAATGGATGCAATAATTAAAATGTAAAACATTAAATAAAATATAAATCTAATAACAAGTACTTAAAAAATCTCCCCACTCTATTCCTGTATGTATGCAGTTTCCTACTAATAAAACTGTTATTAATCATTTTCTTTAAAATAAAAAAAGCAAAAAACAAAATAAAATGAACATCAACTAAAATGTGAACTAAAAACAAATGAAAATAAAATGTAAACATTGTATTAAAAAATAAAATAGATTTAAAATTTAAAATTAAAGTGTACTAAATTGAGGATGTGCCTTTTAGTTACCATAAACACAAAATATGCATATACATACAATAACATAATATAAACATGAAACTAAATAAATAAACATATTTTAAAAACAAATTAAAATGAGAACATTTTAAACATAAATCTAAAACTTAAATGCATGTTTACCAGTGACAGGATCATAAAAACAATCACTATATTTAAAAATTACTAAATAAAACATTACAAATTAAATAACGTACAAAAACAAATTTGTAAAATTTCCATATAAATTCATCACAACAGCATATCATTTTAAATATGTTTTTAAATTAGATACATTAAACATTGAAATAACTTCTTACAATAAATACACATAACAGCAATCTATTTTAAAATTAAAAACATAAAATACATTTTACAACTGCCACAATTATTTAACAAAAATAAAGTGACATTGTATATAACAATATTTTAATAAATAATTTATTTTACAACAATATTAAAGACTAAGGGGGTCATTACAACATTGGCGGTAAAAGCCGCTTACCGCCGTGCAGAAGGCCACCAACACACCGCTGCGGCCGCCGAATTCCGCCACGGTCATTATGACCCACAGCTCGGAATCCGCCAAATTCCAGACACCCACACAAGACCGCCACAACTAAGGTCAGTGATAAACTGGCGATAACAAAACCGACACCGTCACGCCAACAGGAATATGCCCACACTATCACGACCCACAAATCCACGTGGCGGTCTTTCAACCGTGGTATTCCATTGGCGGTACACACCGCCGCGCTCAAAATACACACACTTATACAAAACACAACCCCACTGGACATTTCAAAATACACACACCTGATACACATACACACACCACTCCCACACAGCCAATACAATATAAAACACACACCCACATCACCCACAAACCCTTACAACCACAATTGCGACTGAAGGCCAGAGAGAGACACCACCATCTACAAACTAGCATCCACAGGCACTTCACACCATCACTCACACAACATCAACGCACCTCACACAACACACCTCTAAATATCACTCCACACTTCACAACACACACCATCCCACACATCACCCACACCACCCTATGGCACCGCAAAGACACCTCAGGTTCTCTGAGGAGGAGCTCAGAGTCATGGTGGAGGAAATAATTCGGGTAGAACCACAGCTATTCGGATCACAGGTGCAGCACACCACCATAGCTAGGAAGATGGAGCTATGGTGAAGAATTGTGAACAGGGTCAACGCAGTGGGACAGCACCCAAGAACTAGGGATGACATCAGGAAGAGGTGGAACGACCTACGGGGGAAGGTGCGTTCCGTGGTTTCAAGACACCACATCGCAGTTCAGAGGACTGGCGGCGGACCCCCCACCTCCTCCCCAACAAGTAACAAAATGGGAGAAGCAGGTCTTGGCTATACTGCATCCTGAGGGCCTCGCAGGATTAGCTGGAGGAATGGACTCTGGTAAGTCAAATCTTAACATTACGGGCCAGATGTAGCAAACACTTTGCGACTCACAAACGGCGAAAATCGCCATTTGCGAGTCGCAAATGCGTGTTTGCTATGTAGAAATGCATTTTGCGAGTCGGAACCGACTTGCAAAATGCATTTCCGAGTCGCAAATAGGAAGGGGTGTTCCCTTCCTATTTGCGAGTCGCAGTGGTATACAATTCCATTTGCGACCACGTAAGCGGTCGCAAATGGTCTCGCAGTTACCATCCACTTGAAGTGGATGGTAACCCACTCGCAAAAAACGGGAAGGGGTCCCCATGGGACCCCTTCCCCTTTGTGACTGGACCCATAAATAATTTTTCAGAGCAGGCAGTGGTCCAATGGACCACTACCTGCCCTGAAAAATACCAAAACTAAAGGTTTCGGTTATTTTTCAAATTGCAGCTCGTTTTCCTTTAAGGAAAACGGGTTGCACTTTGAAAAAAAAAATGCTTTATTTAAAAGCAGTCACGGACATGGAGGTCTGCTGTTCCCAGCAGGCCTCCATCCCGATGAGTGCCATGAGTCACTATGGGGTCGCAAATTGCGACCCACCTCATTAATATTAATGAGGTGGGTCTTTGCGACCCCATAGCGACTCGCAGAAGGTGTCTGAGACACCTTTCTGCATAGCAAATTGCAACTTGCAATTTGCGAGTCGCATGGACTCGCAAATTGCAAGTCGCAATTTGCTTTGTTGCTACATCTGGCCCTACATCCCCCACCCACCTGCATGCTATCACATACCCCCACCCTAGCCCTCGCCCTCACCCCCATCACTCCAACTCCTCACGTATGTCCCAATATCACAAACCACACATCCCAAACTCAAGCCCTGCATGTAACACCAAAGCATGGACACCCATCACCAATGCATGGCCACTACACATACCCATACATCCCCCTAAACCATTATCACACAAGGTCCTACACAGGAATGCAAGCACTGGGGTACACGGTTATCCACCAATTGCACACCATGGCACACACAGATGCAGTAATTGTGCCTTTACACCCCTGCAGGACCCCTACCCAACATCACCGGACAGGAGGGTCCAGATATGTCCACTACACCCACAGAAGAGGCCCACAGTGAGGACAGCAGCTCTGTCCAACTGGATCTAAATGACCAGCCCATCCCATCTGGGACCCTGGGACAGTCGGTTCCCCTCACACTGGCACAAGCCACTACAGAATTTGTCCCCTCTGGAAACACCAGCGCAGCACCCACCCAGTGGGCCCATACCTCTGTCCCCAGGACACGTCAATCAGCAGTGTGTCCACCACTACAGGGAACCCAGGCTAACCCACCACCCCAACAACACCAGGGACCTCGGGGCAGTGGAAGTGGGCACACAGTTCAGGGGACAGAGGCCCAGGAACACAGGGGAACTGGGAGGGCTGCTGTGCGGCAGGGGGAGGACAGGCCCAGGGAACCACTCTCCACGAGGCCCTCTCCAACATCATGAGAGCCTACCACCATTCCCAGGAGACGATGGCAGCGGTACTGGCCAAGTTTCAGGAGACCCAGCGGCTGCAGGAGGAACAGTATTTGGGCTTCAGGGAGGAACTCAAATCCATCAATTCCACCCTGGGCACCATTGTAGGGGTGCTGAAGGAACTCGTGAGCAGCAGGAGGGACACTGTGGCACAACATGGGGCCCCTGGCACTAGCCTGGACGATGAACTGCCCACCACCTCTGCCGGCGCTAGGGGACAGGAGGCACCGCCACAGGACCACCACACCAGCACCCCACCCCCTGCAGATGGAGAACCACCCCGCAAGCGATCTCTGAGATCCAGGACAAAGACCAATGCCAAGACCCCCGCCAAGAAATGAGACCACCCTGATTGTCATCCTTCTATCCCACTTTGTCACCCTGTCCATACTTAAACTGCCCCAGCTCCACTTCCTATGCCCCTTTGGACAACGCACCTGTGAGACTAATAGACTGGACTCTGCCATGGACATTCCTCCACCATCACCCCTGAACATTTTACAGCCCCCTCCACTATTGAGCACTTAAATAAACACCCTGAAATCACAAAACAATCTGGAGTCAGTCTGTGCTTTCGAAAATGTGTATTTTCAATAACAGTGGCAAAATGCTATGTCAAATGTAATGTCAACATACCTATGTCACACAGCTCTAGTCCATGCGGAAAGAAAGCAGATGTCACACAGTTGACCCACATCTGTGAAATCGTAAGGGAAAGTGACAACTCAGTGACCATACACTGGGTAAAAATGACAGACAGATGAGAGGTAGTAGAATTAAATCAGATGTAGCAGGCTGTGTTGTTTACTTACCTGTGTCTCACTGGAAGTATTGCAGGATCACCGTGTTCCTGTTGTCTATGTCCTCTTCTTCTCCTTCCTCGTCTTCACTGTCCACAGGCTCCACAGCTGCCACAACACCTCCATCTGGACCATCCTCCTGCAGAAAAGGCACCTGTCGTCGCAAAGCCAAGTTGTGAGGCATACAGCAGGCCACGATGATCTGGCACACTTTCTTTGGTGAGTAGAATAGGGAACCACCTGTCATATGGAGGCACCGGAACCTGGCCTTCAGGAGGCCAAAGGTCCTCTCTATAACCCTCCTAGTTCGCCCATGGGCCTCATTGTAGCGTTCCTCTGCCCTTGTCCTGGGATTCCTCACTGGGGTCAGTAGCCATGACAGGTTGGGGTAACCAGAGTCACTTGCAAATGGCGAGGGACAACTGTTAGACACACACTAACTCATAGGGACAGACCCAGACAACTATTCACACTGTATTGGGTCCATGTCCTCACCTAATAGCCGCACATGGTGCCTCTGGAGTTGCCCCATCACATAAGGGATGCTGCTATATCTCAAAATGTAAGCATCATGCACTGAGCCAGGGAATTTGGCATTCACATGGGAGATATACTGGTCTGCCAAACACACCATCTTCACATTCATCGAATGGTAACTCTTCCGGTTTCTATACACCTGTTCACTCCTGCAGGGGGACCAAGGCCACATGTGTCCCATCAATGGCACCTATGATGTTGAGGATATGTCCCAGGGCATAGAAATCACCTTTCACTGTAGGCAAATCCTCCACCTGAGGGAAAAACGATGTAGCTCCGCATATGTTTCAACAGGGCAGACAACACTCTGGACAACACGTTGGAAATCATAGGCTGGGACATCCCTGATGCAATAGCCACTGAAGTTTGAAATGACCCAGTTGCTAGGAAATGGAGTACTGACAGCACCTGCACTTGAGGGGGGATTCCTGTGGGATGGCGGATAGCTGATATCAGGTCTGGCTCCAACTGGGCACGCAGTTCCTGGATTGTGGCACGATCAAGTCTGTAGGTGATGATCACATGTCGCTCCTCCATTGTTGACAGGTGCACCAGCGGTCTGTACATAGGAGGATGCCGCCATCTCCTCACATGGCCCAGCGGACGGTGCCTATGGAGGAGAACAGCGAGCAGAGAGTCAACCAACTCTGAGGTACGTAAACATGGCTTACTCTGAAATATTAGCAAATTGACATATGCCTGTATGAGTGTTTAGGCAAGGCCTAGATATGTGTGATGCAGTCCAAAATAATGGCATGTGGCCCATGAAATGGCGGCTGCCTGACCTGTAAGGTGGGACCATGGGATTTGAGGTAACTGCGCTGGCGTTGTACACCGTCGCGGTAGGCGGTCGAAGAACGCGGCGCAATCCTGCTTTGGTTAACATTGGACCCTATGGGTCCCAGGAGCCAATGACGATGTATGCCAGCGGTGACGGTACGCACCGCCGCGGACGTGACCGCCATTTTCTCTCTGTTCCATCACTTGATACCTGATCTTCGACAGGAGAGGACCTACACTGCAAGTGCTGCTGTGACCTCAGTCTGGAAGAGACAATGGCTCGTGTGTCTGGGGAAAGGGCCCCTGCCTTCCGCACGGAGGAGTTGTAGAAACTCGTGGATGGGGTCCTCCCCCAGTACACGCTAATCTACGGTCCTCCAGACAAACAGGTAAGTACACTGTGAGCATGCTGTATGGGCAATGCCTGTGTGGAGTGGTGTGGATAAAAGATGGGGGGGTGAGAATGAGGCGTGCATGAAACGACGGTGAGTGCATGTGCGTCATGGCAAGGGTAGGGATGCGGGCCAATGACTGTGAAGGTGCGGACGGTAATACCTTCTCTTTTTCCCCTGTACTATTCCTGTAGGTAGGCACCCACCAGAAGAAGGACATTTGGCGTGCCATAGCCAAGGAAGTCCGGACCCTGGGGGTCTACCACAGACGGAGCACCCACTGCCGTAAAAGATGGGAGGACATTCGCCGTGGAGCAAGAAGACGGCGGAAGCCCAGCTGGGGATGGCCTCCCAACGTGGGAGGGGTGCCCGTCGCACCATGACCCCCCTGATGTTCAGGGTCCTGAGGGTGGCGTACCCGGAGTTGGATGGGCGCTTGAGGGCATCACAGCCGCCACAAGGGGGCGAGTACACTCTCATTCTGCTGATTCATCGCGCATTGTAGGTGTCTGGGTGGGGGAGGTGGGCTGGGGGTTCCCCTAGGCCAGGGCGAGTTTAGTAGGCAAGAACCCTTCTTAAGGCAGGCCCTGTGGCACCCCACCCCACCTGTGTACAGTGTCAACTACACCTAGTCCACGGTAGCGGTATTGCATGCACTCAACATGTCTTTCTTCTGTCTTCCCCCCCTTTTTGTGGTCTCCCTGTTCTTGTGTGCATTAGCATCATCAGGCGGAGGAGCAGTGGCACCGGAGCAGGAGGGAGCTGCATCCCACACAGCCCTGGAGGGCGACACTATGGAGTCTGAATTTACCAGTGGGATGAAGGGCAAGGGGAGCTCCACGGCGGGGACAGGAGCTGACACCAGCGATACCGACTCCTCCTCTGATGGGAGCTCCCTTGCAGTGGCGGGCCCATCTGTGCCCCCCGCATCTACAGGTACAGCCGCCACCCACCCTACCAGCACCGCCCTACCAGCAGCCCCTCAGCGTTTGTCCCGTGCCTGCTCACCCAGGAGGGTGGGCATCTCCTTCGCCACAGGCACCTCAGCCCCTGTCACCCCTGCTGCCCTCAGTGAGGAGGCCATTGACCTCCTCAGGTCCCTCACTGTTGGGCAGTCTACCATTTTGAATGCCATCCAGGGTGTAGAGAGGCAGTTGCAACAAACCAATGCATACCTGGAGGGCATTCACTCTGGTCAGGCAGCCCATCAGCAAGTTTTTCAGACTCTGGCCTCAGCACTGATGGCAGCCATTGTCCCTGTCTCTAGCCTCCCCCCTCCAACTTCGTCCACCCAGACCCAAACCCCTATACCTCAGCCTATCCAAGCATACCATCAGACCAGCATGCACACACCTCAAAACACAAGGGAAGCTCTGGCAAACATTAGCACCACACATCTCACAGGCTCTCACGCACGCATCACACACATGCAGACACACCAACATCCACTGCCTCCACTGTGTCCCCCTCCTCCTCGTCTCCCTCCTCCCTCCCTGTCTCGACTTCACTCACACCTGCATGCACTACATCCTCAGCCACTACGTCCATCACTAGCACACCCACCACCAAACCCCGCTCACGTGTAGTCACCACCCCCACTAACATTCACACGTCCCCTGTGTCCTCTCCCAGTGTGTCTGTGAGGCCACCTCCCAAGGTACACAAACGCAGCCACACACCCACCCAACAGCCATCCACCTCACGACGGCCTCCAGCCCATGCAACTTCACCCAAAGTCACAAAATGTACACCTCCTACCACAACTACGTCTTCCTCCACTCCCAAACCCCCTCCATCTACCCGTCCCAGTGTTCCTAAGAATCTTTTCCTGTCCAGCCTTGACCTATTTCCCTCACCTCCCGCACCCCTTCAGTCTCCTAGGTCCTAGGGCCCGACCCTCCAGGTCCCAACCCAGCACCTCAGCCACAACTTCTGCAGGACCAGTGGTGCCAGTAGTAACCGGCTTCTGGAGTGCTCCAGGCAGCAGGGCAGCCAGTGTGACAAGGAGCTAGAGCACGGACAGTACCCCGCCTGTAAAGCATAAAAGGTTGGCAAGTGCCCGGTGGGAGAGGGGAAAGAAATCATCCACCAAAGCCGCTCCCAGGGGTACCGTTGGGGGTGTGGAGACAGCTGCGACAGCATCCAAGGTGGGGAAGGGCCACAGTAAAACTGGCAAGTCTGGGAAGATCTGCACGGCGGACAAGACCGACACCAGCCCCGCTGCTCAGGACACTGACGCCAGCAGAACCGCTGCCCAGGACACCGCCGCCACCAGCCCCGCTGTCCAGGACACCGCTGCCAGCAGAACCACTGCCCAGGACCCCGCCGCCACCAGCCCCACTGCCCAGGACACCGCCGCCAGCAGAACCGCTGCCTAGGACACCGCCGCCAGCAGCCCCGCTGCCCAGGACACCGCCACCAGCAGAACCGCTGCCCAGGATACCGCCGCCAGCAGAACCGCTGCCCATGACACCGCCGCCACCAGTCCCACTGCACAGGACACCGCCGCCACCAGCCCCACTGCCCAGGACACCGCCGCCAGCAGAAACTCTGCCCAGGACACCGCCGCCAGCAGAACTGCTGCCCACGACACCACCACCACCAGCCACGCTGCACAGGACACCGCTGCCAGCAGAACCGCTGCCCAGGACACCGCCGCCAGTAGAACCGCTGCCCAGGACACCGCCGCCACCAGCCCCGCTGCCCAGGACACCGCCGCCAGCAGGACCGCTGCCCACGCCACCGCCGCCACCAGCCCCGCTGCACAGGACACCGCCGCCAGCAGCACCGCAGGCCAGTGAGTGCCAATGATTCCGACGCTACTGAGGCCGCCACAGGCAGGATGAAGCACTCTGGGCACAAAGCCCCCGCCAGAACCTGTGGAGAATGTTATCCATTACCTCTGTCCTTGGCAGGAGGAAGCACTCTGGGCACAAAGCCCCCTCCAGAACCTGTGGAGAATGTTATCCACTACCTCTGTCCTTGGCTACATGAAGCACTCTGGGCACAAAGCCCCCTCCAGAACCAGTGGAGTATCACATCGACTCACACAGTCCTTGGCAGGATGAAGCACTCTGGGCACAAAGCCCACTCCAGAACCACACACAGTCCTTGACAGGATGAAGCACTCTGGGCACAAAGCCCACTCCAGAACCAGTGGAGTATCACATCCACTCACACAGTCCTTGGCCGGACGAAGCACTCTGGTCACAAAGGCCCCTCCAGAAACCAGTGGAGAATGTTATACACTTGAGAGACTGTGACTTTGCACTCCCCAGGATTGAACAGTGGGCAAACCACCCACTGTAGAGACTTGAGAGACTGTGGCTTTGCACTCCCCAGGATATAGCAGTGGGCAAACCACCCACTGTAGAGACTTGAGAGACTGTGGCTTTGCACTCCCCAGGATACATAGATGGGCATGGAGCCCCCTCGTGGATCTGGCGTCGTACACTCATCCGGCTGAAGTGCCCCCCCCCTTCCCCCTGAGGTGCCTGTTTTATTTCTATCTGATGCCCCAGCAGTGTTCTCTCCGTCTTGTTCGGGTGTTGAGTGTGGGCCTCGCCCATGCCTTTTGGGCACAGTGGTCCACGGACTATGATAGTGGAATACCTTGGACTTGGATTCTTGGTGTATATATTTGTTTATAGTGTGAATATCTTAATATATGTATATATTTTTTAATACTGTCTTCGTATATATTACAATCATTCAACTCTTTTCCTTTTGTCCTTTCATTCGTCCAGGGGGGGTTCGGGGGTGTAACTGTGATGTATCATGATGTATTAGTGTGTGTGTTGTCGTGGGTGATGGTGGGGGTGGGAGTATTGCGTGTTGCGTGTGTGTGTCACTGTTTTTTCCCTTCCCCCTCCCCTGTGTCGTAGATGCAGTACTCACCGTGGTCTTCGCCGCCGGCGTTCGTGCTCCTGGTAGAGGAGCAGGAAGATAAAGGCTGGATGAATCTGAAGTTCCGGTTCCATGGCGTCCTGGTTCCTCGTGGGATGTGTAGAGGTGAGCGTTTTCCCTTCCAAGTCCTGTTTCTGCTGTGTTTTTGTTCGCGGTGTATCCGCCCCGGAAAAGGTGGCAGATTGGTGGCTTGTAATAATGTGGGCGGTACATTGTCTTCCACCTGTCTGTTGGCGGTTACCGCCGCGGTGTTTGTTTGTACCGCCTTGGTGGTCGGAGTGTTAAAGTGGCTGTCTATGTTGGTCGTAATTCAATTTTTTTTTCTGCTGGCCTGTTGGCGGTTTTACCGCCGCTTTAACACCGACCGCCAGGGTTGTAATGACCACCTAAGTTATATACTTACCTTCGACATACATCAATAATATCTTTGACATCATGCTATTTGTGTAGTGACATTTTTGTATCACAAAACGTTGTTTTCACTTCTCCGTTCAAACACTCATGGTATAATACTCAGGGCATCACATAAAGCTGAACGTAAAATGACCAAAATTGTAGTTTATTGTTACCTCAATCTATCATAAATCCAGATGCAGTACTCCTTTTTTAGTAAAGATTACTAAGGGCCTCATCACAAGACTGATGGGCCGACCGTCTGCCCGACAGCCCCGTAGGGAGAAAACCGCAGCGGAGCTGGCAGTCTCCCTTCCGGCCCAATTAAGATGTTTCCACTTGGCTGACTGGCAGAAACCTCCAAATATGGTCCAGTGGAAACAGTGTGGCGGCATTGACAACAGCTCCTCAGAAATCTGAGGCCAATGCCGCTTCACAGAGGGGACCCCCAGCACCCTCAAAATGAGAACTATCTGCCGTATCAGACAGTGCACATTCTGAGGGTGCCAGACTGGGACCCCAGCAGTGTAGTGTCCCCTCTCTGGCCCCCAGCACTGCCTTTCTGCCAGCTTTTTCATGGTGGTGAACCCACCATGAAAAGGCTGGCGGAAAGGGGACTTGTGATCAGCTCTGCTGTGGCTGACCACAACTCCGACTGCCGCCACCGTGCCGGGATCCATTATCCTGGTGGTGGTGGCAGCAGCCCACTGACAGTCCAACTGCCAGGCTTGTAATCTGGCGGTTGGACCACCAGAAGTGCGACAGTCTGACTGCCACAGCACGTACTGCGGTCATATGGACTGCCATACTCGTAATGAGGCACTAAGTTGCTTCAGTCAAGGAAAGCCCCTCATACACAAAATTCTAACCATTTTGTGAACATGTAATACACATGAACCTAGTATTCACTAGTGAGCTCATTTCCTTTGATATAGTTGTTAAACCTAAATTCTAGTACAACATTCAGTGATTCTCCTATCCATGGGAGCTGACAGTGTACAATGCAACTAGTCGTCAGCCTTTCACCCAAAGCAAGAGAGAAAAAACACAAAAGGGGCTAAGGTAGGGAAAGAGAAAGACTGAAAAATATTGATAAAGGGAGAAAGCATTGATGTAAAAGAATGTGCAAAAGTACAATAAAGGTGCAGGCAGTGCTTGGTGAAATGGGCATGAGGTGGTGTCAAGACTATGGGTCTCATTACGAGTTTGGCGGGCCATAGACCATCTTGGCGGTGGCGATCTGACCACGGTCGGTATGGCGGTCGGACTGCCATATTACGCGTCATGCCGGCCTATGGAGCACACACCGCTAATTCCAGATGGCACTGGAGACTGCCACCACAACGCAGACTGCCACTGTCACGAGGCAGCACAAACATGCTGGTGGAGACAGTGTTTCCATTGGATACATTACGAGGTTGCACATTGCCAATGTGACTGTGGCGGGCGACCCACCTCGTCTCAGAAGGTGGAAATGGACAGTATAAAGGGAGACGCTCACATGCAGGCAGCCTCACATGTCCGGAGCGGCCATGGAGCCCATCACGCATGTCCTGCCACTGATGATGATAGTTGAAGAACCACTAAAGCAACACCTCCATAGGTGCTACCGACCGTAAGTACACACACCTCCCTGTATCATTAACCTTAAAAACAGATCATAGCGCAGTCGTCCACATGATATGGGGGGCACGCCATGAGCATCAAATGCATGCTACATCCTATACACAGTCCAAAACATACATTAAGACGGACACATCCATAGTCACAACACGCCCCCTTTGGGCAGCCCACTGCAACACTACACAAAAAAATACGGCCATACATCTCAGGCACAGAGACAGTGAAGCCTATACAACATTGTTTCACACATCACCCACAACACACAAACATCGCTTATACAAATATAACTCACACACTCACATTCCACTCTGGCCAGGGACCGTTGTCACATGCAATACACATTTGTGTCGATGTGGCATGGAACACAAACAACACTACCATTAAACAGTCCTGCAATGTAAACACACTTCACACACATCACAGCACAATGGAAGGACAATGGCATGCACAATACACTGAGAGACAAATAGTCAATGAGCACTATGCTAACAATACCTGAACAATAGGGATGGGGCCAACAGGAACACACACAGAAGGAGGCTGCAATGAGACACATATCACTTTGCACAGGGCCCTCAAATAATATGTGCCCAAGAAATAGCCCTACATGTGTCACAGGGACAAACAGTACAAGACCCAAATGTCATGCCAATCTGCACAATGTGGAAGTGCAAGTCAACAAAGCATATACAACTCCAACCACATGTGACATACATCTACATAATGTAGCTGCAAGGTACACATACCTAAATGGACACATGCACAGTCCATTAAAAACAGGGGTAGCATAAGTGAATGCACTCCGTGTCTGCACAAACAAAACTCAAGATGAAACACATCAGATGAGTACATGAGCCATATCAGGGGACAAGTCTAACACCACACATGCTCACATTGGACAACACAAGATAAAATACTTACAATAACAAACAGTACACAATGTCATGACCCAACCACTGCATTTACACCCACATATCCATATATTCAACATATAGCCTTCTCCTACGGGACAACAACACTGACGACAAAGTCCGATACTAAAAACAACAGTGAATGGATCAGCAAGCAGGCCGAAAGACACACAACTGTAGGACTGCAACACAAATCACTAAGGAACAACATTAATGTAGAAAAGAAATTGCAGGACAAATGTGTACCCAAAACAAAACAACTCTTTGGGTTTATTTCAAAACCAGATGAGAAATGTCCAAGGCCATTGGCCAGTCCATAATAAATTGCCTATGCACATTCATGTGCTCACACTTGACTCCCAGAACAGCCAGGGATCCTCCACAGGAAGGGGCAACAAGTGGGCCGGCAGGACCCTCAGGGATTATCTGTGTTGGGGGGGGTCATATTTGGGGGGGGCGGAGTTTGAGCTTGGGAGGGTTGGTCTGCTTTTTGGGAGGGATGGACTTCTTCTTGGGGGAGGTATGGGTGCTTGCAGGGGGCAGGGGAGACCTTGGAGGTGGAAGGGATGGGCTGGAACCTGGGTGTGCGCCTCTTGGGTTTGGGATGGGGTGGAGGCAACAGGGCAAAGGTCTAGCTCAAACAAAAAAACTTTCTTAGCGACACGAGGATAGTCACTAGAAGGGGGTCTGGATTTGGAGGTTGAGGGAGTGGTTGTAGGCTGTGTTTGTGTGGATGTTGTGGGTGTGTGCTTCTGGGAGGAATGCATGGGGTGGGTGTCTGTATGGTGGGTGAGTTAGTGGGTTTGTGTGTCTTGCGGGTATGGGAGGTAGAGGTGCCGGGGGATGGAGCAGTGAATGTGTGTTCATCTGTTGGGGTTGTGACTGAGGGTATGCTGGATTTGGTGGATGTCTGTTGTTGCGGTGTCTGTGGGTGTAGTGCTTGTGGTAGATGTCTGGAGGTCTGCTGGGGTGGTGTCTGTGGGTATCATGGGTATGTCACTGACTGTTTATGTGGTGCCTGTGGTTATGCCGGATGTCACCTGTGTTATAGCGGAGGTGGTGGGGCTGTACAGGGAAGGTGTGACTGTTGTTGTGCCTGTCAGTGGCTGTTTGTGTGCATGCCGGTGAGTTTTGTGGTACTTGTGTTTATGTATGCCCCTCTTGGCTGTTAATGTGGATGCTTGCGGATCTGTCTGTGTACTTTGGGTAGGTAGGGGAAGGTGGATTTGGAATTTGAAGAGGGAGTTGGATGGGGTACCGAAGGTGGGGAGCGACTGGCTGCCATTAGTGAGGAGGGCAGAGTCTCAAAAGATCTCTGTAGGCCAAACATTGCACCATGAATGCCTTCCAGGAATGTATGGTTTGTTGCTGTTGGGTAGCCAATCCCTGGATAGCATTTAGAATGGCTGTCCATCCCACAGAGATACTTCTCAGGAGGTCAATAGCCTCCTCACTGAGCACAACAAGGGTAACAGGGGCTGGGCAGAGGTGCATGTGGTGAAGGAGATGTCTACCCTCTTGGGTGAGTGGGCACAATTAACTGGGTGGGGAGCAACAGGGAGGGCATTGATAGAACAGGGGGTAGAGGACAAGGATGGTACAGGGGGTGCCCCAATGGGTCAACCACCACTAAGGAGTGGCCACAAGAGGAGGAATCTGATGATGTTGAGAATGAAGATCCTATCTCCCCCGTGGCACTCCCCTCTTGGCTCACATCAGTATAGAACACATGACATGACAACACAAACAATCTCACATCTACTGTGAGATACATGGCTCATCCCTTATTGTCAGGGGGAGCAGTCAGAACCTCACTCAATTACTTGGCAATGTGATAGGCAGGAATATGCCCTATACTCACCCCCTTGTGGCTGCTTTGCCAGCCTCAAATGCCGATGAAGGTCTGGGTAAGCGGATGCCAGAATGCAGGCCATTAGGGGGGGTCAGGGTCCAATTGGCCCATATAATTGAAGGACATCCCCTGCTGGACCTCTGTGATCTTCCAGGCCCAGTGTCTCAAGTCTTCCCACCTCTTTCTGCAGTGGGCGCTCTGCCGGCTGTGGACGTCCAGGGTCCGCACCTTCTTGGTGATGGCTCTCCAAATCCCTTTCTTTTGATGGGCGTTGGCCTGCATGGATGCAAAGACAAATCAAGATATCATTATAACAAGTCCCAACACAAATGGCTGAGTCACATACATGTCAGTTACACTTTCCAAATTTGTCAATACTCCCCAAGTGTGACACACACAAGCCAATAAGTACATGGCCATGACTACAGACATACATATCCCACTCTCCAGACTAACCCACACCCTTGTCAGGCCCTACAATGACGAGGCAGGCTTACTGACATCTTATGGGACATTCTAAAGCAACCGACTGTGATGTGAGCCACTATGAGACACATCACACCTCTGTGGCTTCTGAAGGGTAGACTTCTTAGGCATGAATGGACCAACACATCCACACTCCGTGAGAATGACTCCCTGCATACAGACCTTACAGGCTACTGCCAGAGTACAAATTCAAACATCACATATCGGTGACAATGAATGGACTGGCATGGTGGGCACAGAAAGTGTCCAGCCTGACCATATGTGGACATTTACAATTACAAATGCAGACTCATCCCACCTCCGGGGGTGGGGTTCTGTGTTGTGTATCTGTACCACAGAACACGCTCTTGGACATATGTGTTCATCCTAAGATAATGCATCCAACAGACAAAGGCATGCATTATCCAGTTTCTGCTATGTGACCAAACTACTGAGTCACAGACTAGACTATGCCCGTGTGTGCCAAATTGAAGGCAAGCCACCCTGATTTTTGCAGTTACAGGAGATGTGCCTGCTGGGATTTGTAGTCATGTCAGTCCCTGAACTACACCCCCTATACACAGATGTTGTTCCACCAGGTGAGTTTACTTCAATTGTGAAATGTCACACAAGGGTCCTTGGACAGGTGGACACTGGGCTGGTTAGTAGAGTGACAGTGAAGGTGGCAAAAGGTGAGCAGCGAACATGCATGATATAACATTTATGTGACATATTTTTGTTTTGTGACTTACCAGATGCCACCACCAGTCTTCTTGGCCTGCAGCTGGTACCTGGAGACCAGGGGACGAGCCTTGCCCCTGAAGTCGTTCCACCTCTCCCTGATGTCTTCCTTTGTGTGCAAAGTAGGGCCTACAGCATTGACTTTGTTGACTACCCTATACCACATTTCTATTTTCCTACTGAGAGTAGTGTGCTGGTCTTGGGCTCAGAACAATTGTGGTTCTACTCTTATGATTTCATACACCCTGACTCTTAACTCTTCACCAGTGAATCCTGGATTTTTAATACGTGCCATGGTTGTAAAAAAAGACAAATATATTACAGATTACAGTAACTTACTAAACAGGAGACGTGCAAATGGGTGGGACTAGGCAAACGTCTGTGCAGGGTGTGGTATGTGATGATTAAAAAATTTGAAAGGGTGATTATTCTATGGAGTTTAATTTTTTAAGAGCTCTGTCTTGCTGGCTCTTTCTGTGATAACGCAGAGAAATGGGGTATGTGAAGGAGTGCATTTTATAGTGGTGTGTCCAGTGTGGCAATGTGTGTCAGCTGTGTTGTTTTCAAATTCATCCAATGTGCAGTTGTGTATTACTTTGGTGACCACTGACCGCCGTGGTTCAGACCCATTGGCTGACCGCAAAGGGTACCCACCACTTCGACTTGGACTTGTAATGCGGTCAGTGGTTGGTAATGGGGCTGTCAGGACTAGAGTCCGAACCGCCTATTTCTAGGCCTCTGCGCCACTGTCAGTCTGCCTATTTTGGTTGGCGGTCGGCAGTTCAGCCTGTGTAACTCATAATAGGGCTGTCTGTAAGATCACCAACATGGTGGTCTTTTGGGACCGCCAACAAGGCGGTCTGGAGGTCTAGCCACCATACCTGTAATGAGGCCCTAAGTAACCTTAGTATATAGCACCCTGATGTTTGTAATGCTGGCTGCAGGTTTCTGAGTAGAACAATGGGCACCAACCATTATTGATTCACACATTCAGCAAAGGCGCAGGTAAGTTGTTGGAGAAAAACTCAGGAAGAAACTGATACAGAAGGTTCCAAAGGTACCATGTGGTGGTTCAGAGAACAAAGAAGGATCATAATGCATCCAAATCAAGAAGCTATGAACCTAACCGAAGAGCAGCTAAATATCCTATCGAAAGTCATAGAAACAAAAGCAGTAATGATTACCTCACTCAGTTCTAGTCAAAATAATTATTTCCTCATTTAAGGACATGATACAAAAGATCTGTAATAACAACCTTCATGACACTGAAATATTCATATTTGCCAATCACGCCTTCCAAAAGAAGAATTAAAGCATAATGCCTACGATAGAACTTAGTTCAGCTTCATCAATAAAATATCATTTTACCACATGTGGTCTGGACATAATAAGAATAAGGGCCTAATTACGATTTTGGAGGTCGAAATGATCTGACCACCAAAGCCACGGGAGAAGGCTGCCATAATGCCGTGGGCCTCCCCCCAGTCATATTACAATGTTTCCTCCAGGCTGACTGGAAGAAGCATGGTATCACAATGTTTCTGTTGGTCAGACAGGCAGAAACAGTGCCACCGCATTGGCCTCGTCTCCCTTAAGGGAGTTAAGGCCAATGCTGCAGCACAACAACACGTTCAGAATGCAAAGCAGATAGTGCGCTTTCTGAGGGTCCTGGTGGGGTGCCCTGCACTGCCCATTGCATGGGTAGTGGAAGTGCAGAAGCCCCCTGAGGCCTCCAGCACTGGCTCTCCACCAGTCTTTTCATGGGGGGGACCCAGACATGGAAAGGCTGGTGGACAGAGGACTTGTGATCAGGATGTTGGTGCTGAACTCAGGGTCGCCTTGGCTGACCACGAATCTGACCACTGCCCCACTACTGGGATCCATGATCCTGGCGGGAGTCCTCTGGCAGCCCAACCTCTAGGATAGTAATCTGGGAGTGCTGTGGTCTGACCGCCACAACAGCTTTGGCAGTCCTCAGACTGCCAAAATCATATTGGTGTCCTAAGTCCCTAATGCCTAGGCCCCTGAAGCAGGCAATAGATACAATGCTGCTGAAGAAAGAAAGCTCAGATCCTTTGGAGCCGGCAAACCATAGACCCATCCTGCACCTACCCTTTCTGAGAAAAACCATGAAGGATGAGATCATCATGTCAAACTTCTACATAATGTAAGGATTCACATTCCAAACACAACAGGTCCAGTCACAATCTTCTGAATGATCAATAAAAGAGTCACCAGGGAGGACACGTCAAATGGAAAACAGTAGAGTAATAAGTTTACAAAAAGGTGGAGAATGTACCTGTGGAGACTGGTGCACAGTACAGGGCTGGTACACAGGAGACATAGGGGGTCATTCTGACCCCGGCGGTCAGAGACCGCCGGGGCGAGGGTCGGCGGGAGCACCGCCGACAGGCCGGCGGTGCCCCGCAGGGCATTCTGACCGCAGCGGTTCGGCCGCGGTCAGATGCGGAAAACCGGCGGTCTCCCGACTGTTTTCCGCTGCCCTTGTGAATCCTCCATGGCGGCGGAGCGCGCTCCGCCGCCATGGGGATTCTGACACCCCCTACCGCCATCCTGTTCCTGGCGGGTCTCCCGCCAGGAACGGGATGGCGGTAGGGGGTGCCGCGGGGCCCCTGGGGGCCCCTGCAGTGCCCATGCCAATGGCATGGGCACTGCAGGGGCCCCCGTAAGAGGGCCCCACTTTGTATTTCAGTGTCTGCTATGCAGACACTGAAATACGCGACGGGTGCCACTGCACCCGTCGCACCTTCCCACTCCGCTGGCTCAATTCTGAGCCGGCGTCCTAGTGGGAAGGCCGTTTTGCACCGGGCTGGCGGGCGGCCTTTTGGCGGTCGCCCGCCAGCCCAGTGCAAAACCCAAAATACCCTCAGCGGTCTTGCGACCGCGGAGCAGTATTTTGAAGGGGGGAACTCTGGCGGGCGGCCTCCGCCGCCCGCCAGGGTGAGAATCACCCCCATAGTGGTAAAAAAGCAGCTACCATGGGAGAGGTTCCCAGGCTATATAGGAAGATTCAGGACCAGATGACATGCCTAGCAACTTTTTGTGTGTCATAAGGTCCTCACTTCTTCATATCAGTTCACACCTGCCTTACTCCATCATTCAGGTTTGGTTTATGTTTTTTGTTGGATCGCCCCACATTCAGTTTTTGAGTTTTTTTCCTGAATCTTGTTGTTCCTCTTACCTTTTATGCTGTAGGCCTTCATTCTGCTTGTCCCATGTTTGTGGGTTGTATGCTGGTCACCCTGGACACATCAGCATCTGTAACTTTACAAAAGCAGGTAGATATCAAATAACTTTTTGTTTAATATGCTGTGTGTTCCACTAAAGACAAGCCAACTGCCAAACTCACGGAGATAAGGCGGCCGTCAACCTGTGACGCCACGCTTAGCTGCGGTGTCTCTGTGTACAATCGCAGTTGAACCGCAACTCCGATTATCGGAGCGCCGTCCTCCGCGTTTTTACCCAGTTCTTGCGACGTGTGCGAAGAAGCATTTTTCCCGCTCCCGGTCGCGTCGTCCTTAACTGTCCTTGTAATATTTTTTCATTTCTGTCGCTGGTGGACTCCTTTCCTTTTTCTTTTTCTTCTTTTCTTCTGTTTTTCTGTGCTCTTGTCTTTTTCTTCGTCCTGGTCTCCATGCTGTCTTCTTGCAGGTTTCCATGTTGTCTTCTTCCGTTCCTTTTTCCCAGCATGCCCTTTTTCTCTTATACTGCTACTTTTTTCCTATACTCTTCTTTGAGCCTTTTCCTAATCCAAGATGGTGTTGTTTCTTTTTCCTGTGTTGTCACTTCCTGTTTCCAGTATATAAGTCACTCAGTCCTGATCTGCCTTGCGTTGCAAACACTTCCTCTTGGTGGTGATCTACGCTCCTGTTCGTCATTTATTTTCCAGTTCCTGTTCCTCTGATTGTGAATTTTTCCTCTTTTTTCCAGTTTTCATTCCTGTTTTTTCCTCTTTTTCAGGAGTTCCTATTTTTGAGGTTTTTTCCATTTTTTTTTTTTTTTTTTTCCTCTGGGACTCCTTCTGGAGGGTATGGTCTGTTTTGCCTTTTCCTGTCAAGCAGCATTGTGGCTACTAGAAAGGGTTGCCCCTATCTTGGTCTATCCAGAACCAGCATATTGGGTGCTCTTTCAAACCCTTCAAAGGTGAGAAGTATCATGCAGACTGTGACACAACCCAGCTGCCTCGCCTTCTGCTGTATTACGATGTTCCCACAGACTTACCAGCAGGAATGTCGTATTACGACGTTCCCACCAGTCAGTCTAGCGGAAACAGTGCTATGGTATTGGTCTCAGCTCCATTAAGGAAGCTGAGGCCAACACTGTAGCACAACAGCATCCTCGGAATGCGCACTGTCTGGGTGCTGGGCATGGAGGCATGGCAGGGCAGTGCAGGACATGGATATAGGTAGTGCAGGCCCCCTGTGGCCCCCAGCACTGTGTTTCCACCAGCCTTTCCACTGCAGGGTCCTCGCCATGGAAAGGCTGATGGAAACAGGAGTCATGTTTAGTACTCCTGTGGATGACCATGAGTCCAACCACTGTCAGCCCGACAGGAACCATGTTCAAGGTGGTGACAGCGGTCCCCTGGCGGTTTGACCTCCAGGTTTGTAATGTGGCAGTTGGACTGCCTGGAGTGCGGCGTTCCGACTGCCACCAGAAATCTGGCAGGCCTTGGATCACCAGACTCATAATGAATCCTTAAATATGCCCTTAATTTGATGGCATATGTTTTGAGGCATTATGGATTCAAAAAGTTAACCATTCCAGCTAGCGTTGAATGGGCTAGTCGGGCAATCTGGCAGTGCCGAATGGTTGGTCTGACAGGTCAGTGTTTGGGCTGATTTGGCTGCTTGTGTGCCTGTTTGAAAGTGTAGTGAGTGCTTTTTACTCTGTGTTTACAGTTGATCTCTCTACCAGTACCACATTAACTTCATCAAGCACAAATATATGTGGATGATAGACTGGACAGAAAATACCAACATAGGCTATTTTGAAGGTGCCTGAGATTAATTCTACTTTAATAATGAAAAATTCACATGAACATACTAACCAGAAGAAGCATTGGGGCAAGGCGATCTGCACTTTTGATTGACATGTTTGGAGCACCCTGAGCCTGCATCTTAGGAATCAACACAGCATGACAGCCTTCAAATGAAACCTCAAAGTGAGCACTGTGACCAACACTCCCTTCGAAAAGCTATTGTAGGTTTGATAAGCAAAACAAGAACCTCATTGAGGCCTCCTGCTGAACATCCACAGGAGCGAGACTCCTAACCATAGAGCTGCATCTTCCACCTCATTCGTTGGGAAATGTGGGACAGTTCCTAAACTGATGTCACTTGCTCAGTGACCTCCAAGAGAAACTTCATTTCACTTAACACATGACTCAAATAAACTCAAGTTGAAGAAAGACAAGCCTATAACAGAAGAAGAGAAAAATCTTGCCTTTTTTCCATAGCCGTGCTTGTCCCCATCACCAGCTGCCGGATTAAACAAACTGCCCAGGTTGTCAAAGTTTTCACCATGTTGCATAGACAAAAGAACACCTCTTGTTTGCTGCTGCAGACCAGCCATATGCAACAACAAAGAAGTAGACTAATATTATATATCACCAACAAAAAGTTGTATGGTTCTAAATAGCACATATTTGCAGAATTAGGCTACAATTGCAGTTTATTTATTCTTGGGGTCCAGTTCTTGTGCATCAGGATCTTTATACAATGGAACATTAGTACAGCCGATGTGATAAGCCACATTTTTATTTGGCTGCCTAAACAGTAAGTACAATCCTCCAACATCTAGGGAAGATGATGGGCCAAATCAACAATGGCAGAACTCAAAGAAAGTGAATTTCACTCTCCCTATTTTCCCCACTAGGACCCTCATTACGAGCAGCATTTCATTCTGATGGCAATCATAACAACACTGTAACAACAGTTACTAGCCACATTAGAATTATGAAATCAACAGCAACACTGTCAATCAGTGATGTTCCACCCCGAGATTTTGGCTACTGAAAGCAGAGGACCTTTCCAAGGAGAAACACTGGATAAATATTTTATTAGTAACCGGTAATCTTCATACTCCTGGACCTGTTGTCTTTGTTCCATTTATTACAAGTGAGATATCACTACCTGGCTATACAGAAAAAAGAACAGAGGAATACTAGTATCTACTGCCTCATTCCATTAGCAGTGCCTACCCAGCATTACTCCTCAACTACCAAGCCCCCACCATATGAAGGCAATATGACCATATGAAGGCGAACAATCTGGTAGAGAGGAAGGGTGGGAAGAATTGGACAAGGACACCAGGACCAGGAGAAATGAAGATTACAGGCAAGTAATTCGATATTTCACCCAGGTCTCCCTTTTCCTCGTCCCCTTCATCACAAGTGAGACTACCCATACAGGTAAGTGGGCAATTCATGACACAACAGAAAGTAAAACACCCAAAAGCAAATTGTTTTCATCATATAAAATATTCTGCAATCTGTAATGTTTAGGTAGCCCAAAGGGCTGTCCGACAAATATCAGAGATGGACACCCCCACTCAAAACTGCCCAGTTAGCAGCCATACCCCGGGTGGACGTCTCCTGAATCCCATCTGGAAATGGGTCCCTGACAAAGAATAGGTCAGAGAAATCAACTGCTTGAACCACAACTGAAAGACAAAGACAAAGCTTTATCTCCACGAGAAGAGGCTTCAAAGGAAACAAAGAATCAGACTTCTAAAAGATTTAGTCCTATCCAGATAGACCATCAGAGCCCTTTTTACATCCAACAAGGACCATTGCTCAGCACAAAGAGCCGGAAGAATCAACTCCTGAGTCCTATGAAACTGGGAAGCCAACTTAGGCACAAAGGATGAATCCCCACGGAGAAACACCCCGTCATCAGAAAAGAGAGAAAAGGCTCTCGAGCCATCAAAGCTCCCAATTCTCCAATGCAACGGGCCACCAGAAACACCACTTTGAAGGTAATAAACTTGATATCCACCACCTCCAAAGGTTCAAAGTGAGGAGAAAACAACATTTTAAGAAACAATGGCAAATCTAAAAAAGGAAACAAGGTTTTGATCAGAGGTGAAGACAGAGAAAAACTTCACAACAATTGTGCCACCAAATTCTCTGCATCCGCCAAACTGTTCCAAGGTGACCTAAAAGTTCTCATAGCCACCCACTGAGCATACAAGGTGGAAACTGCCAGACATTTTTTAAAACCTTCCCACAAAAACAGTAGAAACTCATCCAGGTGACAGTCCAGTGGAGAAAGCTGGAGAGGCATACGCCATTGCTAAAAACTACCCCAATGTCGCTCATTTGATCATAAGGTAGATGGCTTACAGGTCTGGTGAAATGCCTCCTCTAAATGTCAGGTCAGTCCCTTTCTCTGTAACCCCCCCCCCCCTCAACTTCCAAACTGAAAGATGTAGCCTCTGCTGGCACAAGAAAGGAGAAGATCTGAGAAGGGAAGGGAGAAGAAGGAATCATCCACAGACCTTGGATTGCCTCACCCAATAACCTTGTCAGCAAACTGGGAATCCGAGGAACCGGCGGAAATGCATATAACAGCTTGTCCGGCCATGGAAATGTCAATGTGTCCACCACCAAAGCTGCCTCTGGTGAATTGTCAGAATAGAAGCTGGGAACTTGTGTACTGAGCCAGGAAGCAAAGAGGTCTAGAAAGGGCACACCACATGTCTCTCACATAGATAAAAACATTGCCAAAGTTAGAGACATTTCTTGGGAGGGAGGAAAGAACTTGGTGAGTGAATCAGCCCCATCATCATCCACCCCTCTGATATGGACCACCACCAGAGACTGCAAGTGAACTCCCCTCACTGATAAAGCAGGGTAGCAACAGCATTCAAGGAATTGGACCGAATCCCCACTGATTGTCCGGGTAGGCCACAGTAACCTGATTGTCTGACTGGATCACCAGATTGCACCCCACAAGAAGTTCCCTGAACCCCATCACTGCCCTGTACACAGCCACAACTTCTTACCAATAGGAGGAGCACCTGCCTTCCCATGCAAACCATCCCACCTGCAGCGGCCTGTATCCCAGCGTGGCTCCCCATTCAAAGGAGCTGACAACCATTGAGAGAACCATTGCCTCCCAGGCACTGAGAAACTGAGTGGAAGTGGAAACTCATTGTTCTCAAGGCGAGAGACGTCAAGACTGAAGTCCTAGGAGCTGGAAGGAAAGCCCTGTGTAGATCAGTACAGAATCTGCCCCCCTTTTTACAGTTAGATCCCTTGTAGAAATCAACTGACACGTCCCATGATTGAGCAGAAACCTATGTGCCTGAATCCAAAAGCAAGCCAATGCCAGATTGTGAAGGAGCTGTGACCTTGTGGGAGCATGAAGAAGCCAGCCATCCAAGTGCAGATAAGTGGCAATTCCAGCTAGATGAAGGGATACCACCAAGGGCGCCACCAGTTTCGTGATCACCGATGGTGCTAACTTTAGCCCGAACTGCAACACTGGAACTGAAAGTGCCTCCCTTGGGTGCAAAGTCTGAGGTACTGTTGGTGCTGAGGATAAACAGGTAGATGATAATATGTGTTCTGATGATCCAATCTACACATCATATGTACCTTGACCACAAATGGATTTACCCTTTGCAGTGTTTCTATCTTGAAGACCAGGGTCTGCACACATTTGTTCAGGGCTTTTAAGTCCAACACAGTCCTGAAACCCCCTGTTGACTTCTCCACTAGATAACTGATGGAATAAAACCCCCTTCCCCTCTCCGCCTGAGGAAATTCCAAGATTGACACCTTCTGAATAAGAGAGTTGATGCCCTGAGACACAACCAGTCTCTTTTCCTTCTATGAGACCCAAGGAGTGGCCAAATGCCTGATAGAGGTGGCAGAGGCACAAACTCAATCTGGTACCTTTCTCAGATAATTCTCAGCACCCATGCATCTGAAGTAGATGCCTCCCACACCTACAGAAACCTTTGGATCCCACCTACTGCAAACATCTGGCCATCCCTGCTGTAGTCAGGAGTGAGGTTTTGGGGAGACTTGACCTTCTTGTCTTTACTCCTTCAAGCCTAAAACCTCCCCGGAAAGTGCTGTGGTTGTCCTCGGGAGGCCTAAAAAGGAGATTTAGGTTTCACAGGCTGCTTGTCTGAAGAAGGCTGTTTCAGAGAGGAAGAATTCTTCCAAACAAATGGTTACCCTAAAAAGCAGCCTTTAGTGCAGATGCCTTCTGACCTGATTCAGTACACCAGTCGCTCAATACCAAGTAACGACTGTCTGCCACACAAGCTAACCCAGGCAGTGCCGTAGCCCTCACATCAAAGGATATGTTCGACTTGTATTCCACCTGATGTTGTATTTGCTCTAACAACCCAGAACAATCAGACGCATCATCCATGGACCTGAGGAGGGACTTAAAGTCTGAGATCAAGGGCTGAGCCCCATATGTCCCATAGATGTTCGCCTGCAGGGGTAGATGTGAACCAGAATACACCTTATACAATGGAGCATCAATCTTCTTATCTACAGAATCTGCGATGACTGAATCCTTTGCCAAATAAGTCCTCCCCATCAAACTGACCACAAACAAATGAATAGGGATTGAATAAGGGAGAACTCACTACATATCCTGCAGAGGGTACAATTACACCATAAACGTAGGAAGAATGATCCTGTCTGCGTTTTTTCAGTTGCTTTTCAAAACCTCAGTAATATAGAGATGTACAGAAAAATCCAGCGGAGCAGCATTCTGAAATTGGTGAAGGAGCGAAAGAGCAGATGACTCTGGAACCTTGTCCTCTGGAAAGTCCATGTTGTATTTTATATGCATAATGCATTCAGACAACATGTCCCAAGAAATAGATTTGCCCTATTCTCCTCCACACTAGGGCCTCCTTCTCTGACCCAAAAAACTGAGAGGACCTCACTGGCAATACATCCTTATTCTTAACTTTTTCTGAACCCAATTCTATTAAAGTCTCCTTAATCAGCCTCTTAATCCTTTCATCATCGCACTCCCTACAACATTTTTGCAGGGGGTGAGGAAGATGACTTCAAAGAGGAAGAGGACTCCAGATGTCTCCTCTTCCTAGAAAGCTCTCCCATCACTGCTTATCAGTAATTCCAATTTGTTCAAAAATGCAAAGAATACACTTGTTACTCCAAAATACATGCCCATTATGCTGTACTCACTTAATCGTTGGATCTATGATCACCCATTACTTCAATGTATACCAGGAGACAAAAAGCATTCTTGGGTATGCACACACTTTCGCTTGGTCGTGCATGCACAGATCCATACCTGGAAGCTCTGCAATACACTGAAACATCTGATCCTTCCTGCAATCCTGGTGACATGCTTCCAGGACAAGACACGTCTCCCCGATCCTTGTCCTCATCATGCTGTTATCCAAGACAGAAAGAAAACAGGAGGAATGCTGGGTAGGCACTGCCCCACTAGAACAACCCAACCTCTCTAAGGACTACCGTTCAAGAGCTATGCCGTCAACTGCAGACTGCGGAGCTGACTGGGTGACAGGAGGGGAGAATGCAGAGATGATGGGATCAAAGGGAGCTTGAAAAACTGACCCCAGAAAACTCCTCTATCAATGGAAAACAAGGGTGACATGGCCAAAATGGGGCAGTCAGAATCACTGGTATCTTCTTCTCCCAAATCTTCTACAGCACCTTCCAGAGGAGGGGAATTAGGGGCATAGCATAAAGCAGACACTTTGGTCAAGGAAACGACAGGGCAGCCACCGCCCAAACCCCCTGGTTGATCTGATCCAAGCAGAACTGAGGACGTAGCAGTTAGCAAACAAATCCAACAATAAGGCAACCTAGAACAGATGTATCTGATGGAAGAGAGCCAACAACAGATGTAAGGAGACCGACAAAAACATATTGTGGCTAAGATGATCCACAAGGATGTTGAGCTTCACCTGGATGTACACTGCAGTCAAGGAAACAAATCTGAAATGCCAAGGAATTCAACTGAACTGACCTGCCCCTCCCTATGACTGAGGTAACAACATGCCACTTGTTTGTCCATGTGCACAACATGACAATGATTCTGAAGGAGACGCTAAAAGAACTGGACTACCTGCCTCACGACAGCCAATTCTCTCCAATTTTGAGATTTGCAACTGTCTGCCCTGGACCACGGACCCTGAGCCTCCCGCTCACCCAGCATCACAACCCATCCCCACTGACTGGCATCTGGCGTGAGTAATAGAGAAAGGGGAAGCTGAAAATGAACCCCTCAAGTCAAGTTCGTAGAATTCAGCCTCCATCCAGGGCCTACACCATCCCCAGGAAGGAAGGGACTGGCCAGATTCCAAGCTCCAATGGGCCAACAAATGATTCACAATGGAGTTTAAATAAAAATAAGCCCAAGGGACCACAGCTGTGGTTGCCGCCATCAAACCCTGAACCCAAAGCCAAAAAACAGGTTGACGCCGACAGCAGAGACATCAGTGGACTGCAGAACACAGATTCTGTCTGCAGGAAGAAATGCCCTGGTTTGCTGCCTGTCGAACAGGGCACCAATAAACAGTCTCTGTTGAGAAGGCATCAGATAGGACTTGGAGATGTTGTTCTTGAAACCCTGAGCCTGGAGAAACTACATTGTCACTGACAATGACTCTTGAGCCCTCAGAAAAGAAGAACCACGTATTAGCCAATCATCAATATAAGGGAATACAGAAATCCCTCCTGTCACGGCCACAAACAAGCCCTGTTTGGAGTCCAGGGGGGTAGACATGCTGCAACTCCTCCCCCGCCAATTTATGCTTTTTGGTCCTTTCGGGCGAACCACATGTGGCAACCAATGCTACATCGCTGCTTGAAGCAGCGCGCGTCGGGCGTCTCATGCTGACCCAGGCCTGGTCCAAGACACCAGGCCTAATAAATCGGCACGGCCGGTTTCACCGAGCACGCGAAGCGCAGCCCTTACAGCGTCAGCGTTGTGGCCTGAGGCCATGCTGCTGCGCAAAGAACACTCCCCTACCTGCCAATTAGGACCATCCAAATTTCCACCGTCGCAATGAGCTGGCATGGATGAGGACGGTCCCTCCTCTATACCCCCATAAAAACCTCTCCTTTAATCCCTACCCCAAGTATCCCCCACCAATCCTGTCGATCCATGTACTCACTTCCCCTCCCGAAAGCTACCATGGATAGACTAGACTGCATATGCTGTCCACGGGGCCCTGCAATAGCAATGATAACACTAACGCACAAACATTAAGCGTGAGTCGCAAACAGTATTAACCGAGGGAAAATAATGTACACATTGAAAAATGTGGCCTTACTAATGAGATTGCCCCTAGAATTAGAAGTTCCTGCAATATGTCCTTATTTCTCAAGGGAACCTTAGGGGTTTCCCTGAAATCAATCCCCTGTAATTTCACACACTCAGAGTTACCAGGATCCCAGTCGACGCTACAATATTTTAATGCATTGTATGATGAACTACTTTAATTTATTTCAGTTATTTCATCCTGCCTCCCTCCATTCCTAGCCGTGAGTTCCAGCTCCTCCCACTTTTAGTTCAAAAATACAGTTCTTTAGTTCATTTAGGTTTGGGTGCACATTCTGTATATGAACAAAAAGATATGGAGTAGGGATCGCTTAAAAAGAAGAAAGTATTGGCTACAAATGACAAAGGAAAATCATAGAGCCAATTTTCAAGTAAGTACTTATCCACGGACAAAACAGCTTAAATATGAATTTCCTTTTCCAGGCATGTTCATACACCTCCTTTCAGACAGAAATTCTGTCAGTACGTTTCTTCTACGGCTAGTGTTCATTTGTCAGTCCTTATTGATCTTAGCGAAACCCAGTCATCTCCATGGTGCACTGTTTCACGCACTGCCTTGAGCGGAAAGAAAACAATACTACAGGTTCCTCCTTTTTTAACTAATTAGAAAAAACGTGTCAATCCCCAGTGACAGACCGGTGAGTTCGTGTTTTCTTTCTCCAGCTAGGAAGGATCATCTTCCTCTCCCTCCTCCACCGTGTAGCGAGCTCCCTAGTTTTGTCAGGAGGTTTTGAAAGGGGAAGAATTGTAACACCCAAGCCTGTTTGAGAGATAATGTGTCTACCAACATGGCGAACTGTCTGATGTGGCATCCATCTCTGATATTCTGACATGTTGTATATGAACAAATGGCCTTGAAGTTGTGCCACGGTGTTTCAGTTTCCTGAAACCTGAATACCTATAATGCCATATTTTGAACAGGTTCTTTATCGCAAATGGGATGAAACAAGAACCTTATATACCTGGGGCACATTGATCAAACTCTATGCAGTGCAGAATGCCCATGATACTAGAATAATGACATAGCGTACAAGCAAAAGAATCAACAGCACGATGACACCCTAGGTATTTCACCTCAGTCGTATTCAGCACTACAAAATACAGATTTACGTGATTACTTCAGGTGCATAAGAAAGCCCAATGGACTTTTTAATCTTGGAGCTGTTCCTGAGAAATGTGAGCGTTGTGCCCTCCGTTGATGGTGCATGTATGACAAATAATGTACTAGATGAACATCTAACAATAATTATGAAATTTTATATCACATAAATTGCCTTTAAGCAGTTCATGGAGGAGCGAGTTATACTTATAGGTAAGTGTTTAGTGAGTTGAAAACAGTGATTATGTAGGTGCAGTAATTATAGCCTTGCAAAGCAGTTGCATAAGTTATAAATGTGTGTTATATCTATAACTGTAAAATGATTTATGCTTGTATAGGAGCGGCTCGCGGGAGGGAAAAGGGGCGGGCAGCGCGTGGTGGGGAGGATAGGGGGCAAACAAAAATAAATAAGTAAAGGTAAAACTTATCTTTTTTCCACGCCGCGCCACACCTCACCGCACTGCTCCATCCACTCTGCTCATCGTCGTTCCAGGCACAGGCTCCTAGCCTGCCCTGCGGCCAATCCTGGCGGTGCTCTAAGCAGCATCAGGATTGCCTGTGAGCGCCCAGCCATGGCGCTCCCAGGCAGACTTGAACCCTCTGCCTGTTCTCTCCAACCCAGCAACACAGTGCTGGGTTGGAGAGACCCTACTGCGCATGTATGTTTGGCCTGCCCGAGATGGTCGGCCAAACATACATTCACATTGAGGGAGAGTGCTGTGCACTCCCCCTCCGCCCAGGCATTAACGGTGGCCCAGCCCACTTTTAGAGTAAAAACAGAGTTTATTATGTTTTTACTATAAAAGTTTTTCAGCTCTTGCTGCTGGCGGGGGGGGGGGGGGCGATGCTCCTCCGCTCCAGCAGAGGAGCAGCCCCTGTGCTTGTATAGTTTAATGGTTTTGTTTATGGTTTTTCATTTACTATCATTGGTTTTGTTAATGTTTGAAACATTTATAGTTATGAGAATTAAAATTATATCTGATAGAACAACTACTAAGAATGAATACAATTTTAAAGTGACATTGTAACATAGCACATATATACATATATCATTGAAGGTATCCATATTTAGTACTGTTTATGTTTAGTAAAATATAAGTACATTTATATTAGTTGTGAGCAGTCAGTGCACTGTGAATGATTTGTGCTCTAATATAGTATTACTGTTTACATTCTGTAGCTGACGTTTTAATCTCTATGGTTGGGGGCTACTTTTCTATGGTTTGGGCTATCGTTGTGCTGTCTGTGTAGCCCAAATGTAAAACTGCTTTTACTTTAATGCCTTTTAAGGTATTATGTATGTAGTGATATGCTTTTATTTTTGTTCTAATAGTGTAGTTTTAATATGCATTAGTTAAATATTTCACCATTGTAATTCGATTTTTATATTTCACCAGTACCGTTGTACTTCACAGATACTATTGAGGTAGTACCAAAGCACTTTCCGAATTGTAAAAAAGATTCTGATTGGCTAAAAAGACTGCAAAGTATGTGAAAGGAGAAGTTTACACCCCTTTTTGATTATTTGCAGTGAGAACTTGAAAGGGAAAGTTGTTTTTCATTGTCTCCTGCACCTTCACAACTACCTATGTAGTATCAAGCACAATGGCTGATCAAAAGAACCTTAGTCAGCAGGAGAAGGAGGAAGAATACGAGCAAAATGTGGTTCACCAAGAGGAAGAGGAGGCCAAGAGGAAGAAATTCAGAGTTGGTGGTGTGGCAATATTTTCTCTCCGACCTGAGGAGAAAAAGGTAAATGCTCCTCTGGTGACGTGTAACCATTGCCAGAAGGTTATCTCAAGGAATGCACAGCAGCAGTACTCCTTCGTTGCATCAGGATGCAACAACTTCTGCTATCCATCCACTCCCAAAGGTTTGTGCAAGATGAGAAGAGTCTGAAACAGGTGTTGGACGAGGACAAGGCAGAACCATTATCAGTAGCCACAGGGTCGGACTCTGCAACCCGTCCATCACTTGGCCTCTCTGTGCCAAGTCCTGGTACCACTCTCCATGCGCAGATTGCCAGACATGTGACCTGTATGACAGCACACCAACCTACTGCCTATTGTGCCACACTATTAGTTGCTGGGAAGAAAGACCTTAACATCCACTGGCTCCTAGTGATGACTCACCAATGTCACCCCCAAAATCCCAGATTTTTTTTTCCTTCCTTCTTTTTCTTCCTGTATCCTGTTGACCTAGTTTTGATTTTGTCGGTCCAGATGACCTGTTGAAAAAAAGAACTTGCAGAAAAAAATGAAAAACAAAACATAAAAAGAAGAAACAAAATGTTATTTTCAGAACAATCCACGTATCTCAGTCAATCTCAGTCATCTTTTCTACAGGTGATATCAACATACAAGCAAACATTATATAGCCACGAAAGGTAAGTGAAAGGTAAATCAGCTGTTGCGGTGGATTTGAGTGGTATAAGCGGTATAAGTTATAGGGGATTGAAGGGTTATAGTCATAAGTGTTTATAGTTGTGTGATGGTTAATTGTGAGTCATTGAGTGAATTTGTGTTCCGTAGACTATGTTTGTGAAGAGTGGTAATGCAGCATGCAAAGTGTTTGTGACTACACTGATGTAAATGGAAGTATTGTGTTCCGATTTTGAACACAGTTTATAAGAAATACACACATGCAATTCTAAAAATTAGTATGCTTATAACCAGTAGTACAGTGATATCAGAATGTACTGTGGTAAGCAGAAATACAAGTTAATTGAACTTTTAAAAAAAATTATGTGATAAGTAACAAAATTGTTACAACAGTATGTCATCATTTAGAACTTTTGCAGGCCAAGACGATTATATTGTTGTAGTCATCATGAAACACTGAGGAAAACAAATCCATTAGATTTTGAAAAATAACCATAGATGCTGTGGATATCCAACTGTACACATATTTATCTAAGTAAGCGGATATATGGAAGAGCATACAACAAAAACTTGACATAAAGTAGATTGCTTCAAATGTCGTCAACCATGCAAGACCACACAATGACATATCTACTGAGTTATGAAAGACCAACTCTATAATTGTTTTGTAGTTTTATTAGAAAGGTAACATTATAACTCAGAGTTTAGGACATAGAAATAGCAAGTAACAGTCTTGCAAATGTTTCGGTGGCCTGTGCTTAAAAGTAAGAGTGGCATCATCACATTCTGTTCAGCCTATGTTTTTAAGTAGATAGTATTGTGTCCTGATGCTTTAGTCTCTCCATGATGAAAAATAACAGTATAAGTAGTAAAAGTGTAACCTGAAATAGCAATATGAAAAGCAGCTAGATATGCATGTAGCTATTTTCCTGTTATTCACACTACACCTTTGAATTATCAAACGTACGTATTTTATTATCATCATTAACTTTAGGGTTGAAACTACTTCTGAATTACAGTTTGGACAAAAGGTTTGTTGCACAGCCTTCGATATTACATTTTTTAATGGAATGGTTTTACAATCAGGTATTAGTTTATGCACAAATCATTTAAATTTTGTAACAGTGGAGATTGAATGTATGCAATTGATGCATTCATGTTCCTAAGAGTATCTTGCACTAAAGAGGTCGGAATTCAGTTGAGTTTTGTTAGCTAATGTCTGCAGAACAGCCATACAGAATTCCTGAGCATCTTGCTGTTGATTGATAGAAAACTGAACAGCACCTGTGTAGATATCTACCATATCTCTAACACCGCTTGTAGAATGGCATATTTCTTGCATGATACAATTTGCTAATAAAGATTTGTCAAAGATTTGCAGAAAATTTGATGTACAAGCTGCTGTCTTACGTCTTTCACTGATGATAAGTATAGAAGTAAATAAGCAATGACATTGCTATAGCACTTAATCCATTTTTGATTTTCTAACTAATGTCCCGTAATTTCTGTATGTGTATTTTTTTATTGTTTCTCTTTTGGTTCTTCCAATTCCTATTGGTTATTGTAGGTTGTTGTATTTTTTCTTTTGAAAGCGAGTTTTGGTTTAGTAAAAATTGGACATTGACTGAAATGCTGAGTGTATTTATTTGCACGAGATTCTAATTTCCGTATTAGTTCCTGGGTCATTAAAATCGATCATATACAGTACTGTAATTTACTTATTAGTGTGTTCGGTTAGTTGAAACCATTACACAATCGGTACGTGGCTAAAAAAAAAAAAGGTAAATCATAAAATACAATACAAGGATCGGTTTTAATTTAAAATATACAGCTGGATTGCGGAGAGTTACAGAGTTGTTTGCTGACTACTTGGGTGCACTTGTCCTGCTCGTTCAGTCTCTTGGAGTTGACGCCCTAATTTGTCCAGGAATTTTCCCAGTCTGTAGGTAAACTGCACATCGTCCCCTTTAAATCCAGCCAGAATTTGCTGGTCTGCACCTGCGCAGCCCTCTTTGAAGTGAAACTGGTCATAGAAGCTTTTTAGGGTCCATCCGTAGTGCTTTTGCAGAGGCACAGCTGGTGGGCCAGTGTTTCCGGAACCAGCTCACAGAGTTGACAGGTGCCCATCATATTACCTTGCCTCCACCTGGGAGATGGGCATTTGATGGACGGCAGCCTATTCGGTATTTCGTAAAAGCTGTATTAGTCCATCGGTTGACTGCTGCCCCCAGGTAGGATTGTGGGACAGGAGTATCGAATGATGACAAGATGAGCCAAGTGTGGCTTGTTTCGATAAGACTTCTTTGTTCAGCTGCTGCGAGAGAGACTTGACTCTTGCTTTCGTCACACGCTTGACGAGCCGGAGCGAGCTGAGTTGAGGCAGTTGGTCTACCAGGTCCAATGCCATCAGAGAGGCCTCAAGATAAAGACGAAAAGGAGAGTTGGAGTCCGCAGCCATTTTATCCCAGATAAGGGAACTTAAAGAGCCTTCCTGCGCTGCCTTCAGTTTGTAACTTAGGTTTATTAATGCCCCTTTCCTTGCTACAGACTGTCTGACCAGGCCAAATTCTATGCAGACTTGGGCCGGTGAAGCACGATTTGGTAAGCTGAACAACCTCTTAAAAAGCTTGACCACCATTTTGTCCAGGTGCTCTTCCTCTCTTCCTCTCTGCCCCTCAAAGCTTCTCTGCCATATGTGATTGTTAGAATTAATTTGGCTTGAATGACCTTTAATAGCGGCAGGTAGGTTGAAGAGCCAGTTGCTTTTTCACATGGTTAAATGCAAATATCAGCAAGATGGATTTCACGCTTTGGCATTCCAGGTAGGGCTTAAAGGAGCCGTTGCAGTCCAGAAGAACCCTTAGGTATTTATATTCGCTTACTGTTTCAATTTTGTTGTTGCCCAGGTACCAATGGTGCTGCGGCCACGCGGTCGTCCTAAAGGGCATCATTTTTGCTTTGCTCAGGTTAATGAAAAGAGCATTTTCTTCTAAAAATTCAGCTTTTGCGTTAAGTAGCCTGTGCAGGCCTATTCTGGTATGACTAAAGAGAATGAGATCATTGGCGTACATCAAGCATGCTAAAGCTGTTTGCCCCAACCTTGGTGGGTGCGAGTTCAGCTTGTCCAGTCCTGCGGGTAGAACGGCCAAAAAAAGAATCAAAAGAAGAGGTGCAAGCACACATCCTTGCTGCAGTCCCTGAGAGGTAGGGATTTTCCTGGACAGATGCGTCCCTTCACCCAATTTAACCCTCACCCAAGTATCTGCATGGAGACAGGCTATTTCTTTCAACCGGTGTTTCGGAATGCCCCATTTCACAAGCTTAGACCATAATTTACCTTTGTCTACTCAATCAAATGCTGCTATATAGTCTATGAAGGGAAGGAAGAGGGACTTTTTGGCGCTCTGACATTGGTCGAATATTAGTGCCATGGCCGTAAGTCATGACTATCCCTTTAGAGAACCTGGATTGGTTGAACGGGATCAGATTATTGGCAGCAGCCCAGGTTTCTAGCTCCTCTAGGAGAATCCGAGCAAAGATTTTAGACTCAACTTCCAAAAGTGCAATCAGTCGGTAGTTTGCTGGGTCATTAGTCACGCCTCCTTTGAAGATAGGGGTGAAGATTGAGCCTCACTATGCTTGCAGAATGGTGTTAGTGGCGAATATGCAGTTGTATAGTGCTGAGAGGTGTGTTGCCCACAAATCTGTGTCCTCTTTGTACAAGGCGGCAGGGATACCATTGGGGCCTGGTGCTCCCTTACTCCAACACTGAATGATTCTCTTCTTTGTTGTTTCTGAGGGAGTCAGAGAGCAGCCACATGGATGGTTTGTAGAACGGGTGGGACTGTGAGCTTGAGCTTGTGTTTTTTCATAGGGCTGGGGACCCTCACCTACGGGGCCCTCAGTCAGGAGTCCAAAATGGCAGGAGAGATATTGATACCAAGTGGACTCAGAGATGTTAATTGTGGTGCGGGTGTGTGTTGCAGAACTTAGGCTATTTATATGCTTCCAGAACTGTGCATGCCTGTTTCTCTTTGATGTGTGCAGGAATTTTCCTGCTGGCCCAGCTGCCTTGTCTCTTTGGTGCGTCCACAGGTGACCTCTTTAGGCAGATCTGGAGGTGGAGACCAGCGCTCTCAAGGCCTCATTTCTAGGGTCTTTCTGAAGAAGGCAAAGGGTGGTGTTTAAATTCCGTTTAAGTGTCTTTGTGCACCTTCTGGATGCAAATGTTTGAGGATTGTAAGATCTTGTGCCTTGTGACTGCTGTTGACAGGATGCCAAAAATTCTGCTACAAACTCATCCCAGGCTGCTTGTGCTGTATGCTCAGGACCTGCAAAGTCCAGTTTAAGGGATCACATTCACTTAGCCTTTTCTGCCAGGGCAGGTGTGGTCTCTGAAGTCCATTTAATTTGCCCCCCATTATTTGTATACGTTGCTTGCTGAAATGCATCTGTAGGATTGTGGTGTTCAATTGGATGAGTGAAGTGCAGCTCTTCCGGTAAGTTTATCGCTCTCCCATCTGCTTGCTACCTGGAATTTAAAGATTTGGCCGAACAAGGACAGTGCTAGAATCGTGAAGTCTATTAGAGTTCTCGCTTTTTGGTTAAAAATGTGAATGAAGGGGGTTGATCTACGCTGTAGCGGCGGTTGGCAGATCGAAGACCCATAGCTTTGAGATCTTTTAATTCTTGTTTCCCTAGCCTGTCCCCTTTGTAAATTCCAGATGACATTTGGTCCAGAATCTGCCAGAAGGTGTTCTGTGCCGTGATAGCTTATTCAGAGAGCTCTATCCCACTAGATTCATATTGATGTGAGCCTATTTAGGATCAATTCAGGGCAAGGAACTTTGTTAAGTAGTTCTTTAATGTTCACTTTCAGCAGCCGTGCAGCCTCCGGTTTGCAAGTTTTCACAGAAGGGTTGTAGATGTTCATTAGGGCTAGGGAGAGGATAGAAGACCCTTGTGTTGTAGAAAGAAAAACTGTTATTAAGTTTTCGCACGTGGCTGAGGGCTTGTGGTGGTGGTTCCCCTTCATTACTGCGCTGAGATATGTAATGAGGCCACCGCTCAGGTGCCCAAAATGGGCCCTCCTCATTGCCGGGACATGATAACTCATGAATCCCGGGATTGTAGGGGGAAATTCCATCCAGGTCTCCTGCAGCATTATTATTTGAATGACATTAGGTAGTTAAGTAGGCGCTCCAGTCCTCCATTTTGTCCAGCAGCCTGTTAATGTTCCAGGAGCATATTGCACGATTGGATTTATCCTTCTGGTCTTTGGTGTTTGACCTGTTCCGTCATGATTGTCCTGGTCTTATGCTCAGGGTGCTGGATAGCCAGCTCCAGTTTCTAGGGAAGGTGGAGGCTCTGGAGCAGGGCCAGGGTGCTGTGTTTGACTGTGCTCCCCGGGGTGAGAGCATCTTATTATGAGAGTTCCTCGCAGTCTTGTTAAAGGCGCGGGCAGTGGTTGAGGCCCCTGGTCACCCTGTCAAGTTAGTAGAAGATGCTGGTAAGCAGGGTGTGTTACTGGGATTACGTGTATTCCCCAGCTCCTGAAGGACCCGCCAACTCCAAGAACTTGCTCTGCTACCTCAGCTGAGGTCCAGGTCACTTTGGTTACTTTGTTCGTCATAGGTGCAAGGGTGGAATAAATTCGACTGAGATCATATCAGCTGAGGTAAGATTTGTGGTCTCAGGAAGTTGTCCTAACATCCTTAAGATGTTCCCTCGATTTAGCAGGTCGAATGTGCCTCTCAATTTGTATTCTGGATACATCAGAGTTGCTGTAGAGCTTGGTCCACAGTTGCGCAGGGTCAGTAGAGGAGTCCCAGGTGCGGCTTGTGGCAGGGGCATCGTGCTGTAAGACATTTTTTGAAGTCTGATGTTCTCATGGGGTTTTGGCAATGTCGGTGTGTAATTACTCCACTGCTCCCTCCACCTGAGCTTTTCCTGATTTGCCGGGTTGAAGGTCAGTTTGACCAGGCAGGATCTTTTGTCGAAGTTTGTTGTGACAGTGAGGGACACATTTGGTGAAACATAGTTATCTGCATCAGAAGAGGCAGTCCAGGAAGTGTTGTTGTTCCGGACTTTTCTATCAGAGGCGCATGGTTGTGATTGGTCTGGTAAGGAAGTGGAGCTAGGATGGGTCGCCGGTCTGGAGGGGCTGGGCGACCCGTTCTTAGTTCCTGCTTGGTGAATATACGCTTGGGTCTGAGGCCCTGAGGAAGAGCAAGTCAGTATTTTGGGGCCTGGTGCCTGATTACTGAAGAAGGAAGCAATTGTTTTCTTCTCAAGTGCTTTTAGCCTATGCTTCCTCCCTTTCCGTCGGCACTTCTTCCGGGGCATGGGTGGCAAATCATTTTTGGGTGGAGTGTCACTTGTGTTAGGAGGGGGACCCAGGGCTGGGAGGAGGCCCTAAGTTCTGTTTCCCAAGGAGGCATCTCAGCAGGTCGGAGTTATGCAAGGATGTTTCAGGGGGCTGTGCTGTTTTGTTGTTTGCTGGAGTTCGATGTCTGTGTGTAGGCTCCTGTACATAGAATTTGGAATACTCCAAAGACGCACCCTGCAGACATGTTGTGTGAGGCTGCAGAGGGTTGTCACTCATTTTGTTGGTAGCAGACCTGCAGTTAGCTGCCCCATTCTGGGCTAGAGCTCTTTTCAAGTCCTCAAGGACTCCGATTAGACTTTCTGGTAGGGATCCTAGTTTATCCAAGACTGGGGAACATGTACAGGGACAGGCAGGAAGCCAAGAGTCAGCGGAGTTCTGAGCTCTAGCTATCAGACTGTTAAGATCTGCAATTTTTGAATCAATTCCTGAAGTGAAAACTGCTAGTGTATTTAGCAGCTTGATTTGAGTGTCCATTTTAGTGGACTGGGAGTTCAAGACTCCAGCGGCGAGCTGGAGGGTGCCCTGTATAATGTTCAAAACTATACATCTGGATCCGTGGCAGTCTCAAAAGGTGTAGCGGTGCCCAGTCAGAGCAGGATACTGCAGGTGAGCATGGGGTAGAGCAGGATTGGTTCTGCCCCAAGGTGCTGTCTCCGTATATGGCCACCATTGCCTCCCATTTCAGGGAGGTGAGCGATGAAGTACTCTGCTGTGTTCAACTTGATGCTTTATCCTGAGGCGCAGAGCTGTCGGAGGTGGGTAGGCTGAGACAAGATCTGTCAGTTGGGTACTTTGGTGAGTGCCGACCTGACACTGGGTCTGCTTGGACTACGCAGAGAGTGGTATCACTGGTACAGACTCTTGATGGATAGTTCAGATTTGAGCATGATGAGCCCGGTGAACAAAATTGAGCTGAATTAACGCCCTGGGATGGCTGCCTTGATGCTGAAGATAGCAGAGAGAAGAGAAAAAAGATGATACGGTTTTGCTACGTTAGATTTGTCTGCATGGTAGCCTGTGAGCAGAAAATTCCATTCCAGGCCCGTGTGAGTGCACCTGTGCCACTGTAAAGGATTTAGTTGTCGTTTGTAGGGCAGATGGCTCCAGTGGCTCCGGTGGCAGGAGCGATGGTGGACTTGGCTGGTGCCCATTAGACTTAGTGGTGTGTGCTGGATTTTAAAGCTAGGCCAAGGACGGCTACTTCACTGATGATAGTTGGTTCCAGGGGAGATGGTAAGCCTGGGATGCTTGAGTTTTCTACGTAGATGGTTGAAGCTGGGTCCTTAAGAAGAAGAAATTTGGTGTCAATTTTGGACTGGCATTTTGTAGCTGTGAGAATGACTTGCACAGTCCTCTGGCCTGCCGGATTAGTCCTGCCATGGGGCCCTGTCTGGCTGGTCGGGTTTGGGTTTCTGTCCTGGAGGGGCCCTGATGGATCAGTGATGTCAATAACTTTGACTAGGGTCTCAGGTGTATTGATCCTCCCTCCCCGGCTTGGCTTCTTCCTTTGACGAGACATAGGGGGGGCCCTAGTTCTTCTTGGCCTTGCTGCTCTCTTAGTCTTGCTGCTTTCTTACTGTCCTAACAGGTAGCAGGTAGCAGGCAGCAGGATGGCTGGGTTGGCTGCAGGTGATCAGTGATGGGTGGCAGGTGTGGCAGGTACTGGCTTAGTTTCCTGCAGTCTCTTGGCGTGTATCCTGAGAGGGGCCTGGCATGGGACAGACAGGCAGTTGGAGGGGCGATTGAAGAGGATGGCCTATGAGCGGGTCTCACCAGGGTCCCACTAGCCGCAACCAGGCCTAGCTGGGCTGCGTCCACGAGAAACCTGTAGTGCACACTCAGCGGCAGCCTACTGTGGCTACCGCACACCTGAGCCTCCTTCTCAACAATAAGTGGGCAGTTGTCTCCAGGATTCTTCAGCAGGCAAGATTCGCAAAGTAAGGAGTGACAGCAAGCAGGAAGCGGGGGGCAGAGACCAAAGAGGTCAGTGGGAGCTGGTGAAAACACTTACGCAAGCAATGGGAGGTGGGAGGTGGCAAGAAATAGCTGCCATTGGCAGTGGCAGTGGGGGCCAAGGCGGGGGTCAGGAGGTGGTGAGAGGGAGAAGTCGAGAGGGCAGGGGCAGAGGGGTAGGCAGCCGAACAGCCTGTTCTTAACCCATGTGCTCCACCCTGCCTACCATAGCCCTGATGCCGCCTCAGCCTCAACTACCACTCTCAACCCTCAACCTGCAACCCTGTGACCCTGCTGGTATGTTGTCCCAGCCCAGCAACCTAGAAGCCTCCAGGGGGTCCTTGCAGCCTCGCAACCCTGGCCCCAACACCACACCACTCCAAACCGCTACGTTCTCTCCCCAACTCATCCCACTCTGCCCCACACGCCACTCACCTCGGGGCCTTGGGTCCTCTGCCCCCACCTTCCGCTCTCTCCTCTGTCCCATCATGGTGGCTCACTGAGGTGGCTTACGGGTGACTGCGGCTTGCTACTCCCTCCCAGCTCCAGCTTGATCGTTCGCGTCTTGCCCTCACTTGTCACAGCACTGATCAGAGCTAGCACTGCACAACTGTACTGTTAGTTTTTTAATGCAAAACAGAGCAACGTATGCCATTCCCTCTTTGAATACCATAGAACATATGTTAATAACTGCTTAATCTAAGCTTAGTCCTTGTGATTTGTGTATTGTTTTTTTTTCTGAGCACCACCATGATGTTCATTGGAGAAACTTAAATCTAGAGATAGATCAATTTGTAACATCAACCAGTTCCTCCTATGATTTTAATTGCAACAGACCCCAATATACCATGCATCAGTCTTATATTGGGAAGCTCTGTTTATTTTCTAAAAATAGTGGTATACAAATTGCGTGTGTTGCATAATATTCAATTCCCCCAAATATTCCTCATTTTAGTCCAAAGATCTAAAGTTGTTAGGAGGACTTTAAGTCTTACTCTTTTAAAATATCTTGAATCTCTGAATTTGTGCAGGTAACAGTTTGAATCTAAAGTATCCAAGAAGATTGAAAACACTGTTCCTCTACAATTTTCATCCGGTGTAGATAGCAGCATTCTGCAGTTTTTAAACTGGAATGCAAAATGATGCATCCACACATTAAGGAAGGCCAAGCCTTTTTTATCAAGCTTGCTTCTGTGTTTCTTCCAGCTATGCCTCTTACTCATGTTTGCCTATATGAAAGTGCTCAATATGCTCGGAATCTTTGCGATGAAGGCCTACGAAAAAGACAAGGGAATGTTATCGAACAGATAAGTGAACTTCAGTAAAATCACCATTTGAGCCATATCAGTATGCCCATATATTGCCAATGGAAGGGTCTTCCATCTACTAAGCAAAACTTCTATTTCTCTCATAACCTTCTAAGATTAACAACTGCGAGGTCCTCAGGTTTCTCTGTGACTGTGATGCCTATGTATCAATCAATTAGGAAACTTGTAGGGAGTGCTAATCGTCCTGAGGGGTATCCAGACGCAGGCATGAGAAGAGTCTATTCGAACAGTCAGGTCTTGAGTCCGCTCCTGAATCAGCGATGGACATTGCTGTGTGGAGGTGGAAGGGGAGGTCGTTCCAGGCCTTGGCAGTGAGGCGGTAGAAGGATTGACCTCTGGTTCAGGTGCGATGAATGCGTGGAACATTGGTGAGGGCAAGGGAGGTGGACCGCAGGTGTCTGGTGGGCCGGGGGAAGGTTAGGCAGTTGTTGAGGTATTCTGGTCCGGCATTGTGGAGGACTCTGTTGGCGTGGGTGAGCAGTTTGAAGTGGCATCTCTTCTTGACAGGCAGCCAGTGCAGGCTACGGAGGTGAGGGGTGATGTGGGCTCTTTTGGGCAGGTCCAGGATGATTCTTGCTGCTGCGGGGGACATGGTTTGCGGGGGATATTGGTTTGGAGGCGATTGAGGAGGTCGTCACAAGTTCTGCCATAGAGGTTGTTCCCACAATCAAGTCTGATGGTGATGAGGTCGTGGGTGTCGGTTCTTCTGGCGCCAGTGGGGGTATATCTGAAGATTTTCCAGAGCATTCTGAGGGCGCTGAAGCAAGTGGAGGCAGTCAAGTTGACCTGGCATCTCATGGAGAGTTTGCTGTTGATGATGATTCAAAGGTTGCGAGAGTGAGTGGTGGGGGTGGGTGGAGGCCACCAGGAGTCATCCCACGGTGAAGGAGGGGCTTCCAAAGAGGAGAACTTTGGTTTTGTCGGTGTTGAGCTGAGCATTTGGCTTACATCCAGTCTTCCACATCAGTCATGGCGTTGTGGAATCTAGATCTGGTGACGTCAGTGTTGTCGGAGAGGGAGATTTTGAGCTGTGTATTGTCAGCATAGGAGACAATGCTGAGACCGTGGCTGCGGGTGATGAGGGCCAGTGGGGTCATGTAGACATTGAATAGTGTTCGGCTGAGTGAAGATCACTGGGCTTCGCCGCAGATGTTTTGGGGTCAGAGGTGAACAGCAGAAGGTGGGTTCCTTTGGGTGCTTTCGGTGAGAAAGGAGGATAGTAGCCTGAGAGCGTTGCCTTGGATGCCGATGTGGTATTGTCTTTGGATGAGAAGATGGTGGAAGACGGTGTTAAAGGCTGCTGACAGGTCCAGGAGGATCAGGGCTCCTGAGTCACCGCAGTCAAGGATGGCTCTGATGTCATCTGTGACAGCTATGAGGGCTGTTTCTCTGCTGTGGTTCGAGCAGAAGTCAGAATGGGAGGGTTTGAGGAGGTGGTTGGACTTTAGGTAATCTGTGAGTTGTCGGTTGACAGTTTTCTGAGTACCTTTGGGAAAGGAGCAAAATGGGGTGGTAGTTCTTGAGGTCTGATGGATCAGCAGTGGGTTTCTTTAGTAGGGGTTTGACTTTGGTGTTCCTCTAGGCCTCCGGGAACATGGTGGTGCTGAGTGCTGCATTGATAATGCTGGTGAGCGGGGTCTGACTGCTTTGTGCCTAAGGCTGAAGACGTGGTGGGGGCAGGGGCCGGTGGTGGCTCCGGAGTCGATGGAGGACATGATGGAGGTCGTTGTTTCAGTGCTGAGGGGTGTCCAGTCAGTCAGGCAGTGTGGAGGGGTCGGTAGGAGGGTTGGGGAGGGCTGGTTGCTGCAGTTGGAGTTAGAAGTTTTTGTAGATGTTGGTGATCTCGGAGTGGAAGAAGTCAGTGAGCGAGTTGCAGAGGGACTGGGAGGGCTGGATTGTATTTTTGATGGCGTCTGTGGAGGGGAAAAGCTCATTGGTGCAGTTGGTGGACTGGAGGCAGATGGTGATGGCTGTTTTCCTGGCTTTTCTGATGGCGTGGTGGTAGGATTTGAGCGCTGTTTTAAAGCTTGTGTGGTTGTCTGGTTCTCTACTGGTGCACCATTGTCCCTTGAGGGGTTTGCATTTGTGTTTCTCGGCCTTGAGTTCGGGGGAAACCCGCTGGCGTGTCTCTTGGCTTTTCTGGAGTTGGGGGTTTTGATGGGTGCAATGGCATCAGCGCTAGTGGTGATCCAGTCTGATAGGTGGGCGGCTGCTTGATTGATGTCTTCGGATGTGTGGAGGGCAGAGATGCTGAGGGTGGTCATAGATTGGGATTCAGAGATGGTGTTCCAGCTGCGGTAGGTGGAGGGAGAAGGGCTGTGGGGAGCCAGTCATGGTGAAATGAATGATCTTGTGGTCCGTCCATGGGATTTCTGTTGTGTGGCTGAACTGGATCATTTCGCTGGATGTGAAGATGGGTTTGAGGGTGTGTACGGCGATGTGCGTGGGTTTGGTGATGGTCGGACTGAGGATCAGGTTGCCCATGGAGTCTAGTAGGTTAGCTGAGTTGGTGTCAGATGGGTCTTCGAGGTGAAAGTTGTGGTCTCCCAGGAAGAGGTAGTGTCTAGATTCCAAGGTAATGAAGGGGGGTGATGAATTCAGAGATGGATTTGCAGAAGGGGGGGCTGGATCCTAGGGACCTGTAGACGGGGGTCCCCCTGATAGTGGTCTTTGCCTTTGCGTGGAAGTGGAAGTTGAGGTGTTCCATGTCAGGTGAGGGGGTGTCAACAGAGGTGGTGAGTCTCATGGTGTCCTTGTGGATGATGGAGATCTGATAGAGGATTGCTTTTTGCCTCTATAATTCAGCGAATTCCAACTCATTACCTTGATTTTTGACTTATTTATAATGTATTCTTAAAAGGCATCAAATTTTCTTCTTGGTCCATATACAACACTATGGGGGTCATTATGGGGTAGTGCCGCCAACAGGCTGGCGCAGCCAACCCACCAATTTACCATTCCTACCGCCATGGCAGTAGCAGCCGCCGGGCCGGAGATAACAATCTCCAGCCTGGCGGCAGCTATTGTACAGCTGGTGGCATTTTGAGCCTGCCTACCGCCATGGTTTTCGTGGCGTTCGCAACGCCACAAAAACCATGGCAGGCGGCTCTACCAGTGACAAGGAATTCTTTCCCTGTCACTGGTAGGAGGCTCACCCAACCCCCAAAAACTCCCCAGATGCCCCCCACTCCCCATCCATCCATGCTTCCCCCCTTCCGATCTGCCACCCCCATCCACGCACATTCGCAGACATGCACCACGCATACACAAACTCACTCACACTGGCATACACGCATTCATTCACGCATGCATCAATTCATTCTCGTACACATCCGTACAAACATTCACACTGACACGCATTCACATTTCCTTTTGTACTTCCCATTCTCACACATACATACACCCACGCAAACAACACTATACACACAGTTGCATTCATGCACACACTCACCCATTCATGCACACAACCCCACACACATAACACCCCCAACCCCCTTCCCTGTCAGAAGCCATACTTACCTGCATCCAGGGGGTCTTCCGGCAGGGAACAGGACGGGACAGGGAGCTGCTACAGCCAGCAGGGCCCACCAGCAGAACACCGCCAGGCCGTATCATGTGTCATGATACGGCTGGCGGTGGTCTACTGGTGTGGCGGTGCTGGTGGTAGCAGCGCCACCTTACCACCATCCGCCAGTATGACCACAGTCGGATTTCCACTCTTCTTGTCGCGGAATTCCCGCTGTTGTCATAATTTGGCGGACAGATGGTAGTCGTGGCAATGGTCTTTTGACAGCCGTCACCGCAGCGGTAGGCGGCTTATACCGCCATCGTCATGATGAGGGCTATGTCATCTGCATATAAAGTTATTTTGTTTTCATATTTTTTGGACTGAAATAGTTATGTATTGTAACCGCATAAGACAAATAAAGAGAACACTGCTCTCTTCATATATATAAATAGTTTACATTAATCTTGCTGTACTTTGAGATTTATTTTTTGGTCTTCAATGTGGTCATATTCTACCACAATAAACTCAATTCCTTGATCATTTGCAGTTATAATAAAGTCCACAAAAAGACTCGATTTACTTCTTCTACATGTAAATTGTGATGTAAAATGATGTGCCATTTTTTTACAGAAATATAAATCTTTCTCTAATGCCACTATTCCTGAAACAGATTTTTCCATAATTTTAAATTTTGTAGCTAAATTTTGCTAATAGGTATGTTAAGTCTGCGAGTCTCATCTTTATCCTTGCAAGGAAGATGTGCAATTTCTTGGTTTCCCAGCTTTAGCATTGCATTATTTATTCCAGCACATTCTTGAAGAGATGACATTAACAAACCACGGGTTGTAATTGTGAAGGAAGAAAATGCATAACTTCAGGAGGTGAAAGAAGGTTAGAAAGCAATGTACTTGTACATTTTTACTTTAGCATATTCTTTGGGTTTTTTGCAAGAATGCCAAGGTGAATGGCTTATACTATTTTAGCAAATTCTTTGTTATTAGATTGCCTCATAGTCTCTATTAGTCCTCTGTATGTAACATTCATCCAAATGTTAACATTCCTTCTACTTTCTAGAGAATTCTGAGTTTACTCATGCAGACGTTTAAGATAATTGGTTCCCCTTTAACAAGTGTAAGTTGTCATAAGTCTCCAAAAAGAATGACATGTTTTCCTCCAAAGACGACCTCATAAGATGTTTGAAGTACTTCGTGCACCCACAAATGAACAAAAGTCAACATTAAGGCCCTAATTATGAGTTTGGCCGTCCCACCAAACTTGGGGGGAGGGTGCCATTGCCATGGCGTTGCCATCCTCCCCAAGCGTGTTACAATGTTCCCACCTAGCTGACCGGCAGGAACATTGTAATACGCAGTTCCCACTGGGCTGCCCGGTCGCAACAGTGCTATGATATTGGCCTCAGCTTCCTTAAGGGAACCAAGGCCAATATCTTAGCACTCCAGCACCCTTCCAATGGCAGTGCACATTTCTACAGTGCTGGGCATGGAGGGCCATGGGCATGGTCAGTGCAGGGGCACCCTGTGGCCCTCAGCACTGGCTTTCCACCAGCCTTCTCATGCAGGGATCCTGCCATGAGAAGGCTGATGGAAAGCTGAGTTGTAATCAGTCAGGTGGCGCTGACTTCAGCACTGCCCTGGCTGTTTATAACTCGAGCCACCGTCACCACGTTGGGAACCATGTTTCTGGCGGGGAAAACATTCTTTCAGCTGGTCCGCCTGCCAAGGTTGTAATATGGTGGTCAGAACCATCTGGAGTGCGGTGGTTTGACCGTCACCATGAGTGTGGCAATCCTCAGACAGCCACAATTGTAATGAAGGCCTAAGTTTGAAACCATGCTAATATCATCTATGATCATAACTTAATTTTTTTTTTTTTTAACTTTCCTAAGTTCCTGACATGTTTCTGTATTCAATTTTAAATATAGACAATGTAAAGTTATTTCTTTGATATTATGTGCTGCTAATCCACTGGGAGCAGTAACTACACAAGATAAATTCGAACTAGTATTCCTATGCACACAGGCAGTAATGACTTTAATAGGAACCTTTGGCCCTCATTAGAACCCTGGCGGTCGATGTTAAAGTGGTGTTAATACCGCCACAAGGCCGGAGGTAAAAAAAAAAGGGATTTTGTCCCTGGCGGTAACTGCCATCAAAGACCGCCACTTTAACACACTGACCGCCAGGGTGATAACGGCCGCTGGGCTGGAGACTTCGGTCTCCAGCCCGGCGGCCGTCACAATCCCACCCTCGGGTTTACGACCTGGCCTACCTCCATGGTTTTCGTGCCAAACTTACCGCCACGAAAATTATGGCGGTAGGCACTATCAGTGCCAGGGAATCTCTTCTCGACTGTTAAGGTCTCCCCTGCCCACCTCTGCAGAGCCCTCCCCCACCCTCCCCCTCCCTCTCCTGCCCCCACGCATCTACACACCCGCATGCGCACCCATATACACACATGCACACATGCATACCCAACACACACTAACATACCTTGTCGCACACACGCATTCACAACACACAACACTCACAATCACTCATTTGCGCACGCATTCAACACGACTCACACCCGCAAGCACGCATTCCACAACATACACACACACCCCCCACATACACACAACACCTCCACCCCTCTCCTGTCGGAGAACGCGACTTACCTGCTTGCAGGAGGTCCTTTGGCTGGAGACGGTCAGCGGTGCTGCTGTCAGCAGCAGCGTCTGCCAGTAAAACACCGCCAGGCCGTAACATTGGTCATGATACGGTTGGCGGTGTTTTGCTGGCATGGCGGTGCTGCTGTCAGCAGCGCCGCCTTACTGCCATCCGCCGCCATGACCGTTGGCAGTGTTCCCCCAGCATTCTGCAGTATACCGTCGGCGGTCATGATACGTGTAGACGGCTGGTAGCCACGGCGGCGGTATGTTGGCGGCCGTCGCCATGGCGGTAGACGGTAGTTACCGCTAATGTTGTAATGATGGCCTTTGTCCCTGTTCCAGCTTGGCCGTTGACATATTATAAAATAAGTATGAAAAAGTACTACATTCATATAATTTATTTTCATGTCGAAGTCCGTGATGTACAGACTGCTTTATTTCTTTCAATGCTTGTAATTGTTCAGAATTTAATTGTAAAACCAAGTAATCTAAAATCCCAATACAATTTTTCATTTTGTCCATTGCATTTTTAACTTCTTCCATGAACTTCATAATCAATAAGCTTCATAATCAATCATTGCTTGACCAAGTGGGTCAATAGGTCTGGAAGTGGAAGTATTATTAGTTGATGCAGTATTGCATTGTATTTCTCTGTTAATGTTCTTCTCTTCTGCTGTTTCTTGTCTAAACATTTCTAAATATGTCTGAAATTGAGGTAGAGCAAATTCATTTTTTTATACATGAAAGGCATTGCTGAAGAGCCATTTTAGTGATGTCTCTGGGCAAAGTATTTTATAAACTAGGCATGCTGGGTGTGTTCTTTGGCCTAGTGACATTTTATTCTGCTTCATTTTATTATTTTGGAATTGGCCACATTTGTGGTGGTGTTTTAATTTATTTATCTAGTTGTCCATTCACCTAGGAAAGCATCACATTTCTTTGCACAACATGCTTTCACTGTGTTCTTTTCTCAAGGCTGCAGCAAGATAGGATTGTTGGCACAAGTGGTACACTACGTCTCTAACATTCACAGAAACACGCATATTTTTATGTGGGGACATTTTCTCACAAGATCGGTTCTTTTATTATAAAAACATTTCCCTGTCCCATGCACGTTAGAGGGAGATTCCAGCCAGATGAACACTGTTGCATGCTGTCTGACTTTGTTGCAGCTGCTTGCTGAGACCACGGAATCTTCGGCCCACATGGGGATGGTGTCTCTATAGATAACAGGCCTCTTCACTACTGTCATATGTAGGTATGTGGAATGATGTCTTGCCAGGGGGGAATTTGGGATTATCCTGCTGTGCTCTAACACAGCTTAGGTAGGAATTGCATATATTGTGCTAGTAACAGTATGCTGGGACTTTTCCTGTGTTTCACTTTTCTTGTCACCATTTTGCTTCCAGTATGTTTTATTATTCTGATTATTGCATTTCATGCCGTTTTATCTAAGATGCAGCTGATTCAATAAATCTTATTGAACCAATTTCTGCCTCTGTTTGCCTTTGCATGTGTGAGGCTAATTTAACTGAGGAAAGGATGGGATCTGGTCCACCACGAGTTCCCTGAGAATTCATAATGGCATGAGCCCGGTTGCCACAAATCGTCCCTGATCTTGTGCAGAGATGAGGCACTGTTAGCTGGCTGGAAACAGATTATGCCGACAGTTGTCACATGGTGTGGGATTGGACTCAGTTTCGCACAATTCAGATGATGCTGCTGCCCAAATCCAGCAGCCTCATGGCTACAAAGAGAACCAACAAGACAGCATCTTCATAGGATTCAAAGGTGCCTATAACGTCTTTTTCCTTCCGCCATGGTATAAATAGTTGAGAGTAGGTTTACAATGACATATTAAACATCTATTGGCCCCTTAAGCTCTACGTTTTCCAACATTGATATCTTCAGCTACACTGTATTAATCTGAGGAGAACTGAGCTATTTCATGTAGTGAAGGGTAATATGTGTCCAACATATTGGTTTTTAAAATGTCTTTGATAGTTGAAACAAAATGTGCAAGGTATTTAATTTCAGGTAGGCTTTTGAGAACGCTTCAACCTACTGAAGACAATCCTAATCTAAGCCACATAATTGCCTGGGATTTACCATGTAAGCGTTAAGAACTCAAATGGTCACATGCTTCATACATACTGGACTCTTAGGGGCATATTTATACTCTGTTTGCGCTGAATTAGTGTAATTTATATTGATGCTAATTCAGCGCAAACTCAACCCCATATTTATATTTTGACACTAGACCCATCAAGAGTCAAAATATTGTTGTTAACGTCATTTTTCAGATGTGTGAAACCTCCTTGCGTCAATGAGATGCAAGGTGGGTGTTCCTGTCAAAAAAATGACTCTAGCCCCCTGGCTCCATATTTATCCAGACAGGCAAAAATGACGAACAGGTGGGAGGCGGACTGAAAAAATGACGTTAACATCGATTTGCGACAAAAATGTAACGCCTGGGTCAGACCAGGTGTTAAAATGAGGCAAACCCATCACTATTTAGGGAGAACTCACAGAAGCAACATTACCAACCCACAGAAGAAGTTGGAGGTGAAACTGATCCAGCTTGTGAGACGATGCAGAGGACAGCAACAACTACAGCAATCACCACCACCACAACGTGGCCCACAAAGGCAAAGCAGAAGGCCTGAGAGGCTCTTCAGAACCAGGTCCACCCTACCTGGTCTCAGGGACCAGGACATCATTAGGACCTACAGACGGAACCGGCAAGCCATACTACACCTGCTGTACCACATTGAACCACTAATCACAGCTAGCCTGCAGACCCCACACAACATACCACCTGTGACAAAGCTGCTAGCTATCCTGCACCTGCTGGCAAATGGCTCATTCCAAACAACGGGTGCCCTGGTAGCTGGTGTCTCACAGCCGTCATTCTCTGCGTTCCTGCCAAAGGTGTTAGATGCTGTAAACTCCCTGACACCCTACCATATCGGCTTCCCAAACACCAGGCAAAAGCAGCAGGAGACCAAACAGGGCTTCTATCAAATCCATGGCTTCCCGAATGTGCTCGGTGCGAATAACTGTACCCAGGTCCGGCTCATACCACCTGCAGCAGCAGAGCATCAATACCGGAATCGCAAGCACACGTATTCCATTAATGTGCAGGCGATAGTGGACCACCGGGGACTATTATAAACATTTTGGCTAAGTATCCTGGGAGTGTCCATGAAGCCTTCAAATTTTGGCACAGCAGGATCAATGAACAATTCCAGGATAGACAATATGGAAATGGCCTACTTGGGGGTAAGGCAACAAACCTAGCTATATACACACAACACACCAACCGTGTAGGACACACAATACATACACCCCTACATTAACACATGGCCAGGGTAACACAGATGTGCAGGTTACAACACAAATGTGCCATGCTGGAGTAAAGCACAATCAGGGCACACCACAAACACATACACGCACATGTAAGTAACACACCCACTACTTGACAGGCTCACCATGTGAAGGACAGGTGCAGACATATACCCTTTGCTAACAGAAGAGCTACAGGGACCACTACAATTGCCCACAGGTTGCCTACTATGTACACTTCACACAAAGAATAGCACAGCCATGTCAATCGCATATGCCATGCTCATGTTACATAAGTCTCATATAGGCACAGATCCCTCAAATGATGCCGTACAAGTCACTGTCAGAACAAACATCAAGTACCAGACAACGGCTGTCTATACCAACTACGCCTCATCAACAAATACCTGACTTACTTGTAGTGTGCAGAGACATCTGCCTGATGCATTGGCTCACACACATAGGAATACAAGATCAATGCCCATCACATACCTTGTGCCAGATGTGTGATAGGTGGTACCACACCTACTGTAGTGCCACCTCACATCCACCACCTACTGACCCACAACACCATTATGTCTGTACCAGATACATTGAATGGCCCACCATGGGGCAAAGACACTGTCAGACAGTGCAGATCATAGATGCCATAGTGGGACCCTGTAAGAGAATACAGGACATCACTGGCTGCACATGCACTGTGCTAAGGGACACATTTGCTAAGTAGCTGGGCTCCATCCAATACCCAGCAGTGTGCATGTGTTGACAGTATAAATGCTGAGTCATGTGTTTGAAGATAGGAGAGACACTAGTAGTTATGTTGATCATCTTGTGACAATAGGATACACACCCTTGGACACCTCATGGCTGCCACAAACATTAGCTGCCACTCTGGATCACCAGTGGACCTATGTGAAGCCCACAGTGCCATTGTCATGGCCAGCACTGTGTATACAACTTAGCAGATGACCATTTTTAATGACTTGAAGCCACATTGTAAATCGGCCACCCTCCCATGCAGTATGTAACGTGAAAGGGCAGTGCAATGTGTGTCGCTTCAGGTCTGTCACCACAAGATGCATAGCATGATGATGCTGACTCAGATGTAAGTGTCACCTAAAACCTGAGGCAGTACCAACAACAAACACCACCCCAGGGGTGCTGTTTGCAGGTTGCAATTAGGAAGTAGACTGTGCTTTGAACTCAGATGATTGTGCCACTAATGCATGCTGCAGACTGCTGTACACACAGAAAGAGCCAATTGTCCATCAAAACAGAATATGTACAGGGCATTGTCCCTTCCTGCACAGATACATCCACCTCCACAGGGCAGCTAGCCAGGTACCCTGGTCCAAGGTAGGTAGTGTAGGTGCACGGCTACATATGAGCAACTGGCGCAGGGGACAATAAAAGGCTGCCTAGGAACATGTCACACATGGGGCATTCTTGCACAGTCTAATGTTGCAGGACAGTGCAGCCAATTTCGGAGACTTGTTGTGCATTGTTACTTACCCATTTCAAAGGCCCTAAGTGTCACACATCATCTGCAATGACACATGTCAAAATGGATGGGATGTCCAGGCTCTGTAGTGCTACCATGTGGCCACCACATCTGGCCCCATTGTGTTGTGAGGATGTGTCATGTACCCTCTAGTGATAGCACACTGATACAAAGGTGCACAACACAACACATAGTACATACATACTGACCATCAGTTAGAAATGAAAATCATATGTCCCAGGTCCTTGAGCCAAACACAAGATTGTCATTTCCAACAACCCAGTGCCGAGGAGACCTTACATAAAGCCAGGAACTCACACCATACCACTAACACATATGAGTCACAACCAACTCAAAATATCAACTGCCATGCTACATGACAAACCTGTTGCAAGCCTTATCAACAACTTACTCCTTTAATCTTTTGCAGCAGATCAGGGTTATGGCATACAGCCATGGATAATCATCCCATTTCCCAACCCAAGCACAGCAGCAGAGCGTGCATATAATGAGGGACATCGGAGGACACGGACTATTGTGGAGAGGACATTTGGCATTCTGAAGTCAAGATTCAGGTCCCTGGACATCACAGGAGGCAGCCTCCTATATGCGCCACACATTGTCTGCAAGATCATAATGACATGCTATCATGCACAACATATGTGTGAGGATGAACATCCCCTTATTTGAGCAGGATGATGACCTGCTTGAGGAGGAGGAGGATGGTGGTGAAGAAAATGAGAGGGAACAGTACAACACAGCTGCTGGGATACGCCCAGACTGCACATAGTTGAGAACTTCTTCACTTAATAATCACTGAACTCACCTTGAACATTTTGTCAATAAACACCTCACTTATTCATACAATCCGGCTTTGGGCTCTTCAATCTCCACAACATATACCTCAGGATTGTGAGTCTAACCTCAGGGAGCATGTTACAAACACTAATCTGAAAAGTACTGTAGCTACACCACATGTGATGCGTAAGATTGTACTGCTACCATCACACACATCACAAATAGCCTCATCACTTGAATGTGAGAACTGAAGGACACACTCTATGGACCACAACATATGAATTACATGCATGTTGGTAACTTGTACAACAATAGCTCATCACACACAACTGCAACATGTCCAAATAGGAGGTAAACGAGGGCCCCACACATGAGGCAGTGGATGTCAAAATTTGGTAATACTGTAATGTTGGAACAGACCACTGTCACAACTCAGTGTGAGAATTGCAATAGCTGCATGGAGCATGTGTGACAAGGGGGGGGCATCACTGGTAACAATGGTCATCATGATTAGCCCAGGTATGACAAGCAATAGAAGAATTGGGCCTGTGTAGTACATCCATGGTAATCAGTCCTGCCACTGCCATGGGTCCCAGTCCTGACACAGGATACACATGACCTCACACTTTGAACGGACACGTCTGTGGAATGCACATCAGAATAGATGAGAACATGTGTAGCTATGGCTGCAGGTCCACCACACAATAACAACAACCATTGCTAAATGAGTTTAATCATACATTTGTGGACAAAACATAATCTGGGCGGGATGTAGGCAGAGTGTGTCAATCACAGTATGTACCAAATATGTACATATGTCTTACATATGTGTAGTCCACACACAAGTCACCAGAAACTCAAAATCCAGATAGGGAGACAGTTGTCGGGTTACATTTCCTAGGTAGCATTCATGAGACATCATCAACAATGCCCGAGCTGTGTATGTCATCTTAAATGTTATGCTCCATAAGACAACTACACACATCACATTAGTAAACACAATACTCAATCACATGCCAGAACTGTTGCACAGTACTGATTACATACATATATGGATATACTGTTGTCACACATGCATAAATATGCACAACGTGCAAATATTTGCATACTGTTGACTCCGTAACACACATCGGTGTAACACACCAATCACACCCAAATCACATTGTTGCATGGACTACCACATGTGGCCATACACAATATGCCACACTGCCGCACAGCCCATTCCATTTGTATGTCGATACAAGGTGCATCCATAGACAACGGAACAAAATCACGAAATCAGGAAGAAAGTAAAACAAATTGACGAAAATGTGTCAAAAACATCTGCAAATGCAACGCATATGACCCATGGGCCCTTAGCGTGAATTCCAACTTCGCACTCATCTCAATGTTGATTTAATTTCACGCATAAAGGTAACGCACCAAAATAAAAAGACGCACGTAGGTCATGCGTCTAAAATGGTCACACAATCATCACACGTGTGAAATAAATACACACATAAGAGAAAAGGTGACGCACGGGGACAGGAAGCGATGTAATAGGAAATCCTGTTTATAGGCATGGTACAGTGGGTGTACTTTTGCTTTCTCTTTAGTCTATGCCTCTTTTGACTGTGTGGTTGTGTCCTGGAGTTGGTGGCGTGTTTTTGATCAGTATTATATCTTGTGGTGTCCCTCTTGTTGTGTTTTTTGTATTTTTGACTGTTCTTTGTCCCCTGTCACTAAATTAGTTGCTGATTTTTGTTCATTGTACTTGTACTGTGGGGTGTCTGTCGGGGAAAGTTGATAAGTTGAGTTAGTTAGGATTAATTTTTGGGCCTTAAGTTTCCTTTATATAAATTTTTGTTATTCTTATTTTTTTCATCAACCTGTACCTTGTAGATATCTCTGACAGGGGGAGGTTGACAAGGATGGGAGAGGAGGAGCTGGGAGGCTTTGTGTGGTGGGTAGCCCACTACCTGCCATTAATGTTGGAGATGGGGGGCTGTGTAATCCAAGGTAACTGGACGGAGCCAAGGCAGCTGCGGTGGGACAAGGTGTTCCACCACCTGAAGAGGGTGTTCCACAGCACCTACAACGAGCACCAGCTCAAGCATCGCTGGGCAGATCTGGTGGCCAGGGAGCAGGATCTGCTTGACCATCTTGGTGTGGTGATCGGTGGCCCTGTTGGTGAGTCTCCCATTGGCATACTATTTACTGTTCACCGCTCTTGAATGACAGTAGCAGATGTGTTGGAGTGCTGCATGCAATGCTTGTGGACAGGTTGCATGCAACCAGAATGAAGTGTGACTGCACCTGTCTAGACATGGAGTTCACATGTCCTACCATTTGACCAATGCAGCTCAGATGTTTAGTGAGTCATGCACAACCATTACTAAGTCACACTTTTCAGGGGCCATGGCAACACCTGTGCCCCGGAATATTGTCATGTATGATACGCCAAGACACCGCCAGCATACCATATTCACCTGGATTGTGTCAACAAAGTAGGGCAATCCATGTATAGCACTACATTGTCATAATTTTACACACATGATCCCGGCCATTATGTTAGCAAAGGTGGCTTACCTGCCTTAGTGGGCACTGGCAATGGGGCATTTGATACAATCAGACTATTTTGCCACATCAGTCATGGTTTACTCAACGCATGATCATTGCAGACTAATAATTGAGCCTCATGTCCATCACAAAGTGCCTCTTAGTGCCTTGCAGGACAAGCCAGAACACCTGAGTCAATTATCTTGCAGAGCACCAGGGTAGTGTCATGTATTTGTCACCCAACTCCCCCTCATACCATGGAGTTCCATCTTCCATAGATTGTCCACATATGGTTGTTGCAGGGTGTAGCACTATATGAGTCTCAGGCCCAGTGTACGTGTGCAGATGTGTGGCTCTCACTCACCTGAGTGTCAGCGTCATTGTGAGTTTGCAGTGGTGTGTCTGTTGCACTGTTTTACACCAGGATAACTACCTCACTCCTCTACAATAGTACACATATTATGTTGTCCCCTAGTAGTGACAATGATATGACACTAAGCATGGTTTTCCATTCATATCTTACAGGTGGACCTGCCCCCTACACCATCGGTGAAGTGGCAAGATTTGAGGACCCAGATGTATCCAGTAGGTGTGATTATGTCTGTTCTGTGCAGTAATTGAGGGTTTGGTGTGAGTGAGTCATGTGTGTTGCACACAATGCCAGAAGTGATGAGCTGTCAAATTAACAGATATCAAATTAGGCTGAATGGTGACATTGTGTCCCATTTAAGGGTTCCCCAAGCACGAGCAGAAAGTCAAATCTTGTGAAGCTTGTGGTGCTCAATGGGCAGCATTGTGTAAACAAGGTGATGACAAGCCACATGTAGGCCCATATGTGACTAAGATGTCCACTGCTGTGAGAATATTGGCACTGGGACACACCATCATTCTCACAACATAGTGGTGCCTCATTTTGAACACAATTTGGTGCATCCCGGTATTGTAATGTATATTTAGGACTGCGTGGGCAATTATCCCCCAGGATGGTGCTCCATATTATGTACTCCATTTATGTGACACTTATGTGGAATGTAATAGGTGTGCATGCAAGTCAAGGCCAGACGTGTGCTGGCATGGATATGGGTGTGTAAGGAATACGATTGGCAGATCAGGTATTGATTGGTGTATACACCTGGAAACATGAATGTAGATGTGATAGACCAATGGATGCCAGCGTCCTAGTTGGCAGCCCTCCTAACATATGGTCCAGTCCCTGACTCCATGTATGAGTGGGCATGCCTTAGTGGATGACCTGGACAGTTGAGATGATGGATTGCATGGCCATCCCCCTGTGGGATTGGGGGAGAGGAACAACAAATTTGTAGGTAGATGTGATGCGCACAGTGTAGGTAACAGTCATATTGATCAGGCTTGCATGTGTACCTATCAACACTGACCCCTTATGGTTACCAACGGCATCCCATACTTTCAATAACATATTCAAGTTACTGGTGATGTATGGTTGAAAATTGACACAGATGATGAGGACTATTGGCCCTGATCTATGTGAAGTTGACACTGCCTTTGCATTGTTACACATGGCACAAAATCAATGCACACCTAATTTAGGCCCTCATTACAACCCTGGCAGTCGGTGTTAAAGCAGCGGTAATACCGCCAGCAGGCCGGCGGAAAAGAAATGGAATCACGACCATGACGGAAACCGCCAACATAGACAGCCACTTTAACACTCCGACCGCCACGGCGGTAGAAACAAACACCACATTGGTAACCGCCAACAGACAGGCGGAACACAAGGTTCTGCCCACTGTATTACAACACACCTATCGACCACCTTTTCTGGGGCGGTACCAATGCCATCAAAAGCATGGCGGAAACTGGACTTGGAACGGAAACCACTCAGCTTTCAACACTTTACGAACAACCAGGACACCATGGGGCCTGAGTTACAGGTTCTGCCCATGCTGGTCTACCTCCTCTTGTATCAGGAGCAGCAAAGACGCCTGCGACGAACACGGTGAGTACTGCACCTAGCACACAGGGGAGGGAAAAGAGATTGACACACACAGGCAACACACAACACCCCCACCCTCACCCACAACACCATACACACAAATGCATGCAGCAACATTACATATACACCCCGTCACCCCCTGGAAGAACGCAAGGACAAAAGGAAATGATTGTAACAAGTCTAATCAGTTAAATATCAGATAGGCCAAATTCAAATATCAGTATATACAAATATGTACACCAACTACACAAGTCCGGATATTAAATAAATGATTGTCCGTGGATCAGTGTCCCAAAATGCATGGGCGAAGCCCACACAAGATATCTGACTCGAAACGGAGAGAACACTGCAGGGGCTTCAGATGGAAAATAAACAGGCACCTCAGGGGGAGAGGGGGGGCACCTCAGCCGGATGACCGGACCACGCCACTGCTCAAGGAGGGGACTCCATGCCCACTGCTTTATCCTGGGGAGTGCAAAGCCACAGTCTCCCAAGTCTCTCAAGTGGGCGGTTTGCCCACTGCTTTATCCTGGGGAGTGCAAAGCCACAGTCTCTCAAGTCTCTCAAGTGGTGGTTTGCCCACTGCTTTATCATGGGGAGTGATAAGCCACAGTCTCACAAGTGGATACCAGTCTCCACTGGTTCTGGAGGGGGCTTTGTGCCCAGAGTGCTTCATCCTGCCAAGGACTGAGGTAGTGGATGTGAATCTCCACTGGTTCTGGAGGGGGCTTTGTGCCCAGAGTGCTTCATCCTGCCAAGGACAGAGGTAGTGGATGCCTTACTCCACTGGTTCTGGAGGGGGCTTTGTGCACAGAGTGCTTCATCCTGCCAAGGACAGAGGTAGTGGATGTGAATCTCCACTGGTTCTGGAGGGGGCTTGGTTCTGGAGGGGGCTTTGTGCCCAGAGTACTTCATCCTGCCAAGGACAGAGGTAGTGGATGTGAATCTCCACTGGTTCTGGAGGGGGCTTTGTGCCCAGAGTGTTTCATCCTGCCAAGGACAGAGGTAGTGGATGACTTACTCCACTGGTTCTGGAGGTGGCTTTGTGCCCAGAGTGCTTCATCCTGCCAAGGACAGAGGTAGTGGATGTGAATCTCCACTGGTTCTGGAGGGGGCTTTCTGCCCAGAGTGCTTCACATGCAGTGTGGCAGGTCCCATTCCCTCACCTGCGTGTGTGTGCCACGAGATTGCCTGGGAACAGGTAGCATGATACTCCATGGAGGCAGAGTCACACTCCACCCTGCTGCGACTTCGCCTGCCACCTGCTGGTACTAATGTCATGTCTCATGTACGCTGGGCAGGGTCCAGGACGTCTCCTGCAGGCTTGGACGGCTGGCCACTGGGGATGATTGCCATGTCAGCCGTGGTGGCACTGTCTGAGCACGTCGCAGGGCTGGTGGCGGTGGTGGCGGTGGTTGCGGCGGTGTCTGTGGCGGAGGTGCTGGCGGTGGTGCATGTGTCTGCACCTGTTGAGGGACACAGCAGGACATCTCCTGCAGCCTCGGACGGCTGCCCACTGGGGATGATGCTGGGGACTGTTGGTGAGGCAGCAGACTTGCAGGTGGCGGTGCTGGTGGTGGTGCTGGTGGCGGTGCAGGTGGCGGTGCAGGTGGTGGTGTCCACCGCTGTACTGGTTGATGTTGTGGTTGACAGAAGGGGTGACTCTGGTCCCTCAGCCGGAGCCTCCATGCCCTGTCCTGACCTGCTCTTCGGCTTGTGTCCCTTCCCCACTTTGATGTTGCTGCTGGTGCCTTGCCACTGGCCCCTTTTGGCTTGGAGGAGCCCTTGCTTGCTGGTAGGTGCAGCCTCTCCCTCCGGCATGTGGGCACCTTCTTCACCTTGGCAGGTGGCGGAAAGACCTGCTCCTTGGCCTTGCTAGCTGGCACACTGGAAACCCTGATGGGTGCCGCCCGCGATGTGACTGGACTTGCTGAGACCACTGTGCTGGAGGATTTGGTGGCTGAGGTTCGGGCTGGGACCTGGACAGCCTGGCCCTAGGGGAAGGACGGGGGGTGGTGTAGGGAAGAGGTCAACATTTGTGAGGAAGAGTTTCTTAGACACACTGGGATGGGAAGATGGACGGGGTTTGGGAGTGGAGGAAGAGGTAGTGGTTGTTGGAGGTGTGCGTCTGCTGAATTTAGGTAAAGGTGCATGGGCCGGAGGCTGTTGTGAGGTGGATGGCTGTTGGGTGCGTGTGTGCCTGCGTTTGTGTACTTTGGGAGGAGGGCTCACAGACACACTGGAAGAGGACAAAGGGGATGTGTGAATGGTAGTGGGGGTGGTGAGTGCACGTGAGCGGTGTGTGGTGATGGGTGTGCTGGTGATGGAGGTAGTGGATGAAGATGTAGTGCATGCAGGTGTGAGTGGAGACGAGACAGGGAGGGAGGAGGAGGATGTGGAGGAGGAGGACACCGTGGAGGCAGTGGATGTTGGTGTGTTTGCATGGGGATGGTGCTTTTGTGAGTACCTGTGGGATGTGCGGTGCTTATGTTTGCCATGTCCACTCTTGTGTGTTGATGAGTGTGCATGCTGGTCTGATGGTGTGCTTGGGATAGGGATTGGGTCTGGGCAGAGGAAGTTGAAGGGGGAGGCTGGACACAGGGACAATGGCTGCCATCAGTGCTGAGGCCAGAGCCTGAAATGCTCTCTGTTGGGCCGCCACACCAGAATGAATGCCCTCCAGATATGCATTTGTTTGCTGCAATGCCTCTCAACACCCTGGATGGCATTCAAATTGGTTGATTGGCCAACAGTGAGGGATCTCAGGAGGTCAATAGCCTCCTCACTGATGGCAGCAGGGCTGACAGGGGCAGGGGCTGATGTGCCGGGGCGAAGGAGATGCACACTCTCCTGGGTGAGAGGGCACGGGAAACTCGATGAGGGGCTGCTGGGAGGGCGGTGCTGGTAAGGGGGGTGGCGGCTGTACCTGCTGATGCGGTAGGCACCTCTGTGTCTGCCACTGCAAGGGAGCTCCCATCAGAGGAGGAGTCGCTGTTGCTGGTGTCTGCTCCTGTCCCCGTCGTGGCGCTCCCCTCACCCTCCATCCCACTGGTGCCTTCAGACTCCGTTACTTCACCCTCCAGGGCCATGTGGGATGCAGCTCCCTCCTGCTCCGGTGCCACTGCTCCTCCGCCAGATGATGCTAATGCACACAAGGACAGGGTGACAAAACAAAAAGGGGTGGGAGACAGAAGAGACACATGGTCAACACCACTACCGTTGGCGGACACAACACACAGGGAGCAGCCCCATGCACTAAGCCATGCACTGACAGGGCAGGGGAAAAGCACATGCCCATAGGGGACTCTGTCGAGAACCATTTTATGCACAGCTGGAAGCCATAGGAGCCCGACTAGGTGTAGAGGGCAAATACCACCTTTGGGGTTGGACAGGGAATGAGGCTGCAAATCAATGGATCTACCTTTGCGCATATGCCCTGGCCTAGGGGAACCCACAGCCCACCTCCCTCACCCAGACACCTCGTAATGCGCGCAGAGTCAGCTGAATGAGAGTGTACTCACCCCCTTGTGGCTGCTGTGATGCCCTCAAGTGCCCATCCAACTCCGGATATGCCACCGCCAGGATCCCGGTACATCAGGGGGGTCATGGTGCGACGGGCACCTCTTCCGCGTTGGGAGGCCATCCCCAGGTGGGCCTCTGCCGTCTTCTTGGTCCAGCGGCGCAGGTCCTCCCATCTTTTCCGGCAGTGGGTGCTCCGTCTATGGTAGACCCCCAGGGTCCGCACTTCCTTGGCGATGGCACGCCAAATCCCCTTCTTCTGGTGGGCGCTGACCTAGAGGAAAAGTGAAGTAAAAATGGATGTTACTCTCCCATACAGTTCTTCTCACACATTGGCCACAAACCTCCCACCCTGGCCCAGAAATAATACACACACCATCCTCACATGCTGGCCTGTCCTCCCCGTCTCTTCCATCCACGACACTCCATACAATCATGTGCCATCCACCATGCACACAGTGTACTCACCTGTTTGTCTGGAGGACCGTACAGTTGTGTGTACTAAGGGAGGACCCCATCCACCAGTTTCTCCAACTCCTCCGCAGTGAAGGCAGGGGCCCTTTCCCCAAACACTGTAGCCATTGTCGCTTCCAGACACAGGTCACAGCAGCACTTTCAGTGTGGGTCCTCTCCTGTTGAAGGTCAGGTATCAAGTGACGGAACTGATAGAAAATGGCGGTCACGTCCGCGGCGGTGCATACCGTCACCGCTGGCGTACATCGTCATTGGCTCCTGGAACCCATAGGGCCCAATGATAAACAATGCTGAATTGTGCTGCGGTCTTCGACCGCCTACCGAGATGGTGTACAAAGCCAGCGCAGTTACCTCATTTCCCCTTGTCCCACCTTACAGGTCAGACAGCCGCCATTTCAGGGGGCCACATGGCAGGCCAAATAACTGCGTCACACCTATTTAGGCCAGGAATACGGACAGACAAAGGCACATAGAGAAAATGTAACGTTTGTGCTAAACAGCCTTGTGAAACCTATGTGTTGTATGACCCTCTGCTCACCGTTCTCCTCCATAGGGCCCGTCCGCTGGGGCAGGTGATGAGATGGCGGCATCCTCCGGTGTACAGACCCCTTGTGGACCTGTCGACAATGGAAGACAGATACATAATTATCACTTACAGACTTGATTGTGCAACAATCCAGGAACTGTGTGCCCAGTTGGAGCCTGACCTGAGGTCATCTATCCGCCATCCCACAGGAATACCCCCTCTAGTGCAGGTCCTGTCAGTACTCCATTTCCTGGCCAGTGGGTCTTTTCAAACAACAATGGCCATGGCATCAGGGATGTCCCAGCCAATGCTTTCTAACATGTTGTCCAGAGTGTTATCTGCCCTGCTGAAACACATGCGCAGCTACATCGTTTTCCCTTAGGTGGAGGATTTGCCCACAGTGAAAGGTGACTTTTATGCAATGGGACATATCCCCAACATCATTGGTGCCATTGATGGTACACATGGGGCATTTGTCCCACCCACAGGAATGAAGAGGTGTACAGAACCCGCAAAAGCTACCATTCTATGAATGTGAAGATGGTGTGTTTGGCAGACCAGTACATCTTCCATGCGAATGCCAAGTATCCTGGCACAGTGCATGACGCTTACATTTTGAGGAATAGCAGCATCCCTTATGTGATGGGGCAACTCCAGAGGCACTGTGTGTGGCTAATAGGTGAGCCTAAAGTCCCCACACAGTTTCATTTGGTGTCCGGGTATGGGAGATTCCCTAATATTTGGAGTATGTCTAACAGTTGTCCCTCGATATTTGCAGGTGACTCTGGTTACCCCAACCTGTCATGGCTATTGACCCCAGTGAGGAATCCCAGTACAAGGGCAGAGGAACGCTACAATGAGGTACATGGGTGAACTAGGAGGATAATAAAGCGCACCTTCAGCCTCCTGAAAGCCAGATTCCGGTGCCTCCATCTGACAGGTGCATCCCTATACTACTCACCGAAGAAGGTGTGCCAGATCATCGTGGCCTGCTGTATGTTGCACAACCTGGCTTTGCGATGCCAGGTGCATTTTCTGCAGGAGGATGGGCCTGATGGTGGTCTTGTGGCAGCTGTGGAGCCTGTGGACAGTGAGGAAGAGGAGGCAGAAGACGAAGATGTAGACAACCGAAACAACATCATCATGCAATACTTCCAGTGAGACACAGGTAAGAGGATGGAACTGCTTCCCATATCTCATACTATTGTAGGACCTAGCATAAATCGGTCTTTTTACCTCTGTGTATGGACCCTGACTTGTCACTTTGGCTTTCCACTTCACAGATCTGGGTCTCAATTTGTGCCCTCTGCTATGCTTACTGCTGGCCTACGGCTGTAACATTGGTATGTGAACAAGTACATTGACATTGCTATATTTCAGAGATGTTGCAATTACACATTTGTGAAAGCACAGACTGACTCTAGATTGTTTTATGATTCAAGGGTGTTTATTTCTGTGCTAATAAGTGGAGGGGGTGTGCAATGGGTTGGGGTGATGGTGGAGGAATGTCCATGGCAGTGTCCAGTCTCATTGTCCAATGCGGCATAGGAAGGGGAGCAACGGCAGTTTAAGGTGGAGAGGGTGACAAAGCAGGACAGAAGGGTGACATTCAGGAGGGTCTTATTTCCTGGCGGGGGTCTTGGCAATGTTCTCTGTCTTTTTCCTGAATCTCAGGGACCGTTTGCGGGCTGGTTCTCCTTCTGCAGGGGGTGGGGTGCTGGTGGCCTGTAGGCCCTGTGGCGGTGCCTCCTGTCCACTAGCGCCGGCGGAGTTGGAGGGCTGTTCATCGTCCAGGCTAGTGTCAGGGGCCTGTTTATGTCCCACTGTGTCCCTCATGGTGTTGACAAGGTCTGCCAGCACCCCTGCAATGGTGACAAGGGTGGTGTTAATGGACTTCAAGTCCTCCCTGATCCCAAGGTAGTGTTCTTCCTGCAGCCGCTGGGTCTCCTGAAACTTGGCAAGTACCATGCCCATGGTCTCCTGGGAATGGTGGTATGCTCCCATGATGTTGGAGAGTGCCTCATGGAGTGGCGGTTCCCTGGGCCTGTCCTCCCCCTGTCGCACAGCAGTCCTCCCAGCTTCCCTGTTATCCTGTGCCTCTGTCCCCTGAACTGTGTGCCCACTGCCACTGAACCCAGATCTCTGATTTTCTTGGGTTGGTGGGTTTGCCTGGGTTCCCTGTAGTGGTGGACACACTGCTGATTGACATGTCCTGGGGACAGAGGGATGGGCCCGCTGGGTGGGTGCTGTGGTGGTGTTTCCTGAGGGAGAGGGTCTGTGGTGGCTTGTGACAATCGCAGGGGAACTGACTGTCCAGAGGTCTCTGATGGGCCGGGCTGGTCATCTTGATCCAGGCGTGCAGAGCTGCTCTCATCACTGTGGGCCTCTTCTGTGGGGGGACTGAATATGTCTGGCACCTCCTGTCCGGTGACGTTGGGTATGGGTCCTGTTGGGGTGTAAATGCATAGTTTTAGTATTTGTGTGTGCCATCTTGTGCATAGGGTGAGGTACCCTCTACTCCTTTATTTGCATAATTGTGTTTTCCCTTTTGTGATAGTTGGTTTGGGGTCTGTGTGGGTATCTGTACTGGACATGCTTTGGTGACGGTAGTCCATGCATAGGTGTTGCATGCAGGGCCTTGGTATTGGGATGTGTGGGTTGTGATAGTGGGACATATGTGAGATGATGGAGTGATGGGAGTGAGGGTAAGGGTGGGGGTATGTGATGGCATGCAGGTGGGATGGGAGATATCGTAGTAAAGATATGACTTACCAGAGTCCAGTCCTCCTGCTACTCCTGTGAGGCCCTCAGGATGCAGTATTTCCAAGACTTGCTCCTCCCATGTTGTTTGTTGTAGGGGAGGAGTTGGGGGTCCACCACCAGTCCTCTGTACAGCAATCTGGTGTCTTGTACCACAGAACGCACCTTCCCCCGTAGGTCGTTCCACCTCTTCCTGATGTCATCCCGTGTTCTTGGATGCTGTCCCACTGCATTGACCCTGTCAACGATTCTCCGCCATAGCTCCATCTTCCTTGCAATGCAGGTGTGCTGCACCTGTGATCCGAAAAGCTGTTGCTTAGCCCGGATGATTTCCTCCACCATGACCCTGACCTCCTCCTCAGAAAACCTGGGGTGTCTTTGAGGTGCCATGATGTGGTGTGGGTGATGTGTGAGGTGCTGTCTGTTGTGATGTGTGGGGGGATGTGTTGGTGTGTGTTGTTTGAGGCGCGTGGATGTTGTATGAGTGATGGTGTTGTGTGTCTGTGGATGCTGGTGTTGTGTTTGATAGTCTCTCTCTCTGGGCTTCTTCCAAATGTGTTCGTTGTAAGGGTTTGTGGGTAATGTGGGTGTGTGTTTTATAGTGTAGTGGGTGTGTGGGTGTGGTGTGTGTATGTGGTGTGTGTATTTTAATTGTCTAATGTGGTTGTGTTTTGTAAATGTGTGTGTGTTTTGAGCATGGCAGTGTGTACCGCCGATGGATTACCGTGGTTGAAAGACCGCCGCGTTGATTCGTGGGTCATGATAGTGTGGGTGTATTCTTGTTGGCATGACGGTGTAGGTTCTGGTATCGCCAGTTTAACATTGACCTTTGGTGTGGCGGACTTGTGTGGGTGTCTGTATTGTGGTGGATTCCGAGATGTTGGAATTCCGCCGCCGCAACGGTATGTTGGCGGTCTTCAGCACGTCGGAAAGCGTGATTTACCGCCAGGGTTGTAATGAGGGCCTTAATTTGGTTCCAAATCTTGTTGTGCGTCGCTTTGGTGTTAATGAAATAATGCTAAGACAGCATTGTTGTTGTATTTATCTGGGCCATTGTATTATCCGGAATGTGAGTTGGAGTGCATGTGCAATTAGATGTAGAGTGTAATGCTGATAATCTTTACATACTCCACACAATGCTGACACTGATGGTTGCCTTTCTCAATTTAACTGCTGCCAACATGAACAATGAGGAATTGCGGGCATTTCAGAAGAGGGCAGTCTGCTATAGGCATATCCTGGCAGTAGAATCTGGGTTCTGGAGGATGGCACACCGCTATCGCATGGAGCGATCCACTGGGGAATGGCGGGCATTCACCCAAGGGGAAGACACACTGGCCACACAGAGAGGACCAAGCTCCACAGATGTGCAGGGGGGCCCAGCTGCCACCATAACTAGAGCCCCAGCTGCTACACCATCGACATCTATGCCACAGCCCACCCCACCTGCTGCCATGGACATGAAGGTCATAAAGGAGCTACAGAGGGATGTGACAGTCTGGAGAAGGAGATAGAGAAAAACACTAAGGCCCACATTTATACTTTTTTAGCGCCGCATTTGCCTATTTTTTTTAGGCAAAAGCAGCGCAAACATACAAAATATAATGGTATTTTGTAAGTTTGTGCCACTTTTGCGTCACAAATTGATGCAAATGCGGCACTAAAAAAGTATAATTATGGGCCAAAGAGTCTGACGTTCCTTAAAAAAACCCTCAAGAGGGTCAATCTCTAATTGTCACCCCCAGTTCTGTCCCCTCCCTCCTCATTTTTTTAAATGTTTTATAGTGGGTTTAGGGGGTTGGTGTCAGGTTAGATTAGGTTAGTAGTTTAGTTAGGATAAGTAGGTTTGGGTGTGGGTTTTCTAATTTCTACATGTTGCTTTGTGGGTGGGTGGATGGGGGTAATGTTGGGGCATTTATGTGTAGTATCAAAAATGAATTAAAACATAAAAAAAATTATATTTGTTTAGATATAGGTAGAACATGGGTAGTTTAGTATATGTTGGCCTGCATTTGTCACGTAATATAAGGGGGGGCAATGTTTAGAGTGTGTCGTTAAATGTATTAGGTAAGTGTAGCACAGGGTAGTTAGGGTCGGTTGTTGGCTATGTAGAGTTAGAATAGGTTAGCTTAGGTTAGGTTAGGTTAGGTTAGGATAGGTCTTCTTCATTCTTTTTCGTTTAGTTTACTTCTAAATAAAAATCTTTGGGTACTTGCTTACTTCATGTGTCATATGCTTGGGTCTTAGGGTCTTCCCATGAGTGTACAGTGAAAATTGTGTGTTGGCCTAGGAATTCCGTCCTGCCTTCAAATCCCTCTCTTGACATGGTCATCACCTGTTCACAACTGAGCTGTCACAATGGCAGCTACACTACATCTACTTGTCTATGCGTCTGCCATCCAGGATACCCACCACTCAAGGTGACAATGTTAACTTTGTATTGGACAGGTAGGTGTGGTAATCCAGCTGTCATTGTTTGGGTCCTGTGTAGGAATGTTGGGCACTGTGGATCATGTGACAACAGTCTACATTTCATATCCATTATGCTAAACTCACCAGTGCCAATTACAGATGAGGTTAAGTACCTCTGTTTTACACCAATGTGTTCTACTCGTACTCCCAGCTGACGATATTGCCCGAGATCTGTTTCACAGCCATTGCTGCTGTATGTAGTGGATGCACTGCCGCGACACAATGGTCTTGGTACCATTAATAGCTCCTCATGTTGATGATTGTGTATGTGTGCTACATTGCATAGCACTGTACCTAGCAGAGTTCAATTTCATTTTCGGTCTGTGCAGGTGGGACTGCCTTCCTACATACTTATGTTCTCCCCCTCAATGCAGCCCCCCTTGTGCTATGATACATGAGATGCAGCATGTTGGCAGTGCAGCTAATTTGACACAGGCACAGGGGTTGACCCAGGGATGACCAGCACGGGTATAAGGTTTCTGCTGTGTACTTCATTATGTATGTGACAGTGCCTGATGGTAAATGAGTCTATGGACATAGCCAGTTATCAGGAGTTGGACTCAGGTCAGGGCCTTAAGCTAGATTGATGGTGAATTGTGCAGGTAGTCAACCTGTCCCCTCCTTTCAAGTGCATCAGTCCTATGGGCACCTGACTGCCATTGTTTATTTGACCAGCCCCAACAGCACAGATAAGAGTGGCAACTGTTGTCAATGGGGAATGCCCCATGGGCCAATGGCCTGGCACTGGCAGGTTTCCAGCAGCTTACAGACTTCCAATGGCAGCTGTCCTGTGGCACCAGACCAGTATTACATTCAACGCTAAACTCCAAGTTTGTTTCCACATTTCCATTAAGACTGTATGGCAGTGAAACCCCCATGCGAAGGTTGGGGGTGATGTGGTGTGCCCCTGGGTGCCCCTGCACAGCCCATGCACCTGGCATAGGCATGGCAGGGCAGGGGGTCCCATGCCCTGGCCCTTTGCCCTTTCCACTGCCTGATTTGCATGGCTAAGTGCAGCGTGTGCTGTCACACCCAATGCACCCCAAAACTGGCACTGACTCTATTTAATCCATCGACAATGTTGTACTAAGTGCCCCACAAAGCTACCATGAGCAGACAGATTTCCAGCCGCCATCCCAAAGTGTGACTCATACTGCCAACCACAAAGGGTACAATGCACTGGCAGTCTTACCAACACCAGACTTGCCCATGCACTATCCCCCACGTGTCGATGTGGAATCATGCACCTTTATGTTCACAGTCATACCCCATGTGTTGTATGTGTGTGTTTATTTCCCCATTCATATGTGTCCCACATGATTGTGTCAGAGTAGTTGTGGGCTCAGCCTGTGAGTGTTGTGACCTACTGTTTGCTATCTGTGATACATATTCTGTAGTGGCACATTTCAGTTCAGTATCAAGATGTGTGGTTCAACACTACAGCAGTTTAGTTGGTCTGGGTAGTGGCATGTTACCAATGATACGGGACCAGCATGCTATTCCCCCAGCATCTGTTCAGTTCATTGTTTCCTGCACCCATGAGGCATCCTGACTTTATGATGGAGTGGTGGCTGCCTTATGTGGATCTGTTGTCAATGTGCGCGGTGGTGGTGCTACCGGCACATGTTTGGGTACATGTTATTGGGCAATGAGGCAAGGCAGTTGCAAGGTGTTACTGCAAGGGACACCACCATGACGTTACCGCAAGAATGGTATCGACTGACTACCTAGTCTCTGAAGTCTTGGTCATGTTGGTAGGGTTGATATGACTATATGCAAGGGGTTTTGTGATGACACAACCAGCGGCATATTGATTATACGTGCCATCCATCCCATGTGGTTCATATGTACATGTAGGTATTTAGGCCTGGTGTTCAACATATGCCCAGGTTGTGTATGTGTGATGGTGCATGGCACTACCAAGGTGTAGATACATGTGTAGCTTACGTCAGCATGGTGCAACTTGCTACATGTGCAATGTGTCCCTCTGCGCTCCTTTGACATGCATTGTGTGTGTCCTATGTGTCTCCCCCTTATTGCACTTGCATTTTAGCATAGATTTCCCCCATGCAATTTTCCCTGCATTTGTGTTGTTTCCTGGTAGTCTGCTCTGTCCTGTTCTGTGATTCCTGTGACGATTTCCTCCGGGATGACCGCTGCAACCATCTCCTCCATCCTGTCCTAGTTCTCTTGTGGTACTGCACTACCACCTCCAGCAGTGCTGCCTTCTTGTTTCTTGGCATTTTGTCATTTGTCCTTCGCTTGTAGTCATGCCAGTGTTTCTTGCACTCTGTTACGGGTCTCCTGACCTCTGCCACACTGTTGAACTTGTCTACTATCTGCTGCCAAATTGCCTCTCCCCTTCCAATTGGGAATTTTGAGGTGACAAAGAGTTTCTTTTGATGCTCCGTTACCTCTCTCACCAGTATTTCATGCTCCTCTGCAGTGAAACAACACTTTATCTTCTTCTCCCTTCCCTGGGTCTTGTCTGTGTCCTCCTGACTGGTTCCTGGTTGACTGGGGTATCCCTGGGGTCTCTCCTGGCTTCCTAGGTCCATTTTGCCTCTCCTTTGCACTGTTTTTTCCGTTATTGTCTGTATTTGATGCTACTGTGGGCAAAAATGGCGCATTTCCAATTTGCAACGTTTTTGTTTACATGTTGTAAAACGGATTAGAGTCATTTTTCTGGCGTGAACGTCATTTTGCCTTATGACAAGGCTCAATGGTTAACGTCGAGAAAAGTGACTCTAAACCATGCTTAGCACCACCCAGCATAATAGTATAAATATGACGCCCGGGTGGCGTTAAATAATGGCACTAGTCGGCGCTAATCTATTTGCCACAAGACTGGGTTAGCGCAGTTTTGCATCAAAAAGTATCAATCAGGGCCTTGTTTTGATAACATGTTAAGGCTAAATTGGTACAACTTTTTATTTAAAGATTGCTCTGCAGATATTTCCTCCCATACTTCCTGCCTATCTGCCTTTTGAGGTTTTGTAGTGTAGGAAGTAACATAACGTGCAACCGCTGTGGAGTTATCAGCAACAACTTGTTTATCCATGTTAGCATCTCACATATGTAGAATTATAAGGGTTGCAGATGTTGGTAAGGTGTGATCCTTGTGATCTTCTAAGATTGTAATTATGCTTCGATGATTTCTCTGCGACTGCAGGTCTTACAAATGGCATGACATTGTGGACTCTTCCTTTTTTGTAGAATTGGTCTGGGAAATCGAAACTGACTTTTAGAGTAATGTTTTCATTTGTTCTGATATTTCCTAGTACCATACTCGTGTGATTGATAGATTAACACTTGTTCAAAGAGTTTCTCATTGTGCTCTTTCTTTGGTATAGCACAAGTGACATAACGTTCAATAAAATGTAGAACAGATTCATTAGAGTTATGGCCAAGCTTAGGTGCATCTTTGATCCATAGAAAAATATTAATATTGTGCACCTTTTGCTTGATCTTCTTTTCTCTAAAAGAAATCAAGTACTTCTCCCACAGGATTTTTCTTTTTATTGGTTAAGTATTGAAGCATTGTTTGAAATTTGTTTGTTGAAATATCTGCAAACATTAGCAGGATTTAAGGAAGATATTTCTGCAGGTGTTCTGGTGTCAATATCTGGATTGTGTCCATTTGCCCTCTAGTAGAGCTTGATACAAGTTGTCCCATGTTCATTATGCACAGTTTAAAGTAATGAACCATGTTGGTGGTCATAAATTCCAGCATACATATCAGTTCTCCATTTCTACTAAACTAATATTCATTTGTTCCTCTCTGAAAATGTCATAATGTTAATCAAGTTGTATTCCAGATTTTCATTTTTGTTTTGCCATTTTTCAATAAAATCATGTGCTGATAGGTTGTTAACCTCAGTTCAGCTGTGCATAACGTGTAAAAGCATAAGCAGTGATGAATAGTACACTTTCATACAGGAATGTGAAAATGTAAGGAATGTCTTGATAAAAACATGGATCCTCTGAAAATAAACTGGTTGCTCGGTACTCTGATGCTGAAGTTTGAACAGGACGCTTGTCTTATTGTCCACCTTTCCCAGTGGGAATCATTCTAGATAATATCGCACTTGTAAAGTTTTTACCCAAACACTAATAGACTCTCCTCTAACTGCCTTCATCTTATAAAGTTCTAAATCCATTCCATCATTTCTCCTGAGTTTAGTGGGTAAATACTGTAATATTCATTTATTTGCTCAACTTCTTCCTGATGACTTGGTTGAAATTGTCCACTTTCAATTTCTTTGTCAAAGGATAAGTAGTTAGAAGAGATGAATTAATAAATGTCTACATTTTGTGGCGTATATTGATTTTCTGAAGGTGAGCTATAGCTTTCTAAACTTTCACTATGCTTATTAGTTGCTGCAAATTGTTTTTTTTATATTTTGTAGACATTCCATTGACCAAAACCTCTAAATGTTCCTCTATTTTGTGTTGTATCACAAGATTGTTGATGTTCTTCATGAAACAGTTTTTTCTTTGAGTGCATGTACTAATTTGTGTCACTGGAATGTTCAAGATTTTGTTTGCAACCTAACAATAGTTTGAAAAGCATGTACAGTTTTGAATTAAAATGCTTTCATATAAATTAAATTGGCTTGGTTCTGATGGGATTGGATATATTTCTAAATGGTTGTGAATGCCATGTGAAAGCATCCAGTTCTGATCTAGTTTTTCTGCATAGTCGTTGCAGATTATCTGATATATACACATACATTTTTCTTCCATAAATAGACAGTTACATTTCTCCATGCCATTTTTCCTCATTCTCAGTATTCTCAATAAGATCAATAATTTTAACTTTCTTGTTATGATGGTTATAATTATAATTATTTGGCATTTTTACAATTTTGTCTTGAAATTTCAGAATATGAATTTGGTAATTGCTGAAGTCCATTAAAGTATTTGGTGGTTGATTGTGAGTGAAACCAACGCCTGGACAAACATTATTTTCAAAAAGAGCATCTAAGTATTTAGACTGTATGTAGTCCATTATAGTGTTCACTTGTGCTGCATTACAGTGGATTAGCTCAGAATTTAGTAATTCTAACTGCTTTGATGGTGTTTTCACAAAGTATTTTTGTGCACACAAGTTTTCTGATTGTTGAATGATGTGTCAAAGCAACATAGGCCCTTATTATGACATTGGCGGTAAATCCTGCTTACCGCCACGGTGATGGCCGCCAACATACCGCCTAGGTGGCTATTATCCGTTCGCCGTATTATGACACACACACACACAAATCTGACAGAATACAGCCACATACACAAATCTGCCAGCCCAAAGGTCAGTGGTAAAGTGGCAGCACCAACACCCATGCCGTTACGCCAACAGAATAACACCCACCACATTATGACCCACGAATCACCACGGCGGACATTCAATGGCGGTAAACCATTGGCAGTACATACCACCTCACTCAGAATGGACACCCACATACAAAACAACACTACATCGGCCAATACCAAAAACACACACCGGACACTCATACATACACACACCCACCCACCCACCCACAGCACTATAAAACACCCACCCACATTACCCACAACTCTTTACAAACAACAATTACTGCCAGCAGATTGACACGAACAGTACAGAGACAATTAGACACACACATCACTTACACCCATATAGCCCTCACGCACCTCACATCACACACCCCACCACATTACACAACACACTCTCACAAATACACACCACACAACACCCATGTCCCCACAAAGGCATCACCGTTTCACAGATGAGGAGTTAAGGGTCATGGTGGAGGAAATTTTCAGGGTAGAGACACACCTGTTTGGAGCACAGGTACAGCAGATATCCATTACCAGGAAGATGGAGCTATGGCAGAGAATCGTGGACAGACTGAATACCTTGGGACAGCACCCAAGAACAAGGGACGACATAAGGAAGAGGTGGAATGAACTACGGGAAAGGTACGTTCCGTGGCAGCAAGGCACAGCGCACCACACAGAGGACTGGCGGTGGACCCCCTTCTTCTCCCACACAGCTCACAGCATGGGAGGAGTAAGTCTTGGCATTACTGTATCCTGAGGGACTTGCCGGAGTAGCCGGAGGACTGGACACTGGTAAGTCAACATTTACCACTTTTCACCCCCCTATACCTGCATGCCATCACACCCCCTCACATTCACTCCCATCACTTCACTCCACCCCACACACTGCATGCAGATGACTAACCCCAATGCCAAGCCCTGCATGCCATACCAATGCATGGACAGCCCTCCCAGCCCTGCACGGACACTCATCACCAAAGCATGCACAGCATAGGGAGACTAACAATCACACAATACATCACCATACAAAAACCAAGGTGGCAGGGCAACAGCAACGATAGAGGGGAAGCCAGGGATGTCCAATATGTCACAGACATGAAGCATAATACATCACTTACATCCCCACAGGTGCTCTAGCCAATCTCAGCGGAGAAGAGGTGCCACGACTATCCAGTCCCCCAACAGAAGATGCCCCCAATGATGACAGTAACTCTGGACTTCAGGATCTGGACCAACAACCTGGCCCATTAGGGAATACTGGACAGTTGGTCACCCGAGCCCACTCACATTCCACCACAGAGCCTTCTCCATCAGTATCCAACACCACAGCACCCACCAAGCGTACCCACACCTCTGTCCCCAGGACCCATCAATCAGCAGTGTACCCACCTGTACAGGGACCCCAGTCCACACCTCGCCCCCAAGACAACCAGGAACCTGGTGTCAGTGGGCACATACTGTTGAGGGGGCAGAGGCACCGGCAAACAGGGACACTGGGAAGACCGCTGTGTGAAAGGGGGAGGACAGGCCCTGGGAACCGACTCTCCAGGAGGCATTTACAGAGATTCTGGGAGCCTAACAACATTCCCAGGACACGATGGGCCAGATCCTTGACAACGTGCAGGAGAACAGGCGGCTGCAAGAGAAACAGTATCAGGGGATCAGGGAGGACTTGCAGGCCATTAACATCACCTTGGTCTCCATAGCAGGGGTGCTGGCAGACATGAGGGAAGCAACAGCACACGCTGCGAGCCCCTGCCACTAGCCAGTCCATTGACCAGCCCTCCACTTCCACTGCAGCTAATGGACAGGAGGCCCCGTCACAGGACCCACAGCCCACTAGCACCCCTCCCCCTGCAGAAGGTAAACCAGCCCGCAAATGTACCCTTCAAACCAGACAGAAGCCAAAGATACTTGCCAAGACCACCGCCAGGAATGAGACTCTCCTGATTGTGCCCCTTGTGTTCCACCCTGTCACCTTGTCCACTTTGAACTGCCTTTGCTCCCCTTCCTATGGCCCCTTGGACACTGGACCTGTGCTACAAACATACTGGAACAATACCCTGGACTTTCCTCCATCATCACCCCATTCCATTGCACTTTTCCCTCAAATTCATAGCACTACAATAAACACCCTTGAACACAACTTGACAACTAGTATTTAATGTGTTGAAAATGTGCATTTATAGAAACAGTCACATCTAGTGCAAATGATCTGAACACTGTGAGAGCATAGAAAGAATGACCTGTAGCCGTCTGTACTCATCACATCAGTACACAGTTCTTATCTCACTAACATCTGTAAAGTTACAAGCCATAGGTGACTGTAAGTTGAGATGCAATGGAAGTTAATGCCATCATGCTACAGCCACACCGAAAACATCAATAGTCAGAGGAATGGTCAGTTGCACTGTCTCACCGGTGTGTCATTGGAAGTATTAACGTATAACTGATGTTCGGTTGTCCAAATCCTCATCCTCTACCTCCTCATCCTCACTGTCCTCAGGGTCCACTGCTGCCACAGGGGCATCTCCAGTCTCCTCCTCCTGCAGAAAGGGTACATGGCATTTGAGGGGTAGGTTTTGCAACATGCAGCATGCCACCACTGTCTGGCAGATCTTCCCGGGTGAGTAGCACAGGGATCCACCTGTCAGATGGAGGTACCTGAACCTGTCCTTCAGGAGCCCAAAGGTCCTGTTGATGATCCTTCCGGTTCGCCCATGTGCCTCCTTATAACATTCTTCAGCCCCTGTCCTGGCATTCCTCACAGAGGTCAGAAGCCCCGATAGGTTTGGGTAGCCAGCATCACCTGCAAGTATTGAGGGACAACATTTAGCCTCACACAATGATTTGAGGATGACACCTGAAGGCATACACTAACATACAGTGCGTGGGGACCATGGCTCACCTATTAGCCACACCGTGTGCCTCTGTAGTTGGGCCATCACATTTGGGGTGCTGCTATTCCTCAGAACAAAGGCATCATGCACCGACCCAGGATACTTAGCATTGACGTGGGAGATGTACTGGTCTGCCAGGCACACCATTTGGACATTCAGGCGGTCATTACAACATTGGCGGTAAGAGCCGCATACCGCCGTGCAGAAGACCACCAACACACCGCCGCGGCCACGGAAAACCACCACAGCTATCATGACCCACAGTACGGAATCCGCCAAAATTCAGACACCCACACAAGTCCGCCACACCAAAGGTCAGTGATAAACTGGTGAAAACAAAACCTCCACCGTCACGCCAACAGAAAAACGCCACACTATCACGACACACGAATCCACGCGGCGGTCTTTCAACCGCGGTATTCAATTGGCGGTACACACCGCTGCGCTCAAAATACACACACATATACAAAACACTACCACATTGGACAATTCAAAATACACACACCTGATACACATACAGACACCACTCCCACACACCCAATGCAATATAAAACACACACCCACATCACCCACAAACCCCTACGACCAAAAATCACGAATGAAGGCCTTGAGAGAGACACCACCATCAACAATACTAGCATCCACAGGCACACAACACCATCACCCACCGAACTTCCACGCACCTCACACTACACACTACTACATATCAGCACACTTATCACCACACACACCACCCCACACATCACCTACACCACCCCATGGCACGGCAAAGACACCCCAGGTTCTCGGAGGAGGAGCTCAGGGTCATGGTGGAGGAAATCGTCCGGGTAGAGCCACAGCTATTTGGATCACAGGTGCAGCACACCTCAATTGCAAGGAAGATGGAGCTATGGCGAAGAATAGTGGACAGGGTCAACGCAGTGGGACAGCACCCAAGAAATAGGGAGGACATCAGGAAGAGGTGGAACGACCTACGGGGGAAGGAGCGTTCGGTTGTCTCAAGACACCACCTTGCAGCTCAGCGGACTGGCGACGGACCGCCGCCTCCTCCCCCACAACTAACAAAATGGGAGGAGCAGGTCTTGGCGATTCTGCATCCTGAGGGCCTCGCAGGAGTAGGTGGAGGAATGGACTCTGGTAAGTCAAATCTTAACTATTACATCCCCCACCCTACCTGCATGCCAGCACATACTCCCACCCTCACCCTCACCCCATCACTCTAACTCCTCACAAATGTCCCAACATCACAAACCACACATCCTAACACCAAGCCCTGCATGCAACAACAAAGCATGGACACCCATCACTAAAGCATGGCCACTGCACATACCCATACACCCCCCTAAACCATCATCACACAAGGTCCCACACAGGAATGCAAGCACTGGGGTACACGGTCACCCACCCATTGCAGACCATGCCACACACAGATGTAATAAACATCCTTTTATACGCCTGCAGGACCCCTACCCAACGTCACCGGACAGGAGGGTCCACACATGTCCACACCACCAACAGAAGAGGCCCACAGTGATGACAGCACCTCTGTCCAACTGGATCTAGATGACCAGCCCGGCCCATCGGGGACCTCGGGACAGTCGGTTCCCCTTACCCAGTCACAGGCCACCACAGAGCTTCCCCCCTCTGGAAACACCAGCACAGCACCCACCCAGCGGGCCCATAACTCCATCCCCAGGACTCGTCAATCAGCAGTGTGTCCACCACTACAGGGAACCCAGGCTAACCCACCACCCCAACAACAACAGGGACCTGGGGCAGTGGTAGTGGGCACACGGTCCAGGGGACGGAGGCCCAGGAACACAGGGGAACTGGGAGGGCTGCTGTGCGACAGGGGGCGGACAGGCCCAGGGAACCCACTCTCCAAGAGGCCCTCTCCAACATCATTGGAGCATACCACCACTCTCAGGAGACGATTGCAACGGTACTGGCCAAGTATCAGGAGACCCAGCGCCTGCAGGAGGAACAGTATTTGGGTTTCAGGGAGGAACTCAGAACCATCAATTCCACCCCGGGCACCATCGTAGGGGTGCTGAAGGAAGTACTCAACACCAGGAGGGACACTCTGGCACTACAAGGGGCCCCTGATACTAGCCTGGATGAGGAACTGCCCACCACCTCTGCCGGCGCTAGTGGACAGGAGGCACCACAGGACCACCACACCAGCACCCCACCCCCTGCAGAGGGAGATCCACCTCGCAAACGGTCCCTGAGATCCAGGACAAAGACAGAGCACGATGCCAAGACCCAAGCCAAGAAATGAGACCACCCTGATTGTCATCTTTCTGTCCCACTTTATCACCCTGTCCATCCTTAAACTGCCCCAGCTCCACTTCCTATGTCCATTTGGGCAATGCACCTGTGAGACTAATAGACTGGACTCTGCCATGGACATTCCTTCGCCATCACCCATCACCATTTTGCTACCCCCTCCAATTTTGAGCACTAAAATAAATACCCTTAAAGCACAAAACAATCTGGAGTCAGTCTGTGATTTCGAAATAGTGTATTAGCAATTACAGTGTGAAAATGCTCTTTCAAATGTAATGTCAACATACCTATGTCACACAGCTCTAGTCCATGAGGAAACAAAGCAGATGTCACACTGTAGGACCCACATCTGTGAAATTGTAAGGGAAAGTGACAACTTAGTGACCATACACTGGGTGAAAACGACAGACAGTAGAGAGGTAGTAGTGTTAAAGTACATGTAGTAGGCAGGATTGTATTCTTACCTGTGTTTCACTGGAAATATTGCTGAATCACTGAGTCCCTGTTGTCCATGTCTTCTTCTTCTGCTTCCTCGTCTTCACTGTCCACAGGCTCCACAGCTGCAACAACACCGCCATCTGGACCATCCTCCTGCAGAAAAGGCACCTGTCGTTGCAAAGCCAAGTTGTGAAGCACACAGCAGGCCACGATGATCTGGCACACCTTCTTTGGTGAGTAGAATAGGGATCCACCTGTCATATGGAGGCACCGGAACCTGGCCTTCAGGAGGCCGAAGGTCCGCTCGATCACCCTCCTAGTTCGCCCATGGGCCTCATTGTAGCGTTCCTCTGCCCTTGTCCTGGGATTCCTCACTGGGGTCAGTAGCCATGACAGGTTGGGGTAACCAGTCACCTGCAAATGGCGAGGGACAACTGTTAGACACACACTAACCTGTAGGGATAACCCCAGACAACCATTCCCACTGTCTTGCTTCCAGGTGCTCACCTAATAGCCACACACGGTGCCTCTGGAGTTGACCCATCACATAAGGGATGCTGCTATTCTGCAGGATGTAGGCATCATGCACTGAGCCAAGGAACTAGGCATTCACATGGGAGATGTATTGGTCGGCCAAACATACCATCTGTACATTCATTGAATGATAACTCTTCCGGTTTCTGTACACCTGTTCACTCCTGTGGGGGGGTACCAAAGCCACATGTGTCCCATCAATGGCATCTATGATGTTGGGGATATGTCCCAGGGCATAGAAATCACCTTTACCTGTAGGCAAATCCTCCACCTGAGGGAACACGATGTAGCTCTGCATGTGTTTCAGCAGGGCAGACAACACTGGACAACACGTTGGAAAACATAGGCTGGGACATCCCTGATGCTATTGCCACTGTTGTTTGAAATGACCCACTTGCAAGGAAATGGAGCACTGACAGCACCTGCACTTGAGGGGGGATTCCTGTGGGATGGCGGATAGCTGACATCAGGTCTGGCTCCAACTGGGTACACAGTTCCTGGATTGTGGCACGGTCAAGCCTGTATGTGATGATCACATGTCTTTCCTCCATTGTCGACAGGTCCACCAACAGTCGGTACACCGGAGGATGCCGCCATCTCCTCACATATCCCAGCAGACAGTGCCTATGAAGGACAACAGCGAGCACAGAGTCAACCAACTCAGAGGTACGTACCCACAGCTTACACAGAACACCAATCATAATCTAAAAAGTGGCCTGTCTGTGTGTTGAGTCTAGGCCTAGGTATGTGTGACGCAGTTGAAAATGAAGCCATGTGGGCCCCTGAAATGTCGGCTGCCTAACCTCTAAAGTGGGACAATGGGATGTGAGGTAACTGCGCTGGCGTTGTACACCGTCGCGGTAGGCGGTCGAAGACCACGGCGCAATGCTGCATTGGTTAACATTGGACCCTATGGGTCCCAGGAGCCAATGACGATGTACGCCGGCGGTGACAGTACGCACCGCCGTGGAAGTGACCGCCATTTTCTATCACTTCAATCACTCGATACCTGATCTTCGACAGGAGAGGACCTACACTGCAAGTGATGCTGTGACCTCGGTCTGGAAGAGACAATGGCTCGAGTGTCTGTGCAAAGGGCCCCTGCCTTCACATCGGAGGAGTTGCAGAAGCTCATGGATTGGGTCCTCCACAGTACACGCTACTCTACGCTCCTCCATACAAACAGGTAAGTACACTGGGAGCATGCTGTATGGGCTATGCCTGTGTGGAGAGAGGTGGATGTAAGAAGGAAGGGGGGAGAGTGCGGCGTGCATGAAACGACGGTGAGTGCATGTGCCACGTGGCAAGGGTAGGGATGGGGGCCAATGAATGTGACGGTGCAGTTGGTAATAAGTTTCTCTTCCCCCTGTACAAATCATGTAGGTCAGCGCCCACCAGAAAAAATATATTTGGCGTGCCATCGCCAAGGACGTCCCTGGGGGTCTACCACAGACGGAGCACCCACTGCCGGAAAAGATGGTAGGACATTCGCCGCTGGAGCAAGAAGATGGCGGAGGCTCAGCTGGGGATGGCCTCCCAATGTGGGAGGGGTGCCCGTCGCACCATGACCCCCCTGATGTTCAGGAGCCTGGCGGTGGCCTACCCGGAGTTGGATGGGTGCTTGAGGGCATCACAGCAGCCGCAAGGGGGTGAGTACACTCTCAATCTGCTGATTTTGCACGCAGTGGAGGGGTCTGGGTGGGGGAGGTGGGCTGTGGGTTTCCCTAGGCCAGGGCGATTTCCGTAGGCAAGGTCCCTCCGTAAGGCATGCCATGTGGCACCCCACGCACCTCTGTAGAGTGCAAGTACACCTAGTCATGCCCCTGTGTCATCTATGTGTGCAGATATCGTCCATAGCCAAGTAGGCCCTTTCCCAGGAATTGAACAGTGGAGCCCAAGAGCGTGGCGTAGTGCAGGGGGCTTCGGTGTCTGTCGTGTCCGTCAACGTTAGCGGTAATGCATGCACTCAACATGTCTTTCTTCTGTCATCCCCCCCTTTTTGTGGTCTCCCTGTTCTTGTGTGCATTAGCATCATCAGGCGGAGGAGCAGTGGCACCGGAGCACGAGGGGGCTGCATCCCACATGGCCATGGAGGGCCACACTATGGAATCGGACTTCACCAGTGGGACGGAGGGCGAGGAGGGCTCCACAGCGGGGACAGGAGCTGAGACCAGTGAGACGGACTCGTCCTCTGATGGGAGCTCCCTTGTGGTGGCGGCAACATCTGTGCCCCCCATCTACAGGTACGGCTGCCACCCCCCTTTCCAGCATCGCCCTCCCAGCAGCCCCTCCGCCTTTGCCCCGTGCCCGCTCACCCGGGAGGGTGGGCATCACCTTCGCCCCAGGCACCTCAGGCCCTGCCCCAGTCACCCCTGCTGCCCTCAATGAGGATGCCATTGACCTCCTCAGGTCCCTCACTGTTGGGCGGTCTACCATTTTGAATGCCATCCAGGGTGTCGACAGGCAGTTGCAACAAACAAATGCATTCCTGGAGGGCATTCATTCTGGTCAGGCGGCCCTTCAGCGAGCTTTTCAGACTCTGGCCTCAGCACTGATGGCAGCCATTGTCCCTGTCTCTAGCCTCCCCCCTCCAACTTCCTCCACCCAGACCCAATCCCATGTACTCCAGCCTATCCCAAGCATACCTTTAGACCAACATGCACACACGTCAACACACAAGGGAAACTGAGGCAAACATAAGCACCACACATCCCACAGGCACACACACAAGCATCACACACATGCAGACACACCAACATCCACTGCCTCCACTGTGTCCCCCTCCTCCTCGTCTCCCTCCTCGCTCCCAGTCTCGTCTACACTCACACCTGTATGCACTACCTCTACAGCCACTACTGCCATCACCAGCACACACACCACCACACCCCGCTCACGTGCAGTCACCACCCCCACTACCATTCACACGTCCCCTGTGTCCTCTCCCAGTGTGTCTGTGATGCCCCCTCCCAAGATACACAAACGCAGGCACACACCCACCCGACAGCCATCCACCTCACGACAGCCTCCAGCGCATGCACTTTCACCCACAGTCAGCAAACGAACACCTCCCACAACCACAACCTCTTCCTCCACTCCCAAACCCCCTCCAGCTACCCGTCCCAGTGTCTCCAAAAAACTTTTCCTGTCCAACCTTGACCTCTTTTCCACACCTCCCCCACCCCGTCCGTCTCCTAGGTCCCGAACTAGCACCAAAGCCACAACATCTCCGGGACCAGTGGTGCCTGTAGTCACCGGAATCTGGAGTGCATCGGCAACCAGGGTAGCCAGTGTGGCACGGAGACACAGCACAGACAGTCCCCCACCTGTCAAGCATCAGAAGTTGGCCAGTGCCCGGCGGGAGAGGGGGAAGACTCCAGCCACCAAAGCCGCTCCCAGGACTACAGGTGGGAGTGTGGAGTCAGCTGCGACACCTTCCAAGGTGGGGAAGGGGCACAAGAAACTCAGCAAGTCTGGGAAGAGCAGCACAGCGGAGAAGACCGCCATCATCCCCGCTGCCCAGGAGGCCACCGCCACCAGCCCTGCTGCCCAGGAGGCCACAGCCAGCACCAGCCCAGCTGCCCAGGAGGCCACCGCCACCAGCCCTGCTGCCCAGGAGGCCACCGCCACCAGCCCTGCTGCCCAGGAGACCACCGCCACCAGACCTGATGCCCAGGAGGCCACCGTCAGCACCAGTCCTGCTGCCCAGGAAGCCACCGTCAGCACCAGCCCAGCTGCCCAGGAGGCGACCGCCATCATCCCCGCTGCCCAGGAGGCCACAGCCGTTATCCCCGCTGGGATAGAGAGGACCTCCACCACAATCCCCGCTGGGACAGAGAGGACTGCCAGCGCAAGCCCAGCTGGGCCATGAAGGACCGCCAGCACAAGCCCCACTGGGACAGAGAGGACCACCAGCACAAGCCCCGCTGGGCTATAGAGGACCGCCAGCACAAGCCTGCTGGGACAGAGAGGACTGCCAGCACAAGCCCCGCTGGGACAGAGAGGACCGCCAGCACAAGCCCCACTGGGCTAGAGAGGACTGCCAACACAAGCCCTGCTGGGACAGAGAGGACCGCCAGCACAAGCCCCGCTGGGCCATGAAGGACCGCCAGCACAAGCCCCGCTGGGACAGAAACCAGAACCAGTGGAGAGATACATCCACTACCTCTGTCCTTAGCAGGATGAAGCACTCTGGGCACAAACCCCCTCCAGAACCAGTGGAGAGATCCATCCACTACCTCTGTCCTTAGCAGGATGAAGCACTCTGGGCACCATGCCCCCTCCAGAACCAGTGGAGAGATAAATCCACTACCTCTGTCCTTAGTGGGATGAAGCACTCTGGGCACCATGCCCCCTCCAGAACCAGTGCAGAAGGCATCCACTTGAGAGACTGTGGCTTTGCACTCCCCAGGATTGAACAGTGGGCAGCCCACCCACTGTAGCAACTTAAGAGACTGTGGCTTTGCACTCCCCAGGATTGAACAGTGTGCAACCCACCCACTGTAGAGACTTGAGAAAATGTGGCTTTGCACTCCCCAGGATTGAACAGTGGTCAAACCACCCACTGTAGAGACTTGAGAGACTGTGGCTTTGCACTCCCCAGGATTGAACAGTGGGCAGCCCACCCACTGTAGAGACTTGAGAAACTGTGGCGTTGCACTCCCCAGGATTGAATAGTGGGCAGCCCACCCACTGTAGAGACTTGAGAGACTGTGGCTTTGCACTCCCCAGGATTGAACAGTGGGCATGTGGCCCCTTCGTGGATTTGGCGTCGTGCACTCAAGCGGCTGAGGTGCCCCCCTTTCCCTCCCCCTGTGGTGCCTGCTTAGTTGCTGTCTGATGCCCCTGCAGTGTTCTCTCCGTCATGGTTGTGGATCTTGTGTGGGCCTCGCCCATACTGTGTGGTCCCGGTGTTCCACTGACTTTCTTTGAACACTACCTGGACTACTATGCTTGGTATATATTATGTACTTGGTGTATATATCTATTTCTGCCTACTTGCTTTTAATATATTACAATGGTTACACTCATTTTCTATTGTCTTTGCATTCTTCCGGGGGGTTTGGGGGGTGTAACTGTGATGTATTGATACGCATTAGTGCGTGTGTTGTAGTGGGTGAGGGTGTGGGTGGGGGTGTAGCGTGTGTGTGTCCCTGTTTTTTCCCTCCCCCTTCCCTGTGTCGTAGGTGCAGTACTCACCTTGGTCTTCGCCACCGGCGTTCGTGCTCCTAGTATAGGAGCAAGAAGATGAAGGCTGGGAAAATGTGAAGCTCTGGTTCCATGGCGTCCTCGTTCCTCGTTGAGTGTGTAGAGGTGAGCGTTTTTCCTTCGGGATTCCTGTTTCTGCCGTGTTTTTATCCGCGGTGAATCTGCCCCGGAAAAGGTGGCGGATTGGCCTGTCATAATAGTGTGGGCGGTACATTGTCTCCCGCCTGTTTGTACCGCCGTGGGGTCGGAGTGTTAAAGTGGCTGTCTTTGTTGGCGGTTTCCGCCACGGTCGTGATTCAAATTTTTTTACTGCCGGCCAGTTGGCGGTCTCACCGCCGGTTTAACACTGACCGCCAGGGTTGTATTGACCCCCATAATTTGTATTTTAATTCATCCTTGTTTTCCCTTATAGATGGAACAGTTTGAAGGGGAGTGTTGACGACATTTATGTGTGTGTGTGTTTGTGTGTGTGTGAGAGAGGGTATTTATAAAAGTATATATTTATATATAGTATTAAATATCAGTGGAATGTATTTAATTTATGTTATATTAATGTTACATATTATAATATATAAGAGTTACTACTTTAAACTGCATTTATATTACGTAATCAATAATTTTGAATGCTTTGGGATGACATTAGTGTCAACAATATTTTTTAAAATATTTTTGTACTTACCATCATAGTGAGGAAAACAGTATTTTTGACACATTATTTTTGTCATAATACTTTTTACCACAACATTATGTCAGTGATCCCAAAGGAGGCATATAGAACACCTTGGACTTACATCTGCACAGTATTAACACATTTGCAATTTTGCTGACAATGGTGGTTCATCTTATTCAAATGGAGTATGGTAAGCATATTACAGAAGTTGAAGAACAAAGTTCAATTGCAGTGCAACTAAATAAGCAAGGAGTATAACATAAAACTATCAGAAGTGTGTTGAGGGTGTCTACAGTCAAGTTACTAGCAACTGCACCTCAATATGGTATCTTTTGATTCTGGGACCAACAGAGACTGTGCAATACCACACTCCTTTTGTGTTAACCTAGATGGCACCTTAAGAGGAGGACCTTGATAGTGACTAGAAGAAGAACTTGTTCTTCAGTCCTATGCTTCCTTGCATGATGGAAATCCTCCGCTCAGTACACAAATATATTCTTACAATAGATATGCTGAATGGTTCTTACACATTTCAAATGCCACGAGGGTAGTATTTCCTTTTTCAGTGGAAACACTGGCCTGAAGTAGAAAGGTGAACCCGAAATTGTGTGCGAAATATCACTATTTCAAAACCACTTCCACATAACACTTTAAGACACATAGGTCTTCATTACAACCCTGGCGGTTGGTGATAAAGTGGCAGTAATACCGCCAACAGGCTGGCGTTAATTACCGCCAAATTATGACTATGGTGGAAACAGCTCAGACAGACAGCCACTTTAACACACCGACCGTCAGGGCGGAATCAACAGACACCACGGCAGTAACCGCCTACAGCCAGGTGGAAGACAATGTTCTGACCACTGTATTATGACACAGGAAACCACCACCTTTTACGGGGCCGTACCAACAACATCAAAAGCCTGGCAGAAACAGATCTCAGAAGTCAAAGGGCTCACCTGTGGAGACTCAGGGAAGAAACACGACGCCATGGAGCCCGAGCTGCACGTATTCCCAATGTTGATTTACGTCCTGTTCCACTAAGAACACCAACGACACGAAGACGGCCATGGTGAGTACAGCCACCTAGCACACAGGGGAGGAGGGGAGGAAAAAGAGAGTGACACACACACGCAACATGCAGCACCCCACCCCCAACACCATACACAAGCAGATGCAGTAATGTTACATATTTACCCCGTACCCCTCAGGAATAATGCAAGGACAACTCAAATAGATATAAGTGAGTGTAATAAGATAAAATAGTAGCAATACGTGCATCCAAATCAAAAAGTATATACATTTTTACAAATGAAGGGACACTGCCCAGTCCTCAATATTCGTGGGCTTCAGGGACACATTACAAAGTCCAAGGCCCCACTCACTCCTGCAAGAACACAGAGAGAACACTACAGGGGCATCAGGTCGAAAATAGGCAGGCACCTCAGGGGGACAGAGAATGGGGGGCTCCTCAGTCGGCAGATGGTACAACACCACTGGTCCTGGAGGGGGCAACATGCCCATTGCTTTGTCCTGGGCAGTGCAAGGCCACAGTCTCTCAAGTGGGTGACTTGCCCACTGGCTCTGGAGGGGGCAACATGCCCATTGCTTTTTTTTGTTTGTTTTTGTCCTCATCCAACTGTACGGCAAACCAGATATTGTCCTGGGGCCTCCTCCTAAAGGTCCGAAGACCTCAGGTCAAGCTGCCGTTTCAGGCTCCCACTTGGAATCTCTGGGTCTCTGAGTTTTTATCTTTAGTAACTTTCCCCCAGAGCCCTTCTAAGAGAGGCCGTGGATGTAATCATGGGACGTGGAGTTTATCTTCTTTCCAGCCACCGTTTTATTGGACCCCAAAACTTACTTCTCTTACTTTCCTTTTTACTAGCCCCCACATTCAAAGTAAAATTATAAACCAAGGCTTCTACCCAATCCGATTAAGTAGGAGGAGAGGTGCTGATCCATTTCCTGCATATCTCCCTCCTAGCCAACAACATCATATAGAAAAGCAATTTAGCATTGTTCCTACTCAGCCCTGTTGGGGCAGGAAGGCATCCAAAAACAACTAAAGGTAGGCTCACCTGGCATGTAATCAATAAAGTATCATTGATTGCCTCTCCTACCTCTTTCCAGAACCGGGAGAGATGGGGGCACTCACAAAACATATGCTCGCCATCTGCCAAGCCCAGACCGCACTTCTTACAGCTGATCAAGTTTCCTTGTGCACATTTAGATAGCTTCTCTGGGGTCCAGAAGGCTCTGTGAATTGAAAACAGATGATTCCTTCTTAAATGAGCAGGCTTAACTGTGGAGTACAACAAAACTGAAGATACTTGCCATAGTTCTTTTATCTGCGATCCTGGAAGTCCCTCCTTCCAAATCTCTTCAGGCATATTTAATTCTCCATCTATAACTTCCATCAATGTCCAGTACCACCTTGCCAGTTCCTTCTTCAAGGATTTACCCTGACGAAGTAAATCTTCTATCTCATTTGAGTCGCCTGCTTTCTCCTTCACACTCTTCTCCCAGCTTCCTATCTGAAAGTACTTGAATCTAGCTAACTTGCCCTGGAGAGTGCAAGGCTGCAGTGTCTCAAGTGGGTGACTTGCCCACTGGCTCTGGAGGTGCTGGCCATGGTGCTGCTGCTGCTGCTGGTGGTGCTGTTGGCATAGCTGGTGGTGGTGGTGGGGGGGGCTCCAGCCCATCCCCTGCAGCCTCGGATGGCTACCCACTGGTGCTGCTGCTGCTGCTGCTGGTGCTGCTGGCAGTGGTGCTTGTGGCGGTGCTGCTGGCGGAGCTGGTGGTGGTGGTGGCGGGAGGCTCCAGCCCATCCCCTGCAGCCTCGGACGGCTGCACCACCAAGGTTGGTGGTGTGGGCTCCGACAGAGTCCCAGCACCAGGCACCTTGTCCTTACTGCCTGCTGGTGCAGGCCCCTTGCCCTTCCTGCCAGCAGCTGGGGGAGGCTCCTTGCCCTTCCTCTCTGCAGCTGGGGCTGGCTCCTTGCCCCTCCTTCCTGCAGCTGGGGGTGGCTCCTTGCCCTTGGGGCATGGGGCATGAATGCATGGAGTGCTGTGTGTGAAGGCCTCGTGTTGGGGGATTGGTGGATGGGCCCAGGGCAGCGTGCAGCATGTATGCTGGGGCATGTCTGTGCTAATGGGGATAGTAAGGGGCATAGTGGGCCATGAGTGTAACAGACAGGATAGTCTGACTAATACCTTTCCCCGTGTCTATTTCCTCTGCAGGTCAGCGACCATCAAAAGAAGGGTATATGGCATGCTATCGCCAAGTATGTGCGGACCCTGCGGGTCTACTGCAGGCGGAGCACGCACTGTCAGAAACGGTGGGAGGACCCGAGACGCTGTGCACTGAAGACGGCGGAGGCCCAGCTGGGCATAGCCTCCCAATGAGGAAGGGGTGCCTGTCGGACCCTGACGCCCCTGATGGACTGCATACTGGCGGTGGCCTATCCGGAGCTAGATGGGTGCTTGGGGGCATCACAGTAGCCACAAGGGGGTGAGTACAGTGCCCATCATTACTACTTACGCCTGGTCGGGTGGTATCTGGGTGGGGGATGTGTGCCTGTCAGGTGCCCCTTGGCCAGGCCTGACATTTCAGAGTAGGTCCTATGGTGGGCAGGGTTCTGATGTGAAATTGCTCCAACCTAGCTAGTAGGCATTCACTACTGGGCAGGGGTGTGTGGGTCCCAAGTATGCTGCAGTTGGCAGTATGTGTCCCTTCCCATGCCCTGCTGACTAGCATTGTTACTGGTAGTACATTGCATAGTGTGTAGGGCTGTTCCCTGTGTGTGAGGGTGCTGTGTACGCCAACAGTGGTGTTGGTGCATCCATTGACCAAGTGTGACCTTTGTCTCTCTTCCCCTTTTGTTTTGTCATCCTTTCCTTATGTGCATTAGCATCATCTGGCAGAGGAGCAGAGGCACCGGCGACAGAGGGAGCTGCATCCCACAGGACCCAGGATGCAGAGTCCACTGACAGTGAGGGCACCAGTGGGACGGAGGGTGAGGGGAGCACCACGGCGAAGGCTGAGGGGACAGTTCAGACAGGGAAACCTCCTCCGAAGGAAGCTCTCTGGTGGTGGTGGACACCTCTGTGACCACCCCAGCTACAGATACAGCCGCTACACCCGTACCAGCACCGCCCTCCCAGCAGCCCCTCATCGAGTTGCCCATGCCTGCTCACCCAGGAGGGTGGGCATCTCCTTCGCCCCAGGCACCTCAGGCCCTGCCCCAGTTAGCCCTGCTGCCCTGAGTGAGGAGGCTATTGACCTCCTGAGATCCATCTCTGTTGGGCAGTCAACCATTGTGAATGCCATCCAGGGGCTGGCAGCCCAAATGCAACAGACCAATGCATTTCTGGAGGGCATTCACACTGGATGGGCGGCCCAACATAGATCAATCCAGGCTCTGGCCTCCTCTCTGATGGCAGCCATTGCCCTTATTTCCACCCTTCCCCCTCCAGCTTCCTCAACCCAATCCCATTGCCCTCAACCCCAACCTATCCCAAGCACACAGGGAGACGAGCATGCACACAGGACAACACGCAAGAGTGGCACAGGCAAACACAGGCATGACACTTCATCTCACAGGCACTCACACAAACACCATCCAGAAGCAGACATTCCAACATCCCCTGCCTCCACTGTGTCCCCCTCCTCCTTGTCCTCCACCTCCCTCCCAGTTGCATCTACACTCACACCTGCATGCACTACATGCTCATCCTCTACCGACATCACCAGCACACCTATCAGAGCACACACCTCAATGGCAGTCACCTCCCAAACATCCATGCAAATGTCCCCTGTGTCCTCTCTCACTGTGTCTGTGGTCCCTCTTCCAAAGGTACACAAACACAAGCACTCAGACACCCAACAGCCATCCACCTCACAACAGCATCCAACCCATGCACCTGCACCCAAACACAGCAGACAGGCACCTCCTACAACCACTCCCTCTTCCTCCAATCCCAAACCTTCTCCCTCTCCCGCCCCAATTATTCAAAGCAGCTTTTCCTCTCCACCATTGGCCTCTTCCCTATCCCTACCCCCATCCTTCACGTCTGGCCAGGGTGTGTACAACCCAGGCAAGCACCTCAACCGCCCAGTCCACGGGCCCAATAGTGTCCACAGCAACTCGTGGTCAGAAATGATCCCGGGCACCAAGCAGCCACACGGAAAGGGTGCCTACCCCAAGTGCTGCCTGGAAGGTCAAGGTGCCACCTCCAGCTGCTGCAAAGAAGTGAAAGGAGCCATCCCCAGCTGCTGCCAAGAGGAGCAAGGAGTCATCCCCAGCTGCTGCCAAGAGGAGCAAGGAGCCATCCCCAGCTGCTGCTAAGAGGATCAAGGAGCCATCCCCAGCTGTTGCCAGGAAGGGAAAGGAGCCTGCACCAGCAGGCAGAAAGGACAAGGGGCCTGGTGCTGAGACTCAGTCAGAGCACCCACCACCAACCATGGTGGTGCAGCCGTCCGAGGCTTCAGGGGATGGGCTGGAGCCTTCCCCCACCACCACCACCAGCACCACCACCAGCAGCAGCACCAGTGGGCAGCCGTCCAAGGCTGCAGGGGATGGGCAGGAGCTTCCCCCCACAACCACCAGCAGCAGCACCAGTGGGCAGCCGTCCGAGGCTACAGGGGATGGGCAGGAGCTTCCCCCCACAACCACCACCAGTAGCAGCACCACCACCAACAGAAGTGTGCAGCCGTCCGAGGCTGCAGGGGATGGGCAGGAGCTTTCCCTTACAACCACCACCACCAGCAGGAACGCCAGTGGGCAGCCGTCCGAGGCTGCAGGGGTTGGGCTGGAGCTTCCCCTCACCACTAGCGGCAACATCAGTATCACCACCACTGAGCAGCCATCACCGCCACGGACAGTGTGTAGTCCTGTGTCCATGGGCTGTTGTTTGACCTGCCCCCTGCAAATCCTGCGGGTATAACACCCGCCTGAGAGACTGTGACCTTGCACTCCCTATAACCTGCATCACAGAGCATGATGCCCCCTCCAGAACCAGTGGGTATGGCACCCACTCACCCCATCCTCTCCAGGATGAAGATCACAAGGCACAATGCCCCCTCCAGAACCACCAGTGGGGAAGACACCCACTCAGCCCATCCTCCCAAGGTACAAGCAAAGGGCATGTTGACCCCTCCAGAACCAGTGGGCAAGTCACCCACTTGAGAGACTGGGGCCTTGCACTCCCCAGGACCAAGCAGTGGGCAAATCACCCACTTGAGAGACTGTGGCCTATCACTCCCCCGGACCAAGCACTGGGCATGTTGCCCTCTCCAGAACCAGTGGGCAAGTCACCTACTTGAGAGACTGGGGCCTTGCACTCCCCAGGACCAAGCAGTGGACAAATCACCCACTTGAGAGACTGTGGCATTGCACTCCCCAGGACCAAGAAGTGTTTTATTACTGCATCTGCTTGTGTGTATGGTGTTGGGGGTGGGGGTGTTGCGTGTGTGTGTCACTCTCTTTTTCTTCCCCCCTCCCTTGTGTGCTAGGCGGCTGTACTCACCGTGGTCATCTTCGCTGTCGTTGGTGTTCGTGGTGAAGCAGGACGTGGAAAAGCATTGGAAATATATATGCCGTTCATGCTCCATGGCGGCGTGGTTCTTCCCTAAGTCTCCACAGGTGAGTCATTTCCCTTCTGTGCATTGTTTCCGCCAGGCTTTTGATGGCGTTGGTACCGCCCCGGAAAAGATGGCGGTTTCCTGTGTCTTAATACAGTGGGCGGAACACTGTCTTCTGCCTGGCTGTAGGCGGCTACCGCCGTGGTGCCTGTTGATTCCACCCTGGCGGTCGGGGTGGTAAAGTGGCTGTCTGTCTGAGCTCTTTCCGCCCTGGTCATAATTTGGTGGTATTTACCGCCAGCCTGTTGGCGGTATTACTGCCACTTTATCACTGACCGTCAGGGTTGTAATGAGGGCCAATGTGTTTTGTTTTGACAGTGTTAGGGAAAAAGGAATTCTTATTGTTCCCCAAAATAATTATTCACAGTGTCTTAACTGGAAGTGGAAATTAATAATAATAAGTTTTAAAAAAATGTGTTAATTGTTAAGGTACCTTAAAAAAAAGCTGCAGATTAAATCTGCAAATCGGCATAGCAATGAGTGTCACCAAAGATTTGCAAAAGGAGTTGCAAGACTGCCCACAAATTAAATGGATCCTAGCTATGGTGAGGTTCAAATCATCATATATAGTATTGGAATATCAAAAATGGTCTAATGATATTCTTTGCCTGCAATCAGACAACATGGTGAATAATCTATTAAGAACAAGAATGTAAGTTATTTTTCTTGGGGACCTCAACAGAAGAGTAGGGCCCTCATTACGAGTTTGGCGGTCTTCGGGCAAGACCGCCAGGCAAAATCCCGCCACCATCCAGCCAGTGTGGGCGGTACAGTGTCCGCCGTATTACGAGACACAAACCCCAAGCCAATGAAACACAGCCGGAAATCCGGAAATCCAACACCGTCAGTCCCACTGACAACGAAAGAGTGACTGTAAGTCCACCGGCCCGCCACGCCAACACCATTCCACCCACAATATAATGAGTCACAATTCAGCACAGCGGTAAACCATTGGCGGTGTCCAGCACGGCAGGCTAGAAAATCACCACCAATAGAAGGCAACACCAGATTAGTATAAACAAATATATAAAAAACGTTTAAAAAAAAAAAACATAATGGATAGCTGTTAGAAATGGGGTTTTTGGTTGGCAGTCAGGTTACCCCCTGTCCAAGCAAAAGCCCTCACTCTAGTCAGGGTAAGTCACACACAATCCAAGATTATCCTGTGCCCACCCTCTGGTAGCTTGGCACGAGCAGTAAGGCTTAACGTAGAAGGCAATGTGTAAAGTATTTGTGCAATAAATCATACAATACCACCATATAGCACCACAAAAATACAACACACAGTGTTTAGAAAAATATATAATATTTATCAGGATAATTGTAGGTCAAAAAGAATAAAGTTGCAATGGGAAATTGTAGAGATATCACTGAAAAGTGATATAAAGTGTCTTAAGTCTTTAGAATATAAACAAAGTCTCTTTCAAGCACAAGTACCTGGTTTAGCGTGGAAAAATCTCCTCAGAGGGCCACAAGAGAAGAGGTGCGGGGAAAAAGGGTGTGTGCGTCGATTTCTCCCCAGCACACACGGACTTGCGTCGTTATTTTCCACGCGGGGAAGTCGGGCGTCGTTTTCCAGCACGCGGACAGTCTCTTTCTGTGGATCGCGGGGATTACCAGATGTCCCGGGTCTGTGCGTGGATTTTCCTGCTTGTTCTCCGGCTGCGCGTCGGTCTGCGGGGCTGCGCGTCGAAATTACGATCTCACGGCAGGCGTCGCTTCGATTTCTCCTCTAGACTTCGATCTGCGGGGCTGCACGTTGAAATTACGATCTCACGGCAGGCGTCGCGTCGATTTCTCCTCTAGAAGTCGGGCGGCGTTGTCCTTGCGAGGCCGTGCGTCGGATCTTCGATCGTCCCAAGAGCGTCGCGTCGATCAGCGTCGGAGTGCGGCGTTTTTTTCACCGCGAAACAAGCTGTGCGTCGAAATTTTCGGCGCACGGAGCGTCCAAGCAAAAGAGAGAAGTCTTTTTGGTCCTGAGACTTCAAGGAACAGGAGGCAAGCTCTATCCAAGCCCTTGGAGAGCACTTTCACAGCCAGACAAGAGTTCAGCAAGGCAGCAGGGCAACAGCAAGGCAGCAGTCCTTTGTAGAAAGCAGGCAGGTGGGTCCTTTAGCAGCCAGGCAGTTCTTCTTGGCAGGATGTAGTTTCTGGTTCAGGTTTCTTCTCCAGCAAGTGTCTGATGAGGTAGGGCAGAGGCCCTGTTTTATACCCAAATGTGCCTTTGAAGTGGGGGAGACTTCAAAGAGTGGCTAAGAAGTGCACCAGGTCCCCTTTCAGTTCAATCCTGTCTGCCAGGGTCCCAGTAGGGGGTGTGGCAGTCCTTTGTGTGAGAGCAGGCCCTCCACCCTCCCAGCCCAGGAAGACCCATTCAAAATGCAGATGTATGCAAGTGAGGCTGAGTACCCTGTGTTTGGGGTGTGTCTGAGTGAATGTACAAGGAGCTGTCAACCAAGCCCAGCCAGACGTGGATTGTAAGGCACAGAAGGATTTAAGTGCAAAGAAATGCTCACTTTCTAAAAGTGGCACTTCTAGAATAGTAATATTAAATCCGACTTCACCAGTCAGCAGGATTTTGTATTACCATTCTGGCCATACTAAATATGACCTTCCTGCTCCTGTCAGATCAGCAGCTGCCACTTCAACAGTGTATGAGGGCATGAAGCCTATGAAGGGAGCAGGCCTCACAGTAGTGTAAAAACGAATTTAGGAGTTTTACACTACCAGGACATATAACTACACAGGTACATGTCCTGCCTTTTACCCACACAGCACCCTGCTCTAGGGGTTACCTAGGGCACACATTAAGGGTGACTTATATGTAGAAAAAGGGGAGTTCTAGGCTTGGCAAGTACTTTTAAATGCCAAGTCGAGGTGGCAGTGAAACTGCACACACAGGCCTTGCAATGGCAGGCCTGAGACAAGGAAAAGGGGAAACTTAAGTGGGTGGCACAACCAGTGCTGCGGGCCCACTAGTAGCATTTAATTCACCAGCCCTATGCACATAAAGTGCACCTTACTAGAGACTTATAAGTAAATTAATAGTCCAATCAGGTATGATTCCAGGTTACCATGTTTTAGGGGAGAGAGCATATGCACTTTAGCCCTGGTTAGCAGGGGTAAAGTGTGCAGAATCTATAAACCAGCAAAAACAGTGTCCAAAAAGTGGAGGGAGGCAGGCAAAAAGTTAGGGGTGACTACCCTAAGGCTGTCAGGTCTAACAATAGCATTAAAACATTTGGTTTTAGTGAGGATGTTTTCTCCAAACTCCTGGAACAGCCCAGAGTTGGAGCTGTGGGGACTATTGGATTTAGTCAACCAAAAGAAGGATGGTATAAACTAGTGGAGTTAAAGAAAAAAGTTAAATGAACTGAGCTACACGCTGACTTCGTATTAGAGTATTTGAGAGCAGGGATCATCCCAGCAGGCCCTAGAGTGAGGAACATACCAGGTTTATTTATTGAAATCAGACAATTCCTGGAAAAATGGTCCCCGATGTTCCCGGGATTGGATGATTCTTATTGTGGAAACAGCAAGAGAGCTTATGGAAGCACTGACAAAAGAAATTCAAACATTGGAGGATGAATTAAAAGTACAGGATACTCTACAGGAAGCGAAAAAACAACTAGAAGCTGTGAGTCAAGAACTAGAATCTTTCAACCTGTACCTCATTAAAAGGAAGACAGATAAACTGAGGAAGGATACTAGATGGTTTTCTAGGGAGCGAGCATACCCATACCGTTCTGAAAAATACTATCAGAGTCAACATCAGAATGGCCCAGAACAGGATCGCCAGTTCTGGACCAGTAAAAAGATTGTTACTTTCTCCAATACGTCTGAATCGGATGGAGATGGAAAATCTAACCAGTTTGACCAATATCATAATAGGACAAGGCAAATGAGGGATCGAACCGCTCCAACCATTTTTTATCGAGAAGAGGAACGCACAGGACCAGATTCAGGAATTTCCAGAGAGGGAGATATCACAATACAGACAACCCTCAACATGTATTACAGACACGAAGACAACAATAATGGAGGGATCGAATGCAATTCCAGTATTTAGGCCCTCATTATGAACACGGCGGTCAAAACCGCGCCACCGGCGTTAAAAAACACCGACAGATTAGCGATCCGGACCGCCAAATAATGAACCAACTGAAACACAGGCATCCTGAAAACCACCCACCGCCAGTAGAGCAGTGCCGACAACGATGGCAGACTCCGCCCACAGGCCGACGGAAAGGCCCAACCCGCCCATCAAATAATGAACCACTAGACTGCCATCAGTTCCAGGGCGGGAACCACCATCACGCAAAGCCAGGCAGAAACAAACCCAATATAAGGAAACACTGACTGGATGCCCTCACAACACGCCGAAGCAGACATGAATAGAGAGCTGTAGATCATGCCAGCTCTGCTCCTTGCCATATACCTCCACGACAGAGACCGCTGATGAAGATGACAACCGTAGTACCGCAACCTACAAAACAAGGGAGGAAAGGGCACAGTTACATATCACCCACTCCACCCACCCTGCAATGTTCCCACAACCCTTCACAGCAGCACAACCCATAAACCCCACAGCAAGAGGTACTTAACCGACACAAGGCAAATCCAACCTGACCATAGTACATACAAATGCCCCACACCCACAAACAATGAAACGAGAGACCAGTGTTCAGCTCACAGAGCTAACTATTCACATTAAGACCAATGGCCAGTCCATAGTGCCAGACGTTTTGGGGCTGCAATGGCCCCAATATGACTCCCAAAAGTGCTACTGTACTCCACCTTATGGGGCAACAATGGGGCATCCAGGCACCTCAGGGAACAGGGGCAGGGGGTGGTGGGGGTGGGGATTTGTGACGGGCTGGGGCTTGGACTTGCGTTCGGAAAGGGGAGGGGGTTTGGGTTTGGCCTTGGAAGGCGGGGTGTGTGCTTTGACTGGGTGGAGCCAGATGGAATTGGCTCTACACAGGGCTTCTTTCTCTCTGCGGAAGGGGCTTGAGAATGTGAAGGTCGGACAGGGGCAGGCTGTGAAGTGGAAGGAGTGGAAATGGCAAGGAGGTGTGCACGTTTAGGGACAAGACGGGGTGGCCCAGTGGGTTGGAAGAGGTCAGCATGGGAGAGGAAAAGTTTTTTGGGAGCAATTGGGTTGGGCCTTGAGGAGGGTGTGGGAGTGGAGGCAGAGGGTGTGGACGTAAGTGGTGTAGGGGTGCGTGTTGTGGGTGCAGGTGACTGGACAGTATGCTGAGGTGTGGTGGATGTGTGATGGGTGGGTGTCTTGGTGCGTTTGTGTGTTTTTGGAGGAAGTGGGAGAAGACAGGCTGCCAGTGTGGATGTATGTTGTGTGGGTGTCTGCAAGTCTGGTGAGTGTGCTGCATGTGTCAACTACACTAGTTGTGGTGAGTGCAGGTGTAGCATCTGGGGTGCATGTATGGATGTCTGCTATTGTGGTGAGTGCAGGAATAGGCTCAGCAACAGTGACTGAAGGTGCAGTGCCTGGCAGTGTGCATGTAGAGGGGACAGACAGGGAGGCGGAAGAGGTGGGCACACTAGGGTAAGTGGATGTTGCTGTGTGTGCATGTGTATGTTGGCTGTGTAAATGCTTGTGGTGGGAGGTGAGGTGCTTGTGTTTAGAAGTGTGCTTCTTGTGTGTTGAGGTGCTCGACTGCGTGTCAGATTGTGTGCTTTGGACGGGTGAAGGGAGTGAGGTGCTGGAAGGGGTAGAGGAGGTTGGAGGGGGTACGGACTGACCAGGGGAACTGGCTGCCATCAAAGAGGAGGCCAGAGCCTGAAAAGATCTCTGTAGGCCAGACACGGCACCGTGAATGACATCCAGATAGGCATTGGTCTGCTGCATCTATGATGCTAGCCCCTGGATGGCATTGACGATGGTTGTCTGCCCTACAGAGATGGTCCTCAGGAGATCAATAGCCTCTTCTGTGAGGGCAGCAGGGCTTACTGGGGCAGGGGAGGAGGTGCCTGGGGCAAAGGAGACGCCCACCCTTCTGGGTGAACGGGCACGGTGGGGAGCAAATGGGAGGGCGGTGATGGCATGGGGGATGGCCGAAGATGATACTGTAGGGGTGTGGCCACTAGGGTCCACCACCACCAGGGAGCCCCCATCAGAGGAGGTATTGGAGTCACTACCTCCAGTGGTAGTTGCCTCCCCCGAGGTACTCCCCCCACCCTCCAACCCACTGGTCCCCTTGGTGTCAGATGACTCTGCCTCCGAGGATCCGTGGGCCACTGCATCCCCACTCGCCGGTGCCTCAGCTCCCTTGCAAGATGATGCTGCTGTACACAAACAACACAAGAGAACAGGGATGAAGAGACAAATCAGGAGAGACACTTGTAAATAGCTGAAAGGAGTGAACATAGTGGCTATACATACACCCACACTGAAGACCCTCCAACAGGCAGCACCTTCCACTCTGCCCATGGCCATGGTCCTGACTAGTGACCAGAACCCTGCACTACACCCATCCCCTGAACTACCTAAGGACCCTTTGTGTAGGTGACCTGACCCAAACACCCCTACACCCTACGGGGGCCATCATGTAGATGAACATCAGTCAGATTCCCTGCAATTTAGCAGCATAAACCCTAATTCACACACAGACATCCATCAAGGGTACGATTTTGGTCTGTGTACTCAACCCCTTGTGACTGCTGTGCAGCCTTCAAGTGCCCATCCAGGTCTGGGTATGCCACCGCCAGGATGCGTAGCATGACGGGTGTCAGTGCCCGATGGGCACCCCTTCCACTTTGGGAGGACTTCCCCAGATGGGCCTCACAGATTTTTCGCACCCAGCGCCAGAGGTCTCTCCACCTCTTCCTGCAGTGGGTGCTCCGCTGGTTGTAGACCCCCAGGTCCGCACCTCCTTGGCGATGGCATGCCAAAGTGCCCTCTTCAGGTGAGTGCTGAAATAAAAGGGACACACAGAAATGTAACACAGAGGTCAGGCACATGGAAAATATGCACTACTGGCAATACGTCCACTATGGGCCGGACAGTACTAACAGACTTACAGGACATACGCATGCAGCATGTCATGAACCATGGCCCACGCAGGGTCAGAGGTGCACACATATGTACTTCCAACACAATCCATCACACACAACCATTGCCCCCAATCCCCCGACTTACCTGTACCTCTGGCCGTCCGTAGAGCTTGGCGTACAGGGGCAGGACCCCATCAACTAGCCTCTCCAATTCCTCCTGGGTGAAAGCTGGGGCCCTTTCCCCTGTAACACGAGCCACTTCCATGACCAGAGGCAGGACAGAGCACTACATTCAGTGGGGTACCTGCTTGCACGAGATCAGGGAGTCAAATGAAGTTGGGGTGATGAATGTGTGAATGTACCGCGGCGGTGTGCACCATCACTGCTGGCGGCGATCATGATATGCCAGGATTCCCCATTGGTATCCATGTTAACCAATGACTGTGCAAACGGCGGTAAACATTGCCTTACGCTGTTACGTCAACCGCTAGCGATATGAGGTCACGTCCACCACAACAGTTCTGGATTACAGGAGGATTACGTGGGGGAGACATTTTGCCTTAACTATGCATTAATAAAAATTCTATCTGCACAATGCAGGCCCTATTGTTCACCTAAAACACCTATGCATGTGACCACTAACAATACCACACATGACAAACCCTGTTCAATCATTATGGTCTAGATGAAATTCTGTCAAAAACATTTTGCTTATGAGTCCCTACAATCAAGTCAGCAGTGCTCAATGAATGACAATGTGTGCCTATGTATGTGTGTTCCTTACACATGTTTCAAATCCCTCCTAGGTACCGACCCTTGTGGCGAGGAAGGGCCCCATCGGTGTACAGACCACTTGTTGATTTGCGGACCATGGTGTAGCGTCACATCATAATCAATTACAGACTCACCGTGCAACTATTCTTGAACTTTGTGCATTACTTGATCCTGCACTGATTCCAGCAAACTGTAATCAGCATGCCATCCCTACTGAAGTGCAGGTGCTCTATGCGCTCCATTTCCTGGCCACGGGCTCACTTCAAGTGACAGTGGACATGGGTGCAGGATTTTCACAGCCAATGTTCAGCATGATACTGACAAGATTTCTAAATGCATTTGTATGACACCTGCAATCCTATGTGAAGTTTCCCCAAAGTACTGACCTCCCTGCCATCAAGTCTGACTTATATGCGTTTGCAAACATACACCATGTGATAGGTGCCATTGATGGCACCCACATATCTATAATACCCCCAAGAGTGAACAGGTGTACAGAAACAGAAATAACTTTTACTCCATGAACATCCAATTGGTATGTACTGCAGACCAGTACATCTCACATGTGAATGCCATGTTCCCCGGTTCAGTCCATGATTCCTTTGTGCTGAGGAACTGTAGTGTGCCACACAAGATGGAACAAATACAAGAGGGCAGAGGGTGGATCATAGGTAGGTTTTTCTGTCACTAACTGCCACCTAGCAGACAGCCAGGCTGTCTGACATAGAGGCTTGACAATGACTGCTCTGTTTTGCACCTTTTTCTAGGTGATTCTGGCTATCCCAACTTGCGTTGGCTCCTGACACCAGTGAGGGATCCTGGGACAGATGCAGAGAGGAATTACAATAAGGCCCATGGACGTACTAGGAGGGTGATAGAGCGCACAATAGGTCTCCATGAAGGCTAGATTTCGTTGTCTACATTTTCTGTGGGTTCCCTGGCTTATGGGCCTGAAAAAGTGTAGAATAGTGGTGGCCTGCTGCATGCTGCACAACGTGGCTGTGAAAAATTCTATCTCCCTCTTGGAGGTGGATGGTGCTGTATATCCTGACCAGCTTCCTCAGAGAGGGGACGAGAGTGATGGTGATGATGAGGAAGGGGAAGATATCAATTCCAGGACCCAACTGATAAAACTCTACTTCCAGTACCTATGTGGGACTAAGGGCTGACATTGGTGTTTGTGAAACATACTGTCAGTGTGCTTTGACATCTAGGGGGGGTTGAATCTACTATTTGCAACTGGGTCCAGGTCTGCATGGGACCTAATACAATTTAGTGGTTCTTTTTGTTACAACATTTAGGTACAACAACATGTAAGGTGAGTGTGTACTTTCATGCAACGCATTGCAAATAAAGTAGTTATCAGCCAGTTGCATCCATACTTCACTTTGTTCACACATTATGACAGGGGACAGTGTTACAGGTGTGATATGTGTTTTATTTGGTGCAGGTATTGAATAGTGCAAATTACAGTGATAGCAGTTGGTCATGGGTGGTTGTCCTCAATGCAAACATGGTCGCAGCCTTGTTGTAAGTATTGATGGGTCCATCAATGCTTACATGAGTTCTTATTGATTGTTATCACTGTTTGGTGGTTGATTGTGTGGGATGGTTGGTGGGCAGATTGTGGCAGTCACTACTTTGAGGGGGCCTTGTTTTTGGCAGGGGTTCCAGTCCCATATCTTGGCCTGAGGGACCGTTTGTGCACCTGCTGTTGACCTAGAGGGGATGACATTGTTGTTCCTTGTGTTTCCTCTGAGGGTAGTTCGTGGAATGTTGCTGCTGGTGCTGTCATTGTCCTGTCTGTCTCCTGTGCTGTAGTGGGGGCCTCCTGTCCTGTGTGGGAATCAGACTGGGTTTGTACAAGCTGCAGCAGTGCTCCTGCTATGCTGGCCATTGTGCAGTTTCCACTGATCCATGGCCTCTTGGTGGTGTTCCTGCTGCATCCTCTGACTATGCTCCAGGGTGGATACTCCCTCAGGGTGCAGGATGGCCAGTACCGTTTCCTCCCAGTCAGTGTATTCGGGTGGTGTTAGTCATCCCCCAGTCTTCTGGACTGCAACGTGGTGCCTCGATGCCATGGCCCTGACCTTCCCCCTCAGGTCGTTCCATCTCTTGTGGATGTCATCCCTGGTGAGTGGATGGTGTCCCACTGCATTGACCCTGTTGACAATGGTCTTCCATAGCTCCATCTTCCTGTGTGTGCTGCACCTTAGCCCCGAATAGTTGTCGCTCCACCTTCAGAATTTCGTCGACCATGGACCTTAGCTCCCTTTCTGTGAAGTGTGGATGTCTGGGGGGTGACATGGTGAGTGTGGTGATTGGTGTCGGGGTGGAATAGCGGTGAGGGTGCTCTTCTGTGGTTTGGTGTGAGTCTCGTGTATAGTGGTGTTCGGTGTCTGCTTTTGGTGATCCCTGTCTTCGTTGGCCTACTTTCATTGCAAAGGATTGCGGGGTGTGTCTGTGAGTGTTTTATGGTGTTGTGGATGTGTGTCAGGTGTGTGGGTTTCTAGCTTATCCAATGTGTGCACTTCTTGCTGTTGGGTCCACTTGCTGCCTGCGACGGTCTGCACCGCCAATGGTCGTTCGGCTTCCACTGACCGCCAAGGTGATTTGTGCATCATTATTTGGAGGGCGGGATGTGGGTGTGCTCGGCGTGGCTGGGTGGGAGGTCCAGCATTTCCGCCGAGAGGGTCCTGGCAGTGACTGGTGGACTGATGATTTTTGGCGGGTTCGGGATTTTGGTTCATTATATGGCGGGTTTCTATTCATCGCCAACGGCGGTCTTCTGTTCACCATCACCACGGCGGTCAGCGGTGTTTACCGCTGTGTTCATAATGACTCCCTTAATCTTAGTTCTACCCAGATGGATATAGGTACTGACACTTTACTTAAAAAAGGACTGACCTTTGTTCCCAGTGTTCCCATAAATCACTTCAGATTGATAACAGATCTGATTGCCTTTTTTAGGCGTATTAGATTGAAGAGAATTTTTGAAGGAAGAATAAATAATATGGAGACAAATGTATTGGGTCTGAAACCCATATCAACTTTTACACCTAATTTGGATATGGTGGGACCAGAAGTCAAAATCTTTGAAAACATTGTTTTAGAGAAAATTAAAACCATGCTTAAATCTACACCGAAACCCAATTATAATCTCACTCAGAGTGAACAACAGGCCCTTGTGAAACTGCAACAGGATAAACAGATCACGGTTAAACCCTATGACAAAAGGGGTGGCATAGTCTTGATGGATACAGAAAAATACAAACAAAAGATGTACCTTATACCACACATGACAAACCCTGTTCAATCGTTATGGTCTAGATGAAATTCTGTCAAAAACATTTTGCTTATGAGTCCCTACAATCAAGTCAGCAGTGCTCAATGAATGACAATGTGTGCCTATGTATGTGTGTTCCTTACACGTGTTTCAAATCCCTCCTAGGTACCGACCCTTGTGGCGAGGAAGGGCCCCATTGGTGTACAGACCGCTTGTTGATTTGCGGACCATGGTGTAGCGTCACATCATAATCAATTACAGACTCACCGTGCAACTATTCTTGAACTTTGTGCATTACTTGATCCTGCACTGATTCCAGCAAATTGTAATCAGCATGCCATCCCTACTGAAGTGCAGGTGCTCTCTGCGCTCCATTTCCTGGCCACGGGCTCACTTCAAGTGACAGTGGACATGGGTGCAGGATTTTCACAGCCAATGTTCAGCATGATACTGACAAGATTTCTAAATGCATTTGTATGACACCTGCAGTCCTATGTGAAGTTTCCCCAAAGTACTGACTTCCCTGCCATCAAGTCTGACTTATATGCGTTTGCAAACATACACCATGTGATAGGTGCCATTGATGGCACCCACATATCTATAATACCCCCAAGAGTGAACAGGTGTACAGAAACAGAAATAACTTTTACTCCATGAACATCCAATTGGTATGTACTGCAGACCAGTACATCTCACATGTGAATACCTGCACCAAATAAAACACATATCACACCTGTAACACTGTCCCCTGTCATAATGTGTGAACAAAGTGAAGTATGGATGCAACTGGCTGATAACTACTTTATTTGCAATGCGTAGCATGAAAGTACACACTCACCTTACATGTTGTTGTACCTAAATGTTGTAACAAAAAGAACCACTAAATTGTATTAGGTCCCATGCAGACCTGGACCCAGTTGCAAATAGTAGATTCAACCCCCCCTAGATGTCAAAGCACACTGACAGTATGTTTCACAAACACCAATGTCAGCCCTTAGTCCCACATAGGTACTGGAAGTAGAGTTGTATCAGTTGGGTCCTGGAATTGATATCTTCCCCTTCCTCATCATCACCATCACTCTCGTCCCCTCTCTGAGGAAGCTGGTCAGGATATACAGCACCATCCACCTCCAAGAGGGAGATAGAATTTTTCACAGCCACGTTGTGCAGCATGCAGCAGGCCACCACTATTCTACACTTTTTCAGGCCCATAAGCCAGGGAACCCACAGAAAATGTAGACAACGAAATCTAGCCTTCATGGAGACCTATTGTGCGCTCTATCACCCTCCTAGTACGTCCATGGGCCTTATTGTAATTCCTCTCTGCATCTGTCCCAGGATCCCTCACTGGTGTCAGGAGCCAACGCAAGTTGGGATAGCCAGAATCACCTAGAAAAAGGTGCAAAACAGAGCAGTCATTGTCAAGCCTCTAAGTCAGACAGCCTGGCTGTCTGCTAGGTGGCAGTTAGTGACAGAAAAACCTACCTATGATCCACCCTCTGCCCTCTTGTATTTGTTCCATCTTGTGTGGCACACTACAGTTCCTCAGCACAAAGGAATCATGGACTGAACCGGGGAACATGGCATTCACATGTCATTATGAACACAGCGGTAAACACCGCTGACCGCCGTGGTGATGGTGAACAGAAGACCGCCGTTGGCGATGAATAGAAACCCGCCATATAATGAACCAAAATCCCGAACCCGCCAAAAATCATCTGTCCACCAGTCACTGCCAGGACCCTCTCGGCGGAAATGCTGGACCTCCCATCCAGCCACGCCGAGCACACCCACATCCCGCCCTCCAAATAATGATGCACAAATCACATTGGCGGTCAGTGGAAGCCGAACGACCATTGGCGGTGCAGACCGTCGCAGGCAGCAAGTGGACCCAACAGCAAGAAGTGCACACATTGGATAAGCTAGAAACCCACACACCTGACACACATCCACAACACCATAAAACACTCACAGACACACCCCACAATCCTTTGCAATGAAAGTAGGCCAACGAAGACAGGGATCACCAAAAGCAGACACCGAACACCACTATACACGAGACTCACACCAAACCACAGAAGAGCACCCTCACCGCTATTCCACCCCGACACCAATCACCACACTCACCATGTCACCCCCAGACATCCACACTTCACAGAAAGGGAGCTAAGGTCCATGGTCGACGAAATTCTGAAGGTGGAGCGACAACTATTCGGGGCTAAGGTGCAGCACACACAGGAAGATGGAGCTATGGAAGACCATTGTCAACAGGGTCAATGCAGTGGGACACCATCCACTCACCAGGGATGACATCCACAAGAGATGGAACGACCTGCGGGGGAAGGTCAGGGCCATGGCATCGAGGCACCACGTTGCAGTCCAGAAGACTTGGGGATGACTAACACCACCCGAATACACTGACTGGGAGGAAAAGGTACTGGCCATCCTGCACCCTGAGGGACTCACTGGACTCACTGGAGGAATGGACTTGGGTAAGTCGTCTACAATTACCCCATATCCATCACACCTGGAATGCATGCACCACCCTACCCCTCCAACACCCACCAGGACCACTACCCCACCTAGCCCACATAGACAATATCCAGTCAACCTGCAAGCCAACAAACCCACCAACAGGCCCACATCCCACCCCCTGTGCACAACCAGCTACCCCTGCAAGGATTCACAATTGCACTTCACCACCCACAATGCAACTCCACATCCTAAGTAAAGTGCAGTGCAAACCTCACAAAGGCACCCTGCATGGCCCCAAAGTGTAACACCTGCACAAAACAGCCCAGCCCTGTGCACCCCATCTGATCATGCATTTGATGGATACAGAAAAATACAAACAAAAGATGTACCTTATGTTGAGTGTTCCTGAACATTATAAAAAAGGTAAGAAGAATTGGCAAATACACATTAAACAAGAGATACAGAGTATCAGTGATGAGTCGTGCAGTATGGGCCTCATCTATGAACAAGAATATCAATATTTAAACCCCCAAGTCACTAGGATCCCTGTTCTATATGGTGTACCAAAGATACATAAGAATGAGGTTGATCCACCCTTCCGTCCGATCATATCCACAGTAGGGTCAATCACTGAACCTTTATCAAAATATGTGGAGAAATTCTTGAAACCGAGAGTGGCATGTCTCCCTGCATATGTTAAGGATACTGGGCATATTATTTCTAAACTGGAGGGTACCACCTTTAATCCAAATACTCAGAATCTAGTCACTTTGGACATTGAAGCCCTCTATACTAACATTCCATAGAGGGAAACATGGCAGGCTGTGGCCCGTCTCTTTGAAAGGGAAGGGATGACTGACCGTCTCGGATTTGTCCTTCAATGTCTAAATATTGTCCTTTAAGAGAACTTTTTTTGAATTTGATGGAAACATCTATCAACAAAAGACAGGAGTCAGCATGTGGGCAGCCTGTGCCCCGAGTGTAGCTAATATTTATGTGGGCAACTTTGAGGAAGCTCATACTACAATGAAATGGCCCCTTTCTATGAGAATGTTCAGTTCTGGTCCTGATACATAGATGATATTTTCTTTATCTGGACGGGACGAGGGGAAGTACTCAATGAATTCTGTGAATGGATTAATGTTTGTGACCCTAATGTCAAGTTTACCATCCACAAAAGTATGACTAAGGTTGAGTTTTTAGATATTTGGATAGGACACCGTAATTTTCATCTTAAGGTATCCTTATACACTAAACCTACTGCCAAAAACACCATACTACACTTTGATAGTTTCCATCTTAGAAGTCAACAGCAAGGAATTCCTTTTAGTCAGTTTCTACGTATTCGTAGAAACTGTACCAATATGCAAGACTATGACCAGCATGCGGAAATCTTGCAACAGAAACTTCTGTTAAGGGGACACCCTAAAAGATTAATAAGGGAGTCCTACAAGAGAGCAAAATATTATAACAAGGAGAGTATGTTTGAAAAGCGAAATAAAGATTCCAAGCAACAAATGGTGTGTGTCATACAACATTCTAATTTGAATGAGAAAATCTGACAAATATTTTTGAATAATTGGCACATACTTAATAGTGATCGAGACTTACCCCCCGCAACAACCTCTCCTCGCATTTAGGAAAAATCAGAATATCCGTAATAGACTGGTGAGATCAAGCCTACCCAAAGATAGAAGCTTTTGTCAAAAATCGATAACGGGACAGCAACCGATCAGAGGTAATCATAAATGTGGCATGTGTAAAGCATGTCCAGGAGTGATTGTAGGTGAAGTATTACAATGGAAACAGAAAGAATTTAAACTTACAGATATGATTAATTTCAGAACAGCGAATTGTATATATTTGATTTGTTGTCCCTGAATTTTGAGATTTGTAGGAGAGACAGGACGAGAAGTGAGAGTGAGAATCTTGGAACATATGTCCAATATACGTAACAATAGGGAGGGAGCTCCCTTGGTTCAACATTGGCAAAGTATGGGACACAAAATAGAGGATGTGACATGGACAATCTTGGAGAAGATTAAGAAGCCTGGAGGAATCGAAGACAGTAAAGTCAGGAAAAAAGAGAGCTATATTGGATTTTTACTCTTGATACATATAATAAGGGTCTTAATGAATATATTCCATGGGAAAATGCAATTGATTGAGTTTAAATAAAGATCCCCAAAATACATTCTTTTAACTTAAAAAGGGTTATCTATTTTGAATATGCCTCCTATGTAAACCATTGGCTTTGCATGTTATATTCTTGCCCCCTTGGAATTTCAGCTGTAGTGCCTGAATCTAAAGCATAGAGACCATATTGCAATCTATATTCAGTTTATCTGATGACTGGTCTCTTAGCCCAGCTCCATTTGAAGTTTATATGTACCTTATGACTGTAATTGTAATACATTGAAAGGTAATTTATGCTCCATTCCAAGATGGCATCCGTTCATCTTTTCGCCTTTGAGACTTTAACCATATAGTGATTTCATCTTGTTAGACAAATATAACATGTCTTTATCTAATAATCATTAAAAAAAATATATATATATATAACTACTCTTGTAGTTTTATTCCTTTTTTCTCTTATTTTGAAAACATATTGAATTAGAGTCTGTTCTTCGCCGGCATGTTGCCGAGAGAACTATCATATTGTTAAATGGGCCACTCCTTTATAAGATGACGACCAGTTTGTATGTGCCACAGAAATATACGTTCCTTGGGGCATATTAACGTAACCCCCAGATAACCTTGTACGTCATTACTGGACGTTTATAATGAGGTACGATCATTCGGCCAGCACGCTAGGAACATACTGGACGTTAATACGAAAAGTACTACAAGTAAGTGGAATGGATGTGGCTCTGCACACTAAGGGGACCGTATAGCTAAGGAAGTTATAATAGTCAGCTTACTCTCGGTATAAGTAATTTAAGAAGGCTTATCTTCTGTTCCCCTTAGTATAATGAATGTGCTCATCATCACACTGACCATGAACAGCAAAGCAATGGAGCCATCTTTTTGAGGAAGTTTTACCCTCAGAACAGTCATTACATTTGGAGGTAAAATGAACATAATGGCAAATCAGGCATCTAGACAAATGACTATAATTTCTTCCTTTCCCCTTCCCATAGTTATGTTATGACTTTACTTTGTAGACAACCTGGTATCACCTTTTTTGGAGTGTCCTATACAACATGAGGAATGTGGCTCTATTATTTTTGAGAATTGTTTCTCCTCATCTGAAAGAGTGTATTCATCCTTGGAAGGTAAAGAAATTAGCCAGGTGACACTATGGGATTTGTAGGGCATAGGCACCATAGTCTCACTATAGATGGAGTTTTGTGGAATCTGTTTGGGTGCTGCGTAGCTTTCAATGCATGTTTCTAGACACTGGTGACTACTAAGGTTTAGCTATCCTTGGTCCTTAAGAGCATTATATAATGGTCTCTCCTTTCCTACTTTGGGACATGGGTCATCTGTCGAGTTTTATGCATTCTCACACTGGCATGCGCCATGTCACATGTCACATATTTCTCTCTATGGTGATGTTTTGTTAGACACTGAGGCCCTCATTACAATCTTGGCGGTCGGACGAGGCCGACCGCCAAGGTTGTACCGCCAGACGGCCGCCCATGTGGCCGGAAACCTGCCGGATGCATTTGGAAATCCCTGCTGGGCCGGCAGTCAGAAACAGAGTTTCCGCCCGCCGGCCCAGCGGGGATGTCGGCTGTAACATTGCAGCCGGCTCCTAATGGACCCGGCAGCAATGTGGCGGTTCGGTGGGTGCAGCAGCGGGATGTGCCTGGGGGCCCCTGCACTGCCCATGTTAAGTGCATGGGCAGTGCAGGGGCCCCCAGGGGCCCCTCAACTCCCCTTCCCGCCAGCCCTTCCATTGTGGTCTCTACCACCATGGACAGGCTGGCGGGAAGGGGAGTCAAAATCCCCAGGGCATTGCTGCAAGCAGCGCTGCCCTGGCAGATTCAAACCGCCGGGACAACCATGGCGGAAAACCGCTGGTCACAGCGGTGTGACCGTGAATATGGCACATTGTACCACCAGCCTGTTGGCGGTACAATCGGCACTTCAACCCTGGCGGTCTCTGACCGCCAGGGTTGGAATGAGGGCCTGAATGTTTTGGGATATATACACTCCCTTGCTTCAAAGACTATTTCTATGTGTTTTTTGGTTATGAGATATCTTTTAGCAATGTCCTAGTCACACTCACACCTCACAATGGTGCACCTTCATGACATGCATCCCACAGCCTACCCAGACTGCTAGCCAACACCACCTCACTACCAATGCCAATTACAGCAATGTCAACCAACAAACCCACAACTACAATTGACATGACAAGCATGGCCCCAAGGTCATTCACTATGCAGTATCAGCATTGCTGCAAATGGCATTGCCATTCCTGAGTAGCGAATCCACCCAGGGGTACTACAACAAAATGTTCACGTAATAACTCTCACCCTTTCCATCCACAGCAAACCCTGCTACTGCCATTCAGCAGAGGATGCCAGGGTCAGACAGCCCTCCCCAGAATGAAGGACCCAGTGGATGTCTGGAGGACGACGAAATGCCTGGGCCATCGGTGGCGACATGCCAGTCCACCTCCAGCAACCTAGGCACCCTGGACCCATCCTACTGTGTGGCTACTACACCACAGCTAGCCACCCTCCTCCCCAAACCTGTCCCTCAGAGACCATTCAATTAGAAGTGTGCCCCACAGTTCAGGGGCCTGAGTCAACGGCACCCGCCCCAGCCACTGAAGGCCTTGGTGGTACTGGGAGTGGGCACACTGTGCCAGGGGCACCTGCGCAGGGGCCCAGGGCTAGTGGGAGGGGATCTGTGGTCTAAAGGAAGGCGCAGCAACAACAACAAACTGGCCAGGAGGCCCTCAACCAGTTCCTGGGTACATACCACCAAAGCCAGGACACCATGGCCCAGATCCTCACTACCCTGCAGGAGACCCAGAGGCTACAGAGGGAGAACCATCAGGAGGCCATGCAGCAGTGGCAGAACCATAATGCCACCATGGCCACCCTAGCAAGGGTGCTGGCGGAACATGCCACCATCCAGCATCAGCCAACCTCCCAGCAGCAGGCCCCTCCCATAATCCAGATCACATCCGAGCCCTCCACATCAGCCGGAACCAGTGGAATGGAGGCCCTGCCATAGGACACGCAGGACACCAGCTCCCCTTACCCTGTAGTTGAGGAGCCCCCACGCAAGCGAGGACATCCAACCAGACATACAGCCTCCACTGATGCCAAGAATAAGACCACCGCCAGCAAGTGAGCCACTTCAGAACATACCAACTTGTGTGTCACAGTGACACCATGTGGACTGTCCACTGTCATAACACCTTTTGCACATGGATATCATACTGGACAACGAATCCCCACAGGTGGACTAAGTACTCTGATGATCCCACTCACCAACACCTCACCATCAGTCCTTGTATCATAAAAATAAACACCTTTGAGCTCAGTTTCTGTCTACGTCTTTATGTATCATGAGTACATTATGTTCAGCCATCACATATGTAACAGGAAGACCATTGTCTGACCAATTAATGTGACAGTGCCAGAAGGGGGATCAATCATATACTAGATCTGTGATACAGTTTACAGCACCACATCTAAAGTAATGTGTACACATTGTACCCACATTTAATACACAGCCCTGGTAGCAGCCCTGCACACGGCAGGCAAAGCCACTGGTTACATAGCATGGCTCTGAACAATACCTGTATGTCAGTAGAAGTATTGTTGTATCAGCTCTGCTCTGGAATCAGCTGCATCTTCGTCATCATCCTCCTCATAACCCCCCGTCCCCTTCATCAGCCACTGGCATAGCCGCACCCTCCTCAGCATCCAGTAATGGGATGTGACGTCTGATAGCCAAATTGTGCATCACGCAGCACGCTACAATGATCTGGAACACTTTTGCTGGTTTGTACAGTAGGGCCCCTCCAGTAAGGAGCAGGCACCTGAATCTGGCTGTAGCACTCCAAAGGTGCGTTTGATTACCCATAGGGTCCTACCATGGGCCTTAGTGAAACTCTCTTCTGCTTCTGTAGTTGGATGCCGGGGGGGTGTCAGTAGTCATGGCAGGTTGGGATAACCAGAGTCACCCATGTGCACAGAGGTAATAGGCATATTGAAAACTGTATGGAAATCTGGAAGGTGGTGTAGAGTGTGCAGAATACAGAGGCACACATACGACATGATACATACCAATGAGCCAGGTACAATCCCTTTGCAGTGGTGCCATCAGGTGTGGGATGCTACTGTTCCACAGTATGTAGGCATCATGCACTGACCCTGGGAACCGGGCAGTCACTTGAGTGATGTAGAGGTCTGTGAGACATACCACTTGAACATTGGTTGAGTTTTTATGAATCCTAAACACCTGTTCTCTCCTCCTGGGTGGCACCAGGGCAATGTGGGTCCCATCAATAGCCGGAACACATGTGGCACATGTGCCACAGCGTAGAATGCTGTTTTCACACTGAGCAGATGGTCACATTGGGGGAACCTGATAGGGTTGCCAATATGTTTCAGTAGAGAACATAGGAGATTCTTCAAGACGTTACTGAACATGGGCTGGGACATTCCAGCAGCCCAGCCCACTGTAATTTGGAAGGACCCTGAGGCAAGGAAGTGGACTGCCAACCCGTGTACTGTGGGTGTGATGGCATTGGGATGACGAATTCCAGGCCACAGATCCGGCTCCAACAGCCTCACGCGATCCATGATGGTCTGATGGTTGAGCCGATAGCACTGGATGACGTGCCTCTCTTCAAGGGTGTCAAGATTGACCAGGTACCTGTAGACATGAGCATTCCTCACCATCACTCTTCCGCCATACCTGGGAATAGGAGGGAGTGACAATCATTATGTGCATGAAGGACTGTGTGGACGCAGCGGATCTGTGCACAGGTCACTATTAAACATCCATGGCGCACCTCGTAAACCCCCTCTGACACATTGTAGTAGTAAAATGCATGCACAGGACAGATGGATGTGAGTGAATTCTACTGGCGTAAGATGTCATGGCAGTAGGCGGTCGCAACAGCCGTGCAACTCCTCATTGGTTAACATGGTTGCCTATGGGAGACATGAGCCAATGACAATCACTGCCGGAGGTGATGGTGATGTCCGCGGTGACCATGACTGCCATTTCATGTGCTCATGTTCACTTCACTCCTGACACTCATGCTGAGAAGACCTCCACTGCATGTGCTGCTGTGTTCTGCCACTGGTAGCCAAGATGCCACATGCTGTAGGGGATAGTACCCCAGCCTTCACACAGGAGGAACTTGAAAAGCTTGTGGAGGGTGTCCTACCCCTTTATGCCCAGTTGTATGGGGCATCAGGGCAACAGGTGAGTGCACCATGATTGTACTGTCTGTGAGTGGTACGAATGTGGATGGGGGCCTTGGGGACGGGGATGATTGACTTGTGGAAGGACCTGGCTGTGAGGGCAATTGGAAGGTTGAAATGTGCGTCTGTTCAGGGGGTGTGTTGTGTCCAATGCAGACCCAAAGATGCCACACTACATGACTGTCTTCTTTTCTCCATGTTATCCATGCAGGTGAGCCCCCTTCAAAAGAAGGGGACCTGGCGTACCATCGCCAAGCAAGTGCGGACCCTAGGGGTCCATGCCCGGTGGAGCACCCACTGCAGGAGGCGGTGGGAGGACCTGCAATGCCTGGCGAGGAAGACCGGTGAGGCTCAGCTGGAGACGTCCTCCCAACGAGGGAGGGGTGCCCATCAGACCCTGACCCCCTCAAGTCCTGCATTTTGGCGGTGGTGTACCCTGAGTTGGATGAGTGCTTGAGGGCAGCACAGCAGCCACAAGGGGCTGAGTTCACATTTGTGCTTAGGTTATGTGGTGAGTGAAAGGTGCAGGCTGTGCAGTTTCTGAAAGCTGTGGAATGTGTGCTAGGTAGCTACTGTATGACTAAGCTTGGGACACATTGATGCCGGATGTGCTACATACATGTGTTAAAATGCCGCGCAGGATGTGGGTTGGGGTTAGCCCCACTGCTAAGTTGCATCAATGACAGGGCAAATGTGTAGTACATGAGCAGGGTCTTAGATGTGGACATGGTTCCTGCGTCTGGAGTCCACACACATATTGTACTCCCAACTATCCTATCAGTGTTCCTGTGGCCATATCCCTATCTGCTGTCTACTGGCATGTGGTGTATGTGTAGTCAGCAAAGTCTGAGGTTTCACATCATACATCTATATGTGCTTGGGTTACGTGGCTGTGTCAGTATGCCTCCAAATGCCCATAGAGTACAAATTTAGGGTGTAGTGATCATATGGAGCCATGAGCCAATGGGGTGGGTCAGACATGTGTTGAGGGTATGACTTTCATCCTGTACAGGATTGAATGTGTGTCAGCATGTGTGTAACTCATGAGCATGACTGAGGTGGCACACATGGGTTGTCATTGCAGTGGAATGTGTGTGTAAAGGCATGGCATGTAATGACATTGCACTGGAGTATGTTGTAGTGTATAGTATGTGGCTGTTGTGCTGGCATTGACCACTAGCACCCTGTTTCTCTTCCTCCCACCCTGTCTGTCACTGTCCCACCCTTCCTCCCTCTGCTCCTCTGTCTTTGTGTGCAACAGCATGCATAAAGGCTGCTACAAATCACCTTTGACTGCTTGGGTTGTTGGTGAGGTACTGCTACACAAAGTAGACTCTACGATGTTGGAAACAAAGCTTGAAAGCTCCTGGCATGGCTAGTAAAGAGACAACAGGCTCAAAACTGGGAACTCCACCTCACGACTGACAGTGAAGAAGTTAGAACTAGAACGGAAGATATAGCAGAGGAATTCGCTACTTGCTACTCAGTGCGCTATAAGGCTAGCGACACCTACCTACTAAACGAGATCCATGAGTTCCCCTGGGACGTAAAAAACCCCACGTCCTTGGAGGAACCTAAACAGATGTTGGATAGCAACTTCACACCCAGCGAGATTGTGCAGGCAATGTGCTCCCTTACCTCTGGGAAAACTATGGGATCCAATGGCATTCACATTGAGCTAGACAAGGGCCTGGAGAATAAGGTGGGGACCCACCTACTAACCATTTGAATCAAGGGTAAAGCCAAAGGAAGGCTTCCCAGGACCAACGCCAGGCCACAAGTGTAGTGATTCACAAAGAAAATAAGCCAAACAAACAATGTGGTTCGTATAGACCCATATCTCTTCTAAATGTGGGGATTAAAGTCCTTGCCAAACTATTATCGATTAGGTTCAGGCAGGTTATTACACCCTTGATGCACCTGGATCAATTGGGCTTTAAGCCTAACAGGGGCACCAAATTCAACTTTAGACTTTTTGGAGTGATGGCCGGCACAGCACACAATAGAAGACCTACGATGGCCCTGTCAATGGATACCTCTAAAGCCTTCAAAGCCCTAGATTAAAACTATCTGCATGCGTTGTTGGAGTCCCTGTTGGTATGGATCTGGAATGATCCACTGGTGCAGGGAATTATTTGGAGGGAGTCATGGGACGAGCGCATATCCCTATTTGTAGATGATATCTTATTCTACGTAATGCACCCAGCATTGACTATCCCTAGAATAATGCAAATCCTCTGCATCTTTGGCACCTTCTCAGGATATACGATCAATTGGCAGAAATCACTCATGCACCTAGTCATGGGACCCAAACCGAACCTACGGGACAAGATGCCTATGCCCATCGTGGACGAGGGGTTTAAATACCTAGGCATTTGAGTCACAAAAGATCACCACTTGTTCTACAAAAAACCTGATCCCCATTCTGGAGCACTTTGAGGCAAACGTACAGCAGTGGAAAGCCTTGCCTCTTTCTCTCTTGGGCCAAGTGGCAATGTTCAAAATGATGGCATAGCCATGCATAATATACGCACTGCAGAATACCCCTAACTGGTGCCCAAAGACTTCTTCCTCAAAACGGAGTCTGCCTTTTGGCTTCTACTCTGGGATAATAACCCACACCGCTTAGCCCTCCAGAAACTGACCAGAGGATTATACCATGGGGGGATTGGTCAATCCAACATACGAAAATATTGCTGGGCCACACCGATTGTGGTGGACAATGACTGGACTTTTGCGCTGTGGGACGAACTGGCAGTACGAATAGATAGACTTGCATGGGGTACAGAGGGTTTTGAGGGGCACTCTATAAGACCAAACTAGCTCAAACACTTCCTGTGTACACCAGAACAGCCATCCGAGTACTGTGTGTGAATAGGAAGATAACTTGTGAAACTGAGCCACTGCATTCACCATATTGTATATGTGCTGTAATTGCTTAATACCTTAGAGTATTAATTATCATGCTGGTCTAAGCCTGCTGCAAGTTATTATTATCTGTTTGTTTATGTTTTTTCTTAATCTAGAAACTAATAAAAAGAACATTAAAAAAGAAAGGTTTACTACTTTTCCCTATTCACAAACTGCACTTTTCTAGTAACTTCTACTTTTGCACTAAGATCAGCTCTACACACGGCCAAATCACTGGTACTGGAACACCCTCCCACATAAAATAATGGAGGTTGCAGTGCCAGTGGTTGGCTGTGTGCATAACTGGACTTACTACAAAAGGGTAATTTACTACAGAAGTGTAAGTTCATCATCAGATAACTTTTTGCGCTTTTTAAAACAAAAAAATCATATAATTGTGCGGTTCAACCACATTTCATCTAACATCAATATATAGAAATATCTAAAACAAATTGGGTACTAAAAATACTTCATCAAGGATAAGAGCAATAGGGAGAAGGATTCGAAGAGCCCGCAGACAACCATAAACAAAAATCAAAATAGAAATAACAACCCAGACAGCAGTTAAAACTAAAACACGTTTAACAAAAAGGGCTAAAACCTTTACTATTCGGTCAGTCTTGATCATTCAACCCACTCAATAGCTCATAAAGATTGCTCAAGGGTATGAGAGATCTTTGTAATTGAAAAATATTGAGATCATGGCCATACCTTTGAACCACATTTAGCCCCCGCAGCTGATTCTCTCCTCCTTATGGGCTTAGAAATTTACTGGGAGTGGCTGAATTAGTCCTAAACGTTTTCAACATGTAACCCACCCTATAACCATTATGAAAGTTAACCACAATACAGTCCCCTTCATGAGCTTTTGGAGTGTTCCCAATCCATTCTACTCTTCTGACCGTTATGATCTCCTCAAATAACGGACGACAAGAGAGGCCTGGGATCCTCCTACCAACCAATGAACCACCTTGTTTTTAATTTGCTGGTATGATTCTAGTTCAGAGTGTTTTAGGGGCGTTATATTGTCTAAGACCAGAACATACAGGGTGCACGCCGGGGGATGCTGGATGGTGATATTAGAAGGGGTGTGGACGAAGGGAGACCTGTATGGTAGTTGTCAGTGTCTCCTTGGTTTGTCTAATTCTAAATTTGTGCCATGAAAGAGTGGGTGTCATTCTGGGTACTACTTTCAAAAGACCTCATACCCCCAGCCTGACCTGATATCTGGAGTGAAAGAAATCCCTTGTTCCTAGGCAGATTGGAAAAAAACTAGGGTCTTGGAAGGGGATTACTGGGGGAATATTTCAGTACAATAGTTTCCAACTGCTCTTGCAGGGACCCCCACTGTTTTTCCTAAGGTTACCACTGTTTCCTCCAGCTTATTGGTTCTCATGTTAAAGGCATCAAAGGCAGTTACGATTTTGGTTTCCATTTTTAAGAGGAAATCCTGTGTTGTGCAGGTCTCCGGAGATCCTAACAGTGGCCCCCTTTTAGCACCTCAGGCATTTTTATTGCCAACTGATTGAACTAGAGAAGATGGCCCCTTTTTATTTTTTGGCCTGAATACAATCTCTGGTTTGTTTCAGAGGTACACCATCACCTTGAAAATGGGAAGGGATAAATTTGCCCTGGGCCTCCTGAGGAGTGTGAATTTGAATATGTGAGGGTGAAATCGAGAGGCCATACTAGACAATTTCAGGGCTTTTAGGAGTATAATCCTCTCGTGATGAAGAGGAAACTATCTCCTACTAGCATGAAAAAAATTATCTGGAGGTTAAAGTCCCTGGGTAAAGTGCAAATGCCACAGAAATATTCAAAAGAAGTATAGGCAGGAGCTGGCATGAAGTCTCCAAATAAAGTGCAGATACTGTAAAGAAGGTTCCGCACCACAAGAGCATTGGAGGTGCTATATAACCCTTTGGGGTTTCTCCCTGAAGATCATTGGCACCTCCTGGGACAAATAAGTCTAGGGCCTTTAAATCCCCAAATAAAGTGCAAGGGTCACCGAAATGATACCGTACAGCGTGGGCATTAGCGGCGCTGTGTATCGTTTTTGGGGCTACTTCCGCTGGAGATCATTAGTGCCTCTTGGCACAAACAACTAGTACTTAGAGTACCCCAATAAAGTGTGAGTGCCATGAGGAAAGTCCAAAGAAGACCAAACAAAAACTCAGGTTACTGCTGGCTAGTGTGCAAAACATGCAAAAAAACAGCCAGAACTATTCGACGAGCTCCAGCCCCACCTGATCAGCGGACGTGCAAAATAACCAAAACGGGAGAGAAATAAGCTCAGTATGTCAGCTAATGTGTAAAATATAGACACCCAAGGTATCTATGCTGGGGGAAGAGATCCCTCTCCAGCTAAAGTGCGACAAGTTTGCAGACGTATATAAAAATCAAGACAGAACTAGAGCAGGGTGAAATAGCAGCTAAAATACATGCACCCAAAGGCTTCATGCACTTGCTCACTACAGACTGAGACAGGGTTATTAATGCAGCCTCTTAGGTGAGCCAAAACGATACCTGGGTATTGTAGACCAGTCTTGTTGAAGAAGCCAAAAGGCAACCAGGACATAAAACCAAAGGGGTTGGCCCAGCCCAGCCTCTTCCAGGCTCCGATGGGCTTGGAGGGGCCCACCCTTGCAAGTTACCACAAAAGTGCTGTTTATGAATACCAAAAAGTAGTAAACTTACTCAGAAGTGTAAACTTACTCAAAATGTCAGTGTGTGAATCAGGCCCATAGTTTAGACACTTACGCCAGTAAGCAAGACAAAATGTGTAAAATCTTTTGATACATCAGGTTCCTAATCACTTAGTGATCATTATACAACATAAAGTTTATTAAGTACTAATCTTATCTTGTTAAGATACTAATATGCATGGAAGATGGATAGAAGAGGTTGTCAACTATGGCAATCTGTGCACAATAAATATTGTATTAGCCTCGAACTCTTGTTGCCACACTCGGGGTATATCCTAAAGTCCAAAAGGAAACTGGCTTTTCAGAGAAAAAGAAACTGACCTTTCCTTGCTTAGGTATGCTTATATACATAGGAATGTTAGAAGTCAGAAAAAAGTTGTTAGAATTTCTTAAATACACATAGTATGATAGAGTTGTGTCCTACTGCACAAAATGAGAATACACACCCAAGTACTGGCGTTTATAGTACATACAGTAATTATTAATTATTCACTATTCGTCTACACATTGTGTGAATAAGAAAGTTGATACATATTATAAGCCTTCCCACACACATCTCTATTCAATTAGCATAATTCCTGCCTGATTTATAACTAGCTATCTAAAACATAGTTGTATTAGTTCATTTGATTAAGTGTGCCACGTCATGTAACGCTTGCACACCCACCTTACTGTAGCATCAGTAGAAGTGAAGTGGAAACAGATTTGAAATCCACTGGTGGATGGAAAAACTATACATTTCTGAGACGTAGACACATTTGTCGAATTTAGCTAGGGGTCATTTTTGTGGATCACCCGTGGTTTTCCTAAAATAACAAACCATTCACATTTAAAAAAAATAAAAATAAGTAGGAAAGAGTAGAAATAAGTGACAACATTTCCATCTGTAATTGTTTTCCGTGATTGATGCTTTACAAAAATAATACACCATTACATCATCAGAGTCTTCTACTCACAGCGATAAAAAACGCTTGTTGGTTATTCAGAAACACATGATTCCCAGAGCTGCACTTAATAATGATATTTCATTGTGTGGCAACTATACAGCAATTAAAATTGTAAAATTTAATGAATGAAAAAGGGTATGAAAACCAAACAGATACTGACCAAATGATGGAGGTTATTTGTACAAATCTGAATTTGGGGTTAACCAACACGTCATATGATTCAGAGGCCATTTTGCAAAATGTGTTCTGTCTTGCATACTGGCTTACAAGTAGAAGTCAAAAATGGAAAGAAATTCAAAGGATACAAACAAATGCTCTATTCCTCTGTGTATCCATACTTCGCCCAATAACAATGGTACCCCATTTGGTTAGCTGGATCTATTGCCTGCTATAGGAAAAGTCCTAAACAATAATGTGGAGACATCAATTTTCATTTTAAAAAATTAGCCCATTTTGATGATGTGGGTAGCAGTGATGTTTGTGACTGGGTTCAGCCCCTACCTAGGGAAACCTACTGAATCTAGACAGTTCTGACAAAAAGACACCAAGGGGAGTCTATGGTGGTTTTACTTGCGTGGATCACAAATGGTTTTCTTACCCAGTATACCCTGCACCTCAAACTTTGCCTAAAATCATGCATTTTTCTCACATGTATGTGAGGAAAAGTACTGTAGTTTGAGGGGGACCCACAAATGTCCTACCACACAGTGTTCTGACACTTCTCCTGGCAAGATCTGTACCTCACTTATGTGGCTGGGCCTATCATCTGCAACACAATAGGTCTCAAACCGCAACATAGATACATCATGTTTTTGCACTGAAAACTGATACCAGCAGTATCAGTGCGTGGGGCCAGCTGCCTCTCAGGGAAATCTACTAAATCAGAAACGACTTAAAGCTAGACATCCAGGAAATCCAGAGTGGTGTGAATTGTGTGGATCCCACAGCGTTTTCTTACCCAGAATCCCCTGCAAACCTCAAATGTTGGATAAAATCACACATTTTCCTCACATTTCTGTGAGGGAAAATTAAGGAATCTGTGATGTTTCAGAAAATTCCTACCAGCCAGCATTCCAACCCTCCCCCCAATAAAAACAGCACCCCATTTGTGTGCCAGGGCATATCACTTGGAACTGGAATGAATGAAACGGTGACCATTTGAAGATAACATGGTCTTTGCAAGGCTCCTGGTTTAGTCCATTCTTGTCTCAGGTAATATGATCACCCACACAAGTGGGCTACTACTTTTATTGGGGAAAGTCAGATTGGGGGCAACCTCACCATAGGTCTCTCGAAGGGGGTCAAAGACTGTTAGGCCCATCATTGGGTGAGGCACACACTGATGCATGGGTGGACCATTCCATTCCTTCTTTTTATAATAGCCCTGGTGTCTAATGGGCTTTCTGCCCCACTGATGATGGGCACCGATTGGGGGTAAACCCTACAATCTGCCCCCTGGGAGGCCAAAATGTCTATTAGGCGTGGTATGTATGGAAGCATGGCCCAGTGCCTGGGCATGGTACCCCATGCCATTATTTTTTGGCAAAATAACATTTCTGGCAATTAATGGTCTTTTCACAGCGGTGCGTAAGCCCACTCAACCTGTCCCTCAAGCAGGGGCAAAAAAGACATCTGGGGGCATTATGTGATGGGGGCGCATCTCAATGCCAGGGTAGGGTGCCCCCACCACCTTTTCCTTTTTAATGTTTTTGCTGGTATATCATGGGGTTTCTGCTCCCCTTTTAGAATGAGGGTAAATCCCTCAATTTACCCCCTGGGAGGCAAAAAGATTTTTTGGGGTAGGAGCAGAGCCCGATGCCAGGGTAGTCCATCACAGCCCCTACTTTTTTGCTTTTCTTTCTACTGTATAGTGGGCTCTCTAACCTCTCGGATGATTGGAGTAAAACCTCAGATCACCACCTCTCGGGGTGAGAACAACTGTTTATTTTTTTGGGAAAGGAGCACTTTTCCAGTCCTGTGGGGGACCTTCTACCTGGTGTCTACTGGGCAGATCCCAGTTTGGGGTCACCATCATGCAGCAAATTCACAAAACGGGATCCACTATGAAGAGGTAGAATTGGAAATAAGACAAAAAAAAAATAAAAAAAAACATTATCTTCTTTCCAGCAGTACTTTCCCCTTCTGGATTGGTGCTTGGGAGGTAGAGTAATGCCTCCCTGAGCACCAACAACATTAAATTAGTTGGCGATAATGGTTCTCACTGGTTTAAGTTTTAATCATTGTGATGTCTGTGCACTGTGCTGAATATTCTTGGGTTCTGGGTGAAGCTTTTCCCTCATGCCCTGGCACATTTTGTGCTAGTTTCTTAAAGGTGGAAAAATTCATGCATGGGAGTTCTTTTGATTCAGCATCCAAAAAACAGTCCCAAAAACGAAATCCCCCAAAGTTCACCACACAAATTGAACAGTAATCATACTTTAGGGTGCCAAAACTATCAGCCCTAATCCTGATATCCAGTTAAAAGGAATATCCTGCCAATCTACTGTCCATGAGACATGGGGAAAACACCAGTTAAAATTCCCAAACAGATTCAAGGCCATTGAGGAGGGCATCTGGTGTTGATATTGTGTAGAATACAAAGTTCATTCCTCTTTAGTCTCAAATTCCCTAATAGCCCATATTTTATGAATCACTGGCTATGGTTGATGATCGCAACTATGTGTCTACACACTCACCCACGTTTGGATCCAACCTCAGCTTCAGAGTTTGATAGTTTTGGAACCATAGATGGTAGAAGGGTTATGTAGATTTCCCCCTCACCCATTGCAAATCATAATGTTAATAATAACTGTAATCCTTGTCACTTGTGGTATTTTGGCCTACAAAACATCCTGATTATCTAACCAGAAGGTGGAAATTTACAATAAATATGAAGCTGTAAAGTCTAGCATGACAAATTAGATCTTTAACTAATTAAATGTGATGGATGAACCACCCACCTCCTCCACATGAACTTTGTAGTGCAGGTGATGTGAATAGCTCATGCACTGCAGTGCTTGAAAAGATCATTCTGGTGCACTGACCAGAAAGATCGTCTTAAAAAACAAACTGCCAGATGTACTAAGCATTTTAACAGTTGCAAATCCTCATATTTGGTGTTTGGAGAAGATATAGGGCCTCATTCCAACCCTGGCGGTCTCTGACCGCCAGGGCGGAGGGCAGCGGAAGCACCGCCAACAGACTGGCGGTGCTTCCTGGGCTATTCTGACTGCTGCGGTAAAGCCGCGGTCAGAAAAGGGGAACCGCCGGTTTCCCGCCGGTTTTCCCCTGGCCCAGGGAATCCTGGGGATTCCGACCCCCTCTCCGCCAGCCTGTTTCTGGCGGTTTTCACCGCCAGAACCAGGATGACGGGAAGGGGTGTCATGGGGCCCCTGGGGGCCCCTGCACTGCCCATGCCACTGGCATGGGCAGTGCAGGGGCCCCCTAACAGGGCCCCATACAGATTTTCACTGTCTGCTTTGCAGACAGTGAAAATCGCGACGGGTGCCACTGCACCCGTCGCACCCCTGCAACTCCGCCGGCTCCATTCGGAGCCGGCTTCCTCGTTGCAGGGCGCTTTCCCGCTGGGCCGGTGGGCGGCCTTTTGGCGGTCGCCCGCGGCCCAGCGGGAAAGTTGGAATGGCCGCCGCGGTCTTTTGACCGCGGGCGGTCATTCGGCGGTAACCGCATGGCGGGCGGCGACCGCCGCCCGCCACGGTCAGAATGACCGCCATAATGCCTCATTTTCCGAAGTCTGAAAGCCATTTTAGGAGTCTGTAAACCTTTACTCTGACTAATTCTGAATTTGGAAGTGGCATGCTGGAGATGTCCCTTCCAAACTGTGGAAAAAGTAATTATTTTTATGCTGCCTGGTGCTCAGCATGCAATTAAGGCCCTGCAGTCCCTAATCACTAACACGTACATACATCCACGCCAAAGAGATGCAGCCCAAATACATAAAGAATAGTTTTTTCTTTTAAAGAAAATGGCTAACAGCATTGTCTCCCTTTTTAGGGTCAATGAGGACTGCCCCGTTGACAGAACCCAGAAGCACTGAAATGTCTAGTGCATATAAATTGTGACATAGGCCCTCATTATGTACATGGCAGTAATGCCAGTGGTAATTACTGCCACCGGCATGGCGGTCTCGACCGCCATATAAATAACAAGGGAAGACCGCCACAGGCGGTCCTCCACCACCACCAGGCTGCCACCGACAGGCAGCCTGACGATGGCGGATTACATTATCCGACAGGGCAGCCCTGCAAGCAGAACTGCCCTCCGGATAATGTACCCTGTTTCCCCCAGCCTTTCCCTGGCAGGTTCCCCCGCCAGGGAAAGGCTGACAAAAGGGGTGCTCCGGGCCCCCCCTGGGGGGCCCTGCACTGCCCATGCACTCGGCATGGGCAGTGCAGAGGGCCCGTGCAGTGCCCCGTCATGCAGGTCACTGCCCGATTTACGGGCAGTGATCTGCGTGATGAGTGTTGCTGCACCCGCCGCACACCTACATTGGCAGTGGCCCTTTTCCCTGCGGTCTTTACTGCCGAGATCATAATGAGGGTCATAGTGTACATCTCTTATACTAATACTTCTTAAGAATTACATTGTGTCAATACAATCCTTTCTTTCTTATTTTCACTTCTTCTATTTTTTCTTATGCTGTCTTAGTGCACTAAAAAGACATGAAATGCTTATCACTTAAGTTAGCAATCTGTTCTGCATAAGATAAGAGCTATGTGAAGAGTATTTATTATAATGGTAAATATTTGATAATTTAAATTGCATTGTAACTGTTTTGCATGTATATTTATAGTAGTTTGTTGTTTTCATTTGTATTATTTGATGTGTTATTAATGCAGTAATTTACTTCTAGTAAACCTTTACTAAAGCATCTTTAAAGAGAAAAAAAAAGAAAATTCTTCTTTCAGAAGTGTGGTTTTGAAACTGAAAGAAGGTATGGTATATTTGCCAGAAAACACCTTATCCAGAATACATTAGTATTGTCAATTACATTTCTTGTCACTCTTTCTTGTTCTTTTATTTTTAATTTAGGTTTGTATTTCAGCATTAACGTACATTCTTTAATCAGAAGCATAAAGCTTTCATATATGTACATTAACATAATAAGATCATAAACAAATACAGATGTAAATATTATTAAACAATACACATTACAGCAACCTCATCACATAAAAATAATCAATCAAAGTGCGTAGTGCTTTGTGAATGAACGGATAATGTTAGAAAAGACCCTACATAAAAAAAGCATTCATTGTTTCTCAGCTGTCAGGGGTAATATGAAAATATTGTACATTGTCATATATTATATTTTTTAATAAGCGGAATTAAAGATTGTCTAGTATATTTGTGATAAAATTAACAGGAAAACAATGTAATAGGGACTGAGTGGACATACCATGACATGCACAAGCCGTAGTCGCTTTAAAGTGACCTGGGGAAAGCACAAGAGTTTCACAATAGTACCAGAGCTAAAACAAAGCAAGAGCGATCTTCCTACCTGCCCTATGCAATTATCAAATACTCCTCATTGTTAAAATAACTCTGAGGGAGTGCTGAACTTTTATCTTTCTGGATAAAGTAGGGATCCAGTTGAAGGGTAATAAAGGCTAAAATTACCTCACAAATCACCTGTATAGTTTAATATTTTAATGATGGTGTTTGTTGGTAAGATTAAAAAACAATATGAGACAGTCTTGAACATAATGGTTCCAGGTGTCATCCAAAGTTATACGGCCAACATGTTTCTGCCCTCTCCTATAGCCGAACTGGTCTGGGGAATTTGTCAGGGCCTAGGATCCCTCCTAAATATGGGGGTGGCTGGCTCAGCTAAAACATGAGCACATGCATTGAAATGCACACAGGGCCCACGTGGTAGAGGTATCTGAGGAAAGCCTAAGAAGGAGAAAAAAGTGAATTAAAATACCAAAATGTCATGCACAGGGTGCATGTGAGAACTCACTACAAATCACTGCACACTAGTGTGTAAAAACCATGCTGTGGGTCACACAAACAACCATGCAAAACCATCTGAAAAACAGTACTTGGCTTGTGGTGAAGCCCTACGTAATAAACACACTGTGCAGAGTCTCTTACTATACGGTGTAAAGGCAAATTGCCTCAGGTCTGGGGAGGGGTAATGCCCCTTGTGGTCACACTCTGTAGAGGAACAAAGGTGTGGATCAGGGAGGAATGGTAGAAGGAAGAGGTAGTAATAGTCAAAGAAAGTGACAGTCTTTTACTCTAGAACTCGTACAAAGCTTGTCTAGAACCTACAACCTATAAAAAGACAAACAATGAACATCTTATCTGGCTAGGTCCCAGAAAGTATTCATGATGAGACACCCAGGGTGAGGTTTGATATATGTAGCGAGACTATGGAGATCCCGGTGGGTAGGGCGACTTACTACTCCAAAGGCGCCATCTCCCGTAAGCACCTAGAGGGTTCCCCGTCCCAGACGCTTGCTCATATGGGCTGGGACAAGGCAACCATAGATAAGGCTCACGCCCGAGGACATCAGGGCCTCTGAAGTCTGTTACATACCTCCCACGCCTGCAAGGCGCATCCGGAAGGCTTCAATGACGTGCCCGGGCTCATGGGAATTGTAGTCCCCTGAGCCCCGGGCTCCCCGTTCACCAGATGCGGCACACATATCAAAAGCGCATCAAGGGGACGATAACCCCTAAGTACAGTTGTTCCAACCAGTGGGACGGGTGGGGAGTGGGAGGTAGAGGGGGGAAATATAAAAGAGAAAAAAGAGAAGGGGAGAGAAAGAGAAAGAGAAAAGATTATGAAACTGGAAAAAGGAAAAAGCTTACAGGCAAAGAAAAGGGAGGGAGGAGGGAAGGAAGGAAGGGGTAAATAGGGAGAACTCGAATAAGGAAGGAACGGGAGGGAGAAGAAGGGGGAAGAAGGGGGGAAAGGAGGGGAGAGGAGAAGAGGGCAAAAAAAGAGAGGAATAGATAGGACAGCCGGGAGGGGGTCGGGGAGAGGGAAACCATATAGAAGGGGAAAGGAAAAGTGTGGAAACATAAGAAGCCCTAGTAGAAGAAGAAAGGGAGGGAAAGAGAAAAAGAGAGAAGGGGGAAGAAAGGGGGCGCAGGGGAGGGGGTAACAGTTAACAGCAATGATACGGACAGTTATAGGACCGTCCGTGTGAGGGTGGGGGGTCCACCTCATGGTAAAGTCCTCTATATTGGTTTATTAATTGAACAGTGTTGACCATTGGATGTCATTGTTGAGTCCTGTGGTGTCTGTGCGTAATCTCCAGACCCATCTTTGTTCGTAATGTAACAGTTTTTGTTTCATATTTGTCGTGGTGTCATTTAGTTTGTCTATGACAACCCATTCCATCTCATCAGGGGAATGATTGTTCTTGATGTAATGGTCTGTAAGTTTGGTTGCGTCGCACGGACAACTTGTACTTCTGTGTTCAAATTTACGTGTACCAACTCTCCTTGTGGTCATGCCATTGTATTTAAGCTGGCATGGGCATCTGATCATATAAAAAACATTCTTGCTGTTACAATTAGAGAGTGATCTTAATTCCCAAGGCGTTTGTACATCTAGCTCTAATTTAGTAGTTTTTTTTGTGAATTGACATACACTACAGTTGCCACAGGGGTAATGTCCAGCAGGAGGTGGCATGTGCCAAATGGTAGTTTGTCTGTTCGTGGGTGTGTGTATGGACAATCATATCACGTATGCTTTTTGCACTTTTTAATGCATTAAGTGGGGGGGTCAAAGGGTAGCCCTCCTGACGTCAGAATTTTCCCATTCTCTTTTATTATTTATTGTACCCTGTTTGATAGTGGATTGAAAGTGCTTACACAGATTATGTTATCTTCTTTCTTGGTACGCTGGGAAGGTTGAAGCAACTGGTCCCTGTGATTGTAGCAGGCTCTTTTTTCAGCTCTTCTGATGAGGTAAGCAGGGTATCCTTTCGCACAAAGTTTGCTGGTAAGTCTCTTTGCATGGTTAGCATAGTCTGTAATGCCGGAGCAATTCTGTCGTAGTCGGAGGAATTGGCCTACTGGTGGATTCTCCCTCAGAGAAGATGTGTGGAAACTCTGGAATTGGAGGAGATTGTTGTGATCTGTAGGTTTGTAAAATACTTCAGTCGCCAGAGAACCATTTTTCCCCTATATGAGGAGCTCTAGATAAGGTAGTTCTGTGCCACCTATAGTTGTGGTGAATCTCAAGAAGGGATTCAGAGCATTTAGCCATTCAACAAATATTGATGCTTCTTTTCTTGTCCCTATCCAAATCAGCAGGACATCATCAATATGGCGCTTCCATAGTTTAATATGTTCTTGGAATGGGTTGTCTTCGTGTAAGACATAATGGCCCTCATTACGAGCCTGGCGGTCTGTGACCGCCAGGCTCGCGGTTGGCGGGAGCACCGCCGACAGCCTGGCGGTGCCCCTTAGGGCATTCTGACCGCGGCGCTTTGGCCGCGGTCAGTGCAGGAAAACCGGCGGTCTCCCGCCGGTTTTCCGCTGCCCGTCAGAATCCTCCAAGGCGGCGCAGCATGCTGCGCCGCCTTGGGGATTCTGACACCCCCTACCGCCATCCTGTTCCTGGCGGTTCGCCCGCCAGGAACAGGATGGCGGTAGGGGGTGTCGCGGTGCCCCTGGGGGCCCCTGCAGTGCCCATGCCAATGGCATGGGCACTGCAGGGGCCCCCGTAAGAGGGCCCCGCTTGTATTTCACTGTCTGCATAGCAGACAGTGAAATACGCGACGGGTGCAGTAGCACCCGTCGCACCTTCCCACTCCGCCGGCTCGATTCCGAGCCGGCGTCCTCGTGGGAAGGTTGTTTCCCGCTGGGCTGGCGGGCGGCCTTAAGGCGGCCGCCCGCCTGCCCAGCGGGAAACTCAGAATGCCGGCCGCGGTCTTCAGACCGCGGTGCGGTATTCCTGCGGCGCAACTTTGGCGGGCGGCCTCCGCCGCCCGTCAAAGTTGTAATGAGGGCCAATGTCTTTCAAACAAATCAACATATAAACAGGCCAGGCTTGGGGCAAATGCACTGCCCATTGATGTCCCGTGTACTTGTAAGTAGTAACTGTTGTCAAATTCAAAGACATTTCTGGTCAATGCTGGGTGGGCTAGGTCAAGTATAAACTCTGGAGGGGTTATTGATTCCCATGTGGTGTTCTCGAACAATTCACTAATTTCCTCTAGGGTTGCCTCCTGAGGTATATTGGTGTACAGGGATTCTACATCCAAAGATATCAGAAGCTCTGTTTCTCTATCAAACTGCATCCCATTGAGTAGATTGAGGACATCTTTGGTATCTTTAAGAAAAATGGGTATTCGTTTGATAAGGGGTTGCAAGATTGTGTCACAGAATTGTGAAAGAGGCTCCAGAATAGACCCTATCCCAGAAACAATAGGTCTACCAGGGGGCGGGTGCTTGTTTTTGTGTATTATAGGCAGGATGTAGAAATAAGGTGTTTTGGGATTTGCTTGTGTCAAGAACTTTTGCTCATGTGTAGTGATCCACTCATTATCCAATCCTTCTAATATCAAGAAGGCTATTTCTTCTTGGATTTCAAGGGTGGGATCTCTGGATAGTTTTTTATAGTGTTGTCTGTTCCCAAGTAGCCGTAGACTTTCCTCTTTGCACATGGTTGTTGGCATCATTAGGTTTGAAAGTTGCCATATATTGAGGAAAAAATTCCAAATAATAGTCTTTCATATTAGGAAATGACAAACCCCCCTTTGTCTTGATCTACATATAAGGTGCTTAGTTCAATGCGTGCATTACCGTTCTGCCAGATAAATGATGAAGAAATTGAGTCCACTTTTCTAAAAAATTAGGAAGTTAACACACAGGGGATGGCATAAAACAAAGAATTAAACAGTGGCAGAATTGCCATTTTAATCAATTCGACTCTCCCTACAACAGTTAGAGGGAGCATCCCCCACTTTGTAAGTAATGTCTGATTTTTAAGGAGCAGGGGTCATAATTAAGATCGTACAAATCTTCTATTGTGGACGAGAATCTGATCCTGAGATACCGTTTAGGCCGAGAGTTTACGCACGGCACCAATTCAGGAAGTAATCTACTTGAAGAGCAACCACAGAATATAATTTTTTTTTTTTCCTATTCACCTTGTACCCCTCTAATTGTTCAAATTGAGCAAAAATGTCAAAAGCCTTTTCCTGGGAACTTTGATTATCATCCAGGAATAGAGTAATATTGTCTGCATTGAGTTTTATTTTCCCCATCTGCTCGAGTAAGGGATAGATCAGATCATTTTGTCTAATTGCGATAGCTAAGGGTTCGATAAATAAGGCAAACAAAATGGGTGAAAGGGGGCACCCCTGGCGGGTACCTCGCCTGACTAGTAATTTTCCTACATTTGCCGAGTTAATTATGATGTTCACTTCAGCATCCTGATACATCCTTTCTATCAGCCCAGAGATCTGGGCCGGCACCTGAAATCTCGATAAAATCTAAAACAGTGTATCCCATACCACTAAATCAAAGGCTTTTTCTGCATCCAATAAAGGGATGACAGCAGGGATTCTATTAACAGTGAAATAATCTAATGCCTCAGCCAAAAAATGGGTGTCGGTTGCAATTTGCCTTCCAGCAATTAACCCATCTTGGTCTGGATGGACTAAAGAGGTGATTATCATATTGAAACGAAGAGCTATGAGTTTCATAATAATTTTATAGTCGGTACTTAGTAGCGTAATTAAGAGATAGGAGTTTGGATCTTCTTTATCTTTGTCTTTTTTGGGAAACTGACTACGCTCCCAGCGTGGAAAGAATTTGGGATTGTCCCACCTTTTAACATATCATTAATTAAGAGCAAGAAATTGTCCGCCAAGACATCAATAAAAACCTTGAAGAATTCTGCCGGGAGGCCATCCGGGCCACTGGCCTTCCAATTCGCGAGGTTTCTGACCACCTCCAAAAGGTCCGGTTTGGTAAACGGCCGGGAGAGGGCTTCCCCATCTTCCTTTGATATAGTAGGAATCTTTAATTTCCCTAAAAAATCCCTAACAGCCTCTAAGTCAATTAGATGGTTTTGGCTATAAATACGTCTATAATGCTCTAACATTACTTCTCCCACTGCCCTAGATTCCGTGTATCTCTCCCCCGTGGTAGGACATCTCAAGGCATGAATCGTATTGCTTGCCTTTTGGTCCCAGGCTTGCCATGCTAAAAACCTACCCGTAATGTTACTCTCTTCATAAACTTTCTGCTGGTAAGCCTGATACGATCTCTCTGCCCTACCAAGATACAGATCGGAAAGAGCCTGTTTGGCCTGATCGAACTATTTTTTTTCACTTTCCTTGGGGGACCTAAGATATTTATCTAATTTCCTCTGCATGTCGTCTTCTAAAACCGAGCTCTGCTGTTTATCAGGACACCTATTTGCAGCATCTTGTGCAATCACCAGGCCTCTTACATAAGATTTGAATGTATCCCAGACAATGCTTGGAGCAGCAGAGTCCCGGTTCTGACTAAAAAAGTCCTTTACTTCATCTCCACAGAGCTGTACCCACCCTTCCTCTTGATGTAGTAGCTAGTTAAATATCCATCTTTAGGATTGCAATGTATCTCGTTCTGGTTTTGGTGATATATCCAAAAGCAGCAGAGCGTGGTCTGAGAGGCCAGAATGCAATGAACGCTGATTCTTAAAGTGAAGAAATTTAGTTAACAGGTAAAAGTCAATACGAGACGCACTTTTAAATCGGCTGGAGAGACATGTATAATCTCTTTTATAAGGTGTGAAAGACCTCCAAGGGTCGCATAGCGCCAATACTCTTAGATAGTTTCAAAAAAGCTTTGCGACCTTTGGTTTAGATTGTTTTTTCCCTTTGACTGAAGAGTCAATATAAGGGTCCTGGAGAAAGTTAAAATCTCCATCAATTATCACTTTGCCTGGAATTTGCAAAAGGGATTGGAAGAGCTCCTCGGACGGCCCAGGATCATCTACCAGTGGTGCATAAAAGCTCACAAAAGTAAATTGCTCCATAGACACTTTACAACTTACCCAGCACCACCGTCCATTTTTATCACTATTAAAGTCAAGTATTCGGGCACCAAGTTTTTTGGTTAAAAAAACTGCGGTACCCCTATGAGCTGCTTGTGCCACAGCAAATCCCTTGTACTCCACCCAACCTCCAATTCCCACAATTCTTTGACTGGAATATGAGTTTCTTGTAACAGGATTACACAGGGGTTTGCTGAAAGTAAAGAGTTATGGTACTATAATCACGATCTTCCCAGCTTTCAGAAACACGCAGATTTGAATCAGAAAACCACATTTTTCAATACAATTTAGGATTTTACTGGGACAAAGCCCATTTTTCCTATTTTTTGTGATTTCAACCTCCTTCCAGGTAGTGGTAGAAATGGCTATGACACCAATGGTGGATACTGAAAAGCTTTACATTTCTGAAAAGTAGACAACATTCTGAATTCAGCAAGGTGATTATCTGTGTAGATTCTTCAAGGTTGTCCTATAGAAAAAGTTGAAACAAAAAAATGAAATTGAGTTCAAGAAAACAGACATTTGTGTCTATGTTTTCATCTGTAACTTCTTCTAACTATGCCAGAATTTCAAAAGCAATATACCGTTATGTCCAATGGTCCCTTCTGGTAATGGGTATATATAGGTCTTGAAGGTTCACCAAGAACCCAAGGTACCCAAAGCAAATAACTGAGCTGGACCTTGTAATGTTTTTTCATTGTGTACCTGGTAAATAGCAATTTATTTAGTAAAATTTAAAGAATGAAAAATGGGTATCAAGGAAACCTATCTATTTCTGAAATGGGCACAAGTTATGGAGCTTAGAAGCCATAGTTATTTGCACATCGCTGAATTTGAGGGTACCTGAATTAGCATGTGAATTAGAGGGCATTTCTCAAAATGACCTCCTTCCAACACACTGTCTTAAATTTGGAAGGTGCAAATGCAGAGAAAGACAATTGGTAATAACACTTTCTCTCCTATTCTGTGTTCCCCTAAGTCTCCCAATACAAATGGTACCTCACTTGTGTAGGTAGGCCTAGTGCCCACAACAGGAAAGGGCCCAAAACACAACACATTTTTCTACTGAAAACTGACCCATTTTTCGCAACGTGTCTAGCTGTGGATTTTGGGCTCTAGTTCAGCCAGCACCTAAGGAAACCTAGCAAACCTGTACCTTTTTAAAAACTAGATACATAGGGGAATTCAGGTTGGGGTAACGTGTGTGGCTCTCACCAGGTTCTCTCACCCAGAATCCCTTGCAGACCTCAAAATGTGTCTAAAAAACACATTTTCCTGACATTTTTGAGGTGGAAAGTTCTGGAATCTTGGAGGAGCCACACTTTTCCAATTACTCAGCATTCCCCTCAGTCTACCGATAAAAATTATACCTCACTTGTGGGGGTAGTCCAAGAGCCTAAAACAGGGAAGGGCCAAAGTTTGAGGGAGAACCAACGCAGGTCCAAAAAGGGGGGTCTCTTTTATACTTTTTAGGCTGACTCTGCTTTAGGCACCCACACAAGTGAGGTATCATTTTTATTGGGGGACTAGGGGAACATTGGGTGGTAGGAAATGTGTGGTTTATTTCTGTTTGTGGAAGAATATGGCAAAAAAATTCAAGGTAAATGTGTGATTGTAATCACATTTTGGGGTCTGCAGGGCATAGTGGGTAAGAAAATGTGTTGTGATCCATGAGAGGTACACCACCCTGTACACCCCTGTGTGTCTAGTTTTCAAATATATCCAGAGCTGGTAGATTTACCCTGGACAAGAAGCTACCAAGTTCCTTACTTCTGTGATGTTCCAAACACTCAAATTGTGAAACAAATGCCCTTAGGTGTTGTTAAAAAGACCCCTCACACGCCAAGCTAGTTGGTGGCATGCTTTATCATTGGGGTCCCACTGGAGATACCTAGCATGGCAGTGGTGTGCTTCGACACCTGTTTACAGTGGAGCAGGTTTTTTTGTATATTGAATTCCCAACTGAGAGGATAAGAGGAATAAAATTGTCTTGTGGTTACCCACCAATGTGGCATGTTTTTAATCGTGGTAACCTTGGACAAAGGTTAAAAACAGTGCTTTTCATAATTTGAGTGTTTGGGACATCACAGAATTAAGAGAACTGGTAGTATGCTCGCTTCTTGTGTCTGTTGATAGTAATTTGGGAAGATGAACGAGCTCTCTCTTCTCACTCCCTTTTTTTGTTGCACACACATCATGGTTAGATTTGGCACAAGGGTGAGTGAAGGTTCAGAACGTAAAATTCTATTAACAAGAGATTGAACAAAAATGAAATGCACTGTTAATAATTGAAAGCTCAAAACACTGAACCAATGACTCACAGCTCGTGAGCTGTAAAGCCGCATCAGGGCACCAACCGCTTTACAGTCCATTCACACACCTTTCTTACATGACACACACAAGACTATTCATCCCACCAGTTGCAGGCCCAGTACATTACAACACTCACATCAACTGACAGTGCCATTCAAGGGCCCATCACTTTCATACACCCATATGCCTGACACAGCAATCACACTGGATAACGGAGTATGTAGTGACCAGCAGCAAGTCATTACTCACGTGCCGTCAGCAAAATGCCAGATCACACACCGAAATCCAAGCACCAGCTCCCACACACTGACAGCCATGCGCCAGTCTACGCACCCAGCCAGCCAACCATAAGTCCACGCACACAGCCAGCCAAATGCCAGCCCATGCACACCGCCGTCACATTTTGTTTTAACACAAAAGAAAACACAAACACATTTTAAGTAAATACAAAACTACAAACACAACTGCTCTAACTAAATACATCACCCTCCCCGACCACAAACTTACCTCTTTTCCCCCTTAACCGCCTGGAAGCAAATGGCTTTCAGCGCATCACAGCAATTTTTTGTGACATTGGCGAGCTGTCATCAGATTCCCAGGGGGAGGTCAGGAGTGGCAGCGGAAGGGCTTCTGCTACCATTCCTGGTGGGGGAGCAGAAGGGCAGCCCATGGCTGGGGCGCCAGTGCTTCTTCCGTGGGTGGGTGCCAGGATAGCTGAGAGCTGACGACGCACAGGCCCACCATGTCATTGGATGGCTCCCAGCCATCTGACGTATGTAAAGAGTTAATACGTTTTTTCAGAGCTGGTGGCTCATTCTGCCACATGGAAATCCAGAGAAAGACAGGCCTGGTTTTAATATAGTCCTCTATATAAGTAGATTCATGCTCCTCGTGACACATATAGTGAAGGGTAGTCGGAAGGCAGGCCAACGTTTTCTACAAAATCATATTTTCTTCCACCTGCATGGCAGCATCATTTGCAATGCCCCAAATCACAATACCATAGGTTGGGATCGGGACACATAGGGTTTTGTAGATGTACGAGAGTGGTGGCAAAGATCTTCCTCCTGATAAGGGCAGGGTGTTAAAAAGGGACCCTATTTCCCAGGATAATTATAGCCTTCAAAGACGCTATGTTGGGCGCCCAAGAGCCCGACAAAACAAACTTAATCCTAGTTTGTATTTCAATTGCCAGTTCTGCGCTGGGAATGGTCTCTCTCCCCTCTCCTATTTTCTACTTGTGTTGGATTTGTTAAAGCAAGGGTTTAAATAAAAAAAATAATGAATATTCATGTATTCTGAGTAATGGATTTGCGTAGAAAATATAATAATATACAGAAAAATAATGTACACATTTGAAAATGTGTCCACGTGAATGGCCTCCAATGTTCACGAAGTGTCCTTATTAATGGCTTATTAATATGAAATATGGAGCATATGTTTGACTACTGTAGTAATACTGTACATCATATTGAGGGTTTTGCATTATGTATTAGCTGTATTAACTGTAGGCCTTAACTTAGCAGAGGTTATGGCCTAGTTGCATGGCCTCATGTCAAGCTGTATTTCTAAACCAATTAATAAAATGTTCGCATAGAGAATTAAATTGTGATTTTCCACTGTGCTGACCAAATGTGCTCATAGCTAGAAGTCTTTCTCATGAGAACTGCTTGCTAGAAGGTGCTGTTCTTGTAAAATGTAACATTATTAGTGTAAAATGTGTAAGACTGACTTTGTCAGGAGAAGAACAATGAAGACACTGACTGGAGTACAAGCTGCAAAATATTGTTACCTGCCGAGCCGGATGATGAGGACATTACAAGAAGAGCCAATCAGGGACATGTGAACCGAGTTCTAGTAGAAATTATAGATTTGAAGTTTTAGTTTTATTGAGCAAAGTGTGAACATGCAATCCCTTGACCAATAGGGACTTGGGAAGTAGTTTTGAGAAATCTAACTTAGCTGTACTGCACTGATGGAAGGCAGCGCATTTGCCCATTTTCTTCTTGCCGAAAGGCCGTTACTTTTTTGAGCGTCTTGACAAGAGACATGCTTAACTTTATTGCTTAAAGACTTTTCGTTTTTTGAACTTTGATGCTGAATTCTGATGCCTTGCTGACCGAACTCATGTCCTGATGACTAAGACTATCTTAGCTTGCCGATCTATTTGAGGAGAGGTATATTATTACTGTTGTGTTTCTTAAGACTGTTTGCTTTTTCTTTCTAGGTACCAACTGCACTATTTCGATAGAGCCATAGTTAGATGTTTTCTAAATTTGTGTTTACTAAATAGTTTTGCATGAAGCCCAACATGCTGATGCAAATCTGGTGATAGATAAGGATTCTAACTAATAAAATTTAGATTACATTTCTTCTGACACTTTGGACAGCCAGTGATGTTTCTGAATGATTATCATTTGATTTTGAGATTATTTTACGTGACATTAGCATTGTTAGTATAGCGAAATAAATATTCAAATTTTTACTAAAAGGTGTGGTTATTCATGACTGAAAAGTCATGGTGTGTGACAATTACTGACTCCAAATAATTACTAGTGCTATTATCATTGATTATTATTGCTATTGCTTGATTATTGATTATTGATCTACGTGTACTGGAGTTATGGTGGGGACATCTTAAATGCGAGTCAAAGGTTCATCGACCTATTTGCGTCCCCTTGTAAGTTTACTTATTACGGTGAGACGCGCTAACAAAGATTCTTTAAGAAGGGGTTCTCGAGAGAGCTCCTAGTTTCCTCTATCAAGGACAGTATTCAGTTACAGGATCCTGGCTGGTGTAGGTTCCATCAAGACAGGTGCCTCTTCTATTTTCTAATGCATCAATTTCGCCGAACCTGTCTGTTCCAGGAACCGCCCTCACATACTCGGGACTTTGCCAGCTGCATCATTTAAATCACTGGTAATGGTGTTCCTGAAGGACTGGTTTGCTAAGGACCTTTCCTGGTCATTGCTATCTCTGGGCACAAGGTGGTGAAATTAAGGTGTTTCGATGAAAGGAGGCATACTTATGTTTACATCTGACTTTTTTTATTCTCTGGACCAGTAAAGCCCCTTTCATTAAGGTTGTCTCTTGATTTTCCCTTTGACCACAGCATTGTGTCTTTGCCAATCTGAATTATTGTTTAAATAGGTTAGTTAATGTTTTTTAACATGGGCAGGGCAGTAGAGGGTGGGTTGTATTTTTTGACATAGGAAGGGAGGACAATTAATTTCTTTTCTGCAGCACTTTCTTTTGCACTCCTGACACCCTCTTTGTTTCTTCTAGTCTGGATCAGCTTGATAGAGAACACCACATTTCACCTGCTCGCAGAATATTAAATAAATGTCAATATTTCTGCAATATAATTTTAAATCCAAAAGAGGAGGACAGAGTTTGTACTTGATCCGAGAGCAGAAGCTGGTTGTTAAAGATTTGTTGGAATATTTAATGCTCTTTTCTTTTTTTATTGCAGTTGTCTATGCATGGATTTGTATGCCTTAAATCGAAGTCATTATCAAATCATTAAAACATTTTTTAAAAATCCTGAAACTAAAGCAAGACTGGCTACGTTTTAATATTGATAGTGCTTTCGAACTGGCCCAATTGCCCTGGCTGCTGTTAGGGTCACTCCACTGAGGGTTTCAGCAGTAGGCCTCTCTCAGACTGTGAGTTGTGCCTTCAATAACATACATCTTTCTCACTACAAACACCTTGGAGAAGACTCAGTAGCTGCCTTTCACTCAGTGGTCCTCCTTAGAGTAGTCCTATGAACGCCTAGATTATGATACTTTACAATGTACACCACTGAAACATTATGTAAAATTATGTGACTCATTATGAGTTCCACTGAATTCAGTTTGAGGTATTCTTGCAACTAAATCCAGTGAATATTCGTTATTCTCCCAGGAATAGGTGTGGATGGTGGCGGGTGGAAAATGGCGGCAACTGCATGTTTTATCGTCAAATACATGTGAACTGCATTAGGTGTTTTCATAAAATAATCACCTTGGTAAGGAAGGACGAAGAGTAATCCTCTGCTTATTTATTATCTTCATTAAAAGGAAACTCGCTCTTCTTAACTTGAGCCCTACTCAACTCACTCACTCAGTCCTGTGTGCATTTGATTATTTGGGTTCCTTGTTTTATTTAACTCACGATTTGAGGTGCAGGGTTCTAGTCTTATGCTCTATCCATCAGGGGAGACGGTTAAAAAATAATTCTCGAAGACTACAACGAGAGCCTCCCTTGAGCTTCGTTACACTCAAGAATCATTACTTTGAGGAGACATAGGAGACTCTGTCATGAGATTACCAGTCAGTTCTCACAAAACCTCCGTTTCACCTCTCTTGTTTTGTTGCTGCCTCTGCTGACACACACTTGATTTGATGCACTTCTTAAAGGCCGCACCTTCTCTTCTACTTGTCATCTTTTGTTACCTCTAATCAGTTTTAATGTGTTCCTGCCTGGCGAGTCTTGTCTTAACTACAGGCTGTTTATTCTGATGTTCAATTGTCCAACATATTTTGTTCTTTTCCCCTCTTCTCAGGTACCGTTCAAAGGGGTAGGGTATTGTTGACCAGGAGACAAGTTATGAAGAGTCTTCCCACAATGCCTCATTGGAAAATGCGTCACGCAGGAACAGTCTGATTGAGTCCTCTGAGACGGCACTTGAGGACTGGAGGTAGTGATTTGTCTCCTCGATAAATCATTAACACTCCTCAACAAGTCTATAAATAAACCTGAAATTAAAGGACCGAGTTATTTTCTTTTAAAATAAATCTCTTTTGGAATATAAGGCTTCAAATATTCAGTTATCTCCAGACCAGAATGGATCGATTGTTGTATTTTAAGACGCATCAAAATACATATCATTGTTTAAACTTTGTCTTGTGTCAATGTGCCATGGTCAGTAGACCAACGAGTACAGTCCTACTCAGCGACTATTGACATTCAAACTATGCTGGTGTTTACAGTTCAGTGGTGTATATTGTGCCAACAGGGCAGCCGAAGGCTGCTTGTCCTATTAGCTGGCCTGGCCACATCTGCCAAACGAGATCCAAAATGACCTGATGACCCTCTGGATAGTGAACAATGAAGTACGAAAGGTCAAAGGGCTTAAAGGTTATTTAAGTCCTACTTTCAAAGAGGATCTGCACTAAACTTATTTAAGGTCATAATAATAATATTATTAATTATGATAATATTAATAATAATAATAATAACAATAATAATAATGATAATAATAATAATGATAATAACAAAAAACAATAACACCAACAAAACAGCAACAACAAATGTAATAGTAATAATAATAACAATAATAACTATTAAAATCATGATTACATTTTGCTATTTACTTTTCTACGCTGCAAATAGAAAAGAGTAATAATATGGTATAGCTTCCTCTCTGTTCTATCCAATGCCATTTACTTAGAAAAGAATAAGCATATCAAGCCATGGTCGTATTTCTAGTTACTTCATTAATCTAGAATAGTTTCATTTTATATGGCTTGGAAACCTAGCAAAACGTAATACGGGCCAAAAGAAAGAAAGGCATAGCTGCTTAATTAACAATTATGCCAATGGCTTGGGTTAGTATTCCAAGGAAACTTGTTATGACATAAACCTAAACAGTAGCCACTTGTATTTCTGCCAACTTGGAAATGCCCTGTGCCCTGGTCATTTAAAAGGGCTGGCCTTCCTGCGCTTTTTAGGAATTCATGGGCAGCAGGGCTTCCATGGTGCAACATGCCTCCAAAGCATCATGGATGCTTCTATGTGGACCTTTTAAACGAGGAGCTGGACGTTCGTCCAAGAGGGCCAGATCCATGTTAGTTTCTCTGAATAACTAATTTGTAAATGATTCTCATTAACATGCATGGCATGTAAATATACATCATGTGGTTATCTAGAAAGTCTAGCAATGATCTGACCCCAGCAGACCAAAGTCAAACACAGATGTCATAAGCAGCATTAGTGGAACTGTGTAGGTTTTGCTGCAACTACTGATGTCACAAGAGTGACTTATATGTACTCATAAATCTGATATATTGTGTGTTTTAACCTATAACTGATGTGCACTCAACATCAATTATAAAATGCATTCTCTGTAGTTTTAGGAAAATCATGTATTGTGACCCTTAACCTTATGAAATGAAATACAACAATTGAATCTATTCACATAACCATACTCATGTAATTTGAATGAATTCTCAGTTTAAACTATAAGAATTTATGCAAGGTGTGCATTAATGTTCATTATCCCCACATAAAAAAGAGGGGTGAGAGGTATCACTCTTCCCTTATCCTCCCAACCTATACTAAAAACACAAAAAAGGGCAAAGAGGTGATATTAAAAAAGGGCTTTCATACCCACTAATCAGGAATCCTGAGCGGATTTTAAAAATGTCCCTCACCCACTAAATGGGGTCATGCTTCATCATAGTGTGCTACAACACTCTGGTGCAGACCAACACCCAGAATGGAGCAAAGATGTATTAGCTAGGGTCACTCCCCTATCAAAGGATCCACTATGCAGCCAAGATTGAAATTGTCTAAGAGGGTACTCCCCCAATTCTATTTTAGGCAATCTTTGGCATGGTTAAAAACGTTTTAGTTTGGGTGAACTTTGGGAAATTACTGTTCTGTACCCATCTCTGCCAGCGACGGGCGGTAACTTTAGGAGGGGGCGGGACACACAGGCACACATGCACACTCACACTCATTCACACACACATGCAGACACACATCCATTCACAACACTCATTATCAAATATTCAAACATACACGCACGCACCAAACATTCATTTAAAAGTAAAACACACACTTACCTTCAGCTCTTCCTCAAAGGTCCCAGGAGGGTTGGGACTACTACCTTCCCGCACTGGATAACCTAAGGTCAGCTAATTAGGGAAGGGAGCAGTCCCAACTCGTCACAGAGTGGGATGGGGTCAGTGAGACTGCTGACCTCACTCCACTCTGTGATGAGGTGTCACTGATGGACACTCAGCTCTGGGCGCTTTAGGGCTTAAGCCTGAAGCACCCAGGTCTGAAGCAATCAGTGACATTCCCCCTTGTCATTAGGGAGAGGGTCTCGAGGCACCTTTGCTAGGCTGAAGTGGTCACGCCCACAGGGCTGTGACCTCTTCAAATCCAGCAAAGTTCAGCTCAGGCAGCCAGGAGGATGCGCAAATTGCGCATGTTTAGCTCCTGACCTGAAAATGAAGAGTGTCTGTCAGGCTGCCCTGAGGAGCAAAAGATGAGGGTGCGTGGACGCTCTGACCCAAACGATGGGCGCGGCTGCTCTCAGTTTAAATCAGTTTTTAAAATCCATTCGGGATTCATGTTTAAATATTACCTTTTTGCCCTTTTTTGTGTGTTTTTCAATAATGTTCAGTCTAATGTTGAGAAATGTGGTTCTCGACTATTTCAACCCTCATGGACTGACAATTTATTTCATTTATATTAACTGTAACATTAAGTTTTATTTAAATTAATGTAATTCACATTTGTGTAACTGTAGAAATGTAATGCGCACAAGTATTATGTGGAATGAAATGTGTATTAGTGAATGTTGGTTAAAGCTTTACATTAGTAGGCCTGAATTTCTTTAACTTTAGAAATAGTTATTTTTTAAAGTTTTCTGTTAATGTGCCATATCATTACATGTGCATTCACATGAAAATGCCAGTTTGGAAATAGATGTGCTATTGTTTTACTAATATAGAGCCGAAGAAAAAGTATTTGAGGTAAGAACTTTGGCAGACCGAGAGAGGGGTGACTGTTCTTTATTTATACATGTTGCAAACGATATTCCAGAGGACCAAGGACAGCAACATTCTCAGGACTGCTCTGGAAGTGCAGATTGATGTTGCAAGTTACACCATGGGACAGGAGAACGCAATGGAGCTAGTGATGGTATGACCAAGAAGGTGTGATCTGATTGGATTTTGTGGTATTAACTATTGCTTACACTGATTAGTTGTGGGACACTTTCCCCTGTACTTTGAGAGGTACAGACCTCTGACTTTCCCCTTTGTCCCCATGCTTCATTGAGTGTGGCTTACTCTTGCACTTATCACTCTAAGAAGACTCTTGACCAAGCTTCTGAAATGCTGATACCTTCCTCCTCATTTTTTCAAATCCTCTTTGTCTTATTTCTGCTTCTCCTTTTATCCTTATGTCTTTTAGTTAGATGTTTTATGTTTCTAATTGTTTACACTTTTAGGAGATTTCCCCTATTTGCCCACAGTTCAACTTACTAGATGACTTTAACTTGCCTTAATGTGTAAGAGAACTGACCGTCGCTTGTTTTCTGATCATCAAATACTTCTGCTGATATTTTGTATTGCAGTGACTGAATTTTTGATTTGTCTTATGCTAATTCGTCTAACTTTCTTCAGAAGATTTGACTACCCAATTGTTATTCTGAATCTTTACAGTACGTTTTTGAGATTTGTTTATAATAGCCTGAGTGTTCATTTGTAATAAAACCCTTTTACTTTATTTCAGATTTTTTTCCTTATGTGGCTAAATTGGTTACACTGTAAATTAACACTGATTGATTGTTGCCTAACTCCCTTGTTAATCCTTTTGCATGGAAAAGGATTTTCAACCTCAATGAATAGAACATACAAATGCTCCATCATTAGCAAAAATGAGTTATCAAAAGGGACATGAATGTACCACCAACAAACATAGAAAATGTGTGTGCTAAATAACAGGAAGAGAACATAGAATAACGGCTAAAGTGGTCTGGAGCCCAAAAGTGGGTGCTAGTGTTGGCTCCAGGGCAACCCCAGTAGAAGGCAAGGTGATGCAATACTATGTTCATGTTCAGGGAATGAGCAGCCAGGATCTAGAGACGGACTTGTTCATGGAGTTGAGCCTTGGCATTTGCAAACTTCATCTTCTCTTGCCTCGCCACTGGCAGTGGCCATTAGACGCTGGACTGGCAGCGCCTTCTCCACCAGTAGAATGGTATTCTCAGCATGTTGTACTTAGTGAAGTTCAATCATTATAACGTTCTTTCTTGATGGTGATTGTGAGCATATGCACATGTTGCCCGGTTGGACTCATGTATGTGCTGGTGTTCCTCATTGTGGTATTTAAGGTATTGTTGTCTGCTGGTGTTTTTACACCCAGGAAGAATTTATTTATTATTTTGTGGCTTTTGGCTGTTCAGATGTTGCCAGTATTTGCTGAATGTCCTTTACGGAATGATACTAACATGAGTGCCTGAGTTTGTAAACAATCGCTCTTGTACACCATCACTCTGCCCTGGAAAGATGCGCAATACAGTAAATTGCCTTACGTGCAGTAAAGCAGAAAAAAACATGTGTAGCTATGAGTCTACAGTACCAGTGGGAGAACATCCAATCTCCTGAATGGGTCCATGTATAAGGATGTCTCATGATTGAAGACACATTCTTAAAAGCATGCACAATGAATCTGTGGCATCTTTGTGAAGATGCTAGCATGACGTAACTCTGTAGTTGCATCTCAGACCACCAAAATTACCATGAAAAGTGATGTACAATTCTTAAATTAAAGAGGGAGAGTGCCTGAGGAAGCCACGACTCAAGAATTTTCACTGATAGGATAACCCTTCCAATCCATTAAGAACTGAACATAGCCTTTAAGAAATTAGGAGTCACAGAATTCCTATAGTTCATATTCAGGTTGATCATGAACCATGACAGGTGAAGGATGTGGACCCCCTCTTCTAAAAGGATCACCAACAAACAACTCAAACTGTGAAATATGGAACAGAGGATGGAGTTTCCATGAAGTCGATAACTGGATTCTGTAAGCTTCAGGTTAAATTTGTTTTGAAATGCAGAATGGTCCCAAAAAGTGTGATGTAAGTTTACAGGGAAGAACTGGGAAAATAATTACACACTATCTCCAAGAGTGTAAGGAGGAGAAGCATTGCCAGTGGTTGAGAGTAATTCAAGCATTCCTTTCATCAATCTAATGTTTTTGTATCTGTTGCTCTTTATGCACCAGTATGCCCAGATGTGGGTCCCAGGCTCACTGTGCCACTGGAATCAAGCTAGCCTGGCTGATGAGGGGGTGAAACCCAAAAAACAGGACTGGGATGCTTGTTTCCCGTCCAGGGATAACCTGGCCTGGCAATTCATGCTGGACTGTACCAATGTCAAGAATAATTTGCGTGTGGCTGGTTCCAAAATGGGGTGGCATGGTGGGCAAAAAAAACAATAGATTGGGATGCGGGCAAGCGGTTGACAGTAGTTGAGATTAACTCAAGCATTCCATCCATTTGCCTTGTTGCTTTTGTCTTCAGCAGGTGTTAAGCAGCACAAGCACAATGTTGGCAACCTAGCCTGTAGTGATTAGTGGTAGGGAACCTGACATTTTTACCCTGTGTCACTGGAATGAGGCCTGCATGCCCACTCACATTTTAAAAGGTTGTCTGCTGTGTGCTTAACTCACCCTTGGCCTACATCAGGTAGATGTGGAGTGTTGCACTGTGCAGGAGTAATAACTGTACTGGTTGTATGTGTGCCTGGGAAAGGAACGATACACGGATAGAGCAGTACTATGCAAGGCATGTGTGGTTAGTACATGTACTGGGTGTATGTATACATTACATGAGAGATGTAGTGCTGTGCAGTGCACGTGTGGATAAAGCAGGTGCTCAGTGTATGTATGCTTGTGTGGAGTACAATACATGAAGGGTGAAGTGTTGTGCAGCACACACATAGTGAATGTGTGTGCTGGCAGTGTATCTGTTTGTAAAGAACACACCCTTGGTAAATATAGAAAAGCTTCAGTGCTAAACAGTGTGTGCAGATTGAGTGTGTGCTGAATGCATGTGTACATGTAAGGGTACCATGCATGGAGGACCAATGCTGGACAGAGAGTGTGCTTTGGATGTACACTTAGTAAGTGTGCTTGAAAAAGCGCATTACATAGAAGACCCTGGGTTCCATTTTGGAAAGCTCAGGCCTACCTAGTAAAAACGTAAGGAGGAGTGGAATCCCCATAGACAGAGATGTATATTTCTGCATTCCTGTGAGCTGGGTGGGGTGGTAGTGCAGGGAAAAGGAAGAGACTATCTTTACATTTCAAAAGACTACTCTTTGATTCAGTGATGGATCGCAAGGAAATGGTCTGGCCGTATCTCAGGAAGGAAGATGGGGCTGAAAAGGCAGTCATAAAGAGTAGGGATGAGGGTCTGGAATTAACCTTCCGATGCACATATGACAGTGCTGACAACCAGTTGCAAACTCTAGTCACTCCTATGAATTTTGTAATGGACAATCAGCTTTAAAGCCATTCCTGCTGGGGCAGACATCCTTCATGAAGAAAGAAGTAAGGGGGAAGTGTCCCTTCAAAAGAAGCAGAACCCCAAAATAAAACGTCAAAGACCCAGTCCCTAAATCACATTTGGTGTCTGGAAAAGTATTCTAAGAAGGGGAGGTTGACCCTCTCAGAAATTGTCATCTGTCAAGCAACCAGATGGTTCGTGTGAGGAGGGGAAGGTCTGCAAGACTTCTGCCGGTCACCAGGACTGGGGGACAAGGCCTGCTAGTCTCCCTGTTGAGTGAGGGGACATCATAAAAAACTACAACAAAGCTGCATAGCACCAATAAGAAGAACACTTTTACTGCAATTAATGTGTGTAATAAAAATGATAAATAGGCACCCTCATGTTGCAAATAACGTCATTTTAGATATACATTTTATTAACTCAACAAAACAATACAATCCTTGTCATTCGTTGTATAACACACTCAACTATAAAATCTCAGAGAAAATATATTATTTTCCTTCAACAAGTATTTACCTATTATAAAATAGCCTAAATTGCCTAAATGAAACAGTGGGACACAGTTGTCACCATTCACAACACACACAGTTTCATAAATTCTCTCCAAAGACCAGCAAGTGTGCGAAAAAAAGGTAACTTCTGTCACATTCAATCTATATAGCTTTGCTCCAAATGTCATACAGATATAAATATAAAACTTTAAACTTGATTTTCCTGGAAATAATTAATCAAAATGAATAATCACCCTATAACCTGCATTGCCTAGGGGGGATATATTGATAATAATAATTGAACTTCAGTCCCATCTGAGATGGCATTTCATTGAGTACTTAAATTCAGCATAGCAGTTGTGGATTATACATAGTCAGAACTGTGATTCTTTTATCCCTTGGAGATTGCTGAGTGCCAATGCGCGTTTTTGGTAGGACCGTCCAGTGGGAGCCACCTTTTTCAGGGCACGAGGATAAGATGTCTGTGAGACGCTGTTACCCAGGAAGAATCTAGCAAATAAAATATAAATATAACTATACAATAAAACAATTTTTTGCACCACCCATGCCTCAACCATGCCCATAAGTGCTAAAAAGGGTAAGCCAACCACGGCAGAATGGCTGGTCTACCAAAACGGTATTAGGTGTACTGAATCGAGGGAAAAAAGGAAACTTTTTTTTACCACAAACTTTATTGTGCTTTACATTTTTCAGTTGCAACAGGGTAAGAGGAAAAAAAGGAAACTTAAATAAAAAAACATTCACCTCATGCTATACCTCCACCCGCTTGTGCACAATAGTGGTTAGCTTCATGGTGTGCTTCTCTCATCGCCTACAGTCTGAGGAAGATAAAGACATATTTGCTTCCAAAGGGACTGCTACCAACCATAAATCCAATACAGAATGCCACCAATGACTTATTAACAAGGACTATACAAGAAGGTAACAATACAATGAAAGAGACCGGAGAACATGGTACTGATAGTAAACCAAACATCAAAGAGAGATAACACTAGGTGAACCTACCCTGACACAGGAAAGGGTCAGGGTAGTGAGGGGACATCATCCAGGAAAACCAAGAACGCCTGAAGCCTAGAGCTTTCTCGTAAAGAGTGGGATGTGCGTAGCAGCTGAAATAGTTCATCCAAGATCATAGTTTGTTAGACTAATTTATTGCAACAGCAGTAAAATCAGAAGTGTCTTTAGCTTTCAAAACTGGATTTTAACCTTGTTTACGATGATTTTGTATAGTTGTGTTCATAAGCTGACACATGTTTTACCCACAGTGGTTTTCATTGATTAGTGCTTTTGAAGGTTGTGTACTGAAAACAAAATGGTACACTACCTGGTTTATATATTGCAAAAAATATAGTTGTTCTAACAAGGAGATCTGTTTCTGTGTTAGTAAGGTGGCCTTACTAACACAGAAGCAGAGCGCACAAGGCCTCTCCTGCACAGGGCACATGTGTCACCTTA